>NW_026294458.1:69426020-70063520 GCF_007827085.1 Peromyscus californicus insignis
CCCCTTATGCAAGGCTTTGCAAAAACTTAGTCAACAAACTTTACTATGCTAAATCAATTTGAATGTGATGATTTTATTTTTTTTTTTTCAGTTCTAGGAACTGAATCCAGGACATCATAATTTTACAACTTTTCAGAATTTCATTATCATTGTCATCATCATCATCATCATGTATATGTGTGTGTGCCATGGAGCATGTGTGGAGGTCAAAAGACAACTTTGTGAAGTCTGTAGCTGGAGAGTTTTCTCTCTGGGTCCTGCCAATCCCCGGCAGTCCGACAGCCCACTTATAAAATAAACACACAGACTCTTACATTATTTAAACTGTTTGGCCATTAGGTCAGGCCTATCATTGTCTAGCTCTTACTCTTATATTTAGTCCATTTTTATTAATCTATATTTTGCCACGTGGCTCATGGCGTATTGGTACCTTACATCTTCCTTGTCTTGGTGGCAGCTCCAGCCAGTCTCCCCCTTCCTTTTTTTTTTTTTTTTTTACATTTTTTTTTACATTACTTCAAAGACCTACAAAATATGTCATTTAAAATATTTTTAAAAATTTAGACTTTCTAGACAGTGAGACATGTCTGCTCCTGGCAGTACTGGATTTACTTCAGAGAGGAGGATGAGCATTGAAGACACTCCATATGGAGTTTATCTTTGCCTTGGCAAAAATAGCCATTTGGGCAAGAAACTGTTCTTGCCTGGACTGCTTGATCGACTGGACATACAGGACCCATAGAAAGATGACCACTGAACTTTGCTTCACAAAATTATTCTTCAGGTTCCTGCTTCACAGAGAAAACTGCCAGATATTCTATAGGACACTAAAAAAAAATGACCAAGAGACTCTAGCCCTGTGGGCTAAAGACAGATGCCCCAACTTTACAAAGGAACATGAGGTGACTGTCCAGGCTGTCACCTGTCTCTGTCTACCCTGCAAGACTCCTGAAAGTTGCTTGCATCATTCTCCCATTTCTCAGGTAATATTATATCCTTCTGAGGTCTTTGATGTAGTTGAAGTTAGATAGTTACAATTTTCCTTAGTTATGATAAAAGATAAGTTAGATATAAAAACCTTAGACTCACAAATATAAGATAGATAGGATATCTTCTTTAATTTTGCCAAATAAACTAGTTATTACAAATAGACTAGATATTTTAACTGTAATTCTTGCTTGGTAATTGTTGTGTTATCTGTAATTTTACTATGTGAATGAATGTTAAAACCTTCCTTTTTTTAAAAAAAAGAAAAGGGGAAGTGCTGTGGATATCGTTCTGTATAAATAAAACACTGATTGGCCAGTGGCAAGGCAGGAAGTATAGGCAGGACAAGGAGAGAGGAGAATTTTGGGAAGTGGAAGGCTGAGTCAGAGAGACACTGCCAGCCGCCACCATGACAAGAGGCATGTGAAGATGCCGGTAAGCCACGAGCCACGTGGCAAGGTATAGATTTATAGAAATGGGTTAATTTAAGATATAAAAACAGTTAACAAGAAGCCTGCCATGGCCATACAGTTTGTAAATAATATAGTCATCTGTGTGTTTATTTTATAAGTGAGCTGTCAGACTGCCAGGGCTTGGCAGGACCCGGAGAGAAAACTCCAGCTACAAAAGTCAGTTTTCTTTTTCCACTATGGATTCTGAGAATCAAACTTGGGTCATTAGGATTTTAAAATAAGCCTTGTATTCACTGAATCATCTTGTTTGATATAAATAAGATAGGATGAAAGGGTAGATTATTGAATCTACTTTTTTTTTTTTTTTGGTTTTTCGAGACAGGGTTTCTCTGTGTAGCTTTGCGCCGTTCCTGGAACTCGCTTTGGAGACCAGGCTGGCCTTGAACTCACAGAGATCCGCCTGCCTCTGCCTCCCGAGTGCTGGGATTAAAGGCGTGCGCCACCACCGCCCGGCTGAATCTACTTTTAAAGAGCAACAACTTGTTTAAAATGTTTTACATTGCAATAGATTTTAGTTTATTGTAAGTTTAAGTTAATTTTGTTATACTGTATGTATATTTCTACTCTTGTTTAAGGTATTATATTTGTACAGCTCGTTTGAAATTATAATGTATAATTAAGAAATACAGATTAATAATTAGTCATCCATGATAATCAAACTTACAGTCATGTTAGTTAAGTTTTCTAGTTATATATAGATATATTTCAATTAGGTAGGTAATTTTCAAACACTTCAAAGACCTACAGAATGTGGCATTTAAAATGTTTTAAAAACTTAGACTTTTCTGAACAATGAGACATGTCTGCTCCTGGCAGCACCAATTACTTCAAGGAAAATGATGGGCATTGAAGAAACTCATTATGGAGTTTGCTTTCTTTGTGAGAAAAGTTAGCCACTGGGAAACTTGTGCCCTTGTGTTGATTGACTGACTGTATGTTATATAAACCAGACATGCAGGACCCATAGGAAGGTGGCCATTGAACTTTGCAAGACGAGATGGTCCTTCAGGTTCCTGCTTCACAGAAGAAACTGCCAGATGTTCTACAGGACACAGGGAAAACTGCTGAGAGACTAGGCCTATAGGCTGAAAATGGATGCCCCAACTTTGTAGAGGAACTTTGGGTGACTGTTCAGGCAGCCAGCTGTCTCTGTCAGTCTAGATTTTTTGAAGTTGCTTACAATGAACTTCTGGTTTACTTAGGTGACATTATATCCTTCTGCGGTCTTTGATGTAGTTGAAAACTAGAGAGTTATAATTTTTCTTGGTTATGATAAAAGATAAATTAGATATGAAATTTTAGACTCACAAATATAGGATAGATGATAAAATATTTTCTTTAATTTTGCCAAATACAAATAGACTAGATATTGTAACTGCAATTCTTGCTTGATAACTGTTTGTTATATGTAATTTTACTATGTTAAAGTCAAACCTTTTCTGACTAGATAGAAAAGGGGAAGTGCTGGGGATATCTTTCTGTATGCTTTGAATATATGTTGTTCCCATTGGTTAATAAATAAACTGCTTTGGCCTATGGCAAGGCAGCTTAGAGGCAGGTGGGAAGGGAGAGAGACAGAAAAGAGAAAGGCAGAGTCTGGGGATTCACAAGCCAGCTGCCCAAAGAGCAACATGTAATGGGGACACAGGTAAAGCCACAGAACACGTGGCAAAACATAGATTAATAGAGATGGGTTAATTTAAGATATAAGAGCTAGCTAGCAAGAGGTCTGCCATAGACCATACAGTTTGTAAATAATATTAAGCTTCTGAGTGATTATTTTGTAAGCAGCTGTGGGACTGAGGGGCTCGGCAGGATTGGGGAAAACTCCCAATTACACTTGCTCTCCCTGATTTGGCTTCTAATGGTTTTAAAAATCAAAGGAGATATATTCCTTTTCCTATATCCATTGTTCTTTTTGTGGAAGTCACAGCACCCCTTCAGAAAGTGTTTGTTGATCAGCCTTCCAGTGCAACAAATACTCAACACTTGGCTTGACTTCACTGACCACATTAGTTTCATCGTATTCTAACATCTTCCTTTAATACACACATCACAGTGTCCTGGAATGTGGAATCAGGAAGATAAGATTTTAACATTTAACATTTGCCAATTATATGAGTATTTTCAGAATTTCTGTCTTTGCCTGTTTTTTTTTTTTTTCTGAAATGTGAAGTTTAAAGGATTGAACATACCAAGAGGGGTTAAAGCTCTCTTTGGCTGCTCATCATCCTCAGCAGAACATACTTATTTTTATGTTGCTTGGTTGTTTTAGTCTCACTGACCTCTCTCCACCCTAGAATAACCAAGCCTTGCTCTCTATGTATGAAATACTCTTCCCTTAGCTGTGAGCATGGCTGGTTACTTCACTTTCCATTACTGTGCCCCCCCCCCCCAGTTATTTTCCATTATATAGCTCTAGCAGAGACAGCATACGGCTGAGTCTGGAATGGAACACCTGTATGCATATTGACAAAGGCTGGAAGGAAACATGTCCAAAGAAAAGCTGTATCTGTGAAGAGAATTATGTGTGAAATGTTCCCCTTATACATTATTGCTTTTGATGTGGTTTTGACATTTGAAATGCAATTAAAAATTCAATTTCTCAGTGAGATCTTCCCTGGGTACCTTCGGTAAAATTTGAGTTTCACACTGTAATATTTCATATCTCCCTTGTCTGCTTTATTTTTCTTCTTAGCATTTATTACAATCTAATATGCCATATATTTTACTTATTTATTCTGTGTACCAAACAGGAAAGTAAGCTCCCTAAAGATGGATAGTGTTGTCTGTCTTGCTCAGTGCTGTATCCCTGGGCCTAGGACAATGCCAAGATAGAAGCAGTAACATGGAAATGTGTTTTAAATGAATGAATTACATACGCATATGGCTTGGCACAATATCTGGTATATGCCAAATACTCTCCAGATGGTGGATGTGCATGTTAAATATTTGGTTCCATATTGATGATGTGGTTGTTGAGGTCTAACTTGCATTCTTGTTCCAGAGAGGGAGAAAAAGAGAGAGAGAGAGAGAGGGCAGGAGGGAGGGAGGAAAGGAGAGAGGGAGGGAGGGAGGGAAGGAGGGAGAGAGAGAGAAAGAGAAAGAGAGAGACAAAGACAGAGAGAGAGACAGAGAGAGACAGAAAGACATAGAGAGAGACACAGAGAGAGAACTTAGCAAATCATCCCCACTATGCCTAAACTCATTTCTAATGAGAAGGCCATCAGGTGCTGCATTCACAGTTTCTGAGTCTTTGGTTGACCAAAGTTTTCTTTATGGTCAAAGCATTTTACCTATTTGACTTCTTTCAAATTCAAATTCTCTCACAGTGAATGAGAACTGGGTTTAAAACTATCAGGGATCAAAATAGTTCCTTCTTTTATACAGACATGTACTTGCATATGTCCACTGCACATAGTCTTGACCATATCATTTTGACCTGTTTTCATAGCCTTGTTTCAGTATTTGTGACAAGTGTGAAGATATTTCCAAAGTGTTATTAATGACTAAGAAAGTAAGAAGTGCATCTGTCAAAACCAAGCTTAGCTATTCTGGTGGCAGGTTCTACCAAGGCACAGCAAACTCCAAGTTCAAATTCGAAGAGCTATTGATCCTGGCAGTAAAGCATTCCTGAAAGTAAATTGATACAGAGTAAACTTGGCATTGAAATATCATCTTAAAATACTGAAAAGCATCATAGAGAATTCAATGATATGACTAAGGGAGACTGAAGAAAATATAAAACTTGATAGTGATCCTTCTTTCAAGCATGCATTTTCCTTTGAAAGTTAGACTCATTTTGCCTGTTGTTAGCTACTGTGCCTTCTCACTGCATCATTTAATACACTTCAATGATGATACAAAACATTTTGCATTTGTGTCAAAATAAGAAAAAAGTTGAAGAAATGATTTGAGTCCAGGTTTTAAATATGTGTGTGTGTGTGTGTGTGTGTGTGTGTGTGTGTGTGTGTGTGTGTGTGTGTGTGTATAAAACCACAGCTTGGTGCTTAAAAATAAATTAGTATGACACCTTAAGAGCTATGGATTAGAATTCAGTTTCTGTAACACACCCAGTGGAAGATGTTTCTATCTCTGATTTTGGTGCATTCTTTAGCAGTAAAACAACAGCATAATAATTCCCTCTGAACTCTAGTTGTTTTGAACTATAAAGAGGACAAGTGATTGGGTCAAGTTACATGAAGCAAGGCTGATAAAATTAATTTTGACATGTTTTCAAATAAAACTGCCCTGTATCTTACACTGTGATATTGAACAGTTGTGCAAAGCCAGGAAGAGAGCTGTTTGTAGTTATAGTTTATAGGTGAAACTCACTCAGGAATGTTAAGTAACTTGAAGTAGTCCTTAAGCTGAGTTAAAAAGGCTCATCTTCTGACTCTCGGCTCAGTTATTATTTCTCATAGTTCTGCCATTCACAGGTATTCTGAGCATCAGTTCTTGCATGAGTACCAAAAAGATCCTGATAGGATTATTTTGTATTCTTTTCTTTCCAATAGACCTAATTACCCTTCTCATGATCTATTTACTCCGCAGATCTTTGAGAAGCAGCTCCTTGTGTTAGGCTCTATTCTTCCAGAACCAAACACAACAAAAGCCTCTGCTCCACAAAGGGCAGAGCATAGTGGCACTGGTTAATTCATCCAGCCAATATTCAAGAGTACTATTATGCTCTAGATGTAGTCTAGGAGCTGGAGCTATAATCCATTCTCCTCATGTTGCAGGAGAAACACACCCAGAACAAGCTGAATGATGATGTAGCAGGCGATTAACCCTGCAGAAACAGGCATGGGAAAGGGCCAAGGGTTGGTTCAGTCCTAATGTGCCCATATGAATCCTCCTAAAGATGTACAATCAGAGGGCATTTTAACCACCTGAAACCAATATAAGTGGGTCCACATGGAGAAAGACCCTGATATTGCTGGAAAAAATTTACTGATTTGTAACACCTGAGAAATTGTATAGCTGCTAGATTGTTGGACTAGATGTGATATTTTTCCTCCCTAAAACTGTGCTTCTTAATGAAAAAGGAATCAATTGTATTGTGTCCCATCGCACTTTTTGTATGTCAGAAACCAAGTTGGCAGATTTATGCGTGGCATGTTTTTCTTATGGAGTTCTATATAAAAATGCATGTGAAATCATGCATATTCAGCTGAAGTTGATAGGGACACAAACAGGTATTAAAATTGGTTTCATATGTTTTAGTTAATAGGGTAGCTAGTGATGAGCAAAATCATTTGGTAAGTAGTGAAAACTTTTAATCACACAGCCTAGTGGTTTTGGCATATTATTACTACAATATTGTACACCAGAGTTCTCTGTAAGGCAATTTCTAGCTGGTCTTTAAAGGAAGTTGACAAATTGTAGTAAGAAATACATTTCAAATCAATTAAACACATGCAATGTTGCTCACAATATCTTGAAATTATTCTGAAGGAACAAGGATTGACATTACAAATTTGTGATTAGGTCTGGAGCAAATGATAGCTTTGTGTCACTTTGGATTTTTCTTTTTATTTAAGATCCAGTGAGGTTTAGCTTTGATTAAGTATGCAGTCCTGCAACACCCAAGGATTTCTTGATACATTTGTGCACAATAATCCTTCCCAAGCCTAGTGATTGCAGCTGCTGTCTGTTTAGGCTGGTTTGTCTGACTGGACACATTTAGTTTGTAAATCCAGTTCTCAGAGTTTTCCCTGAGTCTTTTTAGTCTCACCAGGCCCTCCTTTCAGAAGCTTTGCAGCAGCCAGGTGAGGCAGGTACGGTACCCACTGGAGTGATGAGGCACACTGATTTAATTTTTCTCTCTCTTGTAAATTTGCACTTTGTGAATAAACTTATGAATTCTGTGCACATAAGCCCCGTCCAATTTTTAATCTCTTAGGGCAGAATCTGGATGATGACTTCAAGAAAACATGCCATATTCCAGCAGTAATTGGTTTTATTTAGGGACATTCTGGTGGCATATACCACGTGCTTCTTGTACCATGGCTGCCCCATCATGAAGTGGACTGGAATGGCATGCTTTACTGGCTAGACTGTGATCAAAAGAAGATTGGCAGAGCATGCTGAAGAAGAATTGCTTCACCCTGTGTCCCAGACACATACTTGGTTAAAGGTTTATCATGTGTTCTGCATATTCATTTTCCTAACAATTTTTAAAATCACTTTTGCAATACAGGGATTGCATGTAGGGCTTCATGCACTCCAGCTAAGTGTTCTACCCATGTCTTATAGCCTTACAGGCCAACATGTTTTTGTAAAAATTGAGACAGGGCCTGGAAAATTAACCAGCAAATTCAAGCTTGTCATAGTATTGCATTAGCCTGAGTGACTGTGACTACAGGCCTGTACCATCAGACCCAGCAGCGTTTTATAGGTATTTTGCTGGTTGTAGGAACACAAGAATAGAGATAATATATACTCCCCCAGGGTCCAAAAACCATGTGGACACTCTTAATCCCAGGACAAATTGGGCTTATAAAAATGTATTTTTTCTTTTCTTTTTAAACTGAAATCAGAATTACTTTGAGTTGATAGATAGTAAATTGCAAATGGTGTTCATAAAACCTGTAAGAGCAGGCACGGGTCTTTATTCATTTTTGTAGACTGAGCTGAGAACAGCCCAGCACAGATCAATGAATGGGTACCTCAGTGTTTACAGAACAAATTGATTGATTGATCTATGTCCCTGACTGTTCAGCTCTCATTGATCATACTTCTCAGAACCACTATAATCAACATGGAATTAGCATTATTTTACATATGGGATTATTTTTCATCCACTGGCTGCACTGACTGAATTGTGTATTTTTCTTGCAGGGACTAGGTTGGATTTTTCTGAACCCCATGAAGCACGTGACACCTCTGTGGAGAGACCTTGCTGAGCAGCTGAACCGGGGAAATAAGACCTCTGGTGCACCTCTTCAGTTACATCTGTCCCTGTGCATTCACAGTTGCCACTGGCAGCACATCCTGGGGTAGCGTGGCCAAGAACTCGGTGCATCTCCCACAGTGTCTACAATGCCACACCCCAGGTTAACTGTCAGGCGAAGACCTGAGATTTTCAAGGGTGGCACCAGAGCAACAGCTGCTGGAATCACTGCCCCGTGTGAGGGCTGGACAGGGCAGCACGGGAGTCCTTCCACCCTGGGCAGTGTGAAATGGATTGGAAATTCAGAGCCAGAGCGTCTGCATACTCCTTTTTCACTTGGACCACAGTCAAGAGTACATGGCAGCATGCAAACATGATTCTTTTTTAATAAGTGGGGCTAGAACTAAGCCCCCCCCCCCCATCAAGGCTGAGTAAGGCAACCCACCATAGGGAATGGACTCTAAAAAGCCAGTTCACACACTCGGGATAGGTTCTGGTCCCATTACCAGGGGCCCCACAAACAGACATGCCACACAACTGTCACCCAATTTCAAAGGGCCTAGTTTGGAGCCAAAGCTCCCCAGTCCAGAGTCTATGAGCTCCCACTAGCTCGGATCAGCTGTCTCTGAGGATTTTCCCATCACAATCTTGACCCCCCACTTGCTCCTATAATCCCTCCTGAGGAGTGAATGGGGGTGGGGTGGGAGGAAGTTTGGGGGAGAGACAGGAGAAGGAGAGAGAGAACAGTGGTTGGAATGTAAAAAAAATTTTAAAAAAATAAGTGGAGCTAAATGTTGGATTTTTCTTGATCATGACAAAGCATGTGGAAACAAACCATGAAATCACCAGTTATTACACCCTCAGTGCCTCCATCCACAGAACCTGAGTTATACTGAGTGACAGCTTCTTGGCTTAAATCCAGTGAGCCTGAGTCCCCAAAGAGGTAGAAAATGTACATCTGGCCAGTAAGATGAATCAAGAATAAAGGCTTCTTGGAACCAACTTTAATGAAATATACCTCTTTTTTTCTTTTCTTTTTTCTTTCCTTGTTTTTTTTTGGGGGGTGGTGGTGGTGGGGTGTGTGTATATGGATTTCTGTAGGAGGAATTTTTTTTTTAAATACCATGCTCATTGCAAAAAAATCAATTAAAAAACAAAAACAAAAACAAAAGTACACTAGTGAGCAAAGCCCAGTGATACATATTTGTGATCCAAGCACTGGGGAGGCAGTGGGAAGGTCACCTATGAGTTCAGTATCAGTCACAGTTGCGCAGTTAATATCAGTCTGCAGAGAACCAATATATGCATCTTTATATACTTAATTTTTATCAAATTATACTTAATGTAATTTACTAATAATTTTACATATAATGTACTTTTACTATTTCACATTTTATTATTACTAAGTATATACTAGGTAGGTATATATACATATATGTATATGTTTGACAAGTGTATCTATATATTTGATAAGAAATAAACTTATTCATATTATGGAATACTAGTGGGAAGATGTTATATAGGGAATAATTTTGGTTCACTCCATATTTCCATTTTTTTTTGTGTGTTGTAACTTATTGCAGAGCACTGCAAAAAAGAGCTTTGTTCTAATGAACTGTAATCCCCAAGTGACCATGAGGAACAGCTGAGAAAGCTCTATATTTTGTATTGATTACCTGTACAGATCCAATTAAATATCAGGAAACAACTTTGCAAGTTATTGCTGTGGTGCAATCTATAAAACAGTGTTTCATAAAATGTAATATAAGTTAGGATTTTTTTTTTAATTTGAAGAATTTGGAAGTCCTTTCCCTGCACCCAAGCACACACTGGCAGTGCTAAATGGACCCAGTGGGTTTCAACAAAAGAACAAATGAATTTGGAAGTGAAAAGTGGTACTGATGATATGGGAGGGGGTGGAGGGGAGTGGAGAATTGATTTAGTTAGAACTCATTATATTCATATATCAAGTTTTTAAGCAATAAATAAATAAATAATTGGAAGTTGTTTTACTATTTTACAGGCAGTATTTAGGTTTTTGGTAGACTGACAGGTGTTATTTCCTCTGTTGACTAGGTGGTATTTAATTCCTTTATTTACCCTTTTTAAAAATTGGTTTTACATTTTAAAGTTATCCACAAAGGCTACAGTCTCCAGTAGTAGCTTAAATATGTCCTAAAGAAAAACAAAAGATGTGCTTAGATGGTAAATAGAATTGACAGCAAATGGCAAATTTATATTTAGGTTTATAATCTTTTATAAATTATTCCTGGATGACATATCGCTAGACATCTGCTCTTTGAGCACATTGTGTGTGCTTTCTGCCTGTTGCTCCATTTCAGTGGCTTATCATCCTGAAGAAAATGGTTCCTTGGGATTGTTCAGTGATATAAAGGGTTGGAAGTTCACTGCCACATGTTCAGTGTTACATCTATTTGTTGCAGTTAGAACTTATCAAACAATATGATCTAATATATTTCTACAAAGAAACTTACTAGAATTCTGAAAATGTGTGGTTTCTTCTTCAGAGTTAAATTAAAAATGGAAAATATCAAACCAAATAAAGGAAACAGGCTCCTGAACTTCAGTGAAGTACACATCATGGTGATTCTGATATCCTCTTCTTCTAATTCAATTCTAATACCAACAGAATTGTAGTACATTCTGGGGTTGATCTGCTAGACAAATTACTTTTCCATAATAAGCCTCAATTCACTTCAAGGAAAGTGTTAAGGATCAAAAGTAGATTCCAGTTTTCTAAAGTTGAAGTGTGTTTGTACTTTTCCTCTCTATGTACTAACTCAAGTTTGAAGATTCATGTGTGTACCATCATGAGAAAGGACCAGAAGGCACTTCTGGATTTTATTATGTAATCAATTCCTGGCTTTTATGACAGTGTTTGATTTGTTACATAATAATTGAACACTTGGCATGGAAGGATATAACAAATATGTTCCCCCACCTTAGTGCTAGATCCTCTGCCAAGGAGTTTTAGAAATCGTTGCTCCTGTATTCGATGAGGTGACTCCAACTCAGAAAGACATAATAGAATCTCTCAATATGAGGATCCTAGTCTTAATGTATAAATGTATGTATACAAATGGGTTTAAATGTGAGTAATGCCAGTAACACCAGAAAAGAGGACAAGAGGGTTAGAGAGAAGAATTGAAGAAGAGGAGGAGTGCAGAGGACCACATGAAAGTAGTGATGAGACAGGGGTTAGTATACAAGATGGGCATACGGCATGGAGACAGAGGGATGTGGGAGACAGAGCATACAGATTTAATACAACATGTTTAGTTTTCAAATTCCACAAATTCTGGTTATATATTAACCATATTGCACAGAAAATCAGTTGAGGATGACTTGAACTCAATGAGTTCATCCTGAAGCAATTTGACTGTTATCATGAACATTTCTAATATTTGAAATTAATTATATCTAAAAAGAAATTATCAAAATGCATTTTATATGGAGAAAATAAAATTAAGCCCGAACAATGTTAAGCTGGATGCAAGACCCATCTTTATCTTACAGTGTGGTAAAGATTCCCAGTTTATCCATAACCTGCTGTGCAAATCAAGTACACAACTTCCAGATGATAAGTGATCTAGTTAACTATAGTAACATTTAATATTTTTATTTTAGTGTTAAGGGATGCACAAGTCAATTATCTGTTTAAAACCAGTAAAATGTATTAATCATTAACATGGATCTGCAATTATGCTTAGATTTTATGCTTGGGAGAAAACTGACTTGTGTTCATTTTCAGTATTTCTTTCACAGATACCGAATCTTCATCTACAAACTGAGTATGTGGAAGCAGATGATCCAGTTAATCTAATTAAATGTGATAATATTTAATGCCTATTGACTATTTACTGTGCACTAGACATTGCTCTAAGAGTTTTACATGTTACAAAATCATTAACATTTGCTGTTTGCATTTACAGAACAAAAAGAAAAAAAATATCAATGGTTTTTGTCTCGTGAATATGTATATACACTTTGCTCTCATGATTTAATTTAAAATAAAATAGGATGAAGGTAAACACTTTTATTATTCCTGTATTTTTAAAATTACTGTTTTGTCGATATCCACTTGCCTTTCTCCGTCTTCAATCTTTGCTAAAACCTCTTTCTCTTCCCACTCCTCAGTCATTCACAATGTTTTTTTCTACCTCATACTGTATCATATTAGCTGGATCGGTTCTGGTCCAATTTCCCACTGGTGTTCTTCACAGGCCTGGCCAAATCTGCTCTATCATGGGAAGAAAATGAAGTAGTCAGTTATAGCTTTAGGGCTTTCCCATCTACTCCATCTACAGAGGCAATCAAAACGCCAAAGCATGTTCTTCAACCAGGCCTGATTTTGAAACAATAGTACACGAACACTTGCATGCAGTTCAGACCATGCATCTGTATTTTATGACTTATGGTCATTGGCATGCTTATTATGCTCCTAAGGTAGCCAGTCCTAGAGGATTCCAAGTATGTCACTAACTAGTGCCATTTACCCATTTATTTAGTGGGAATAAACAGCTACAGTTTCATTTCCCCGTTACTCCAGTGAATGCAGAAACCTCAACAAGGAATTAAGCTTCCCCTGTGAACAATACACTCTATTCTACTTGATAATGCAGATATGGCCTCTGCCTACAAATTACTCAACAAAGTCCTAAAAGTTTTTGCTCAGAGACTTTCTTCCAGTTGATGACTTTGGTAGATCATTTTTTCCCTCCATGAAAAAATACACAAATTTTAATTTTGAACAGAAAATTTTTCTAAGAATATTTTAAAGAAGATATTATTTTTAAAGAACTTAATTTATGTTTCATTTACAAAAAACCCTCCTGGGTTTGTCTCACAGTTTGTACCTATTTTCAGAGAATATTTTTCTTTAATGATCTAGCTTGAACAAAGAACTGTTTTACTTTAATACACAAATAAAGTCACAAAACTCCACTTTAAAATCCAACTTTCTCTGAATGCTAAATATGGTATTTAGTAGTGGTGTTTGGGTCCTCTAAAAATAGACATTTAATGACTCTAAGATAAAAAGAATTTTATTGGTTGTCTCATATTCTATTTTCTTCATGATTACAAAAATAATCTAATCATTTGACTCTCCTATGAGGCTGCATGATGGTTACTGTAAAGGACACATAAATGAAACATGTGAGAACTCTGAATTGTCGTGAATACATGATTATGCCATTAAATCCAGCTTTCTATAAGGCAAAACTATACTCATGAGATTGACAACTTCATGTACTTACTGAAAACCCATGCCTTTTAGCATATTCAAACTGAAAAAGCTTTCATTTAGTTTTTTGAAACCTAAGCTAAGCAATAGTAATTATAGAAAGTAAACTGCAGATTACTTTGTCAAATCGGACGTGGTGTGGTTCTTTAAGCTTGAAAACCCTGAACAGTTGGCAAGGTGCTAAAGGAATTACTTCCTGAAAAAGCTCACAGGCATTCATTATCCCATCAAATGATCCATAAAGCCGAGATCCCAAGGAATGGGGAATCGGCAACTGTTATTGAAATAATTGTGGCTAACAGACCTTGCATAACTTTTACCCCTCAAAAAATTCAGGGTGTGATTTGGTGTATTTAAAAAGATATTTAATTTTCAGGCGCTCAAGAAGCAGTACCATCCATAGCTGACTGAATACCTATGTAAAGACACCAAAGAAACGTTTGGGACTTGAATAAACATTTAATAAAATGCAAATTTTCAAGTTAAATGCTTAAGAAGAGTCTCAGACAGATATTTAATACTTACCATAAATTTCTAGGACATGAAACAATTTTGGATTCTCTTGTTAGCTTTGACTAAAAGGGAGCATCATTTTAATTCCCTTTCAGGCTTTGTTCTAAGAAAGCCAGTCCCTCTAAAGTGAAGATAGTCTGTCATTTGGAGGGGTCTGAAGAGGGAGAATTCTCCCAGCCTGAAAGATGTGTAATGGCTGGTATCCTCCTCACAACACACAAAATTACGCTAGCTTTTTCCTTGACCTTGTGATGCTGTGTAATAATGCAAATTAAACTGGAATTGTAAGAAATTGATGTATAAACAGCCAGAGGAGCTACAAATTTAATAGGGAGAAGTATTCAATTCAATGTGAGTTAACCTCTTTTGTGTTTATGATGTGTATTACTTTGCAAATAATTATTATAAAAACATTTTATTATATCTGTATTGATTTTCATGCAAAGTTTTTTAAAAATCTGATTGTGGTAAGTTTAAATAGACCTATTTATTCTGAAAGGAAGAAATCTACTGTATGCTGTAGACTGCTGTTTCATTTTTATTAAAGACATCTATGGAGGAACATGATTTTTTTCTTACTACAATGCTTTTATTGGGTTGAAGCAGTACAGTAAAAGTATACATGTATTAGAAGAACATTAGATGGTCTACAGTTATTTCGATTATCATTTAGTAACTAGATATATGAAAACATATCTAGACTGTAATAATATTGGTGAGCACATATAGGCCCTCCAATGTCTGTATCGGCTTGATATAAACAGTTCTCTGAATCCTCCAATGTCTTCTGTGAGATGTACTATAGTTACTAATGTGGTATTATACATGAGCTAAACTTAAAATCTCAGAGACATTGCATTGCTTGTACATGTTCACAAATCCAGAAAGTGGCAAAGCTAAACAGCATGACGTCAGCACATGTCACTAACCATGGCTACTTGTAAACACAGGCAGGGTCAGCATGTATCATCTGTAAATTCCATGAAATAGCTGCTCACGTCGGAGGAACTATTTCAGGAAGAAGAAGGCAAAGGGGCACAGAGACTGCAGTAGTTTTTATTTAAAGTCCCCCAGTGTCTTGTGTATTGACGACACTGCTGCCAGTCTATGTCACCTTTGGGACATAATCAAATCTTTAGAAGATGGGTCTGGTGAAGCTCAGACACCAGGGTGTGTGCTTGGAGTGGATCCTTGAAATTCTGAGAGTTTGTAGCAGTGTAAAAATGCTCTTTCATTTTTAATAAAAACACATCTATGGAGGATGAAAAGGAGTTGAGAAAAAAGGATTTACCCAAGACTTCAGCACATAGAAATGCACAATTTTACATTATAAACTCACAGGGTATGCCGAGTTGCAGCTGTGCCCATGATGAAACCATTAACAGAAGGAGAAATACCAACAACACATCACCCCTGAATATGGTTTGCATAGACTTCCTACTAGAGTTTTTATTTATGTATTTTTTAAGTTTTTTTTCATTTTACATACCAATCCCAGTTCCCCCTCCTTCCCCTTTTTCTGCCCCCACCTCCCCCAATCCCACCCCCTATCCTCTCCTCAGAGAGATTAAGGCCTCCCTTGGGGAGTCAGCAAATTCTGGTATGCTAACTTGAGGCAGGACCAAGCCCCTCCCTCCTGTGTTAAGGCTGAGCAAGATGTCCCATCCCAGAGAATGTGTTCCAAACAGCCATTTCATGAACCTTGGATGAGTCCTGGTCTCACTGCCAGGGGCTCACCAAACAGATCTAGCTACATAACTGTCACAAACATTAAGGGGGACTAGTTCGTTCCCAAGCATGTTCCCCAGCTGACAGGCCAGAGTCCCTGAGCTCCCACCAGCTTGGGTCAGCTGTCTCTGTGGTTTTCCCCATCATGATCTTGACCTCTGCACTTGCGCCTGTGATCCCTCCTTCCTCTCTTCATCTGAAATCTAGGAGCTCAGCCCAGTGCTTGGCTGTGGATCACTGCATCTGCTTCCATCAGTTACTGGATGTAGGTTTCATGATAACAGCTAGGGTAGTCACTAATCTAGTTTTAGCTTAAGAAAATCAAGTGTTAGATCGTGGTCTACACATTTGAAATAAATAATTTCAAACATAAGATATTTGATATAAATTCACTTGGCCATTGTTCAAGTATTATAAAATAACCTTCAGTTCTATGGCCCAAATATCATATTCTTCATTGCATATAACTATAGACATGCATATATCAATAAACCTGAACATGTGGAAGGTTCCTTTGTGAAAGCAACATTTTCCAACGTTGAGCACCAGGTCACAGCCCCTGTGCTGCTTTAGAATCTTAGAAAAACATGGATGTGGGAAAACTCACTGATGTCAAGTCCCAGCTGTCACTCATTAGCTGTGCGGTTAATGACGTCAGTTCACAGTTGGAGTACCCATGACATCATCTGTGTACTGAGTGAGTGAAAATCCACCTACTGTGCTATTGCAAAAATCAAAATTAATTACTCTCAATAGCATTCGGGACAGGTTACAAGAACAATACTTTGCTGTGGATATTGTTCTGTATAAATAAAACACTGATTGGCCAGTGGCCAGGCAGGAAGTATAGGCAGGACAAGGAGAGAGGAGAGTTCTGGGAAGTGGAAGGCTGAGTCAGAGAGACACTGCCAGCCGTCGCCATGACAAGCAGCATGTGAAGATGCCGGTAAGCCACAAGACACGTGGCAAGGTATAGATTTATGGAAATGGATTAATTTAAGCTGTAAGAACAGTTAGCAAGAAGCCTGCCACAGCCATACAGTTTGTAAGCAATATAAGTCTCTGTGTTTACTTGGTTTGGTCTAAGCGGCTGTGGGACTGGCGGGTGACAGAGATTTGTCCTAACTGTGGACATGGCAGGAAAACTCTAGCTACAATACTTTTCCAGTTTTGATGAATGGTGTTAGGTCACAATGACTGACGGAGCAAAAAGTTGTGGTGTACTGTCGCATAGCAGGTAATTATACAACATGGATTCACTGTTATCTTCAATAAGCTGGAAGAAAGAACTATAGACGTCTTTACCTAAAGAAAGTGATAAACACTTTCACAATTAGTTAGATTCAACTTGATAAAAATTATCCAATGTATATATGTATAAAAATTACATTCTTCACTAATATTTTAAATACAGTTCAAATTTCACATTTCTTTCTTTCTTTTTTTATTTTATTTTATTTTTTTATTTTTTGAGACAGGGTTTCTCTGTAGCTTTGAGCCTTTCCTGCAACTCACTCGGCAGCCCAGGCTGGCCTCAAACTCACAGAGATCCACCTGCCTCTGCCTCCCGAGTGCTGGGATTAAAAGCGTGCACCACCACTGCCCGGCTAGATTTCACATTTCTTAATATTATTATTTCACAAAAGGAAACTAGTTAAGGTATAATGTGGATATATTGTCTGTGCACACATATTTGTGTATATTCAGAATACAGGCCTAATTCTTATTATGCTTCATAATCTTTTTCTGGACTTCCTAGGCTTACAAGACAAGACTCATATGTAAAGCAAACATTGTAATGTTGCCTTCCATTTGTTACTTTGTTAAGGGCAAAAACATCTATATGAGAATGTATGTTTAATGCAATGAACAATAAAGAAAATGAAAAGAAAAAATAGATTAAAATTCAAATACAAACATTTTGCATTTAAGTTTTATCTGATAATTTAAATAAAATTTAATATAATAGAAAGAATAGTTTCACAAGATACAGCAATTTGTTCATATGCCTCTGGAAGAAACTGTATGATTACTGACAAGAACATAGAGGCTTAAGTTTTCTGTGTACTGCTTATCTCTTTATAAATGAGCAGATATAAATGTAGTTTTTAAAAGAAATTTTATTAAAATACAAAATTTCAAAAATGAATAAACACTTATATTTTATATATATTTTAATGGAAATTGAAAGAAAGAACAATTTTGATGGAGGTGTATGGTAGGAAAGCAAACATTGCCTACTTTCGGAGTTTTCCTTCACTAGCTCTTATTTTTAAAATCATTAAGAGTAGTTAAATTAAAATACATTTTTCATACTTAAGCATGATTTAAGACTGTTTCTTAAAATTCACTTTGATCTTGGCTGTGCCAGAAGAACCAAATGACAATGTAGGAATATTAGATTTGTAGAACGTACATCATAAAAATGCCAGCTAAGATGTGTGTGAGACACTAAAATTCCTTTGTGCATGTGTAGGCATAATGGTCCTGGCTTCCAATTAAGGTAGCATCAGATACAATTAAATCTTTCGGTCATCTGAATATGAATTACACTTTCCCAGTCTTATTCTTTATTACTGTCTTTTCTTCAAGTTATTGATACACAAATAACTTAGAAGTGATAACTATTGTTCAGATGAAATCATACAGTATTTAAGGCAGACACTGCTGATTATACCTTTATTAGATATTTCCACTTTTTCTTTTACTAGCAGAGCTCAAATTTTGTTTTGGTTTGATGTTTGAGGCAATCAAATCATGAATTTTGTTTGGATTAAACAGTCAGACTTTTGCAGTGGTGCGGCAATTGGGTGATGGGGGACTGTACTTCAGGTGATAGGACAGTGGCCAGCATCATGAGTCTCTGCTCACTAGATGGCAATAACCTACTGTCACATGTCCCTTAGGAAGACAAAGGGGATGCAGCAGCTCATTTCCTTTGGTGATACTGGGGATACTGTCTAAATTCCCAAAGGAAGACATGTGAAGAAAACTTGTTCTTCCTACTTCTCCATTTCCTCTCTGCATGGGACACCACCATTGAATAACACAAGACAAAAGCAAGCACATACATATCTAATCAGTGTATCCAAATTTTTGATGTTGTGATGTGACATTGACATTGCCAGGTACTGGAACACATCATAGCTATTCTGGAATGGATGAAGAGGCTGAACCACCTGCTAAGGGGGATCTAGTTAATCTGCCGTGACAACTCTAGGTTACCAACCACAATATTCACTGTCCTATTACATAAGCATTCTAGGTTTTCTCCCTGTAGGCACAGGGTTGTGTTATGTGTCTCTGTGCCCTGAAACATAGATGTATCCATGTGACTTACTTTGTCCAATACAATGTGTGCCACTTTAGAAAAGAAGCCTTTTCAGCCGTTCCTTGTCATGTTAAGTACAGTCTGCATCAGTTTATGTTCTTAAACACGCAGTCTGTACCAAGTATATTGCATGTGCAGAAATTGAATGTGCTGGGATAAGCTACTGAGATCTGGGTGCTGTTACAACAGTATTATTGAACATAGGAGCACTGAAGTCACTGCTTCTAATTATCTGCCAAATAATTCAATGTCTCTGTTTTTCTGTCATTTTTGTCTGAAAAGCTTTGATTTATATAATTAATAAGATTATGCAGTATTTATTGATTTTTTTCCTTATTTGTTAAGGAAACAGGTGATGCACTCAAAAATGATGTGAAAAGATGATTGATAACTAAATAATGAAAAATTTGAGCAGTAGAAAATTATGTATGCAACTGTTTGGCCAACATTTCCATATTGTGCACTTGCACTCAGATTTCTCTGTCTGTCTCTGTCTCTGTCTATCTCTGTTTCTGCCTGTTGTTCTGTCTCTCTGTCTCTTTGTCTGTCTGTCTGTCTCTCTTACACACACACACACACACACACACACACACACACACACACACACACACTTTCTTTCCTGTTGGAAGAGTCTATTATTGTCTAGTACATAAATATTTGATAGCATAAATAGTCCTGAACTGATAGTATATAACAAGGGCCCTTATATGCCTCTTTAAGTTGCTACTTGAACTTAGGTAATTTGCTTAAAAATGAAATTTATGGTAATTGTAAATGTATAAGCGCAAACTCTCTAGGAGTATGTTGCTACAGCTTGTTATGACTAAATCTGCAATCCATTGACCCACGGTTTCACCAGTCATGTACTGAATGATGACCATGTACTGGGCACAGTGTTTCAGGATACTTTCCCCTGTCCTATAAAGATACTGTAGCTTCTATCATTAATTCCTCCACCTGCAGGAAGTCAGCTTTTCATCTGAAGATATTGAGTTCAGTGACTCAGCACTGCCACCCTTCACTGTGTTTATTGCTAGAACATCTTGTGGTATAAAGTTAACAGCAATAGCAATAAAATAAATGCCAACTCTGTAGGCTTTGGTCTCTGCCTGAGTGGTGTTTACCTCTATGAGCACATAAATAAGTCCCTTAACCTGAACTACTATGCCATCATCTGCAGTTGCCTGTGACTACTATATGCACGCTGTACTTAAAGCATCTAGTTCCAAAATTCAGCTGGAAAGAGGGTTAGTCAGGATTCCTGATCCCCTTTTTTTCTGGGGAATGGAAATGTAATCTTTCAACTTCTCAGCAGCTGCTATTATTTCTAGCAAGAAAGAAAATATTAAAATCCTATGAGATATTAAAAATCCACACCATGATAGTCTAAAATGAAAATAATATTTGTAAAGTTAAAAATGACTCTTCAGTCAAGACACGCTACAAACTGAGTTCACAAAGACATTCTTATATCTCATAAGTTTGTCTTTGCAATTTTCTTATAAGGAGTTATCTGCTTTTCCTTCTTTGAAACATTTATGTGAATGAAATACATAGGAAATTACATAGAAGTAGGAAAGCCTGAATCTGATACTTATGCAGTAAAATGATGTATAGAACAACAACAAAACAGTATTTCTGGATATCACTGTCCATACTATTGTGTTGCAAAAAATATAAAAAATTAAATAAGAGTGAATGTACTATGCAGTGCAATGCTTGGCAGGAAATAGATCTTATTTTAATTTGTTTCATTTGCCACTAACAAGTCAGTGTAAGATCCAAATAAAAGCATATTTCTGCTGGATGATGGGGTTATAAATAAGTTAATAGTAGCTTAAAGTTATGTAAGATAAAGTATCATGTAACATTTTTCAAGTCTGCTAATAACTTCATGATATATAAAAATAGACACTAACATCCCCTGAACCTATGTCTATAAGAGTGTGTGTGTGTGTGTGTGTGTGTGTGTGTGTGTGTGTGTGTGTGTGTGTGTGTGAGAGAGAGAGAGAGAGAGAGAGAGAGAGAGAGAGAGAGAGAGAGAGAGAGAGATTGTATGTGAAAACTTGCTACTACATATGAGCAAGGAAGTTGCTACAGTGACCACATCAAGAGAAGGCAACAAGCATTTCTCTTAACAGTCATTCATCTCACTGTGAGTGTGAGTCTGTCTTGGATGTGCCCTATTTGCCCTTCAAATTAAGGAAGTCAAAGCAGATTAAGATCTTAAATTTTATCTGGTTTAATATCCATAAACCCATATTCCTGGTTTCTGCCTTATAAAATAACTATATCTAATAGGCAGTGGCATAATAATAGGAAAGTAGTGTGCTAGAATTACACGGATTGATGTAGTGATAAAATAAAGCATGTATACATGTATAATCTGTACAATGTATATGTATCTATTTTATATATAACATCGTATGTTCATATACACACATTCTACAAAACTAACTGGAATTTTCTACCACAATTCAGCTCTTTCTGTACAACAGAATGGATGTTTGTGTTTTCCTGTAAGTCAGTATGTATCTGATATTCTCTCATTATGCTCAACCTGTTTAAGAGTGAGGATGTTCTGTTTTTGTGCACCATTTAGCATGCTCTCATTTGTACCCTGAAATATTTTGAAAGTGAAGGCTAAATTTCAACATAGGCTAGGAAAAGATGCCTTGTTTTGTGATTTTTGACAAGTATTTTCCACAAAAGCAGGTATCCTTGGAGCATCCAATATCAAAATACATATATCCTCATTGAAATTTAATGAGATGCTAAGGTCCATGACTGAAATTAAGAAAAATTAATAATCCAATGTGTCTAACATATTGATCAAATTTGCTTGTTGATACTTATTAATTTTGCTGATATTTGATCACAGTGTTAAGCACAAAGATATGTCAATCTCTACATTATTAAAATTGTGTAAATAGTAGTTTGTGTTCTATTTTTTACACTGATATTAGAAGAAAACATGAGAAATAATACAATCTATTCCTTAGATGTTTACTGACTCCTTTTAGGTGCAGAGCTCATACATTACTGTTACATTGCTTCAGTAGTTTTCCAGTAAACTGAGTATAAAATACTAGCACCTTGCTGCAAGTAAAGACAAGTGTTTATATGAATTTTTATGACTTATGCCAAAAATGATTTTGAAAAACTCCACACATTTAAAACCAGTACTTAAAAATTTCATTATAAGCCAAAATAATCTCAGAACATACACATTCCAATGCATTTCAGATTGTTCAGTATTTCATATATTTTCATCACATAATTTGAACTGACTACTAAGTGTTTCATCTTGGGAAAACGTATTTGTGATGCTACAAGTTTTCAACACGAGTCTCCCTTGTCAAATCTGAAAGCCCCCACAGACGATTTCTATTAAACTAAAACAAGGGGTGGGAATAATCCATTCAGAACATGCAACCGTCCTAGCATGTCTCCCCTCCTGACGTAAGGGATTGCTTTAGAAATAAAACTGTTATTTGAAAGGATGAGTGAATAAAAGAAATGACAGACAGATAAGTTATAGGTAACTAAATAGGTAGATGGATGGATAAATAGATAGATGGGTAAGGGTCTGGACAGATTACCTTAGTGGGGAAGACTCTCTCCAATAGTACATGGTACCTTCCAGTAGTGGTCTAACTTAAGACTGGTAGAGAGAAATTTGTTACTTTTTTGCCTACCTGCTTTTAGAGCTGGCAAGCAAGTGTGCTTCCTATCTGCCCTGTTTCTACCATTTCCACTGCTGTGGCCTCTACAATGCCATCCTATCTTGACAGCAACACCCAGCTTCTTTAGGCTTTCAATATGGACTGAGGAAGTAATCCTTCAGGCCTTCAGTTCCAGGTTGGGGCTGCAGAGATATCCAATATGTTGGGTGAGTTACTATTGTGTTCTCAGCCTCTTCAGTGTGAAGGCAGCTATTATTTGGCAACCCAGTCAATATAATAAACCCCCTTCTGATATGTACTTATCCTATTTGCTCTGTTTCTCTAGAGAACCGTAATATTGAAACCTAGATTAGACAGATAAACAATGGACAAATAGATGATAGATAAATAGATACATAGGTAGAAGACAAAGAGAGAGACAGACAGACAGACATCTTGTCATGATTGTGTCTCATGGATTTCATGTTGTTTTCCCAGGATTATTCCTCAGGGACATGACATTGACTTATGCCCTAGGGTACTGTGCCAAGGTAAGATTCAGAATGTGTGGCAGATGTGCTCTCTCTTGGTAAATGGAAAAAGACAATTAGGAAAGGAGTGGAAAAGGAGACCCAGCAGAGCACAGGTGCATGCTCAGTGGGACTGACTTCAGAGCAGAGTAAAAATAGAAGTGGAGAATCTGCTTCCAGATTCTCTTACGTCTGTTGATTCCACTCCACCATGGAGATGGTCCAAGTTGGTGCCCAATGTCCTCCTGAAACATAGAGGCCTGTCAGCTGACCATTGTTGACATGAGCTATCATGACGCTCTGCCCACTTCATTCTGCTTCTCTTTCAGGTTTGCTGTGCCTTGGCCCTGTGCATGTGCCGTTTTCATATGTAGAACATCTTTCTTTGCTCTTGTCAGTGGTACATTATCTTCCACAGAGTATGCTTTCCTGGCAGCTCCTTGGCTCTAGACCTCATCAAGCCAGCATAGTTTTCTCCTTCCAAAATTTACCCATCAGGGTTTGAATCTGCTTCATTCATGTGTTTAATTCTACTTAAACTTGTGATTTTGTTGTCTTGTTTTTGGCCTCATCTACCTGTATCTTTGCCGATAAGAACTGAGTCGACATTTTTATCAGAGTGGCCCTCGGGGTCTGGTTCAGTATCTGCCTGCTGTCAGCTAAACGGATCACTGAAAAACCCTCAGACCAAAATTGCCAAACTGCAGGAGTTAACTCCTCAGTGGTTTACACTAAAGAGTTGTTTTGGTATTGGACACATTTTCAATATATTAGATGATTTGATTTTCATTGTGTATCAGTTCTGGAACAGCATAAGCCATATTTTGCACATAAATTCAAATATATAGTAAATACAAAGTCATCCTTTAGCTGCTATGCAGAGGTTAGTATGCATAAATATCCAAATCTCACTTATTCAAAATATTTAAATACCACAATGCATAATACCAAGAGGATAAAATTTTGATTACTAGAAAAATAAAATATAAAAAAGCAACAGAAGTATTTTAAATGATAAGGAAAAAGAAAAAAGATTAAAGAGAAAACACTAGCTGGGGCCAGATAAAAATATGTAGATGATATTTAAAATACATATGTAGAAATATTAAAAATAGTATTTTTGATGCTTTTACATGGAAATATGAAATATGCAACCTAATTAAAATAATCACCAAAAATGAAAAATCAGAAAGAAAAAGAAAAAATTAAGCTAAAATAATGACTATGTAGATAAGACTTTAAATAAACTGTCAGTGGAATATGTGACTTGAGTGCTTATGTACAGAATATTATTAAAAATAGAAACACATTGATAGTGGAAAATATCTGCATAAACTTAACATTATGCCAATTGTAGCCACTTTGTAATATACATTCTTGCTTTTATGAATCATGAATGTGAAACAAAGCATTTAATGTTGCTCTCTGATGCTGTCATAAATACATCTACTTTGTGTTTTTGATTTTTTAAACAAGTGGCATATTCTGTTGAGACAGCAGTGAGGTTGATTATTGCCTTGCATGACATTCCTTGTCTGACTTAAGTCAACATCTTTCTGGGAGATTGTACAGCAAACAGACTTGCCCTACACAGGGCAGAAGAAAATACATTATCTAATCACATGAAAGTAACTCACAATACAGTAGTCTTTTGACTGATTAAATCAGTAACATTTCACTGTGGTTGAAGTTTGTTATCCTAAAGCCCCATGGCAGTGGAACTTCCAAAGAACTAAGATTAAACTTCCTATTTCAAAGCTGTTTTACTTCCAAATGTCACTGCTTTCTTCCTAACTTAAATTTTTGGAAAATCATGGAATTTGCATTTTTGAGTGGTAAACCCCCTTAGGTCTAGAAAGCAGAAAACAACAATAACAATAACAACAACAACAACAAAAAAAACTTAAAGTCCACAACACAACAGATCCCTTTGACATTAAGTTGGCATCCATTTCAAATGATCCATATCTTTCTTGATATACATTCATCATCTGGCTTATATTTTATTATGAATGTTAAGAGGGTTTTTTTTGTTAAAGTTATTGCTACAAGTTGATTTAACGGAGTCAAGTAATTATTTTATGTACATATTTTCATCACTGTGAGCATTAGAAATTCAAGTATTTGAAGCCTTAAAATTAATGACTTTCTGATAATTTACAGTCTCTATAATATATACTTTGACATTTTGAATGGTGCAGTATGCTGTAAGATAAAACATTCCATAATCTTAGATTATCATGAACTTGCTGTGTGCATACGTCTATAACATATTTCTCTCCCTCATTTCAAAAGCAGTCATAATATTGATCACTTATAACTGCTAATAAAATAAAGAGGTGTGCATTTCTTTCCAAACCACAAATAACCACGTTTGAATAAAATGGTGGTGACAGAAATAGTGACCGTGACTTTCATTAAACACTAACTTCATCTCCAAAACTGTACTGGTCATTTTCCATATATGTACTCGGTCTCCAAATTCAAGTTAAATAGATGTTACCACACCATTCACAGTGTATAAAAGAGAAAGGAAGACAAGCCAGACAGTCTGATAAAATTCTCACACACACAGTGACATGTAGAGTTTAGATGTAAATGTATGTTTATAAATAGCATTTGAATCAATTGATATTCACCAGTGTATGCTCACATTTCTTTTATTTAAGTTGAAAACCTTTGAAAGCAAAGCCAAGTCTCATATCGTTTTGAATCTTCCAAAGCATATTTTTAGTGTGTTTTATGGATATTTATTAAACGCATTCACAAAATTCACTGAAAGTAAGTAACAGAAAAATAAGCAAAATGAAAAAATTCATAATAAAAAACAAATGTGTATATTGCATTATTAAGATGGTATGTTAAGAAAAACCTAGAAGGAATGATTGTATGTAGATAGGAAATGTCAGGTGTGTATATTTCAAGCTGAATTACCATGAACCTTCAAGTCACCCAGAAGCAGATGATTCACTCAGTGGAAGTGACTCAAGAGTATTTGGAGGGGCTGGAGAGTTGGCTCAGTAGATAGGGTTGCTTGAGCCAAGCCTGACAACCTGAATTTTATCCCCAAAACTCACATGACTGAAGGAGATGATACACTCTAGCAAGTTGTGCCGTGTCCTCTTCCCAGACACTGCAGTAAACACACACACACACACACACACACACACACACACACACACACACACACACTTATACATACTCACATACACACTCACACACATTCTCATACTCATTCACAAATACTTTCATGCACCCATTCAGTCACACACACTCACATATACACTCACACTCACACACACATACACACACTCTCTCTCATATACACAGTCTCCCACCCATACTCAGGAAATGTGTAGTGGTCTTTGTAAGTGTGTGATAGGCTAAGCAGAAACTAATGCAGACTTGGCATGACCTATAAACTACCAGACTGTCTATACAATGGCTGAAGGAGCAAGAAGAGAAAGCAGTGAGGAAAGTAACATGACCCAGCCATAGGAAGAAATCGCCAGGGAGGGAGCAAAGGATATCAGTAGCTGAACCATACTCTGTTATTAGTTTCTAGTCTGATGGTTACTGTGGGATGGTCTGTTTGTCAAATGTATTGCTGATTGGTCAATAAATAAATCACTGATTGGCCCGTGGCCAGGCAGGAAGTATAGGCGAGACAAGGAGGAGAATAAAGCTGGGAAGTGAAAGGCTGAGGCAGAGAGACACTGCCAGCCGCCATGATGACAAACAGCATGTAAAGATGCCGGTAAGCCACGAGCCATGTGGCAAGGTATAGATTAATGAAAATGGATTAATTTAAGCTGTAAGAACAGTTAGCAAGAAGCCTGCCACGGTCATACAGTTTGTAACCAATATAAGTCTCTGTGTTTACTTGGTTGGGTCTGACGGCTGGCTGTGGGACTGGCGGGTGACAGAGATTTGCCCTGACTGTGGGCCAGGCAGGAAAACTCTACCTACAAATGGCGCCCAACGTGGCGCAAGAGTTTCCACCTAAAACCTGAGAAAAAAGATTCTAAAATGGAGCTAAAAACAGTTCCTAATTGTCTCTCTCAAATGAGCGGCAGCTGCTGGTTGGCGGGTTCCTAGTGCTCGACCTGCAGTATGGTGGGAATGAGGCCTCTGCAAGTGGCACATTAATCTGCATGGTGGATTTAGCCTTTGCTAGTACAAAAAAAAAAAAGAGGTTTCTGGGCTACATGCTGCTTTGATAGAAGCATAGACCCACTATTTCTGAGAGTTGATGGCTCCCAGAGCTGGCGGAAAACGTATCACTGCCATGTTGGGAAGCTGAAGTGGGCAGAGCCAGCAGCACCAGCGCCGGTTTAGGCTTAGAAGGCTACAGTTTAAAGCAATAGGCTCAAGCTAATATAAAAAAGTAAGCCACGTAGAGATGACTATTACACAGAGAATCTGGATTGTGTTGTCTTTGGGATTCTTAACTGCAGAGAGATATTTGATTATAAAGAAAGTTGAGTTAATCCAGTATGTATATTTTAAAGATACTTTGACTTCAAAAATTGGATATAAGGATATGTTACTTTGGAAAGGAGACTCTGCTTTTGTTCCCACAGAAAGCCAGAGGCTATGGATTTGTTCCAGATTAAGATACATCAGGTTTGACCAGCCAAGACCACTTGAAAGGTGACACCAAGGTCCAGATGATCCAACATCCAGAATGGTTTCAAGGCAACTGGCTCAGACGATACAGCCTCACGGACTACTCCATGATCCTAAAATTTTCTTTGTTTCCCCAGAAGATACAGCGCCCCCCTCCAGCAGGAAGTAGTAAGAGAAGCTACGCCCAAATTCCCAAATATACCAAGCTGACTTTGGAGATGTGTAAAGGTTAAAACCTTCCTTTTTAAGAAAAGAAAAGGGGAAGTACTGTGGGATGGTCTGTATGTCAAATGTGTTGCTGATTGGTCAATAAATAAATCACTGATTGGCCCGTGGCCAGGCAGGAAGTATAGGCGAGACAAGGAGGAGAATAGAGCTGGGAAGTGGAAGGCTGAGAGAGAGAGACACTGCCAGCTGCCATGATGAGAAACAGCATGTAAAGATGCCGGTAAGCTACGAGCCATGTGGCAAGGTATAGATTAATAGAAATGGATTAATTTAAGCTGTAAGAACAGTTAGCAAGAAGCCTGCCACGGTCATACAGTTTGTAACCAATATAAGTCTCTGTGTTTACTTGATTGGGTTTGAGCAGATTGGGACTGGCGGGTGAGAGAGATTTGTCCTGACTGTGGGCCAGGCAGGAAAACTCTAGCTACAGATGGTCTTTTTTATTAGTCAAAACAATATGAGGCAGAAGGCAAGAGAAGCTCTTGACTCAATTCCTGTTTTTGTTTGTTTGTTTGTTTTGTTTTGTTTTTCGAGATAGGGTTTCTGGTGTAATAGCCCTGGCTGTCCTGGAACTTGCATTGTAGACCAGGCTGGCCTCAAACTCACTGAGAACCACCTACCTCTGACTCCCACGTTCTGGGATTAAAGGTGTGCTGCACTACCGCTGCCCAGCTTGACTGAATTCCTGTGTCCAAAAGAGGCTAAAGGATGATGGGTGCGAATAGGAGGAACAAAAACTATCCCTCAGAGAATGGGTTTCTTGTTAAAGGAAATATGGCACCAATGATGTCAAGATTAGCATCTACACACACAGGATGCACTCAGGCTCCTTACAAGAAGAGTATCAGTGATGAGAGCAGAGGTAAGTCTCAAAGAATTCCATAAGTATGTGTTAATGTAAGAAGGTCTGGATGAGTTTTATCTTCTTGAGTTTGGGAAAACTGAAAACATGCTCTGGTCCTTTTCTTTTTTTGTAATTTTTCACTGAGCAAAGTCAACATCATCTATTTAAATCACTTGTGGATTCGCAAGAACACACCACTTGCTGTCTGCTTACCAACATGGAGTACACTTCCTGCTGGATATTCTCTTTTGACTCTTACGTAAGCCATATTCTTGAAATGTCTTTTGTTCTTCTAAACCTATATTGTGTTTGACAAGGCTCAGTTGCATTTCAGCAGGGTCAGCACTACAGGACAACACTGATTTTCACAAGAAATATGACTTGAGTGAGGATTCCCCAGTGCCTCAGTTTTCTTAATTGGTAAAAAACCAACAAAGTTGTGAAAACTTCTTGGACCTTTAATTCAAGTGTTCTTTGATCATAGGAAGGGTCAAGAAGACAGACAAGACCAGAAGTACAACAGAATAAGAATCAACCGAGATTTAGGCAAAGAGAAATCTTTTTCTTTGATTTTTCTCCTCCAGGAATTCTCTACCTTGCTCTCTTTGTTCATAGTTACTCACGGGATAATAAGAACATTCTATTTCATTCCTCCACTTCTTCAAAGAGAAGGATTAAATTTTAATCCCTGGGGAACATCACCATTGGTTAAATAGAATGGCAATCTAATCAAAGAACTAGCTTCGTTTCTCTCTACTATCCAGAAAGGGTCACTAGACAAATGATTGGACACTGATGTGCACAGACACCATCAAACAAAAGGTGTTTATTTGGTCAAAGATCCAAATCATCTGTGAAGACATAAACTTGTCCATCCTTCATTTGACACATGTCCTGTGTGACCTCTCCTTTTTTCTTCCCTAGTGAGTCTGTGTTTCTCTTATAGATCACATGGAGTCATTTTGACACCAAGAGAATGTCCTTGGCTTTCTGAAACTTTGTCAGTCTTTGCCTAAAATAACCCTGTCATCCATGGTATTACTCACCCTTTACAGAAGGCTCATTATTTGTGTGAGTCAAATCCAGACACATATGAAATGCTCACAATTGTAAACTCCTTGAGGACATAGTCACCAATGTAGATTGTGATAGTCACATTCATAGGTATGTGAAGTCCTTGCACTGTAAACTCCATGAAGATATGCAGATCCTGGGATGTGTAAGTGAAAGATTTCAAAAGGGTTGTAGTTTCATTGAGTGGCAGAATGACTCAGTAGTATGTGACGTTGTCTGAAGAGGTACCATCAATGCTAACCGTGGACAGTGCTGTCAAAGTCACATTCCTGAGTTGAGGTAAAACATTACCAGTACCTTGCTTCTGGCTATACATATGAAAATATAGGACTGATTTTTTTTTTCTCTGAAATAAAGTTTACAAAGAATACATGCCAAATGTTTGTTAGGTGTGTGCTGATAATTTTCATACTTCAGTTCAACTTCAGTACCATTGAACATTTTGGGAAGGTTAGTTCTTTGCTAGGGGATCATGACCCTATGCTTTGTGGGGTGTTAACAGTATCCTTGGCCATAGCAGCTCTCCCTCCTCCAAACTGAAGAGAACAGAAATGTCTCCAAACATTTGCAAATGACTTACAAAGAGGAGGAATGTTACCTGTGGCTGAACAGAACTGTTTTAGGGAAAGATTTGAATATATATGTATGCCACAAATAAGGTGCTACTGAAACATGAGTGCAAAGCTTTTCTAATCTGCCTTGAAATGTAAAGGAAAGGTTGGCCTGTTAATCTTCATGGCACAGCCCACTGAGAACATGATTAATTCAAACTGCTGTCATTCTTAATGGTTTTATTTTACAGTTTTGCAAATATCTGATTCTGTAATCATTCCCTGGGGGGTTCTTAAGTAGAAATTGAGACTTTATAAATCAATAAATAATAGGCCAGCATAGGTCAGACTTATAATATCTAAACTTCCATTCATGTTTCTTATGCTTTTAATTAAGTCTTTTGATTCTGGCTTTGTTTCTCAGCACATAGCTCACTTTAACATGGGTATGCAAATTAATGTACATTGGAAGCATGAAAATTAAAATTAGGCAAGGTTCTAAAAGAAATCTAGATGAAGTACATTGGGAATTTTAATTTAATAACTGTTGTTCACAACACACTCATATCCCATTAGATACAAGACACTCAATACCTAAAGCTGGGCTAGTGATAATTTTGTGTGTAAGCCAGTTTTACCTTTTTGTTTGAAGGCATACTAAAATAGTTCTGAGTAATACTGCTGTTCTGTAAATAGAGGTAAATCAAAGACAGAGTGGGAAATTAGTCAAATAAATAGACTATGCAGGCAATTAAGTTGGAAAGTATATTCATAAAGTACTCTTTTTCTTCCCTAGATATAAAATCACTTTCTACCTATTTGATTCTCTATAGGAAATCTTTCCTCCATTTACACAGCAGTTGAAAGGATGCACTGCAAATAATTAACTACTACTTTGGAAGAATGGTAATTAATATGTATAGCAAATGATATATGCCAGACAATTCAGGTTTGAGTTTTAAGGTAAAACAATAAAAGCCACTAGTGATAATTTCACTAAACGTTTGCTTTTTTCTTTAACATAGGACCAACATTTTAGAAAAGATAATTTATTCTGTGGAATAATATTGATTTTATACATGTCTTACCAGTGCACTGTTCTGTTATTCACTATGTAGCAGCTACCCTACATAGAGCTTTTCATTCTACAGCGGGAGGTGATTGCATATTTAACAATGTTGGTGGATGGTGGAAAACTCACAGAGCAATTCCTGAGACAAGGATTATATTCAGTAGGAGCATTCTTGCCCAGGTAGATTTGATTCCTCTTTCCAAACCTCTTCACAATTTATTTGATGATACAATTTGTGAATCATAAGAAGTGATGATTGTGAAGCATCTTTTTTTTTTTTTTTTTTTTTTGGTTTTTCAAGACAGGGTTTCTCTGTGTAGCTTTGCGCCTTTCCTGGAACTCACTTGGTAGCCCAGGCTGGCCTCGAACTCACAGAGATCCGCCTGGCTCTGCCTCCCGAGTGCTGGGATTAAAGGCGTGCACCACCACCGCCCGCCTTGTGAAGCATCTTTTAACTTTAGAAGAATCTTAAACATTAGAGTGACACAGAGAACAAGAATTTTTTATAGATCTGTACTACCCAGAGAGTGATTACTTTTTAGTGTGTGTGTGCTTGGGGTGAGTGGGGGACAGAGGTCAATGTCAGTGTCTTCCTTTACTGTTCGATATTTTATTTTTAAAAACATTTTCATTAAAAATTTGTACTATGTATTGGATCATATTCATTCCGCCCACTTCTTCTGTTACTGTCTAGCTATATCTGTATCTCCCTCCCCACCCCTTCTCAATGTTGCAACCTACTTTATTATTTAACAATCCCCTGACTCCAATTTCTGTTGTTCATATATTCCTGGTGTGGGTCCAAACCAATTGGTCTTGGTGGTTTTGCCAGAAGATATACCACTAAAGAAAACAGACTTACCCTCTCTCTCTCAGAAGCCCTCAACTGTCCATAGATCCTCATTTAGTGTTGGAGCTAATGAAATACTTCCCACTACAAGGTGGAATGTTAACTAGATTGATCTTGGGTAGGCAACCAAAGCTGCTGTGAGTTCATGAATATAGTGGTCTTGTCATGTATAGAAGACACTTTTTGCTCTGGTTTTCACCAACCTCTGGTTATTATAATCTTTTTCTCCTCCTCTGTAATGGTGCCTGAGCCTTGTGGGGAATATACTCATTTGTGAATGGGCATTCTCACTGACACTCTGATCAGTTTTGAGTTTCTGCATTGACCACCATCTATTACTGCACAAGGATGATTGCCTGGTGAGAAATGAGAACTGCACTAACATACAGGTAGATGGCTTTAAATTTAGAGGGCAGTATTATGTTGGTGGCTATACTACCCTGAGTGCTCCTGAGCACTCCTGATCTAGTCTGATGTCCACCTTATTGTTTGACACAGGCTCTCACTGAACCCAGAGATTACCAGTTGTCTAGATGAGCTGGACAGGGAGCCTCAACAGTCCTCTAGTCTCTGTCTTCCTGGCCCTAGGATTACAGGCACATTTAAGCATGCTTGGCTTTTGACTCCAAACTCAGGTCCTTGTGACTTTGTGGCAGGCACTCTGACTGAGTCATCTCTCTAGCCCCAGGGATCACCACCCTTTGATACCCTGGAAGGATTTGGTAAGCTGACATACATGATTCTGTATCATGTAGGCATGTTGAAATGTATGTGAATGAGTCTTTGCACGGAGAATTTGACTACTCTTTGATCCTGTGTGCATTATGCTCTTGATAGATTCAGAAATAAAATGCTGATATGCTGATAGTTAACTCATTTATAATATTGCATTCCCCTCTTCAAAGGCACTGAATATCTTTTCTTGTCTTCTCCCCCCTCATATTATTACATTTCATCTAGAAATGCCAATTTTAAGATTTCCTAGTCAGCTATAGTGAATAAGTTCTACTTCTCCACAATTTTTATGTCTAAAATTCGTGATAATGAATTCAAGGGAAGAAACTAGATAAAAATTGGAGAAAAATTGCAAGATAAACATAATAGAAGGGAGCTATCATTTACTCAATTTGTAGCTTGCTGAGGCATTTTACAGATGTGACTGGGATCCTTACGTTATCAAATTGCTTTTTTTTTCCTATTCAAGTATAGAGGTGTGGGTTTGAAAATGAACTACATTATGGAGTTTTAATTAGCATTCCCTTACTATTTCAGCTAACTATCAGATAATTCTATAAAAATTAGTGGTTTTCTTTTCTTTCTTTCTTTCTTTCTTTTTTTTTTTTTTTTGGTCCAGGATCAACACAGGAATCTCACAAATTCTGCTTCAGGTTTTGTTTGCTGGCTTTGGAATTTTAAACACATTGTAGTTCTCCAGAGTATGAATATAAAGAAACATGGACAAACTTGGCATTCAGGACACAGACCAGCCAACAACATTTAAAGTTATTCCCTCTCAGTCCTGTAAAATCAATAGTCCTGTTAGATAAAAGAGGCTTTTCTAGGAAGAAATGATTAGGATTACAGAGGAGCATCTGAAAGGTTCAGAGGGAATAAAAGAAGAGTTAGATTAATTGCCAAGGAGAATATGCAAATTAATTTCTAATAAACAAAGGCATATAAAAAAGCAAGTACATACAATATCAAAGCAAACAAGAGAATACAAAGAAGGAAATTACTTTCCAAGGGGGGATACATCCTTTGTGTGTGTGTGTGTGTGTGTGTGTGTGTGTGTGTGTGTGTGTGTGTGTGGTTAGAATTAACCCACAATGTGGTAAGCTTTATTTTAAGATTGCTATAAGATCAGCTGCTCAAATCCCTCATCTCATCATAGTGAACTATGAGGACTAGGTAGTCAGTATGCTCCAACAGGCAACACAGGCCCTGATTTGCTTTTGTATTTCCTTGAAACATTCTGTATTTAAATTTCATGTCTCAGAGAGCTTTATGCTCCCATCTTCCCTCTTATTTTCCTTCTTATAATGGCTCTCATCAATCTTGACAATGTTTATACCTCTGTTTTTGTGTATAGATGAATGCCTGTCACCCATTTGTGCATCAAATATGAACTTACAAGTACGTTCTGAATGAAATGTTGACCCTGCATCCAGTTATTTTATCTATGCAGACATCAGGTGATCTATTAACCAATGTATCTCATTTGGCTTTCTCGGTTTCCCAGAAAACTCTCATCTTTACCTTCTGATGTTCACACACGTGCTTGTAATACACACTCCATCACCATCCCCTTCCTTTGACTTGGTGCTCTTGACATGAAGGGGAGTTTGGTGTATCGGCCTGCCGTTTTCTGGCTCTCCTGATGGTCTATCAGAGCAAACCCGAGATGCATAAAAATCTATAATGTGATGTTTTGGAGAAGTGCCCCTCTCCAATGCTGGGAATCCTAGGCCTTGCACATGCTAGGCATACAGACCACCCATGTGCCACACCTGCAACCTCTAAGGAAGTGTTCTGACTCCTTAGAGAAATGATTACCCTGGGAAGTATCATTTAGTATCTTGCCATAAAATTGCACTTAGCACTTCATAAGAAGCAAATGTTAGCCATGTGTAAGTGATTTACCACAGGGTCACTATGGGCAGTGCCCTGTTGCCTCCCTTTATCTTGACTATAGAATGAATTTCCCTCATACTTTTCAGCCTGAAAATTCCATAATTTTTCTATCAACAAACCCCCCTCAACTCTGGGATTTTGCTTGGTTTTTTTTCCACCTTCCTTCAGTTACTTGAAAGTAAAGACACATTTTTCTGGTCCCTTCTTGGCTACTTTTTTTTTTCAGGAAACTCCTGTTTTCATCTTGTTTTACACTTGCCTTTGCATCATTAGTGCATGTTGCCAAACTGCAATTTATGTATCTGACTTCTGCAAACCTCTGAAATAATTTTGGAATAGGAATAGCTATAAATACAAGAATGAATAAGTGAATTAAAAAAAGGATGGAGAGGAGGGCAGAAACAAATTAAATCCTCAACCTCAGAAGGGAAAAGGAAAGGTCAAAAGCTACTGAAAACCCTAAAGTCTATTTGAAGGATGAACTCACATAAAACAAAAGACAGTACAGTCTGCAGGAACACCGTAGCAAACTTGCTTCCACATGCCTTCCAGGAACTGTTCAACAGCCTTGGTCTTCTATAAGGACCACATTAGTCAGGTGTTCTCCCTTGCCTTTCTCATGCCAACTACAGGGTGGGCATATGATTGCCAGATTTCTAACACTGTAGGCCATGCTTTCTTTTTGACATCATAGTTGTGAAATTTTCATGAAGGGAGTGATATATGTTACTCTTTAGACATAGTTCTCTGTGCACACACACACTTGTTTGGATTGTCCCAATGAAGTTAGAGCAATAAAAGTACTCTGAACAGAGGCTGGGGAGATGACTCAGCAGTTCAGTCATTGACTGCTCTTCCAGAGGACCAGGTTTGGGGTTCGATTTCTTTTTTTTTTTTTTTTTTTTTTTTTGGTTTTTCGAGACAGGGTTTCTCTGTGTAGCTTTGCGCCTTTCCTGGGACTCACTTGGTAGCCCAGGCTGGCCTCGAACTCACAGAGATCCGCCTGGCTCTGCCTCCCGAGTGCTGGGATTAAAGGCGTGCGCCACCACTGCCCGGCGGGGTTCGATTTCTTATACCCACACGGTGGCTCGCAACCATCTGTCACTCCAGTTTCAGTGATTCCAATGTGAGTCTCTAGGGACACCAGGCACAAAAGTGGTATAAGATACACATATGGACAAAATACCTATGCACATAAAATAAAAATTAATGGTAAATAATGATGGTATGAAGGCAAGCATTCTAAATTGGTATCCTGCATCCCATTCATTTATGATTGCTACTTTTTACTGTGTGCTTTTGAATATGAAGATACTTCTTTACTTTGAATTATTTGTAAGACATGTTGATCAGAAATGCCTATATAATACAAGGTTTGGGAAATGTAAATACTGTAATGGCTAACATTGATTTTTCAGGAGGATTGAGTCTAGAATCATCCAGGAGATAAATGTCTGGGCATGCTTGTAGGGAAGTTTCTTCCTATATTGGGTTACTTGAGTGAGAAGATCCACTCTTAACTGTTGGTGGCAATATTAATGGGCTGGAGATCCAGACAAAGAAAGGGGAGAAAGCCAGGTGAGCAGAACAATCTAGCCCTTTCTGCTCCTGATGGTGAATGCAAGCTGAGCAGAGCCTTAAGCTCCTGCTGCCCTGTCTTTCCCCTGTGATAGACTGAACCTCACAATGAGCCAAAAGAACCTCTTCCTTTCCTAAGCTGCTTCTGCCAAGGGCTTTGTCACAGCCGTGGGAAAAGCAACAGACATAGATGTGTATAGTTCAACACAGTTCTTTTAGGACTGCTCTATTGGCATTTCCCCTGAGGGACAGCATGTCCCTGGATTTGCCTCTGCAATCATGACCCCTGACAAGAATATACTTTCACTCACCTCCCACACCCACTTTCTTTACAACACATTCGCATTTTATGGACTGTCCTGGTTTTTTAAATCATGTTGATTGGTACGGTGATCTTTGCATTCTGCAACTTTTATGTATTTCATTTGTCAACTATTTTTCATTTATCTACATGTAAGCTTTCCCCCTTTTCAGATAAGTTGTATGAAGGAAATGAAGTTGTTAAGAAAATTGCAAGAAGAAGGTAGCTAAGAATACAGTTTGGCTGCTGGGATCTCACTCATTGTTGGCTGCCTCGGTTTCAAATAACAAAATGGTGCTTTGAAATGGTTGGAGACTCTTGGTTAAATACTCTTACTTTTCATGTATTTAAAAGTTTTGAGTGAATTTTTGTTTATATATGATACAGAATATTTTGTTTTTTAAAAGCATATAATTTCTGTAGCTGTTCAAAGTAAATTCCACATCTTATTTCTCTTTCCTAGATACCTGAGACACCAAAAAGAGGGCAAAAATATATATGACAATAAATGATAATCTGAAATATCTTTGTTGTATTTTCTATTAAACGGTTTTTCTTTAAAGTATTTTCTCACAAGTTACTCTTGTGTATTTTATGACAAGCATTCCACAGAGGTAATAAAACCCATCAGTCTGACTCAGTCAGATTCTAAATACTGTCATGACTTCTCTGTTCATTGTGACCCAAGAGATATTCTCATGACCACAAGAATTTCAAATGTAAATGCAGCCTGAGGAAACTTAAGAGATACAACTGCACCAAGTTGGCAACCATTTCTGTGTCCCCAGGTCTTCCCACTCTTCTTTTCTCTGTCTTTCTACTACTAATAGTCACAGTAAAGGAGCTGATTCTCTTACCTTCCCCAGCTATTCAATTCAATTACAGTTTTATGTGTTATTTTTTAACCAGGTAGAACATTTAAGGCACAGGGAAAAATGCAACTGGGTATTAATATAAATCCAATTGTGTGTGTGTGTGTGTGTGTGTAAATTATTTGTATATAAGTCTATGAAATACAAAGATAACAATGAAGTAGGCAATATCATATAGCAAGCTCAATGCATGTAATAATATAAGATGGAATACTTTTTGAATCATTATACAATGTAATAATGCATGTAATTAATATATGTGATAATGGTTGTATGCAATGCATTTCATATATTTGCATATTAATATAAATATTGTCCAGCAAATAATCATATACATGTTTGTATATATCTTACATAGATCTCTATTATTTTTGTAAATATATACAGAGAGGCAGAAGAGAGAAAGAGAGAGAATGAGTGATAGAGATGATAGTTCCAGTCACCTTGATTCTCTTTTTAAAAAGTCAGACGATTGCAGCTTAAACTCTTTTCATTGATTTAATTTTGAAGTTTTGTTTCACAAAACACTCAGGGTTGGGGTAAATGTGTGATCATAGAAGAATCTAGCTCCCTGCCTCTCATTACCATTGGAAGGTTGGAGTCAAGGATGGCTAAAGATGGAGCATAGGGTGTGTTTCTAAGGTGAGTCTCTCTGATGTCCACTCAGGAATGTGGGAAGAGAAACAATGAAATTAGATGTCAACATCTAAATGGGAAGGAAAATGGGAGAAGTTGTATTCCTGGATGGCTTGGAGGTATACTTCTTCCTTAGAGATCTTTAATCTCCATAGGGAGAAAGGAGAAAAGACATTTGTATAAATGTGCACTTTAAGTTGAAAGTGAGAACCTTGATAGGACCTAGTGGAATTTTGGGCTCTTGTGCCTAGTTAAGTTTAATGACAGAAAAACAATATCAGTTCCACATGACTGGCTCAGTGACTGTCAATAGTAGGCATAGCATAGCTGCATGTTTTCCTGCAGCAGTGTCTTGATTCATCCCAAAGGTACTAAATGCCACTCTGGATGAGATAAGCTGTTACACTGGTGCACCTGTTCACTACCACCTCCAATTGATGGACGGGGGAGTGATTTCACTCAAAGATACTATGACCAAAGCAAACAAGGCATCCCTAAAGCTGGCAGAACTCTCATCACAGTGCCCTTTTCACTATGCCTATCTGCATGCAAATGACTGCTTCAGTCACCTGGAATCTGAAGAATGGCTGCTTTATCCAATCATGTTCAAATTGGACAAGAGTAATGATAGGAATCGAAATGAAAGAAATATCCCCAATCCACAGCCTTGACAAAATGAACAGATTTCTTCTGTTGGCATTCACCATAAGTTCTTATCTGTAAGTACAAAGAACTACAGGCAGCTAAGGAACGCTAAGAGCAGAAGAAGTGTTCTTCCCCAGGGAAGAGCACACCAACTGATTATTCAATACCAAGTGATCAGTCCCCAAAATATGCATAATACAGACAGAACAGGTTGCACTTATGCATTTAGAAATGCATAACACACACATATTTAACAAAAGAAAGAGTTTGGAAGAGAGAGAAGGGGTATATGGGAGGGTTTGGAAGGAGGAAAAGAAGGGGGAAGTGATGTAATTATATTAGAATCTCAAAAAATAGAAAAAATAATTTCAGAAAGAACAATTAGTATACCACCAAATGTGAAGTCATACTCTAGTCTGTGATGTTTTACAAGTGTGTTTTCTATTGTAATGAATGAATTTCATTAGAAAGATTATGTTTAGAGGCTTTTTTCATAGTTTCAGACGGTGTGATTATTTTCTTAACCATTCTTTCCCATTGAACATTTACAATGATTTATAAACGGATTCAACTGCTGTGGGATGGTCTGTATGGCAAATATGTTGCTGATTGGTCAATAAATAAAACACTGATTGGCCATTGGCTAGGCAGGAAGTATAGGCGGGACAAGGAGGAGAATAAAGCTGGGAAGTGGAAGACTGAGTCAGAGAGACACTGCCAGCCACCACGATGACAAATAGCATGTGAAGATGCTGGTAAGCCATGAGCCACGTGGCAAGGTATAGATTTATAGAGCTGGATTAATTTGAGCTGTAGGAACAGTTAGCAAGAAGCCTGCCACGGCCATACAGTTTGTAAGCAATATAAGTCTCTGTGTTTACTTGGTCGGGTCTGAGTGGTTGTGGGACTGGCAGGTGAGAGAGATTTGTCCTGACTGTGGGCCAGGCAGGAAAACTCTAGCTACACTCAACAGTGCAGTGAGCATGTATAAACACAGCTTTGGGGTTCAAATGTATCCTAAGAAAAAAAGAACACACATTGCCCAGGATTCAAAAGGTAAATATTACCTTTACACTTCAGAGATGTCTCTCTTGACTGATCCGTTGGTCACTTCTTTTACAATCTAAACATAGCAGGGTCATCAGAATGCAACTTGTGTTTATAGATTACAAAATATGTAATACAATGATTTAGAAACTTAAAATAAAAAAAAGGGCCTCAGGAGACAGTTTCGTTAGAAAAGTGCTTCCTGGATACTATGGGTACCTGAATTCAGTGCACACACATGCGTGCACGTGCACGCACACACACACACACACACACACACACACACACACACACACACACACACACGCCATGCATGATAGCACATGTTTATCATTCCAAGTCTGAGGAGACAGAGACAGTTAGATTTTAGACGCTTACTGGATAGCCAGCCTTCAACTACAGACCATCTCAAAAACCAAGCACACTCAACAAAAATCAAGGTGGATGACACCTAGTAATAATACTCAGTATAGTTGGCTTCTGGCCTACACACACACACACACACACACACACACACACACACACACACACACACACACACACACATCTATGTAGATGTCTGCACATAATACACACAACACAATAAAATAAAAGTAAGAAAAATGAACCTTAAAAGTTGCAATTGAGTTTTCATTAAAAAAAAAACAGACCTGATTTTTCACCATCCTTTTCCAATATGAATTATGAAGTGCTTTATCGGCTCTGGGAATTGAGTATTGATTTTTAAAGGCATATTTAAGCTATTTTGCTAAGAAAGGAATTCTTGCAAACAGATCGCTGTAAGTTTCCATTCAAGGACATCAGCACTAAATGTCTTTAACAGAGTGTGTTGCAATGCCTGAATCAATATTCATAGTTAAATTACATTTAATTAAGTATAAAAAACCATATAATAGTTGAAAACCAAGACATTAATTGGTAGAAGCAGTTAATGCCTGATTTTCCATAATCTATTTGCAGAATTCTAAGGAAGATATGTAGACACTTTCGTCTGTAGCAGTTTTATACAAAGCTTATTTTGTTAGTGATTCTCTAACATTGACTGTTGTTGTCTTTATTTTAGTGAAATTCTTGGAAAACTCACTATATAGTGTACTATATAGAACACAATATTTATTCTATTTCCCTTAGTACATTTACTTACAGATTTTCACATACTGTGAGGAAGCAAATAGCAGAAGCCCTTATATGTTTTGAGATTTTTTTTTTTAGTTTTTAATGCATTTTACTTCTTACTAGGTTTTAATTTTTTGAGACACTGAGAAAATAGCTCACAGAATTCTCATATACACCACCCAATATCTCTTGCTATTTACATTATAAACTACTACTTCATATTTGTCAAAATTAAGGAGCCACTAGCAATATGCTATTATTAAGAAGTGACATTTGGAGCCCATTCCCTATAGAGGGATATCTTGATCAGCGGTTATGCAGGGGGGAGGGGTTTGGTCCTACCCAAACTTGATATGCCAGACATCATTGACTCCCCAGGGGAGGCCTTACCGTCTCTGAAGAGTGGATGGGGGCTGGAGTGGGGGGAGGAGGTAGAGGGGAGGGTGGAGAAACTATGCTTGGTATGTAAAATAAAAAAAAAAGAAAGAAAAGAAGTGTTATTATTATTTTTTTTTTAATTCAAACTGCTTAGATTTTACCTCACATCATTTTCTGCTCTGGGGTCTTAAGCGGATGGCACTTCACACATTTTCTCACTGTCTATCCTTAGCTTCTCTGTAGTCTGACTGTGTTTTATGTTCTATAACCTTGGCACTCCTGAAGAGTATTAGCTGGTTATTAGAAGGAGGACCTTCTACTGGAATTTTCTGGCTGTTTTTATCATGATTGACATGGGGAAGAAAGACCAGGTAGTCAAGGTTCCTTTTGTACCATACCATACTGAGTGCAAACACCATCAAGTCTTTACCATTGGCGACAATGACCCCTGTCATTTGCCTTCTTTTTTCTCTTTCCCTTGGGAAACTTGACTCTTCTCCCCATTTCCTTACTTCAGGGAGTTTCCCACACCAGTGCAAACACACCAGAGACCAGCCGGTTGGCTTTCCTCTTCTTTACACACAACATCAGTGGGGCTTGGGAAAACACCTTCTTATCCCCTGTCACTAGGAGGTATTTCAGCAGTAGTGTATTGATTTCCATCTCTAGTTCTAGAACCATCTCTGGCTCTCAGGAGTCCTGAGTGTTAGTTTCACAGGGAGCTACTGGGATGTCATTGTTTCAAGCCTTCTCGGTTGGGAGAGCTAGGGAGTCCATGTGTGTATATAATAAGCTCTGTACAGATTGAGTTTTAATCAGCCATTAAATAAAATGGATGTTCTGCCTTAACATGGACTGTTCTTGAATTTGTTCAGTATATTAAATAATTCACTTTAATCCATTCTCTTTTGTACTGTTAAATGAAAATAGTAAGTTATAATGATGTTCCATTCTCCAAATTAGTAACAATTAATCATCAGATTTCTAGGAAATAAACTGCCTAAGTTAGATTTCCCGGGACCCATATGGTGGCAGGAGAGATGTAAGTTGTCTTCTGATCTCCACACTCCCAGAATACTATGTACATACCCTACTCCAGGAAGTACATACATAATTTAAAAATCAAAATATGTATTTTCAGTCATAAGTCACAATGAACACTAGTCTCTAAACCTCCTTTAGAGTCTATAAAAATGCATCATATAAAGAAGGGCAGAACACGAGTTAGATTCAAGAAACAGCAGGGTTTGGGTCCTGTAAGTTTTAGAAGTGCTGAAATCTTAGTGTTTTGTTTTTATTCCTTTGGTCAGTGTTTTTTGTTTTACCATGTTCTGGATTCATGAATTTAGTTGAATGTTGATACCTGTGATTCATTAAGAACACTCTGACAGTAAAAATGGGGTTGATTTAGGTTTAAACAGAAGAAAAGTGATTTTATGGTTTTTTTTTCCCTAAAGGTTTCAATGTATTTGTACTATACAAATACACTTCCTGATTCCTTAAGCAAGGCAATTTCACACACTAGGTCAAAGAAGAAGATCATTCTAGCATAGGAACCTCCTGTCTTTAGGGACCTCCTGTCTTGCTCCATAACAAAGAAAGTGTGGAAGGGTCTTTATTGATTCTACGTCATATGTACTTTACAGGTATTACCACAATTCACCTTCACATCAAATCCACATGTCTGTAATTGATCTTCTGGTGTTAGATCAGTGGTAAAATAACAGTCAGATCTACGACTCTCCTCCTACTTGGATTTCTTCATCACTCTGTCTTCTGATGCAAATAGATTTTTACAAACCTTCAGGACATGGATAATATTCTTTTTATGATATGGATAATAAAGAAGATGGAAAATGGGGAATGCTGTGGGTCTGCTACCACTGTCTCCATTACTGTCCTCCATAACCGTGCCATAAGCTGTGCAACAAGCTAAAGCAATGTTTTCTATGCATAGATGTCACATTTCCTTTCCAACCTGATTACATTTGTGGAATGTTTCCTAAAGGGAACATGTTTCCTTGCAGCTAACAACATCAACTATAAGCCATATTCATTGTCAGGCACCTCCGAACAAGGACAAGGAGCAGTCTACTTCTCCTATATTTGATTACAGCGTGGTATGTGCAGATGTGTAAGAGCACACACGGATCCATACACAGTACACTGGAGCTTAATGCAAGATACTTAAAACTAAATGCCATTCCCACATTTCTAACAATTAGCAGTATAACTTAGTCAAAGTCACCAAACCACACTTTTTCTCAATGAAAACCAGAGATCACAGACCACAGAAAAGAAATTTAAGTTGAGAGGTACATGGTATAAACATCAGGCTTGCAAAATCAATACTGGCCTCTTAAAAGCAAATGATATCGAGAGAATTGTAAGGCAAATGATCTGTTGATTTTGGGAGAGTGTTATGACCAGTGAGGAACTCTATTGTTTTTTTTTTTTTTTTTTTTTTTTTTTTTTAGGTTTTTTCGAGACAGGGTTTCTCTGTGCAGCTTTGCGCCTTTCCTGGATCTCGCTCTCTAGACCAGGCTGGCCTTGAACTCACAAAGATCCGCCTGCCTCTGCCTCCCAAATGCTGGGATTAAAGGCGTGCGCCACCACCGCCCGGCGGAACTCTATTGTTTTTTAAGTTGACACAGACCTTCACAATTCTTTTGAGGGCTAGCTGGGGATTTCAGCTTAGTGTGAGGGCCAACAGGCTTCCCAAAGTCCAGTGCCTCTCCAAGTGTGAATCTGTCTAAGCCAAGCAGATCTTTTAAAACAGGATCAGTTCTCCGTTAACCTCTAACCTCCCTTTCCAGGTTTGGCAACATAAACTGCATACACTCTATGCATTTGTGGGCCTTAATGTGATCCTTCTTGTCTGTGAATTAAAGTAAATCAGTTGCAGTATATGAACTGAAAATTATCCAAAATTATATTTGAAAAATAGTAAGAGTTTGAAAAAATTTAAATAATAACAGATTTTTTTTAATTACCACAATGTAAGCTTCAAGGGATGCTAAGTCTATCCTTTTTGCTTACAGTTGTATTTATTGCACTGGCAATTATGTGTGTATCATACTAGAGAATAATTTGTTAGATATGTATTGAATGAAGAATATTAACTCAATAAAAGAATCAAGAGATTAAAGAATAGAGACAGGTGTTTTTATTTGTTTCCATTATTTGAATGCCTCCTCCAAATAAGGGCAATTTAAAATATTTGGTGTTTATTCTGAACTTCACTGAAGCAAAAGCACAGACAATACAAACCAAGTGGGAGCTTTGAGTATAGTTGTGTTAAGGTCTTTTCAAAACGATACTTCAGAGAAAGTAAACAGTTGACATGAAATGATTTGGGCCTCTTAAAAGGAATACAGGAACCTGAAGAATTATATACCGACCATAGATTTCCACATACTCATATACATATGCCAATTTCTTTCTTTATATGGGATATTTAACTACATGGTGTGCTTGGAAGGTAATTGCTTTGTTGTAATCTGCAAAACTGGTATTTGACTACCTTGTGTGAAGTAGGAAGATCAGATGCCAATACCGAGAGTTCCAAGTGTGGGGTTTAGATTCAGAAGTACTAAATGTTTTAGAAAAACAGAGCACGTTAAATTTTAAATCCATGATCATAAAGAAAATGTCAATAATAAAAAAGTTGAAAGCACATAACAGCAATAACCCAGTTACTCCTTAAGGACCTCTCATATTCCATTTCATGTTCTGTTTCTATTAATTTTATTAATGGGACTCTGAGGCTCCCATTAGTTTTAATTTGATTTCTCAGATACAATTACAAAAGCCTGCTGAGATTGGCTAACTCTCACTGAGACACACACCCAGCAAGAGATGGTGATTGGGGTCCAAGCCTACACTTATTCCACCAGGTCCTGTTTCAGGAAGCTTGGCCACCCTTAATCATATGCTTTCCTGTCATGTTTATGCTGTGTGTTGAAATGATGGGCTAAATGTATTAGTAAATAAATCTTTCTGTTCCTAATAGAAATGGCACTTCTGCTTTATGTATGCACATGCAGGGTATTTCACCACTAATGACAGTGCACTAAATTTGGGTATTTTAGAGGATGTCTATGATGGTGGGCCTCACAGGTCAACTTAAATGTATATGATAGCTAACTGCTTCCTGATGTATGTTGGCATACACAAAAAGGCTGAAATTACTCCATTAAGTGCACAGATTTCCCAGTTACTCTATGTTCCTCCTCTGTAACATGCTGTGAAAATGGGATAGTGATAGTTAGGGTACTACACTCTATAGGATCCCCTTTGGGATTTTTCAGTTTTACATAAGATTACTAACCATACAATGGTATCCCAACGCATAGTCATAGTACATACATGCTAGAACCTGCCATGCATTCATTTCAGTAACTTCTAAGATAGTGTGTGTGTGTGTGTGTGTGTGTGTGTGTGTGTGTGTGTGAATTTTACCCTAAATTTACAATTTTCTCAGTAGCTAAAGTTTAAGCAGGTACCTCAACAAAGCTACACATCGACGACATTTGTTTCTCCATATAAAGGCAATTATAAGTGTCTATTGTTTATCTTGAACTTTACTTCAAGATATTTCAGGTTATTGAAGAACAATGCAAGTTGAAAATCCAGAGTCCCTATTTGCTGGTTGAGTGGGCACTTGGTAGTTGGTTAGGAAGAGAACAAGAGAAGAAAACAAACACAATTTTATTTCTCCTCACAGAGTGTTGTCTACTTCCCTGCTCCTCTGATATTTTGCATTCAACATTGGGTTTGACTGACAAGAAAGTAGTTTTACTGTAAAAGGCAGGTTTTCCTCTGCCATAAAGCTCGTTTCCATGGTGCTGAATTTTTCACTTAAAAGCTATGTGTGGGTTCTTACATACAGAGTGTTAGTGCCCAGGCCAACAACAGGTCACACAGGGTCACAGAAGGGAAACATGTGTGCTGTATGTAAACATCGGTACGTGTGATGTTGCTTCACGCATTCTAGCTCACATTTAAAGGAACGAACTTTGATTATTTCGAGGTGTGAATCATAAGGTCAGGGAATGATGCTGGTTGCTTTCACTTTTGAAAACAACTTTCAAATGGTTGATTGTGATTGTTTAGGACTTGGCAGAGCCATTTCTAACACAGGGATGTCATTTTCAAAATTTGTAGCTCAAAAGCAAAACACCAATTGAGTTAATAATCACTGGAAATCATTACACATGTTCATTACTTTGTATTCTATTCATTATTGTTCTACTAAATTAAGCATCTTCGATTGCATCCAAAGTCCAGGCTTGAATATATCTTGGGCAAAGATTGTTTCAGTTATAATCAATCACGATTCTTTTAAAAAATGTTTGGAAATCTATCACTATAGGGTCTAAAGATAGAATAAATGCATATTTCCTCCATAGTCTAGACGAAACATGTAAAGTTAGTATTTGGAATTTTTCCTTTCCTTAAAAACTAAACTTCGTGTGTCTAAAGAAAATACCCTTCAAGCAGTAAGCTTATTTGCAGAGGGCAGGGGAGTCCATCATACTCAGTGACAAAAGCAAATAAGCAAGCAGAAGATTGAGTTTTTCTAAGGGGCTCACTCGTTGAAGATCAGTACTAGTGTAGTCACTGAGGGACATGAACTCCTCAGGAGCCTCGCTCTGAACTCTTTCACAAGTTGTCCTCACACTCAGTCAATTCCTAGAAAGAGTACGGCTTAGAAACCTAAGGTTTCTTCTTTTCTTTGCTATGTGAGAGATGGGAGAAGCTGACAGACATCTGTCAGCTGTCCACATTTCACCTATGGCTCTCCCTGTGATCATTGCTAATAAGAACAAGAACTAAGAAGGCACTTTGAAAATTGAAGTAGAGAACCCATATTAGTTGGATAGGAAAAGCTGAGAGTCAGTGCTCAAAGCCCAGACCTCTACCGACCAAATCCTGGTTGTGAGGGCTCTGCATGCAGTACATGAGTCCACGAGGGCCTTTCTGGTAGTGATGCTGACCTGTTTGTTCTTTTGTGAAACCCAAGTAGTTCCCGTAGTAGTCTCTTTTTAATCTCCTTGGAGATCTAAGCCTCACCTCTCCCAGGAAGTTATCTGGCTTGGGGATTAGATGCTGTTGAGTGGCTGGCAGGTGGGTAAGATTGGGAAGAGAAAGGAAACTTCAGTGTTCAATGACCATCCTTCCAGCTCCTTGCACTCTCAGACTCTCTCCAGTGGACACCTCCAGACTTCCCAGACTCCATACAGAAACATCCAATTTAGAGATAAAAACTTGGAGGCTCTGAGCTAATGGGCTTTGCTATATTCCCATGATGCTAGTGGGTGAGTGATTCTATTCTTAAAGGTTCTGACATGCTTGAGTGTAACCGGGACTGGTGGACTGATGGATATCCACTTAGGCATCTGAAAGAGAGATCTCACATCACCCCCTCAATCACTCAATTCAGGTGGTCAAAGGTGCGTGCAATCTGATGCCTAGAGTAGGAGCCAGCCCAATTGAGCCTGGATCTCCGCACTCTGCTCAGGATCTTGGATCTCAGATTGAAAAACCCGCCAACCATACATTCCGGGAAAGCCTGGCACCTGCCAGGAGGGAAGCAGTGACGCGACTCCCACTTTGTTGTGGAGCTTTGGGTGCGCACTGATCCCCACCACCCCGCAGCTCCTGTCCCCTCACCAGTGCCAGCGCGCGCGCTATCTTGCCCGGACCCGCTGCGCCCTCGCCGGCCACGGGGAGCTATAAGGACCCCTGGATCCGACAGCGTAGAGCGCTTCCAAGGGCTCACTCACCGATCCTGAGCACTTGCGGGGCGGTCTGAGGGAGGATGTAGCACAGGAAATAGAGGAGTGTCCAGCTGGTGTCCCTGGTCCAGAGCCCGGGCTGGATGAGGACTGTGCCGCGCTCCATCTTCCAAGCTTCTTAATTCATGCCGAGACACAGTCGTGGCCTCACGCCCGCGAGATGCACCCAACTTGGGCTGGGTCCCCACCTCATCCTCCCTGGATGCTCTCAGGCTGCACGCCGCGCACTCTCTGCTCTCAGGAGAGCGAGATGGAGGGAACCCGCGTGGGGACGTGGAGTGGGCTTGTGAGACTGAGCTGCTTGGGGCTTCATGCACCGGTCCTTAGCCCATCACTGCTCTCCCTCCTCCTCCTCCATGGGCTGCATACCTCCAAGAATCAGCAGGATCCCGCTCTTGGAGCTCAGAAACCAGCTGAGGAAAGTTGCTACCTCGATTTGCTGGAACGTCTCCCTCATTCGTCCTCTGGTCAGATGCAGAAATGATGGGTGGGGGAGTGGGTAGAGAATGCAGGGTGCAGTGAGAAAAGAAGAGAAAGGGGGGAAGAAGACATCCAAGGAGAGAGGGAACTGGGTGAGTTGGTGCAGCGCTCAGAAAAAGCAGGATGAGCTCCAGCAGGTTAACTGGGATATAAGCCCTGCTTTGGCTTCTTTCTCCGTCCTGCTTCCCTCCTCCCCTCTTGGCCCCACCCTTTATTTACTGCCCGCCCCGGCCAACCCTACTAACCCAGCCAGACACACTCACACAACCGCGTGCATATGCGCACGCGCCTGCGGACACACCACACACACACACACACACACACACACACACACACACACACACACACACACACACACACACACACACACACACACACACACACACACACACACATTTTCACCATGCACGCACACATGCAGTCACTCTTCAACTTTGCGCTGTGGTGCTGGAAAGTATATTGAGTCTTGTATCCCCAAGACAGATTAAATCTAACCCATTAGTCCCTAGGCAGAGGGAGTTCTGCTCTCTGTGAATGACAACCTTATCCCCAGGCGCCTCTGCGGGGGTCTCAGAGATGACTAGCACGTGATAGGAAATCACATCCTCCGAATGAGAGATTTAAGAAATTATCAGAGTTCTTATTTTTAACTCTAACAAGAATGAAGATTCAGGGAAAGAAGGAGGAAGAAGGAGAAATGGGTACCCTTCAGTCTTTTAAGATTATAGCGACTCTTCCTATATCTTCTGGACCCGACATAATGTCTTGGAAATTGCTTCCATTTACAAGCGCAGGACTCAGAACTAGGCAGTTTCAGGCACGCTGCTTTTCTTAATTTCTTTTGACTGTCACATTTGAACACTGGAAATAGGCTATTCTAACAATGTAGGTTTAGAGACCATTTCTCTGTAGAAGGACAAGGACACTTCCCTGGGGAAATCAGCATTTGCTCCTGTTGGCTTAATTTCCTTTGAGCTTTCTGGGAGAATGTTCCATATAAATGTTTGCTGGTTCTGTATGAGTACCTCAAGGTGCTTCCCCCTCCCCCAAGTAGGGATTTGGAAAGTTGATCTAAATTGAGTTAATTCATAAATGAAACACCCATAGTTATATGAGCCTAGAATGTGAAAAATTATAAATGCAGTATCTTACAATTCATTTATTCCACAAATGCATATTGGGTATTTTGTACCTCGTGGCAGAGACTATGTTTGTCAAAGAACCCATCATGAGAAAAACACACTGTCTCTTCCAGGGAGGCTGTAGTGTCACTGCTGGAAGCCAGTAGGTCACACTGCATGTGTGTAGTTCTCAATTTTTTGTGGATCAGCGTTGAGGAAATAGAACATACACTCGGATAAGAAAATCATTTGTACAGATTTGGGGTTCACCTTACCTATGATCAAGGACATAGGTAGCTATTTGCAGAAACTTCAATTTCTTGTATTGAAGAGAGGGGACTTTCTTAGTGTTGGCTAAAGGAGAAGAAATGCAAAAGTAAAAATAGTAGATGGAAATTGGAGAAGAAAAATCAACGTCAACTTATTTTAGATCGTTTCTAAAACCAGATCAAATCATACAATGATATGATCTGTCTCAGAAGACAGCCATACTCTACATCCATCCATCCATCCATCCATCCATCCATCCATCCATCCACCCACCCATCCATCCATCCACCCCCATCCATCCATCCACCCATCTGTCCATCCATCCACTCATCCATCCACCCATCCATTCATCCATCTATTCACCCATGAAATGAAACTTTTGAGGACCTACTTCCTGTGAAACGTTGTGCCAAGCCATGAACACACAGCAGGAATATGGTTGCTGCTAGCAGGAAGCACATAGCCTTTAAAGAAATGTGGATTCTGTTGATACAGCTCAGTGGTAGAGTTCCTACTTGGTAGACATAAAGCTCTGGGTTCTCTCTCCAACATTAAAAAATATCAATGTCAGAAAAGCATACTGTAGGTGCAAATAAAAGAAGGAACCTGACCTCATTTAGGAGTTTGTGAAGGGTTGTTAATTTATTGATCCTTAAATGAACGACTAGTAAATATTTCTTAAAGCAAGAATTTAAAAAAAAGCTATCAACTTATTTTTAATCTTGAGATTTTTATTAAGCATATTGAGTCATTTATCTTTTCTTGGGTATCCAAATCCAAGGAATAGTGGGTGTGATGTGTGACAAGTCTTGGGAATGCAAGGTTGAGAATTCAGTTGGCTTCTGAGCACCTGCTTTGGTCTAGGTTCTAGCATATTCTAGTTTTTGTTTTTCCTTCAAGTTTGATAATTTCTTTTTTTAAAAAATCTCTCACTAGCAGCTTGTGTGTGCTTATTCATGTCTAGACTTCTTCTTACCTTGGCTTGCACAGACTATACCTTTTCTTTTAAGAAGAATCCTGTAATGATAGTCAAGGAAATGTGTGTGGCAGTACTATGCTGCACTTACAGGGAAAGAGTATTCCCACTTGGTCCTCCTGTATGCTAATATCCATTTGGAAAAAAGCCAGAAAACCAAACTTCTAAAGATCTAGATGGAAGTGACATCGATGCCACAGTCATCTCTTGTGGGAAAATTGTTCTGGATAATCACAGGGACAGCAAACATGTAAAGCAGTGACAACTTAACTTTAGGTTCTCATTCTGTATGATTATAACATACTTGTTACTCAGCACACACTAATCTGTCTGACTAGTACACTCTCCAAGCTATAATATCCTTATATATAACAAGAAAGTAATAATAATACAAAAGGACCGTTGAAACACTAAGACACATATAGTAATTATTTCCCACAACCTTTATTACTCAGTATATGAGTTCTTTTTTGCTGGTTACATTTTGGCTCAAGGACTCCATACCTACATTATATATTTTTTTTTTAGTATAAATAGTCCCAAAGGAAGATGACCAAGACATTTTTGTCTGTTGAAAAATAAGTTAAGAAAACTGGCCCAATTAATAGTATGATAATAGTAACCGTTTTCTGTATCCAAACACTATTTAAGTAAATTTTACTACTTTTCAAGCACGTAACCTTTAAGGTATGAGTAAATTTTTCCTTCTCATTGTTAGAGAGAAATTGGATTCTGCAGGAGTCTTAAAGAATACATGGCTCACTTATGTTACCTTTCAGTATCGCCTGTAGGATACTGTAAAGCTCAACACAGAAATTTATCTCCTTGTTAAAATGCTTCTCTCTGCTAGTCATGCACGCAGATTTGTGGTGCTGAGTTCCTCATGAGTGGTCGTCAGCTGCTGCTAATTTGTTCTGTGCTTTTCAGAAGCAATGGATTCTGTGAATCCATGAATCTAGTTATATTTTTGATCCCAAACTGGTCATGGTGGTCACAGTGTCCTCCTAAGAATCAAAAGTGTTCAGTGGAGTGCATCCTCTCCCATTTTCAAATCTCAGTCTTATGCTTTGAACCAGGCACCGTGGCTGATAACAAAGCATCACCATATGAACACAGTATTGTGCTTCCTGGGAAGGTTGGAGACATTACTTAAATGCAGATCCGTTTTCAAACACTAAAATTCTAGATGATGACTAGGTGCAAAAAAAAAATCTTACAGTAAACTAAGGAGCTAAATGCTATAACTATGTTTTCTAAATGTGGTGAGTGCACTTGAAGGTACTTACAATATTAGCCAGGGCACTTGCTGCAAAACATCAAGTGGTTTTTGGAGCTTCCTAGGAATGTGTCATTGCATTAGGATGAACGCCCCATGTTTTTGGCTACATCTTTCTTCTTCTTCTTCTTTTTTAAAATGAAGTGATGTCATGTGTTTTTATGATGTTAAACATGGTTTAAGCCAAGGTTCCAATTCTTTTTCTCTGCTCAAATCCTCTTCATCAACTGCCAATTCTCACAGCCAGCTTTAGCCACCATTTGCAAACGACACAGCATCTCATGCTCATTTCAATGCGAGTACAGCCATCCATCCAGCCATCAAAACTGGAGATTTGGAGGTCACTCTTGATTTGCCCTTGCAGTTTCCCGTTGCTATGCAGTTGATTTTCATATGTTACTGGGTTAAGCTCTAAGCCATGTCTTTAATCTACTTCTCTGTAACTTTACTGCTATCACAGTAGCCTAGGGGTTTCTAACTTCAAAACTCTGAACACTTTGGAACAGAAACTCGTGGCTGTGGAAGCTGTCCTGTGCATTTCAGATCATAAAACCACTTTCCTATACTCTCTCCACTAGATGTCAGTAGTACTTCCTCCTTAGTTACAACCAACAATATCTACAGACAGCGTCAAAGGGTGCTAAAGTACAAAATCACCTTGTTGGAACCACTACACTAGCACAAGTAATTATGATCTTCCAACCGCTTTGTTATTGCATACTGTTCTATGTCCCCCTCCCTGGTTTTCTTTCTTCTAGTAACACTGTTCATTTGACTTAAACTGCCTCCTCTGTTGTCCTATGTGATATTCTGCTAAATTCCATCATGCTTACCATCAACTCTCTAATCATTTTATTTATTATATTAAATATTGAACTCTTTGTCTGCTGTTTACCCAGAACTCCAGGGTCCAGTCCTATGTCTGGCATCAAGGTGGGGCCTGGTTAATACTCATCAAACAAATACATAGGTGAATAAATAATATATGCCTCACAAATCATGTAGCCTACAGTCCATATCTATAGTTGTGCTTGAACAAACTGAGTCATAAGCTACAATTCTATTTTAATTTCATTCATCTACATTGATGAGTTTAATATTTATTGTTATCTTCAGATTATGAATATAGTGTGCCATACGTAGGAAATCTTGACTATAATCTTCAGTGTGTTTCTTTAGATTTCAACAAAACACTGTGCAGAATAGTTTTCTCCTCAACATTTCATTTTCCACATCATGTTTATCATTACACATACCTTACAATTTTTACTATAATTTCCTTATACACACTGCTGAGCTTTTCAAAGCATGGTAGGAAGCAGCTGTACTGAAATCTCTGAAAGAAAAAACGCATCTTGTTTATTCATACCTTTGCATTTGTTGTAACATCCCAGCAATGTAAAGAAATGGAGCCACATGGATAGTCCTAATCAAGTTGACACTTGGCTACTTCCATGAATAAATGGAGCTCATTGGCAAATAAGACTGGAAATGGTGAGGCCTGGCACTCTGTGTCTCAGTGCTCCCTGGAAGCCACTGACCACAGCCCAGTGTTTTAGACATACTGTTAAGACTTCATTGCTTCAGTCATGGCCTGAATAATTTTGCCTAATACTCTCTGCTTTCATACCCAAGAAGAGGCTAGCCCTTAAGAGTCAGTATGAATGGCATCAATTTGTGAGGATTCTATTCTCTCCTGTTGATAAATAAAATAATCTTTTTCTTAAAACAATGAGTGTATTCAGCTTGGCATGGCAACACATGCCTGTGGTACCAGCATTCAGGGGGCAGAAGACAGTGGATATTTATGAATTCAAGGTTGGCCTAGTCTACATAACAAAGTTCCATAGCTACGTAGTGAGGCCTTATCTCAAAAACAATCTCAAAAATACTCCTATCACATTTTGCTTGTGATATATGCCATGGACAACTATGTTGCTTTTACATGTGTTAACTTACTTATTCAATCTTAAAAATTAAGTACTGCTATTACACAAGTCTTAAAGTGAAGAAAACAAATGCACCAAGAGGACAAACACATTGTCAGAAAATTCACAGCTAAGCGGTGGAGCTAGAATTAGATGTGGATTAATCTGTTGTTTAGAGTATGTTCAAATTAAATAAATATTCAAATAATATAAGGTTAGTCATTGAAAAAGAATCTGTAGCGGGCATGAGTTTACTTACAATGTAGTCATATCACTAACTCATATTCCACTGGGACTGGATAGTTGTGTGTGGGACAGACACAGTCAGGATGAATTGAGTGAGTTAGCTGATGACTTGTGGGCTGTTGTGAGAACTGATTTTCAGTCCCAACAAGTGAGAAACCTCTGAGGGTTTTGAAGATAAGGCTACAGTCAGTCTTAGCTTATGTGTATCTCTGGTCTGCCTTACAGACCGTCTTAGGAATTAAAGTGGATCTACACTGTGCTTGCTCTCATAGAGTGCATCGTCTTGAACAGTCTCTTAAACTCTGGCTTGTGTATGGGACATGGTGCTGCAAACATTTTTGTCAATAACAATACAAGATTTCTGGAAACATAACAACCAGAATTTAAAGATCCAAGACATGAGAATCTGAGGTGTCTTTGGCAAAGCTTGCTCACAGGTATTGTATTCGGCAACTACACTGTACTCTTGATTCTGAACACATCATGTACACTATACATTCCAACATGTTACCTGATGCTAAGAAACTCTGCCCCAAACACCTACCTCAGACAGATTCAAGACTACTGTATGCTGTGAACTCTTCTTACAGGAATATGATCTTTTAATTATGGAAAACAAAGACTTTTAAAGAGTTTATTATTGTCATTTCTCAGCATGTAAGTATGAAACTAGTATATCTTTAGATTTTAATTGTGTTTGAACATTTGCTTTGAAAAACTGCTCTTTGAGTTGCTGGCTTGTGTTTGACAAAACCCAATTTGTTAATAAATATTGGCTATGAATTGGGAAATGTTTTAAATTATGATGCTACATATATTTCTACTATTTTGTGCTATGTGTTTATGAAAAGTGGTATTCTCAGCATTGATGTTCATAAAATCAATCAAGTATCAAACAGCATTCAAACTTATGAAGATACTCTATGTTCTTCTATGCAAAATAACAGCCAAGGTTTAACTAATTTATCTTTGCTGTTCTGAAGAAGGAATGTAGGGCCTCTCATGCTAGACAAATGCTCTACCCTTAGGCTACATCCTTAGCCCAAAAATATACTTATGTAAACAAAAAAGTTCATCTGCTTTATTAGGATGCAAAATTACTCTCCTTGTTAATAAATGGTAAATACATCTATCAAATAATTGATTTCAAATAATGTTTTATGAACTTTTATTGGTAAACACTTGACAAATTCAGGGACAGGTAAAAATTCCTCTGATGGAAACTAAATGTAAAAAGTTGAAAAAGATCAGAGCATCCTGCTCTATGGAACAGTTTGCAATGTAAATATGTAATTGTCAGTTTTGTCTGTGATAATAATAGTTATTTCTAAGACTTTTCAATGTACAAATATACACATTTTAAGTGTAAATCTCAAGACAGACTTGCACACACAAGCTGGAGTGTGCATAACATTTAATCACCAACCAAGGTGGGAAACAGAGTACCATATAGACCTGGGCCTCCATTCCCTGTATGTCACCACAGTCTTGACTTTGAACAATAGAATTTGGTTTTTATCGATTTTGAGACAGTATAAATACATTTGTCATTCAACTTCCAATGGACTTGTGTCCTGATATCGGAAGGTGATAAAGAGTTTAACACTCTTACCCTTCTGAACTTCAGAACTTAGTCTGAAATATATTTATGTGTCCAGAACACTTGAATTAACCTATAGTCAGGCAAATCATCTAATACTACACTCATTATATTTTATAATGAACTATTTAATACCTTGTACAAGTTATTGAGTACTGTATTGAAAGGGGAAATGGCTAGATGGCCATGCTTGCCTTTAAGTAAAGAATTATCTCTGCAGACTCACACTACAGAGCTGGTAGTGCATCCTTTCTTTCATGTCTAGCTTCTTTAAATTGAGAACTAACAGTTACCAAACTCTTGTTATATGTCAGACACAAACTGTACTGGTTCAATCATCATGGTGCTTGAGGAATTCATTATTATAAGACTACCCATTTTACTGACGTTATCACTTAAGAGTCAGAGTGTAAGTTCCATGAAGGAGACAGAAAAAATATGAGAAGAAATTTTGAAAGCTGGAAGTGATGAGGGTGAACAGCTCAGGAAGGTTACCCTGAGGAAGTAGCTCACTTTAAATGGCAGCTAGAAATTATTCAGAGGGGCCATAGAAGAAGATTCCCGACTGAAAGAAACATCAACTGTCTCAACCATATACTCACCCTGAGAGAAGGTCTGTTTGGCAAGTGTGAGCAGGAGATGCTGCAGCAACAGATGAAACATCTAAGAAGAATCCAGGCCTCCCTGTGAACTTGGAAAGTTCTTCAGAATATAACATAAAACCAGGACCCCAGTTCAACCATTGATACCTGTGCTAATTTGCCATTGCTCATCCACCCACTCATCACAGTCGTGGACTTCATGGGGAAGAATTTCCTGCCATGGGAGGCCTTCACCAGTTTCTACTACACACCCCGTTATTCCTTCCCCGTCTTTCTCACCATACAATAGGGAACTCTTCCGTCTCACTTCAGTCCAGCCCTACTGCTTCCCAGTCATACAGGACTTTTCGGGTGATTAGATTTAAATTCTCAGAGTATTGAAGAGCCTTTGTGACATGACAAAGAAATTTCAGTCCAAAGAGGGCTAAAGAAGCTAGGTAGGCAGCAGGGTAGGTCACTGCATAAAATATACATGTATGGAAATGTGACAGAGCATCTCATTGAGTTGTACATTTAGAATAAATGAATAACCAGAATAAAACTTACAATAAAAATAGATGATACAGGAAAATAATTGGTGTACTGAAAGCAATCAAGGGGCTTTAATACAAAGTGAGGGCCATGGAAAAGTTTTTCAGTGGATAAAATCATTTGTCACACAAGCTGGCTATCTGAATTTTAACCCTAGTACCTGTATAAGAACTGGGTACAGGAGTATATATTAGTAATCCTACCATTCCTAAAGAGAGAAGGAAGAGAGACAGAGGAATTGCTTGATGGTCCCAGGCTATCTAGCCTGGAGTATGCAGTGCAGAGGCAGGCGGAAGAAGATAGACACTGATTTCACAGAGTGAAAGATGAGATCTAACTCTCAAAGTTGTCCTTGGACCTCCACACACTTGTGTAGGAACACACGTGTGCATGCAAAAGCGCGGGCATGCAAAAACGTGGGCATGACCACATGAGTGTGCGTGTGCACGCGCGCACACACACACACACACACACACACACATACACACACACTAGAAAAAATGAAAAAGAAAAATGCAATTCCATTTCAAAGAGGAATGGTGAATTGGTGTACCTCGTGTCCTTAAATAATGCATTCAGTCTTTGATTAAAGTTTGTTTTCACTTAGCATTTTAACAATTAGTATTCCCAGCAATTTTATAAGCTCAAATTATTTCAGTTTTGGAATGATTAAATGAGTATGGAGAACCCCTAAATAACCTATGTCAGAGAGGAAGGAATTGACTTTAAGAAGCTAAAACCGAAGCTCACAACTAGTGCAACATTCTCATTTTTAATCAGCTCACTGTTCCTTATGGGTTTCCAATTTAAGTCTCCTGACAACAAAACACATTAAGCTTTTTCATATTTAAATAGTATAAATTAAACAAGATTTCTAATTATTACATCTTGGTTTGATTTATTTCCTCATGCTTTCATACAGAAAATGCCATCGAGTTTAAAATATTTTTATTTATCAGAGTAATGAATGCAAATAATTGTAAAAGTTATATAGTACTAAATACAAATATAGCAAATCAACAGTACATCTCCTTGTTCCTTTACTCCTTGGCCTTCTCCATCTCTTCCAGTTAATTTGTTTGGAGCTTCTACATCTTGTTATTTCTCGCACTTTAAATAATGTATGCAAATGGTTCCTGTTGGCTTTACCAGTCTGAAATATTGCCGTGTGACTTTGAACACGGGATATGGGAATTTTCACCCTTGGGCACATTCGTATTCTTTGTTTTCAGTTTTTCTCTTACTGTTCTGCGGTTTTAGGTTCAATTCTTACTCAGGGTGTGTGTCCTACTCTGCTGGCCTGATGCACAGCTAAGCCCTGCGCTGTTCTCCACACAGTTCCCTCTTCTTGTGACTTGCTTTGACTTCTTTCATTGGTTCCATTTCATACTATCCACTGCTAGCCTCTCTGTAGCCTCTAACAGCCTCTCTGCCTACATCTCTAGACCTCCTCCATGGACACGCCCCTTTCCTACTGGTGCTGAGTTCTCTTGTCTATCAATGAAGCTGTCATTTGGCACCTTGCTTCTCCAGCCACCAGGAATATCCATGTCTTTCTCTTGGGGTGAATCCCCTATTTTTTTTTTTTGATCCTCATATACCTACAATGTTCCTACCTATAATTCAGAGGTTATGGTTCTTAAAACTTTCTTCCTGTCCTACTCCTACCCTAACCAAGCATAGATACTATTTGTTACAATGACTTTCAGCAGTAATTGTAATCCTCTTTCTCAAGGTTACATTATTGTAGGAAACAGGCATAGATTAAAATTAGTCAAAGGAAGAGGTAAGTGGGGCAGAATCTAGAAAAGTTTTGAATGTGAAGCATCTGAAATCCTTTCCAGATAGAGTTAGACTGTGTGACATGTGGCAGTATGCGTGGATCATACAAGGGGTGCTCACATGAGATTTGGCAGCATAGATTTGCATGGACAGGATTTATTGAAAAGTCCATTGCCTGCATGTTGAAATTCCATGTCTTCGTATCATAAGGCTGGTCTTTCTATCATTTCCAACCTGAGAAGATGGGGTATTGAAAGCTGCAGTCCTAATGGTACTATGAAATACGACATTTGTTACCTCTAAAGAGCCAAGGAGGAAACAGATCCAATAATTCATTGTCACGTGTACTCTGTGGTTACCTCCCTGTCTTGGCAGAATAAATGATAAAGAAACTCTTATACTAAAAATGTTTCTAGTGGTGGGATACACCTATACCACTACTAAACTTGGGAAGTGGGAGAAGACGATGAAGTGTTCCATATCAGCCTGGGATACACAAGGAAACAATTCCTAAAAAGAAGAATGAGAGGCGAGAGGGTAGGAGGAAGGAAGAAAGTCTTATCCTGAAAATAATCTCCCTCCAGCTTTTTGGTATTCAACTTTAAGATGCAACATCCTGCAGCTGACCAAGCTAGTCCCACCTCCCCTGATTACCTTTCCTTCTATTTACTGCACACATACTAATCACAGTTTCAGTGGAATCTCTGGCAGGAAAGTATGCAGTCCTCCACCTTTATTCAGAAGCCTCACATATATCTGTATTTATATATTCCACTATAAATTGCTGTGACAGATGCTTTCAGTGCCCCACCCACATGTTCTCAGTAGTCAGCTCTACACAGGAGCATGACTTCCTGGGAACAGCTGGGACTCTCTGGCTGGGGTTCTGTTTTCTTCTTGTGTCTTTGAGTGTGGAAATGTGGCCTGGGTTTGCTGCCAGTGAGTTAGTGCCCTGGGACGCAAACCCTGAGGGATATTCTATACTTTCCCTTCATTCTTCAATGGCTTGAGGCATATGTTGCTTAGCACTACATGTCCATTGCTCCCTTCCTTTCCTTATTTCGTATCCTAATTCCTCTATAGTCTTCCCTTGACTCACATCTCAATATAACTAAAATTACACAAATTGGGGTCTTACTGTCTGTTTATGAATAGACCCTATTCTATAATCTTGTACATTTGAATATATCATGGTAATTTTTAGTTGTCTCATAGTTAGCTGGGAATTGCAGATTTATAATGTTGAGTTATTAATCTTTTCTTAAGTGTCCTTGTCAAAATAGGGTAAGGGACAGATATGAGAATCTCTGTGGACATTCTGTTTATCATAAGTGATTGTTCACTTTAAGAAGATAATAGATCCCCTTTTAGAAGTGAGATATATGGTAAGATATAGGTTGAGCTACATCAACTGAAAATCTGAAATCCAAAGTACTCCAAAATCTGTAACTGAGCCCTTTCATGACACAAGTCTGACAGTTCAATGTTTACAAACTTTATTTCATAAGTGAGCATTAAAAACACAGTATTTTCAAAATACAAGCATAAGGTACACATGAAATATAAATGGCATTGTGTGTAGAATCAAGTTTCATCTCTAGCATATCTCATTATGTATCTATAAAATATACCAAAATCAAAAATTTTGAATTATGAAATACTTCTTTCAAGAATTTCAGACAAGGAAAGGTCAACCTGTAGTACTTAACTAATTTATGTCCAGTCTGGCTATGGTTGGTTTCAGGAGCACCATTGCCTTTGAATTTTCTGTAGCATAACAGCAAAATGGGAACAGGTAAGCTCCATCATAAAAACTCACTAAATCCCAGTAGGGTAAAAACAAAATGTGTTGTTCCTCAACAATTTGGGTTGCTCTCCAAAAGCTCCATAATGAGGAAAACACATTAGAGTCCAATGAGGTGTATGTTTGTCCTAGGGAAAGGTAAACAAATAAAATTATTGAGCTGAAAATCCACACAGGAAAACCAGGTCAGCTTATCAACTTGATTCTCTGTTTACCTTTTAAAATCTTCAAAAAGATGAACCTTTGTAAAATGCTGTTCTGGCATAAGTGTATTGTGCAGAATTATCTAGACAGCAGCTGTAAATCTTGAAGTAATACTGACTTTTGAATAGTTCAGCAATAATCCATGAGAACAGTTTTCCTCTCACAGCAGTAGACATTGATAATATTTTAACTCTCTGTTGTCCTTTCCCCAAACCAGTCAGAGGCCAATTTATTCTATTTCTTCTTCCCATGTAAGACAACTTTTTAATATTTTCCATGTAAGACAACTCTTTCTGTTTTGTCATCCACCCAAGTACCACAGACTCCCTTACCATGGGAAAGGTGGAACATAGCTTAAAAAGTCCCTGACAGTTACCCAGAAAACAGTGTATGACATGGTGCCATGTCCTGGAGAGTAGTAATGACAGGGACTACCTGGAATACTGAGGGAGACTCTTGGGTAGTTATTTCCTATTAACTGAAATATTCCTTCTTAAACAGAAAAGGGAGGTTTATAAAACTTGAGAAACAAACACAATTTACTAGCCTAGGGAAGATGAAATTCACAAGATTTACAAATCCATTTCCCAAGCAGTAGCAATTGCCAGGAAGAGGACTGACCAAGGACCTGCTTGTGAATTATGCTGGACACTCAAGAAATGCAACTTTTATGAGTCATCAGCAGCACTGGGGTAGACTTTTTAGTGAGAATCTGCTTTTGAGTCACTAACACTCCTGTAACTAACCTTTCACCCATGCTCTGAAAGTAAGCCCAATAGACTCATTGACTAAATAACCTGGACTTTGATGGAACTGTTACTTCAGTTTGTTGCTGAAGCCCTACCCTAGGTGAATAAATGTTTGTTCATGCTTCCCCAGGAAAAATTACAAGAAAAAGGCAGAAGCCTAGTGTACAGGCTGACTGCCTATCACTGTGGAGTCTCCCCCATAATGGTACTTACCTCTCTGTCCATGTCTCCTGTCAGGGTAGATCCCTTCATTGCTTGAGCTATTGCAGTGTTAAAGGCAACATTATTGAAATGGGATGTAGAACCCTATATTCATAACTTTAGCCTTCACAACAAGCCCTCACTCTCATCCCAAGAAATTTTTAATGTAGATTATGTCTTTGCCAGTGGGTATGAGAAGAAACGTCAGCATTTTCATGCTAACTTCTAAAGACTACTGTGCGGTTGTTTGTTAGTTGTTTTCTTGCATTAATGTGTTACTTTTCCACGTCCATTTTTCTTCCGCTTAGCTTAAAGTTCTGTTCATTAGTCTCCTCATCAGTATTGCTTCCATCTTAAGCAAGGCACTGTGACTCTCCTGGGGGGGCAGTTTAGAAGATGTATATAGGATTCTAAAAATGAGCTAGAACTTTAGGGTTATAAACTGCTCATTTAAATCATGCAGATAAGTTATTTTGGACAAAATAGGAATCAAAATAAGAGCTAATTTAGGCTTGCATTTTTCAGACGAATGGCATCTTATATCCCTATTTCTGTATATTTCAATCTCCAAATGATTCTCTACTCCATAATTTCAGCTATTTCTCCCTGTCTTATTTATGTTAGATTTATAAGACATACTCATTTTCCGCATATGGCTACAGGTAGTTGTAATATGAAAATCACTAAAAGGAAATTGCTGTGATTTACATACTATTGTCTACAGCTTTCTTCAATCAAGTAGAGGAAAATGAGAGGGAGAGGGAGAGGAAAAAAAGATGGGGAAAGGGGAGAAGGAAGACAGCTTCTAAAACTTCAGCAAAACTCACATACTATATAGAATAATGTGTTGAATTTAGGGCATATGGGTATAAAGTGACGTTTATATGCAGTAGCAGCAACTTTGTCAGCATAGAAGTTAGTACTGAGAAGTATGTCCAAAGTCACAAATTCAGTGTATAGTTAGTCATAGGTGCTGCTATTTGCCTCAAAAATAGATTTTATTTTGCCTTTCTTTAACCACACTCAAAATTAGAGAAGGGCGACAAAACACAGCAGGAAGATAGAACAAAAAACCCACAGAAGCAAAGACGTGTTCAAACAGCCAGCTGAATTCACTGCACATTTCAACTACAGAAATATTTTCAGGTGATTCTGTTGTTTGACAAAACGTGGGAACCACAGGATCTACAACACTTGCAAGCAAAACTCAACAGCTCTAATAATAGTTACAGAAGTGAAAGCCAATTTGGATAAAATAAGACATTGACTCAGGTCCTCTGAGAAAAGATTTTTGAAAGCAAAGTTTACAAAATTCTGGCTTGTTCTTTGAGAAATTATAGACCTTTGTGTACCTTGATTCATTTTCTGGATTTCTTCATTTCTGGGAGAATTCTCATGCAGTGTTTCTCTCCTGTCTAAAATCATCAAATATAAACGCTTTTTCTTTCTTTTCTTCTGTATAGTGGTTAAACAGCTGTTGGCTTTTGGCTACATGTGTTACTTTGAGTCCTCCCACAGGAGGGAGATACAGGGGCATTAGTTTGAGCATGAGTGAGCTCTAGCTTCTTGGGGTTTAGTCCAAGCACAATCACGTTCCCCAAAGGCATCAGGCACAGAACTTACCTTAGGATACATAGCCTATTCATTCTCTATGGTAAACAAACATAGCCTGAGGTACGTGAAATCATTATACATTGTCTGATATCACCTTCTCTTGCTTTAATGTTATTATTAAAAATCTATGTTTGTTCATGCCCTCATATGATTAGAAAATCAAAAGATAGTTAGTGGCTGAAGAGATTTTTCAGCAGTTAGGAGTGCTTGCTGCTTTTGCCAAAGACCAAAGTTCAGTTCATAGTACCCACACAGAATGACTACAAAGATCTGTAATTCCAGTTTGGGGGTATCTGACATTTCTTCTATGTTCTTTGGCACCTGCACACATGCAGCAAACATTTTCACACAGATAAATTCAATATTTATGAAAAACAAAGCCAAGGGGATTATTTCCATGTTGACATTATTTTCAGAACATATAGGATGACTTTCTTCATGGGTACTGACAGCCTATATTTGCACCTCATATTTAAATGATGTTTATAGATGTTATGTTTCTTGAACCAACCAAATATGATGACGATGATGATAAGTTTTAAACTAATAAAAAGCAAGTAAGGCAAATAGTCCTAACCAAGACATCAAAAGCTGTTTGATGGGTTTTTGTTATTGTTGTTGTTGTTCCCCTTCTCCTTGAGAAAATAAGTCTTGTTGACCTTCTTGGGGACCACAGGATCCTCTGAGATCAAAGATTTTTAGCTTTCTGACTTTCTACTCAAATTCTCCAGCTTCTTCTGATTCGCTAGTTTCTCATTAACCTCACGGAGCCTTCAAACTATTTTATGATCAACTGTGTGTTGCTAAGCTGTGTACAGTTGCTATATGGAAAACATTGGAAAGAGTGGAGAGTTGGGTTAGGCTGGTACAAGGTTAATGTGACTCTTTGATAAACTAATGGTAGATCCTACCGTGTGATGATAGATGAAGCTGGATGTGAACAGAGGAGAGACACAGAGTTAAGCTATCTGGAAGTAGCTTTACTGATTTGGAGTTGGTGAACAAGGAAGAGAAGATGTCTAGGATAATCCTCCAGCTTCTGGCTACGACATCTTCTCACCATCAGTGACCTTGCATGAGACACAGTAGGACCATCAGCTTCATGGAACAGTGATAAAAGTTTGATTTGGGCTGGAAGTTTGACATTTCTTTGGTATATTTTCTTTTAGAAGTTTCGGGATAGTGAGAGGCATAATTTCTATCTGGCATCTATTTCAAGCCTACCTCATCACATGTCCTGGAATCAGAACTAGGAAGGACCTCAAGTTTAAGCTTCAGGTTGATAAACAATATTGCTCATTGTTCTGAGACGCTCATTGAAAAGACATGGGTAAAGGAGTCACACTGCATATCCTAAATAAAATTCTCTTTGAAACCACCTTTGCATAGAGCTCTTGAATCTTAGTTCTCCATAACAATGTCTGTTTATTTTCTGTAGTTATATAGACAAACAAGCAAAAACCCATTTCCTCCAATTACCATTCTCCAAAACTAATAAAAACTCTGCATCTTTTATTTATATAGACAGTAAGGACCTTGGTCCTTGGTGGTTTCAGTGTTTCCTGCCACAGTGTATCTCAATTTTACCTAATAAGCACATCATAGTCTTAATCTATCTATCTATCTATCTATCTATCTATCTATCTATCTATCTATCTATCTATCTATGGTATGATTTCTTCTGTGTTTCTCTAATGCAGAGCCTTTCAGAGATATGATAAAATTATATTTAAATATGTATGTGAAAGCACAAGTGGATGGAATATTTGTCTCTGTAAACTGGTGATGACCTCTGTATCTTTTTCTACAAAAGCACTTCTGTTTCTGGCCATGTATCTTGTACTTGACCAGATTTAGTTCACTGGAAATCAGGGCCATTCCTGTCCTTGATTTGAATAATTTTTGTTTTATTTCTTATTTTTATGTGTTGCTAATTGCTTGAAATATGTTAAGCTGTGCAATCACAGTCAAGCAGGACAACCAGTCCATCATTCTCAAAATGTTAGCCTCCAGCTTGAGTGATGAGCATAAATAGGGGACAGAACATAATTTGTAATCTCTTGAAATAAGGTTATGTAAAACTGTTAGTAGTGATGCCTACTATCATATGAATTTCAATGATTTTTAGACTGTTTTTGTAACTTACTTTCACAACTTAGACTCAACAGATACTGGGAGTAGTAGCTGGAAAATTGTGAAAGAAATAAAAGTCATCCAAATTGGAGACAATGAAGTTAAACTCTCTTTGTTCACTGAGCACATGGTTTTATGTATTGGAAAACACCAAAGATATCCCTAAAACATATTAGAGCTAATAATTAGCTTGAGAAAGTGGCAAGATACAGAATCAGTATACACGATAAGGTACTTCTATACCCCAGTAGAAATCAAGATGAAAGATAAATTTTAAAACTATTTACAGTAGCTATGAAAATATGTAGGAACAAATTCAGTCAAGAAGGTGAAAAACTTATTCAATGAAATCTATATAACACAAATTGAAGAAATTGAAGAATGTCTTAGTTACTTTGCTTTGTGAAGAGACACCTCACCTAGACAACTTATAGAAGAAATAGTTTCTTATTATTTCTTATTCTTATTCATAGGGTTAGTCTGTGACCATCATGGCAGAAGGCGGGCAGACATTCACTGGAGCAACAGCTGAGAGCGCCAGTATGGAGATGACAACCATAAGATACAGAGAGATCTAACCGGGAATGGCACGGGCTTTTGGAATCTCAAAGCACATCCCTTGTCACGTACCTCTTCCAACAAGTCTATACTTCCTGATCCTTCCAAAACAGTTCCACCAACTGGAGACCAAACATTGAAACAGATGAGCCTTATAAGGGCCATTCTCATTCAGACCACCACAAGGAAGTTATCAATAAATTAACTGTATCTTATGTTCATATATTTTAAAAATTAAGATCTAATAGGGGGCATATAATCTAATTATTAAATGAACTCAAACAAGTCAATGGTAATATACCAAATAACTATTTTATAAGTGAACAAAAGACGATAACACATTTCTCTAGATAAGACATTAAACATGGACCAGGCATATATGGAAGTGTTCAACAAAACTAATAAACATAGAATTAAAAATCAGAAAAATCACAGTGAGGTATTACTTCATTCCAGTAAGAATGGTTATTATAAAAATATATGTGAAAAGAATATTAGTGTTGTCATGAGTGTGAAGGGAAAGGGAACAGTTATATACCTTCAACGAGTACACAAATTAGTGTAATCCTGTGAAATAAATTATGACTCATGCTTGAAAAAAATGTAAGAGCTACCAGATAATATGATAATCTCATTAGTAGACATACAAAGGTGATAACAATGGTGTTGACAAGTCATCTCTATTTCATTGTTTATTGCAGCAATATTCTCTACAGATAAGATGTTCAATGAATCTTCAGAGCACATAAACTTGTACAAATGTACAAAATTGGTTACTACTCAGCCATGACACTATGGCATCCTGTCATTCTAATAATATGGGGAAGCCCAAAGGATGTCAAAGAAAGTAAGCCAAGCACGGAAAAAAAAATACGGCATGATCTCACACATACGTAGAATCTGTATTCTACGTATTTGATCCTATAGAAGCAGTGAGTAGAAAAGTGGCCACTATAGGCTTGGGAGAGCAGAAAGGGAGGAAGGAAAGGTCAGTGTTTGTGGATGGGTACCAAGTTGCAGTTAAACATGCGAGGTATGTTTTGATGTGCAATAGAAGAGTAGAGTTAGAGATAGCAATAATGTATTGTACCTTTCAATAATGATTAAGAAAGAAAATTACAACTATTACTACCAGATCTAGTTGATAGCATTTTAAGGTTGTGAATAACTTAATATATAGGTTCTACCAATCCACAAAGTCACATATATTGACACATTATTCTCACTACATAGATATTTGCAATGATAATGTCTAAATCAAAAGCTAAAGAGAGCATATTTGAATTTTTGTAGCTGTTCACAAGAAATTTTAAACTAATATTTTGTTGCTTTAAATTAGGCGTTTGTTTTAACAATATGTATATTTAATTTTCACTATTAAATTAAGGGCTTAAATAAATAAATAAATAAATAAATCTTACATACCACCTGCAAGGAATTTCATTACTCTTTCATTGAAGAGCATATTTCATGTACTTTAAAGTGTGAAACACTCTTGAAAAACTTTGTGAGGGAGTTTTTAACTGTATCCAATAGGACAACTACACAGAAAATGAGTAATTTTCCTTTAATTAGAATGACAGCAGGAATTTAGGAAGGCAGAATTTAATGTAATTAAAATGAGAAAATCATTATTTAACGGGAGTCATGCTACATTTCTTGATGAAAACACAATGAGGATCTTTAATTTCAGATGAGTCAATAATTTTATTTTTATATCTCTCCAGAGCCTGTTCTAATTAAAACAGAATGGAAGTTAAATTCCAGGAAGCACTCTAAACTTTTCTTGTCTAAGTTGCAATCTTTAGATTAAGACATTTTCTCATAACAGTAAAAATAAATCTTTAAAAACAATAATTTAAAAGCTATTATGAATATAGGGAAACAAGAATGTTGAATAGTTAATAAAGTACAGGAATGAGAACTAGGATTTAGAGTAGATACAGCTGTACCATTTATTCTACATTTATTAATGTTAGCTTGCATAATGACATCATCAAAACATAAAAAATTCATAATAACAACAGTGAACATATAAGCCATACATAAAATTTGCAAACATATACAAATCAAGGTGAAATTGCTCCAAAGACTGCCCTCTGAGAGGTAGCATAGTTAACATTAGGGTTTATCCATATCAGAATTTTTACTGGAGAATTTTAATTGGAGAATATCCAAAATATTTGTTATGTGCTATTACCACTTAACAATTTATCTAGAATATCTTCCATGTTAATAACTACTATATTCTTGTGACATGCTAGCACTTTACACAATTGTATTAACATTTATTGTGCAATCTCCTTTCATTTGCATTTACTTGCTTTAATTTTTAATTTTCTAAATATTATTTTAGTTGAAAAATCAAAATTTGATGTGTTTGTTACAATAACATATTTTGAGATATACATGTATGATGTATGCACATAGGTGTGATTTTTGTGATCAACTAATGAACACAACTAGTACCTCATCTATACATGTTTTTATGGTGAAGCATTCACAAAAACTGTTAATAATTTTGAAATATATAATATATTATTATAGAACATGTTTGCCATGCTGTACAATAGATATTTAAATTTCTTTCTCCTATCTGAAATTTTATTCCCTTTGACTAACAAGTATTACTGGCACTTTCTATTAAAGAACAGAAGTTTTACTGTGGTCATTTTTTTAATCCTTCATGGTAGATTTAAGCAATAAAATGTGCATTACCTTAGCTTTGAGTCTACTAATTGTGCATAAATTTAAGATTAAGATCCTTAGTTTATTAAGCAGACAAAGCATACATAAAACAGTTTCACTAGACTGTGCCCAGAAGAAAAAATATTATTAATTTTGTTCTATTATACCTTATACAGGATAAATGTTGCTTGAATAGAAAGAAGTTATCAGTGTGCCATTTGAAGGGATAGAACTTTTAATTCATCACTGAAATTATACCTGAGAAATAGATTTAAACATTACTCACTCCCACTGTTGAATATGTGGTTGCTGCTCTAATCTCACGGTGGAGAACGTGAGAAGAAGACTTGAAGCCTGGAACTTATTTCTTTCCATCTACTAACAATAATCTTGGGAGATGAGGTTGACTGAGCTTCATACGAACCAGTTGCTTCATATGCGTGACCTATTTCAATCCTCATGACACCCCTGTGAGTTGGATACTTACATTTTCCCACTTTTTCAAAGGATGGCTTGCAGGTGGAATACATAAACACACAGCTTGAATCACTAATCATTAAGAGACTTAGTAAGAAGTCAGACCATGGAATCTAACTAGTAACATGTGCTCTCCTAATTTCATATTCTTGTGCATTATACAATATTGTATATAATTATATATAATTTCTCTTCTTATCATGACATGGTGATTTGAATTAGATATAACTCCTATAGGCTCAATATTTGGAAACTCGGTCCCTAGTTGATGGCACTGCTTGGGGAGGTGATATTGCCTTGCTGGCAAATATACCTCACTAGAGGTGGGGTTGAGGTACTCATAGATTTACCCCATGACCATCTCTTTCTCCATCATGACTGAAGTTGAAGATGTGATCTCTTATCTTCCTGATCCTATACCATGACTGCTGCTTGTTGTCATGCCTTCCTGCCAAATGGTGATGGACTCTTATCCCTCTGGAACTGTAAGCCCAAATAAACTCTTTCTTCCTCATGTTGTCATGGTTATAGTGCTTCATCATCACAACAGAAAATTAACCAGTACACAGCATTTGTCTTGTGGTGATTCAGTCAAGGGTAATGTCTCTTCAGTATTTCATCCCTTACATTACTCTTTATCCCCACATTTATCTAAAAGTAGCCATACATGCTAATGTATGACTCAGAAGCAGACAGAAATAGCACTCCAACAAAATAGTACAACTGACTTGAGTCTTTGAGGTCTGTGGGCCTCATCGCCTTGAAAGAAACTCCGTTTCCCTACCTATAAAACATATTGCAGGTAGAAATACACAGTTCTGTTATTGTAGAGCTTTGTCCTCTTTGTAGTTTTATCATTGTTTATGATAGTTATTTTGATCACTCAGAGATCAGGAGAATAGTTCTCCACAAAGAACAGTACTCATCGGTTTACTGGCCTTCTCAACAACTGGAGCTGGTCTTGATTTCCATTCCCATAGGACCTTCCCTGAGCCAAGGTTGACAAGTGCTTTGGTTCCAGGATGCAGAAGATAAGTGGACTGTTAGGAAGGAAATGTAGAAGGCATGCAAGTACAGATGAAATCATTCATTCTCTCTAGGGATATCTATGAAAAGAATAGAATGCACTGGGGGGAGTGATACTACCTGGCTGCTGGGAACCTTGTGAGTGAATACTACTATGCCAAGGGTATAGACAGGATATATTTCCAAATATCTGTACCCATTTCCAGAGTAGGCACAAGACATCAAATAAAGTATTTAGGCAAAGAGATGAAGGTGCTGACCAGTGAGAACAAACCCGGCCACATCAGAAGACATAGGGTTAATGGATAAATCTTGGAAATTTGAGGAGGTCATGCTGACAAACATCACTTCTGGGGTAAGAGTTACCCAGAAACATGTGCAGGATTTTCATTTTAGTGTTAGCTTTGTTTTCATGGGGACTGCCATCTTCTAGCCCGTCTTCACAAACTTCCTATGAAGAACACAACTGAATCTCTCCAAAGATTATGCTTCCTGCAGTTCCTTGATGTGACTATTATGGCAAAGTTGAGATGGTCTCATCCTACCTGTGAAAATACTTTCAGATTCCAAAAAAATTCAAAGAATCATATCCTGCAAGGTCTCTGCAAATACAATGGAAGAAACTAGATGCACAAACTGTGACTTGCTTTTCTCTGGCTGTCATCAAAGGAATTCATTTACCACAACTGCAGTTCTAACCCTTTTACAGGGTAGCCATTTCCAACTTAATTTTCATGAAACCCCAAGAATGCTTACAAATATTATAAAATCTTCAATGGAAATCATACTTAAGAACAATCGCTAACAAACTTTTGAATCAATACAAACTTAATTTTACTTTCAAAATGTAGATATAGAATGTAACAATTTTAGGAAGAAGTTCATCTAAAGAAATAAAATAAAAATAACAGATGAAACTATTTCTAATGTTTACTAGCAATTACTGGGCATTGAGGAAATGAAAATCATGAACAGTGAAACTGTGAGAAAATAGATGTGGTCACCGAAAGTTTTAACTTCCTGACATAGTAAAAGGATTTGCTAATGAAGGAAAGTAGAGAATATACTACCAGGAATTAGACTTTCCTACAGCTTTCACATCTATTTCTCGACCAAACCAGTTTCTGGCATTTTTGTACCTCTTTGTTTGACACTGTTAGTTTCCTCTCAACATTTTTGTGTGATCCATGTGAAGCAAGTAGAGAACTCTTTTTCATAGAAGCTCCTTTCTTTGGTAATTCCCAATGTTCTTAGGGTTTCTACTGTTGTGAAGAGACATGACCCTGGTAACTCTTATGAAGAAAACATTTAATTGGAATGGCTTACTTACAGTTCAGAGGTTCAGTCCATTTATTATCATCATGGCGGGGAACATGGCAGCCTGCAGGCAGACATGGTACTGGAGAAGTAGCTGAGAGTCCTGTTTCTTGCAGGTAACAGGACGTCTACTATGACACTGAGCAAAGCTTAAGCCAAAGAGATCTCAAAGCCCACCCCACAGTGACACACTTCCTTCAACAAGTCCGTAACTACTTCAAAAAGGCCACACCTCCTAATAGTGCCATTCCCTTTGAGCTTATAAGGCCAATTACATTCAAACTAACACAATCTCTAATTAAGAAAACTTTGCAAATGTTTCTTTGGATTTTCCAGTTCCTGTTTCGGTCCTTTCAATAAAGTTATGAAATTGTAAGTAACTTCTTTGTTGTGGTATTCTGAGTAGCTATCTGAATGGAAATTAATTTAATATTAAACTTGTCAATAAAATTTTCTTCTCTGACAGTGTTGAAAGGATACCTAAATGTATCAAGAATTGAATGAAAATTTTCATTCAAATAAATATTCAGAGGGGCAAATTGATAATTTTGTAGGCTGTATATCTAACAGTAAGTGATTTGAACTATTTACAGATAACATTACAGTTTTACTTACAATAATAACAACCTATCTTTGTATCAGACTAATACTCTCTGCTGACACCTTTTTTTTTTTTTTTTAAATTTATTTTAATTTATTTTGCAATACAATTCAGTTCTACGTATCGGTCACGGATTCCCTTGTTCTCCCCCCTCCCGTCCCCCTCACCTTCCCCCCAACGCCCCCCCCCCCCCATTCCCATCTCCTCCAGGGCAAAGCCTTCCCCACAGACTGAGGTCAACCTGGTAGACTCAGTCCAGGCAGGTCCAGTCCCCTCCTCCCAGGCCGAGCCAAGAGACCATGCATAGGCCCCAGGTTTCAAACAGCCAACTCATGCAATGAGCACAAGATCTGGTCCCACTGCCTGGATGCCTCCCAAACAGATCAAGCCAATCAACTGTCTCACCCATTCGGAGGGCCTGATCCAGTGTGGACCCCTCAGCCATTGGTTCATAGTTCATGTGTTTCCATTCATTTGGCTATTTGTCCCTGTGCTTTATCCAACCTTGGTCTCAACAATTCTTGCTCATATAAACCCTCCTCATTCTCGTTGATTGGACTCCCAGAGATCCACCCAGGGCCTAGTCATGGATCTCTGCATCCAGATCCCTCAGTAGTTGGATGAGGTTTCTAGCACAACAATTAGGGTGTTTGGCCATCCCATCACCAGAGTAGGTCAGTTCGGGCTGTCTCTCGACCATTGCCGGCAGTCTGTTGTGTGGGTATCTTTGTGGATTTCTGTGGGCCTCTCTAGCACTTTGCTTCTTCCTGTTCTCATGTGGTCTTCATTTACCATGGTCTCCTATTCCTTGTTCTCCCTCTCTGTTGTTGATCCAGCTGGGATCTCCCGCTCCCCCAAGCTCTCTTTCCCTCGACCCTCGCCTTTCATTACCCCCACTCATGTCCAGGCTGTTCATGTAGATCTCATTCCATTTCTCTGTCATTGGGAGATCCCTGTGTCTTTCTTGGGGTCCTGTTTTCCGGGTAGCCTCCCTGGTGATGTGAGTAGCAGACAATTCATCCTTGTTTCATGTCTAGTATCCTGCTATGAGTGAGTACATACCATGTTTGTCTTTCTGAGTCTGGGTTACTTCACTCAGGATGATTTTTTCTAGATCCATCCATTTGTCTGCAAACTCCTTCTTCCTTGTAATTAGTTATAATGCAAAATATAGATGTTGACCAGAGGACTGCGTTATTTCTTCTTGAAACTAGTTTTGGTCATGTAACTGAATGATCACCAGTGGAATGTGAAAAGCAGCAGTGAGTTCTAATTTTGGCCAGAGTCTTAGGAAAGTGAACATATGCCCCACCATTTTGTTTCCTCTGCCACTTGGGAGGAGCATAGCTTTGAGATCCCAGTGAGGACAGTGTCCTACAAAAGTTAAATTATGAGGGGACTCAAGGTCCTGACTTACAGCAGACACTGGCCTTTACTGTCAACTTATGGCAGAATCTGAGTCATAAATAAACCTTTGTCTTCTTTTGGCCCTGTATTGTGGAGTCTCTTTGTTAATGGCATCTTTGTATTCACACTAACGAATGCATTCCTCATAGGCAGGGGTGTTTTATCTTCTGGAACCACAGCAATTATCTCAAAGAAACTTTATTCTTCTCACTAGGCATAGAAGGTTAGGAAGCAGAGTTGATTAATGCATGCTTCCAGTGTAGGCATTTTGGAGCAGCTCATTAAATACTTTGTTGAACTGTTGGGACCAAACATTTTAGAAAACAACATAAAGTTGTTTTGCTCTTCCTACCAAATGGAAAATCTTATTGATTGAAAGTAACTTAAGATGAGCTTTTAAATCTCAGAAGTGAAGTGGTATCTGTAGATGAATCCATAAGTACAACTTGCATGTTATGGATCTGCCCACAAATATTCTGATGGTGGGTGTGATGAACTAATGACTTACCATGTGCTGAGCAGTCAGTTGCTTTATACGTGATACTTATATTTGATATGAGAGTGTAAGTACAAATAAAATCAGAGTTGGGGAAGTTAAGGCTGTAGTTTAAAATGACAGAGTGGATAATAGTTGAGAAGGTATAAAGATCTATGTGTGTGTTTTACACATATTTAAAAGAGTAAAATATAAAATTGTGTATTGCTGCCTCTAATGCAAAATAAAATCAGAGAAAGAGAAAGAGAGGGAGAGGGAGAAAGGAAAGAGAGAATATTATTTGGTGCTAGTGAACCAGTGAACTAGCTCAGTTAGTAAAGTGCTCACTATACAAATATAAGGACATGAATTCAGATTCCTATAAAACATATTAAAACAAACCCACCAAATTTGGCCTTGTACATATGAAACTCCAGCACTGAGGAGATGGAGACAGATGGATCTCTAGAGCTTAATGGCTATTCTAACTGAATCAGTAAGCTCCAGGATCACTGTGAGATGTCGTATCAAAAGATGTGGTAGAGATGGATAAGAGAAGACACCCAACAATGACTCTAACATACACACACACACACACACACACACACACACACACACACACACACACACATACACATACACACACACAAAACCCATCTCTCTCTCTCTCTCTCTCTCTCTCTCTCTCTCTCTCTCTCTCTCTCGATGTCAACTGATTTAGACGGGAAAATGTATCAGATTCCTTTAGCCTTCTTTTGCTGTCCATTTCGTGAAAACCTGTGCTTTCTTCCTGTTCTAGAAACAACATGGAGAAGCAAGTGGCCAATGTGAATGAGCTGGAGGTTCTATCATCCATTTTCATTTGTCAACTTCAAGACCTCTTATATAGTGTGTCTTTTTAAGAAAAATAGAACAGTCAACTCAAACAAATAAAGTACTGATACTAACAAGGTCAAGAAATAGAATTCCATCCTCAGTAAGTTAAAGAGCTTGCCATGAAATCTTCCAAATTGATTTCAAAATAAGTTATCCTATAAAATTATCCAGCATTTATAAATATTCAAGGCTAACTACAACTTATTTAACTTTTTTGGTCTCTAGCTATTACATTTGGCTTTTCTTTTAATACAGAACTTGGGTTCTTTGTATGGGCTTTGAAATTAAAGCTCCTCTGTTTCTCCCAATCCTAAAATAGCTTTATTTGTGTAGGAACCAGTGAAAATTTGTATAAACCTTCTTTTTCCTGATACTAGTGAGAGTTTTGACAGTCTGGCTGCTATCCTGAATTTTGTGGCACATCTGTAGTTATAAATATAGAATTTCAATTATGTAAATCACCTTTGCAATGCCTTTTTAAAAGTAAAGAAGAAGCAATTTATCCACCTTACATTTCAGTAATAGTCTTGTAAATTAGATCTATGCTAACAAAACCAAAACAAAAGCAGTATTGAACGCTTCCTTTATAAAGTGAGGGATTCATAAAAGATTTTGGTTTCTTCAAGTGAAATAATTGGATGCCTAACTGTGCTGTAAATTCTACAAAATAAAAATTAAACCCACATTTGTCCTTATCTTCCAGTTAAAGCTTAGATATTAACTGTCCCCCACAGGTTCATGAAATAAAAGCTCAGTTGGGACAGTAGTAAGAACAGAGCCACTGGAAGAGTGGAAAGCTATGCAAAGTTGGGTTTGCGAAGAAGTGTTTGGATCACTGTGGGAACATACTCTACAAAGTAGTCCTGGTTTGAACTCCTTTCTCTCTTCCTTGATAGGATCTCAACAGCTGTTCTTCACAATAAGCTCTTGCCTCCTTGCCACAGTCTGTTCTTGTAATAGGCCCTGTGGATCAATTATTAAGAGATTGGAAATACTGAAAGCATCATTAAAATAAGCCCCTTTTATGGTAGATTATCTTAGGTGTTTTTAGGTAGTTGATGGATAACTAATAGTACTGGTAACTTCTGTAACAGTATGTTTGAAAACCAGGACAGTAGCAAGCTTCACAAAGCATAAGGAGTAGGCTCATCACTAGAATTCCAAGTTTATTTAAAGGAAAGCAAACTTTCCTTTAGATAAATATCTTCTCATGTTGTACCAGCAGTTATCAATGTACTACCTTCTTGAGAATAGCAGCATTCATTCATTTTTTACCATTTTACATTATGGAATGTATTATGGAAAGAACCTTTTTTTTCCAGGTCTGTTTCCTGAGAATAGATCTTGAACATACATTGAATGTCTAACAAAATTTGTATTATGTTGTCTGCAATTCAAATGCTGGAATCTTAATTACTGATATGATAGTCTTTAGAATTGAGGCCTGTGGAGAAATTAAATTATGAAGGAGGTATTCTATAAATTAGCAAATTTCAAAGAAAAAATTACACTTACCCATATTTTTTAAATATGCTACAATAGCATGAAGATGGTTGTCTTCAAAGCAGAGTAAAAGATCTCTCACCTATCAATGGATTTGACTAAACCTTGTTCTTGGACTTTCCAGTCTCCAGAACTATATGAAATACAATCATCTGTCACACTGAAAAACTTTCATCAATGGTGTGTGGCAAAACAAAAACAAAACATCATAACAGAACTGAAAAATTTTGTCTCTAATGACATAACTGGTATCATAAGTCATAGGAAAATATGAATTCATAAAGCTACCATGTAATATTACTTGTGTGTTGTTAGAGATGGTTCAAATAAATCAATTGTGATTACACTCATTTATAAAAGTATCCCAATACAATTATAGATATTACATTTTCTAAGTGTGATACAAGCAAGCATGCTTATATATATGATCTACTTATGTATTTACTACTGTATTAGTCTAGAGAAAAGAAACCAATAGAATGAATATATATAAGCAGGACTTTTATTAGAGTGGCTTACAGGCTGTGGTTCAGCTAGTCCAACAGTGATTGTCTCATGATGAAATGTCCAAGAATCCAGTAGTTGTTCACTCCACAAGCCTGGCAGTCTCAGCTGGTCTTCAGTATATGCTGGAATCCCAAAGAAGTAGCCAGAAAGACAATGGCTACTTCAGTGTCCTTTATACAGGTTACCACTAGAAGATGTGGACCAGAATTATAGGAGATCTTTCCATCTCAAATGATCTGGGTTTAGGGTGGGTCTCCCCACGTCAAATAATTCAATTAAGAAAGAAATCCTTCGCAAGTATACTCAGTCACTTGGTTTTAGTTAATTCCATATATAGTCAAGTTAGCAACCAAAAATAGCCATCACAACTACATCATGCTCTTCATTTTTATGCTATTTTGGAGTGTTCTCTTTAATACTGCACCCCATTATGTAAGCAACACTTTCATACACACAATATTTATTTTGTTTCCTTGATTGCACTAAGAGACTATACCTACATCAAATGATTAATCTAGACTATTATTCATAGATAAATTATAGATGTTTGCATAATGACAAAATCACCTGTGGATGAATTTCTTACAATACCTATTGTCAACAAATATATGACTGTAAAATTTTGTTCAAGCTGCCCAATCCAAAAGATGGAAATATTCTATCTATGGCCTCAAAGATCTCTCTACTATTTATAACCACTTCACTACTGGCAACAGAATTATATAACTCTTAACATGTATTCATGACAAAATTTAGTGAAACATTAAATATTTATAACAATCTAAAGAATAACCATAAGAACTACTAATAATTCCAGTATGGTCAAACTCATTCATATGTTTACAACAACACAAATAAGGCTCCTCACCCCACACCCTCAATGTGGTCTTCTATCTGGAGATGACTTTGACAGTTTCACAATTTTTTGAACTTTTGCTTTCTTGTATATTTATCTTTCTAGTTCATAATAAAATTTTGGCATGATTCCATAGCCATTTTTAATTTTTTTAAATGATGAAACTGAGAATCTAGAAAGTATTCTGACTTCCACTACAACAGTAGCATGAGTTAACTAAAACAGTATAAATGAGAAAGTGTGGGAAAGTAAAAATAAAATCAAAGGCAGTGAAGGAGCATTAACTTAATGTCAAGAGCAGGAGCTCAGGTTATTTCTCACACTACCCTGCTGACCCTGCTCTAGATTAGGTATACTGACAAGCAATAGTGTCTCTGAAGGGTCTTGCTTTGCAATGTTGTAAGTGTTTTACAATTATTGAAGGAAATTCCATAGTCATTCTTTTCATTTTCAACATCCTTTTAGAGTCTACCATGTCCATTTCAAGAAAAGGAAGCTAAGGCATGGCAGCCTCCTTTAGTGCATGCTCCCCAGATCTCTGCACTTTCCCTTGGTCATAGTGAAGCTGGTATAGCTGGCAACACACCCCCTTTTGTGTTAGCAGCCATGTGCACAGGGCTGTAAGCCTTCTGTATTGTGAACTGCTGCTTTTATTTTTTCTCTTGTAATCCTTGACTTTAGCCTTATTTACATTCTGTCCACTCTGTTATGTTGCTGCATGAATGCCTTCCCTGACACCAGCTGATGGCTTCTTTGTGACTTGACCCTGAAGAAACACTGTACAGTGTGTATTTGCTACAAAGTGGGACAGGATAATATATCTTGGTCAAAAGATCTCATTTCTCTATGTTGAGTATAGTGAAAATTCATGTTTCCATCAACAGCTGTAGAAAACACATTTGGAGAATGTTCTGGTGATTCCAGTATTGTCCACCCTTTCTCACACTGTCCCAGTGCCTTGGGACTAAGAGATTCCAGGCTTCTCTAATGAATTCTAGTGAGATCATTTTTGACATATCCTCCAGGAAACTCCCATAGATTGCAATAACTAAATCAATTATGAGCTACTAGCTAGCCTGGGAAGTGCAGTTTGACAAATTGGTAGTGTTTTTAATGATGATAAATTAGTTTTAAACTTAAGAAATGAGATAAATTTGTCCTATTTTATTCACATAAAATATAGTTTCTTCTAAATTTTGATATTGAGAATTCTTAATTAAAATTGGGAAACATAATTAAAGCAAAAGGGAATGTCTTGATTTATTACCTTTTATATTTAACCCCTTCCCTTTAATTGTTCCTTACCTTTTAAATGTAATTTAGTTTACTCTTGGCCTTTTATACCATAGTGAAATATTATTTCTATATGTTAAAAAATTCAGGTCTATTTATTATTTTTTCTTCCCTTAAATAATAATTATTTAAAATCAATTCATTGCTTATCATTTTAAATGAAGATTCATAATGTTTGGATTATCTTTTTTGGTCACAGTACACAACTTCCACTTTTGTAAATTCTCTGCAGGAAAATATTGAGGATTATCATATAGCTTTAAATTTTTTCTTTAGGTTTGAATTTAATGAAACACAGTTTTAGTAAAATGACACTTTTTTTGCATGAAATACAGCTCACTTACAATCACTGTAGTGGTAGACTTTTGACAAATATAAAGAAATATTCAATATTTTGGAAAAGCATGATTATTTATATTCCATATTCAACACCAAGGAAAACTTGATCTTAAACAAAAACTGTTTAAGTGAAATGTTGGGTAAGAGATTTTCTTTACAGATCTGTCAATGAGTAAGACCTTGGCTTCATATGAACCTGTGGAGAAACAATTTCATGTCAGATTATTTTAATTAGTACTATATACCTTTTGATATCCAAATATAAGTCTTTTGCAGCTACCACAGAGATTGATAATTGAAAAGGTAGATGTGTGAGTCCACATTTTAAATTGGACCTCCTCTCCTTGAAGTATGAAAGTTTCTGCCAAAATCGTTCTAAGATCTTCAGTGAGTACATAGCACAAGGAACAACAGGTGGTACTTAGTTCTCCACACTTTGAAATCCCCATTCCTGACAAGAAAGGTATAAATGCCCTACTTGGTGATTATTTAGTCCATAAGGTAACTGTGTCTTGAAAAGGAGTTAATAATCACAGGAATAAATACTAATATAGTCACTGTTAAACCAAGGCTTCTGGGCTGATATTTTTCCACAGATCATTCTAATGAGCCCTCCCTCCTGCAGTAGGTTAATAAAGAGGATATAATTTTCCTCCAGAATGGAGGAACTTGAAGTTTAGAACACAAAGCAATGACTCCAGTCATGCAGGTAGTAATGTATAACCCATCCTTAGAGTATAGGGCAAATATTTATAAAGGATTGCATGTTATTCTGGCTTGACTTGGGAGAAATTGGCTAATTCAATCTTGAAATGATGGGAACTCTGCTGCTCAGATCTGAGAAGCAGAATCTTGTTCTATTTCTTAATCCTTATCTAGAACCTCCTCTTGCTTGTCCTTGTCTTGGTCCTTGTCTTGACATTCTACATAGAAACCAATGAACTACAAGGAGACTTTATTTACAGTTGATGTTTTAACTTTCTCCAATGGGATTCCATGTATTTAAGATGGAGATCTGTGAGAACATGTACTCTCTGGTCCTAACTCTTTCATACCATGTCACCCAAATGCTGTTTTCTAATTCCCCAAATGCACGTATTTTTAAGATCTGTCACTCAGTTTTTTTTTATATGACCCTCGCAGTTACCCAAACTACAAAATTGTCATAGCAACTTCCAAGGGTAATAGTTAACTAATTGTTTAAATAATTTTCATGTTCATTCACAAAACAAGTGCTGAAAATATAGAGAGGTAATAGTAATTGTATAAAAGGAAACTATTATTGACATTATTCAAATTCTTTTTCCACATTACCTAGGAGACTGAAACCATTGCTTTTTAATATTACCTTTGATAAAACCTTGTAACCCTTTTGTAATTTACACACTGTCCCTATAATGTGATTCTGTTCTATATGCCAGAGGCATATAAATGAACAAGAGATCAAGATTCTACTTTCCATTGTTTCAAATTTTGTGTTGTTATAGAGGATGGGTTCTTAAAACTGGTGTTAAAATAGACACATAGGAAATTATTGGTTAATAAATTCTATACAAAAGATTAGAATTTAAAATAAATAGATATTGTAGAGAACAATCACTGTAGTTTGGCAGTTTGAGAAAGTTATTTCTTAGAAAGTCAGATTAAACTTATATCTAAATAATGAACAGGCTGGTTATCTGCCAACAGTTGAATTTTTATCCAGAATATTATTCAGTCAGCAAGGAGTCTGAGCAAGGATATTAAACACTGTGTGAAATATCTGGAAATATAAGTTCTTGTGGAAAGTCTGTGGATGACTAGAGCCAAGCCTACTTCTTTTGTAACTGTGTAGAACCAGAGCTGCTCTGACAGACAGGGTGGGGTTAGTGCCATGTTGTCTGTGTAAGGATATTTGTGTACGTGTGAGGGCTATGGGAGCATGGTAAGATGGTAATGAAATGATGTCATTTAAAATGTACTAGAAAGAAGGATATAGGCTTGAGATCTCAGGACACAGAGGAGGGCAAGACAACTATAAGCTCAAGGACAGCCTGAACTTTATAAGTGAAAAGACAAACACACAAACAAACAAAGAAAGATAATAATACAATACATGCCTTTAAAAGTGCTTTCTAAACTGTATTTAAAACTGTGTTTATATAAATAACTGATGTTTTATTTGACAAGAATACCTATTTCTGGATGTGACCCCTCAGTCTTCTCGGTCCTCCTAGTTTTAGGTCATATATGCTCTATCTGGAAATATGACAAAGGCTGTAAAAACTCATGTAGTCAATAAAATTATAAAAGGAAACTCTAATTTTCTTATTTTATATAGTTATATATATAATTATTATGCATCATATATAATTGAGACTGATTTTTTAGTCTAAAGAATTTTTCTTTTTAAATCTATTAACAATAATGTTTTTAGCATCTCTGCAACAAAAAACTCATGACTAAATTTCAAAATTTGTTGGCAGAATTAGAATGGCAGAATTATGACAATGGAAATTTCTATGAATTAAATATATCTTTCCTTCTTCAGAATTCCTTATAATTCAGTTTCCAAAGTTTGTGGAGAAGAGACTTCTAATAATGTTACAACAACCCTAAAGGAGACAGGCTTTTACTGAAGGTTAAGTGGCTTTTCATGCCAATTTTTCATATTGAGTTATTTAGTGTGAAACAAATAAAAAATCAGAGTACTTGCAACAACATAGTGAAAACTAGCTACATTGAAGCAAACACAGAGAAATACCTAAAAAAAGAAATTAAAAAAAAACCTTTAATAGTCTTAATAATGAATCCTGTATGACAAGAACTTGGAAAAACTGGAAGTCATAGAGTATTCAACCATCAAAACCTATGTTTTAATTAGCAATGGACAAAGTTTTCATGAAAAAGAAAACCATATATGTACATTGATTCACAACTAGTGAACTACAGCAGGGCAAGACAAAGAAAACATTGAAACTTTTCATTGAATTTTTGCAAGACAGGGACAAAGATACAAAAATCTAAGCTAAAGTTGGCCCCAAATGCAGACGTATTACATACAGGCTAACACATTTATAAGTAATGGCCGCTAGTTTGAGAAAAATTGAAGACTATGATCAAACCAACAACAAACAAAGCAATCAGTAAATAAAAGTATCCAAGTAAAAATAAACATAGTGTGTTTTTCCATGTTGGCAAAAATAAATTGTGATAATAAAAAAAGATTGATATTTGCCCCTGTAAAGGAACAATCGGAAATAAAATGTTGAAAAGACAATTTAGGAATAATGTCATTATTCTTCATCTTGGTGATGATCATATGATTTATCTGTTTGTCAGAAAACAGTTTCCATTTAAAGTAGGTGTATATCATTTTGTAGGTGCACGATTACTGAGTGGAGTTAATTTTGTAGATAGCGAGTAGAGGCAATCTCACATAGTACAGTGATAATGTCGCTGTGGATCTGACAAGAACGTTGCCATTTAGGCTCCAGATTTGTCTATAATTCTTTGAGATACTAGTATACAGGAAAAACACATTTGTGGTGGTATTGTGTTCCCCGAAATATTGTGCACTCTAATAAACTTATCTAGGGTCAGAGAACAGGACAGCCGCATTATTAAACATAGAGGATAGGCAGTGGTAGCACATGCCTTTAATCCTAGCATTCCAGAGGGATTTCTGTGAGTTCAAGGCCACACTGGAAACAGCCAGGCATGGTGACACATGCCTTTAATCCCAGAAAGTGAGTCTTTAATCCCAGGGAGTGATGGCAGAAAGCAAAAAGGTATATAAGGCGTGAAGACCAGAAACTAGAAGCATTTGGCTGGTTAAGCTTTTAGGCTTTTGAGCAACAGTTCAGCTGAGACCCATTCTGGATAAGGACTCAGAGGCTTCCAGTCTGAGGAAACAGGATCAACTGAGGAACTAGTGAGGTGAGGTAGCTGTGGCTTGTTCTGCTTCTCTGATCTTCCAACATTCACCCCAATAACTGGCCTTAGGTTTGATTATAATTAACAAGACTCGTTAAGATTCATGCTACACACATTAGTTTCCTTTTTTCCTCTGTCTATAACAAGTGAAACTATGATTCACTTGACATGTTGTGGTAAAGACTTAAATGAGAGACAGTTGATAATATTGGCTAATGTTTGCAACTCTGTCCTTAGTGAAAAATTAATGCTACTCAAACAAGAAATGCACACACCAGAAATCTTTACATAAAGTAAAAGTGTTTTTGCAGTAGTTGAGACCACTGCCAGCTTTGGCCTTTCCACACGTACTCTAATTCTTTAATGGGGCTTTCAGGTCTAGGGGAAGGCAGTTAATGTGGCCATTAGACTCTTAGCTATCTAACGACTTAATAAAATGTTGAGAAAATCTAGATTATAATTAATTAATAATTGAATATTTGGAGAAGAGTTTTTAGTAAAGACATTCTAAATTGTTAGCTAAAGAGAAAGCCATGCCCTTTAAATACCAAACTCATGGGAGGCAAAGATGTACTGTGCTACATTCAAATTCAAAAGCAGAATATGAGTCTTCATTCAAATGGCCATTATGGCCTTTAGTGCACATTTAGAAAATATATGTGATTATTAACTTCCCTGAAAAACAGGAAGAGATGTCAGGTCTGGCCAACCTTTTGACATCATGACCCGAAGTCGCCATCTACAAAGCTTACTCTCCATCACCATACAAATGTGACACACACACACACACACACACACTCACAAACTCACAAAATTTCATAATGTTTTAAGTAGGTTTGTGATTTTTGTTCTTGGCTGCATTTGTAAGTATTCATAGCTATCCTTGGCTGCAGACTGAAAATACCAAACTGGCTAATACTTCTGACTGGAACAGATAACTAAATAAAATTTTCATATTTTTGTGTAATCCTTAATGCTTCCAGAATAACCATTAAATGTTTTAGTATATATGTTTTTTTGTTTGTTTGTTTTTTTTTTGTTTTTTTTTTTTTTTTTTTCGAGACAGGGTTTCTCTGTGTAGCTTTGCGCCTTTCCTGGAACTCGCTTTGGAGACCAGGCTGGCCTCGAACTCACAGAGATCCGCCTGGCTCTGCCTCCCGAGTGCTGGGATTAAAGGCGTGCGCCACCACCGCCCGGCTAGTATATATGTTTTTAATGTTTTATTGTAGGTCCTAGATAGTTGGCTCAGCAGTTAAGAGCACTGGTTGTTAACCTAGAGGATCTAGGTTTGATTCCTAACACCCACATGATGGCTAACAACCATCCAGTAACAGAGGATCCTCTGATGCCACATTCTGGCCTTCTCAGGAACTAGGCCTTTAGTGGTTCACAGATATATGTTCAGGCAAAACATCCATATATATAAAATAATTTTTAAAGTTTTATTATAATGCTTAAAGTTAAAGCTGGGTAAGACTGTTGATTATTTCTGCCCTAGTAATGTACTTAGCACCTTCTAAAGCTACCCAATATAGATGAAACTTCCAGGTCAGTGCCAGACTCATTTCTTCGTGTCTTACAAATCAAGTATGTGATGTCTTCAGCAAAAGGCTCTTAAATAAAGTACTGGAAGATATTGGCAATAGCCTATAATATTTGAAAGGGTCTAGGGGACCCATCTCACCAACAAATAGATAGTAGACTTTTTTACTTTATAGCCTATAATGTTTAGGGAAGGCATTGTTCCCCTGTTTTAGAGTAATTTCATTTAAACTCTTTTATTATATAAATATGTATATATATATACATACACATAATTACATAATGAAGCTTCTATGATAGTAGGTTTACATATGCTATTTTTTATTTTTGAAGGGTTTATTGTTTCACAATTTCACAATTTTTGTATACATTGGTCAATCCCACCCATTGTCCTCTCACTTTTCAAAGGTCTTTAGTGTTATTTATCCCTCTATGTTCTCACTCCTCTCCTCCACCCTTCCATTTCCAACCTCACTAAATCCTTTCTGTTCTATTATGTCCCCTTTACCTTGATGTCACCTGTGTTCCATGCCCTTCTTGAAATCCTGGCCATTATGTCCACTTATTCATTTCCTGCTTCTCTGAGTACTCTGTTAAACACACACATATGAATGTGTATATATATATATATTCAAATATAGCATCCAGATATGAGAAAGAACATGGGACGTTTGTCTTTCTGGGTTTGGGCTACCTCACCCACCTTCATCCATTATTATGACAATTTGTTAATTTCATTTTTCTTTTTCAGCTGACTAATATTTCATTTTATATATGTATCATATTTTCATTATTCATTAATCAGTTGATGAACATCTACTTTGTTTCCACTACCTGGTTACTGTGATGGAACATCCATGAACCAGTATCAATTAGCAGGTATCCCTATAGCAGAATATGATGGAGTCCTTTTGCTACATGCCCAAGGGCAGTATAGCTGGGTCACTTGGTAGATGTATTTTTCACTCTGAGGGTTCAAAAAAAAGCACATAAGGCAGGGAAGAAAAGTGATTAGGGGAACAGGGAAATGACTTGAAGGAGAGGGAAAGGGGAATAAATTAGATCAAAATGCATTATAGCATGCATAAAATTCTCAAACATTAAAAATATTTATGATACAATTTTAATTAAAATTAACTTTTATTATCAAGTTATAATAATTGTGGTACACAATAAAATATTTGTTTTGATATATATATGTAGATATATAGATATAAATATAGACAGATTGATAGATATTGTGTACAATGATTAAATATATCTATCACCTCCAGTTGAGAACTTTGAAATTTACTACATTAGATAAGTGGAAATATAAAATATATTATATTTCTATAGGAAATTCATCATTCCTATTTTAAAATGTGTGAAGGCTTCGGATTCTGGTGAAGACAGAACAATGTCCCCATGACATCACTCTTCATAGCGCTAAGACACCCAGACAAAACACAAGAAGGGTCCTAAGCAGCCGAAACTGCATCAGTCACTAACTGGTTCTTCCTGACCACCAGACAGAACAGTACTAAAAGCTGTAGGAGACTGAGAAATCGCCATCTGAATTGGTTTTCATTCTTTTCACTACCTCTGCTTTCAGGGCACCTACCTATGACCTGTACATTGATAGCATGAACAGTTAAAAGTGTGAAACTGAAGCCTGTGCTTCTGGGTCAGCAGAACCAGAGAAGAACTCACAGGGTCCTGGCGAGTTGGAAGGGAATATTACTATGTTTTTTACCTCTCTTTCCTTTCCTCATGGTGCCCTGATATCTTCATGATGATGAAGAATTGTGCAGCAGAAGGTCAGGCAACTAAAGTGGAAGAAAAATACTACATTTCTTCTAAAAATATGGAGAAAAAATAGAACTGATTAAATACAAAATTTTGACAAGCATAGGGACTCAACACAAGAGACCATAGAGACCTGTCATTTGGCAATCATGCACATAGATGCACTTATCAGCTCAAACAACACACAGTTGAACACAGGGCACCAATAGAATAGAGATAAGCCCTAAGAAACTGGGGAGGAATATGAGTCATTCTGTGTCTCATGTCATTGGATTTTCATGGAGGAAAGGAGAAATATTGTCAAAAAAATTAAATATGATAGCTGAAAGGTTTCCAGGTTTGGTGAAAGTCATTTATATATATATTTTCAAGAATCATCAAGTCCAAACATAACATACCTAAAGAACCCCAAAATCATATATACATGGTCAAACCACTGAAAATCAGAGGGGGAATAAAAGTCAGATCTTTGTTCACTGTTAGGGTGATTCAAATGATTGAGACTCATAATCTCCAAGTGACATTTTATGTACCAATGTACACAGTAATGTATTACTTTTTATATAAGTGACTATTTCCATTCATGAACAAACTTGTTTGTATATGTTTATTTACATTTATCATGTATCAAAAATAAAAGCAATTCAACGTGTCTTTCAACTGTTAAATGAATGAATATTACTTACATCCATTCAAAGAACCGCGCTTGGGCAGTAACAAGGAAGTCTATTGAGTAACCTAACTTCACGGATGAGTCTCAGATGCACTGTGCTTAGCAAGAGAAGCCAGCTATCCTGGGAAAATAATTAACACTGATACCAAATCAATGGTTGCCATGGTTGAGGGACAGAGGTAGTGACTAGAAAGGTACATAATAAACAGCTACTAATGACAGTGAGATTGACCTGACTCTTTTGGGTGGTAGTTACATAAATCTGCACTGTTTGAAACACAGAACTATACACAAAAAAGTGAGTGTTTTTTATTACAAATTAAAAATTTCACACATTGTAAATATAAAAAAAGAACACCAACAATGAGCAAAATATTCATGTAAAATATTCCTAATATACAAATATTAACTTATTAAATATTAACTTGGTGTTATTATTTTCTTATGACATGTAAGTTAAAAGGCACATTCTTTATTAAAATATGCTTTGATTGTAACTTTAAGTCTGCAACAACAAATTAGAAAAAACAATGGAAATTATATTTGCTTTTTATGAGAAAACAATAATAAAAATATTAATAACCACATTAAGAAATATTTACAAGATCTAAATAATAAAGTCAAAAGGCTACAAGGAGAAAAAGAAGTAAGACATTACATTATGTTCTGTAATTGGAGAATCAATTTCTTTGAATGAATCATGATTCCAGTAAGATATCAACTGAATGTTCTAAAAGCTACTCAGATTGAGTCTAAGGTATATTTGGAAAACCAAACACATATTGAAAAGGCTGAATCATTTTGATAAAGAAAAGAAATAAAGATTGGGGATTAGCTGTGGTAGTATAAATTATCCTATAATGATTCAGTAATTAGTAGTAGTTTTGTTACAAAAGCATAGATTTGTCGTCAATAGAAACACATAGACTCCAGGCATAGGTGTAAACTTATCTGAGTTCTACTCCATAGTAACAGTATTATTTATTAGCAAAGAAAACTGTATCATCTACTTAATGTTTGTGGTACTATTTCTACTGCTAGGCTATGTGGAAAATCAGACTTGCACTTGGCTCTAGCTCCTTATGACAGATTATAAAGTTAAGGTCTGTCAAAATAGACGTCTCCTTTAAAGGCATTCTGAGACTGTTAAATGCTCTTACATCTATGATTTTAGAGTGAGGATGGCTTGCATATTTCAGTTGTTCTGAGAGAATGGACATCTGCTTGATGAATCCATTCACATCTGCAGATGCAGGACATTACAGAGGACAGAAACAAAATTTCCTGCGTGTGTTGAGTAATTAGAACCTAGAGTCAGGCACACCAACACAGTGTCATCTGAGATGATAAACTTCTGGTCTTGCGCCCTTGGGGATTAAGAAGTTTGTTTAATGGGCTTGTGTGCATTTCACCTAGTTCTCATATCTGGGCATACTAGAGTTTCCTAGTCTAACCAAAGCTGGAAATACATATAATGTTCATAGTGATAAGAAAGCTATCTCTATGTAAGACATGGAGGTAGAAGGGGGTTATCTGAGGAAGAAAGAAGAATGGACAGCAAAGGAGGTGAAAGAGACAATAATAGAGGGCAAACATTGAATGATTTATGTCATAAGCATAGTCCAAGTTTCAATATGTATGTATGTATGTATCATTTGTCATGTAATCAAAGAGGAACAAAGGGGACAATGGGAAGGGAGAAAAAAAGGTACCCTCAGATATACTTGTAAAGTCTCTTGTTAAGGCTCATACATTCTTACTTCATTCCAGATATAACACACACACACACACACACACACACACACACACACACACACACACACACATTCATTAAATGTTAGGTATACCTTCTCTGATGCTAACAATGATAAAGATTTTTTTCAGTCCTTAGTTTTATGGTCTGAAGATACCTAGTTTCACTCAGCAGCTGAGAATTGAATCTAATTAGGTTCTTCTACACTGGTCTAATCTGTGTTGCTTGATATCCCCAAACCCCAGTGTATTGTAATGCTACAGTCAAGAGATAAGAATAAACTGTCCATCAAGGGACAGCTCTTCTCTTCGCTAGGTATTTGGTGTTGAAATTATTGCTTAATTTTTGTGACTCCATTTCCTCATTTAAAAATAGCCGTTAACTATTTTTGACACTGTTGTGAGGAGTCACTAAACTCTACAGAGATATAAAGCTCCAGGCAAAGTGCCTGGTGTACAAGTAGTAAAGAGAACCTAAGTTTTCCCTTTCTTTTTCGCTTGATCACTCACTCACTCACTCACTCACTCACTCACTCACTTCTTTGTTCCAGTACAGTCTCCCTTTATAGCCTATGCTGGCTTTGAACTTGTGATCCTCCTCCACCATCCCCCTCAGGGCTGAGATTACAAGTTTAAACCACCATGCCCAGTTGAAGACGTACTGTTCTGAAGGGAAGCAGAGTATTCTTGTGTTCATAACAGCGTGGACACTCTTCTAGAACATATGGGTGGGATCTCATCTCCATCACTGCGTGGCTCGCTGATTTACTTAATCTCCTTTGCTCATCTGGAAAAGGAGAACAGTAATGAAACCTAGCTGATAAGGGTTTTCTCAATTAGTTCATACAAATAACACCAAGTAGAGTGGTACATAGAAATATAAATATTTCTCGAGAGAAAGTTATTATTATTACATTTTTGCCTATTTAACTTTATATATTTATGTTTGGGTCACACAACCTTCCCTTTCCATGGACAAGTTTTTTTTTTTTTTTAATTTTTATCTTCCACTTCTCCTCATCTCTGCAAGGAACTGTTTCAGATTCCAAAACCGTTCTTTCTTCTTATAATTCCCACTTGCTCGTAAACTCCAGCTCACTATGTTACTCATTCTGTGAAGTTCTTCCTCTCCCTTTGGCAGAATTATGTATTCTTATTTGCATTCACTAGTTATGTGCCTGCATTTCCCCTTTCCCTGTAACAGCTGCGTATCTGAGACTAGAAGCCATGTTTCACTCATCACCGCATCCCCAACGATAAGAAAACAAACTCAATAGCCGTGAAAGCACACTTATGAATGTACAAGTTTCTTTTTGAAAACGTACAATGAAAAATTCTTCTCTTGTACGTGTATGTGTTCTGTATGTGTGTGGTTTGTACATGATACAGTGTCACATATCATTGTAAACACACATACTATTGATTGCATGTAGAGTCCAAAGGAAGATAATACAAGTCCTGCTTGCCCTTATTCCAGTGATCTAGGGTCCCAAATTGAACTGTGAGATAGAGTTAAGGCCAGAAAACATGAACAGTCCTTCTGGCTTCACTTGCCCACTGTGATGGAAGTTGCAGGTGTACATGTAGCCATGATTTAATTTTTTATGTGGATTCTGGGGATTTGAACTCATGGCCTGGGGCTTTCATATCAATTGCTTTTACCCACTACATCATATCCACAGTCCTTTTATTGTACTTGTTATTATAAACCATATAACCAACCCATTTCTCACCAGGATCAGGATGGCACATCTTTTAATCATCGGTATTAAGACATGGTGGTAGATAGAAGACTAACAGCTAATAAATGAAGAAAAGATGATTCAATTTTTAAAATCATTATTTTATAACCCAAAGCACTTGATAAAGGCAAAAATCATCATTGGTTGATTCTCTCTCTCTCTCTCTCTCTCTCTCTCTCTCTCTCTCTCTCTCTTGCAAGAATACTGGTGAGTAGATAATTTACATTAGCTCCAAAAATGTCTGGAGAGATTGCTTACCAATTACAAAATGTAAAGTTTGTCCTTATTATGAAGATACTTTGTAGTGTCCACTGAACAAAGCAACCATGGCCAGTAAGAAGAGAATATAACATTGTCACTTCCTATAGGGCATTCATACCACCCATGGGGAAAATGCCTATCGCCAATCTCAAAATAGGCATATTAATTGCTTTTCTATTGTTGTTATAAAACACCATGACTAGCAGTCACTTATGGGTCCAGAGGGAGATTCATAATGATCTGGGAGGCAGACAGCTGGAACAGGATACTTAAAGATCACATCTTCAAACTCAAGCAGGAAGCAGAGAAAACAGACTGGAAATAGGGTAAGATTTTAGACTCTGAAAACCCACCTTCCCACCCCTGGTGACATACTTCCTCTAGCATGGCCCCACCATATGAACCAACCCAAACAACATTGCCAGCATGGGGCTGTGTATTTAAATATATGAGCCTATGGGGGACATTTCTCCTTCAAACTACCACAATGTCCATCAAACAATGGAAAAATGTAACTGATGTAGCCTTCAATGGTCATTTAAAATCATGAATAACAACAAAAAAGGCAAAAGACTGTTCAAGATTAAAAGTGACTGAAGAAGCAGAATCATCAAAGGCAATGGATCTGAAAAAAATGGGATACATAATTGGGAATTCTCTAAATTGTCAGCATTTGATAATATAATCATATTGTGAAAATTAATTATCTTAATGTCAATGGTCTCTTGCTTCTGTGGGAAACTACAGAGACAGAAACACAGAAAAAGACCAAGAGAGGTGGTTAACAATCAACCATTGTTAAGTTTTTACAAGATGGATATATGTGCTCTTGGTACTAGTTCAGCTCAATTGTAAGCAAAAAGACAGAGAAATTAGGTGTCTCTCAGAAATCACATGTATTTGATAATTCTTTCAAAAGAAGATTCTAGAATAGCCTAGTTTGTGAACTTTTCTGTCTCATGGTTTTCCCTCAGAGCGAGAGGCTCTGTCCTGAATCCCTGATGAGAGTTGTGATATGGTTCTTCATCTCTTACTGAGTTAGCATGCACAGCAGACATTCAAAAATGCTAAATAAATGAGTTTTAAATTGGCATTTTAAACATTCAAAACATCTTGAAAAGGCACTCTGCTGAAAAAATGATTAATATCTTTCATAGCTTAATATTAATTATTACTCTTGCTCTGTGTAATGCTGATTTTGCCCAATTTTCTGCCATTCTGCACTGAAATTTAAAGCTAAAGTTTACTCATGGCTTTTTTTATTTTATTCTTTCAAAGGCAATTATGCCTTTGTCTCATGAGTAACTTGTCAAGTCGATGGCTGTATTAACTCAGGATATTTCTTTAAACATGGCAGAAAAATCCACAGAAATCATTTTTACCACCTCTTACAATGTCTTTACATCAGTTACTAAACTCAATTTAATCACTGGCGTGACCTTAGAGTTTCTAACATACTCAGCCTAAGGAAGTTGCATGTTTTGAGTTTCCTTAGCCTCCTTTTGATATTTCCGAACATGGAAGTCAAAGTTATATTATAGTTAATTTATCTGTAGAAGGCATCAAATTTCACATAACTCCTTTGTCTGTTTTATTAGATTACACCAAGGAATAATAAGAAGGATCTGCCATCTTCTTACCCATTTTAATTAGTTTTTTTTCTGCCTCAAAGTTCAAGGAATGTCTCTCAATGACACCCTGAAAAACTCATCAAAGTCATTGGTGACACTGTAATAACTAAGCTGCAAACACCAACTTAGGGGAAAAAAAAGTTCATGAAAGCCAAGTGATAGCTAAGTTTTTCATGAGACTCTGACATTCCTTGTTTTTGATACAAGTAACAGCAAATTAGGGCAAGCATCTTTACAGAGACCCAAAGCCGCTTCTCCCTTGTCAAGAACCTGTTCTAAGGTGCACAGCTAATTATTTTTTTTTCAAAGTTACCGAAGAAGAATGCACTGTTAGCTTGCTGCTTCCTCAAGAACTGGCAGTCTTGCTTACATGATGAGAATTGAAGATGAGGAGAGCCTCAATTTGTCAACTAAAATGAATTCATACTGGAAGGAAGAAGTATTTGAATGATATTCAGAACTGCTTTCAACAAATCCTCAGGGGCCACCATGCTTAGGAGAAACTTTTGTCAGAGAGCAGCTGGCAATTTTATTCCAGTTCTGTATATCACTACTTAAAAAAAAATCATCTTGAAAGGACAATGCATTTGCTTTGGTAAGTTTGTGTGGCTGAAATAATGTTTCTTCTCTGTGTATTTTTTCCAGGGAGGGAAAGAAGTAGATGAGAGGTGTGAGAGGTAGTCAAATACATAAGATTATTATACTGCAATCCTACACAATAAAAATAGTTTAATCAAGTGAATGAAACTCTCTTCCTTTAAATATACAGGGACATAACTATTTAATAAGGCTCTTCAAATGCAGAAGCTGTGGTAATTTAAGCAAAGTAGCATTGGTTGCATAATTAATGTGACAATTCTAGCTTAGAAAACAGTATTTTTATTATAAAGCTCATTTTCTTTCCCCTGTTTTAGGGATTTTTCCCCTAAACATTACACATTGCACATTGAACCTGGGGTAAATAGATTCATTTGGATGGGGATATTTTTATCTGCCAGGGTTTATATTTTTAGGTAGCCCATTGGAATACTTAATGAGCAGCACAGTGGGTGAGGAAACCATCTGAGTCCCAGTTCAGCCCCTTATTTTTAGTGAGGTCTATAAGCATATGGGCTATCAAGTGAAGAATGAACTCTTTTGCAGCAAACAGATTGTTATGTACATCAGATACTAGAGAATTTTAAACAAGAGTCATAAGCTTTGCCCTTCAGCCACTGAAAGTGAAAGTGATTCCATCTTCCTTGTGGAGTTCTGTAATTCTTTTGACTTCAGTAAATAACAAAACAATTTTCTTTCAGAAGAAGCAGCATCTACAGAAACTTGCAATGAACTTGGCTTTCCCATCCCATTCTTGTTGGCACAGTAAACTGGAACAGATGAGTAACAATGGCCACTTCTTTCATGCTCCTGGCAAAGGTGTTGAGATGAAACAAAAATCTGTAGCACAGTTGAGAGAGAATTTAGAGAACATCTTTTTCTCTTCTCCCTACACAGACCTGGAGATGATTGATGGGTCTGAATTCGTCCTCCCCTAAGTCAGGTGCTGAAACGTAGAGTTTAGTATTGCTATGGTGAGACATGGGATCGTCAGTGAATCTTTCCATCTTGTGGGTAGTATTAAGTCCCTCATCAAAGAAGCGTCACAGCATTTGTTTTTTTGCCCTTTTACCTCTGCCTTATGAGGATATGGAATTCTCTCTCTGGGATGATGCAACAAGGAATGACAGTTACAGAAGCTGGAACAAGCCTTGACCAGACTAGCAAACCCATTAGCACTTTAGTCTTGAACTTCCCAGTCTCCTGCACAGTGAAGTACCTCCTCTATATGAAGAGTATCTTGTGTTTGTTTGGATAACAGCTGAAAATATGAAGCTGTGTGATGGGTCTTTCAACCACCTTGAATAAAAGAAATATGCACCACTTAGAGATTGTGAAATGTCCTAGTTAACCAACTAGTTTACAAGGAACACACTAACAACAACACAATAACCATTTTTAGTATTTTAACTATAGTATTTGATGTGTGTGTGTGTGTGTGTGTGTGTGTGTGTGTGTGTGTGTGTGAACTGAGGAAGTACAGAGACTATTGAATTTCTCTGCAAGAAAAGCTTAGGCACAACTATTTGGTATAAGAAATGAGTTCAACAGGCCTTGCTTTGAAGTCACAAACAATTTTTAGTTGCAATTTATTTTAGTGTGGGCCTTTGGTTTGTGAAGTATGGGACTGTATATTAAAGCTAAATTTATGGAATGAGTACAATTTTTAAATAACATATGTGTTTTAACAAAGGGAGGCTACTGTGAGCTGTCACCTCTACACTGATGGCCAAGATGGCCCTTTGCAATGCTAGGGAGGTGAAAGACTCTTTCCTGCACTTCAGTATAATGAAACATTGTTGAATTATCCCAGTACTCACACAAGGTTAATCTCCTTTAATATCTTGTATCAACAAAAATACACTGTAATGTTGCAATATTTATATGTTTTATGAAATATCTTTGGGAGGCATTTTGTTGCCATTATTTATATTTACTTAATGAGAAAATTAAGTTAAGGTGAAACAAAGTGTTTTACTTTAGAAACTAATACAACTGAGTACACTAAACTGCATTCACACATTTTTGAGAGAAAAATATTTAATTCATCCAATGAAATTTGTAAAAGAAATATTTTATTAAATATTATGTATATGAATAAATAAGAGAATCTATACATCTGATGATTCTGTATTACTTCCATAATATGAACAGCAGCTCTAATAATTATAAATGACTGCAAAAACTTCACAAAGTCTAAAATATTTAAAGGTTGTTCAACAAGTAATGATATCATGCGTATTCAAGAACAGTCACTTATTATGAGGACTTTTATGTGGGTAGCAGATTTTATAGTTTGGGGAGTTTGTGATATAATTTCTTCAATGCAAAGCTACTTTATACACACACACAAATATGCACTTTAATTTCTTCAAGACTACAGGCTTTGTTCTACATTTAAGGGAATGATCTAAGACCAGTGTTCGCCGAGTGAGAGCATTGGTGGCTTCCTGTCTGTTTGGTAAACTTTCAATTTCTTAGAAGTTGGAGGTGGAGGGGCCTAGTGCTGTCATTACAGGGAGACTAGCAGAGCACTCTGTAATCAGAGGCATATGTTAAGAGCAAACATGAGTGAACTCCTTTCTACTAAATGTGTTTTATCAGCTTAGTGTGTCTTAGTTCCATTTCAGCAATAGCCTTCTTTAGATGATAAGAGCAGCTCCCAACTGATTGTATCTACTGTTAACACTTATGAAATGGTTTGAAGAAGGTAATTATTTTATCAGACTGTGGCAGGGAATGGTATGATATATCTAGACCTCATGGAACATGTCTCACACTTGGGACTCACTGTCATTCCAAGTGGAAGGAAGTTAACAGTGAGTAGCAGAAGGCAGGGATCCTGGAGAAGTCACCTTACTATAGAATAATTTCATACAGTGTCAAAGCAGGAGCTCCCAACTTCACATGGATGGGGCTGCCTTGGCGCTCTGAGGTGCTTAGAGGAGAATCTTGGGCCTCAATATGTCTACTTTGATCACAAAACTGTTTCTGATATTGCTAAATGTCCACTCAGATCCCAAATAAATTTTTATTGCAAAATGATGCTTCAGAAGAACCAGCCATCTTTCACAACCAGGCGTGGCTCCCACTGGCCACAAACTCCATGACCCACAATTTGTCCTGTCTGCAAGATGCACTGCAGCCATGGTGACTCAGTGCTATGCGAGTGTCAACTGATGACTGTTCTCACCTAATGCCCATATCAACGTGTGGGAGTCCATGCCCAACATGGCCTACATGGCCAGGATCCAGAAGCTGGATGGCTCAGAGACCTAAGGTAGAACCAAACGTGACTGACAGAAAAACAAAAAAACAAAAAAAAACAAAGAAATGATTCCTAATGATATTCTGTGATACTTATAGATCAGTATCTAGCCCAATCATCATCAGAGAGGCTTTCGCCACTAACTGGTGGGAGAAGATACAGAGACCCACAGCCCAACATTAGGCTGAGTTTGGGGAACCACAGAAGAAGGAGAGGAAGGATTGTAGAAACCAGAGGTGTTGAGGACATCAAAGGAACAGGGCCCACAGAATCAACTAAGCAGGGCTCAGAAAGGCTCACAGAGACTTAGGCAGTAACTATGGAGCCTGCATGGGCCTGAATCAGGCCCTCTGCATACATGCCATGGTTTTTTAGTTTGGGGATTTTGAGGGACTCCTAACAACAGGAGTGGGGGTGTCTATGACTCTTTTGCCTGCTCGTGGAACCTATTTCTTCCTACCAGGTTGTCTCATCCAACCTTGACATGAGGGTTTTATGCTTAGTCTTATTGCAACTTGTTATGGCATGTTCAATTGATATACCTGGGAGGCCTGTTCTTTTCTGAAGGGAAATGGAGGAGGAGTGGATCTGGGAGAGAGGTAGAGGAGGATTGTGAGGAGGGGAGGGAGGGGAGGCTGTGGTTGGATCTATTGTATGAGAAAAGTGAATGTGTTAATAAACTATAATAAAAGCAGCTGGTATTGATATCTAACCAAAGGAAGATGAGAACTAAGTTATTTTGATTAGAGAGATCTCAAAATATAACAGTTTAAATAAAATATGCCCCCTTTCTTCTTCCTCTTCCTCCTCCTTCTTCTTCTCTCTCTCCTTCAATCTTCTCCTCCACTCTTCCCTTAAGCACAGGTCTTCTCTTCCTGCCTGCAGTCATATTGCTGTATCTTCTAAATTCAGTACTCATAAAACTTAGAATAGGATTTCTTTCTTAGCAAATTATAAATGAATCACACACATGGATTTCATGATTGTGCATGGGTTATTATTCAATCTTAAAAGGCAGTATCTATCACAGTATAGTAGCTAGGCACAAATAAATTTAATATTTCATCATCTTCATGAGGAAGTCCATGTGGAGTTTAACATGACCAACCTCACAGAAGACAGAGCTGTTACCAGCAGCTAGAATAGGGGAGAAGAGTGATATAGATTTGTGGTGCAAAGTACACAATGGACTATGTTATGCAAGATGACTAAGCTATTGGAATTTAGAACACATGCTACTGTCACAATAGGTAATAAGGGTGTGAAGTTGAAATGGGATAAATGGGTAGAACTTAGAGCTTCAACACACACACACACACACACACACACACACACACACACACACACACACACACACAAACAGATGGTAATTTTGTGAGGTATTGATTTCACCTGGATTGAAATGATTATTTTACAGTTTACATGCCTTTCACACCAAGTTCAAGCTTTGCAAATATTCAGCTCTTAATAATCATTACACATCAATAAAACTAGTAGAAGAAAAGTGTATACTTGAACAAAGGAAACTAATTTCTGCATTTTTACACTTTGTGCACTGAGAGGCTTCATCATAATAACTCCTAAACTAATGGAAGGTGGGTGAGTGTGGAAATCCAATTAGGATAAGTGGGACTTTGTGCATTTGAAAGAGAAAGCTGTTGGGTAAGTGGAGAAAAGACCTTCAGAGAGCCATCACCCTGCTGCCCTTCCTCAGCCATCCTCCTTCCTGTCTGTGCAGCACTTACAGTAATGGGCTGTGGGTAGAGATTCTTCAGAGTCTACTAGTACGGGGGCAAGTGGAGGTGTGCGATGTGTGCCAGGGGAATTTCCAGCCCTGACTGGTGGGTGAGTGGAGGGAGAGTGGTGCCTCCACAAATGGACCTTTTTCCTATCACAGTCATTGAATGGAAAGCAAGGCTTCAAGTCACATCTAACTTTAAAAGTTCGAAAGGATGTTTAAATGTTCACTGTTACTGTAAGTTTAAGTTACAGTAAGTGTTGTGAAGACAGGCAGGAGGACATGGTCAGGGAGGGGCAGAAAGGTTATAGCTCTTTATAGGCTTTTTCTCCACTTAATAGTTTTCTCTCCCAAACACTCAGGCACAGTCCCACTTAACCTAATTAAATTTTCACAAATCAACCACCTTTCATTGTTAGCAATCTTGAGAAAAGAACTTAAAAAAAGAATAATCCAAAGCGTTTTCACTTACTCATATCTCAGTCTTTCACCTATCCAACTAGTTCTTGAAGTTTCTCATTACATAGAAAAGAAAACTATCTCCTTTCCGTGCCTACTTCCAACACTCCTTCCTTCCCTGGTGGAGTCTATGCTATCCTTTATACCATTTCTCTCAATTTCAACTTAATACATACATGTGCATCACATTATAAATAAATATTGTCACTCTTCTCTGTTCAAGCACATGAAAATATTTCACAGGACAAACATCTTTTTGCTTCAATTAAAACAGTGTGTTAATAAAACCCCACATTCTTTGTACATTAATTTTTAGTAATCATGTTTTGAAGGTGACTCAAAACACTTTTAGCAAAAACAAAACAAAACACCAAAAAAAACCCAAACAAAAAACCCCCAAACAAACAAACAAACAAAAAGTACAAAACAAAAACAAAAAAACACCCCAAAAGCATAGCAAAAGTATAAAGAAAGAAAATAACCTTAAGTACTGGCACTTTCTTGTGACTTTTCTTATCGCTTTAGTTCACTGCTAACTACAGCCTCACCTGAAGTTCCTCATGACCACATTGTCAACATTAATATTAAAAATAGACTCTTACTTTACACGGTAATTGTTAATGCAAGCTAACAACTTAGATAATAACCGGAATCCACCCTGCGCCGTGTGTGTGTGTGTGTGTGTGTGTGTGTGTGTGTGTGTGTGTGTGTGTGTGTATGTGTGTGTTTACATATGTGTGTGTGTTTATGTGTAGGCAGATACCAAGCTTGGATGTTGTTCCACAGGTGCGATATGCTTTGCTTTTTGTTTGTTTGTCTTTTAATTTTTTATGTGCTTTGTCTTTAAAAACAGAAGCCCTCCACTGGCCTAGAGCTCAGTGATTCAGCTAGAGCAGCTAGCCAGGGAACCCTAGAAATCCCCCCACCATATCCTCCTGGGTTCTTGAATGACAAGAGCGTGCTACCACATCTAGATTTGTGCGTGGGTACCAGGGGATTGAACTCCAGTCCTCATGCTTGCATGGCCAGCAGGTTACTGACTGGGCTATGCCCTCAGCCTGGGAGCTGCAGTCTTAAGTGACAAAAGAGAGTGCTTTGGCAAATATCATCTGGTGTTTGAGTCCCTTTTTCCCCGGCACTGCCAAAGTAGATAGTGTTTGAAGAGCTTCCATTTACGTCAGTTCTAGAAAATACAGCAAATTGCTTACTTTGCAATTTTCTAAGAAATGGATATCTATTTTTTTTTTTAAAAAAAGGTATGTTAAAAGAGGCAGTTATACTCAGAGATTGAATACAAAATTTCAACTTTAATTGGACAGTCAGAGAGGAAGGAGGAAGTAAAGAAGCTTGCTGCGGGCTGCCTGAGCCATGCTAACAACCCTAACAACACTATCTGGGGCTTTCATTATGGCAACATGAGATATATATTGATTAAATTAGTAACAAATATTGAGCTGCTCTTCTGTGAATGACCAAACACAAAAAGTACACAACGCTGAAATTCTTTAACTTGAATGTGAGGTTTTCCTAGTAGCTGCAAAGAAACCTGTGTAGGCAGATATCAGCGGGACTAGTTAAGACAGCCAGAACTTCAATTAAGGAAGAAAAGAAAGAACTTCCCAAGGAAGCCAAGCAACAGGACTGCAGACAGAACTGCTCAGGAAAGCTTTGCAATGGCTAGGCTCTCTCCAGGGACAGCACCCTTACGCCTCTGCCCTCCGAGAACTGTGCTACCCCATGATTGGCTGTGTACCAGGCCCTGCCCATCAGTTCTTTATATCTAGGGTTCTTCATTTTAAAGTGAACAGAGCACCCTGCCATGTAATCGAGGATGAGTCTGAGCATCCATTCCACTTGCTTACCACAGTTTACAGACTAGGATTGCAAATTAACCTATAACCAGAAATTTGGAGGACTTTTAATTAACCCAAGGGTAATGGATTGCCCAATTAATTAAGCATAATGAAAATGAAAGAAAAACACAAAAGTGAACATATCTTTACTAATTTTTCCCTTGGTCTCTTCTTTGGTTTAGAAAACTAGACCATTCACCACGACTCCACACTCTGTGCCGTAGACAAACCAAGGCTTCCATCTCCTCACTGTAGTGTCTTTTTTGTGGTGTGAGGCTGGAAAAAGAAAGTTCCTGCAACCTAATCCAGAAATTCTGCTATGTGGGAGGGAAAGAATTCTTTCATCAGAACACAAGGTGATCTCTGAGTGAGAAGACTTGGTGGTCGTACAGGATGGAACCAGTGTTACCAGTGATGTGTTCTGAGTATAGCAGTGGTTTCAAACGCTTATGTGAGAAACCATGCGTGGATTCCTTCGAGATAAAAGCTTGATAGACTGAGAGGGTATTCAATTCAAATGGGTATTCGAATCAAAAACATATGGCCAGTGGGAACCAGTCATTCTGCTTAATAGTAGATATTGAATCAAGAAGTGTTGTTTCCATAATAAGTGAAGGGACACTAACCCACTTGAGCATGTGACTCTGGCAGGCCTAACCCTTCTCCCCAATTCCCTCTGCCTTTCTAAATACCATTAGTTTGCATTCCTGGAGCTAGCTCCAAGGTCTATTCCTTTATTTGACCAATCCCTCCTCCTAAGACTGACTACCAAGGTCCAGCTATCAGGGCATTGAAGTCCAGGAATCAAAAGCCCTCTTTGGCTTACCTAATTAACATGCTCATTTAGAATTAAATACCTCATCTTAACACGGGTTTCCCCTTTTTCCTTTGTAAACTGTCATTTTCCATGTGCTGTGTCTATCTCCTCTCTATGCAGAAGCAGTCCTTTGTCCTCCAGGACAAATACCCCTGCCTCCTTTCTCTTGTTCCCTTCCCCTTCTTCTACTTCCTTGTCTCTTATCCCTGCCTATGCCCCCCTGGGAAAAATAAATCTCCTTTGTGCTGAGAACTTGGCCTGAGAACTTGGTCTTAGGGGTCCTGAGCTTATGTTTTTCCTTTCAGTAACTGAACACATAAAATTTGCTGAAAAAAAAAACATACATTAGTAAGCAGAATAAATGATAATACTGAATATATAAAGAAAGGTTCACATTTTAAAAGTGTTCTTTTCTAAGTAACCAAGGATAATTTAAAGAAATAAACTGATGTTTTAAATAATATGCATAGACTTAGAGCAGGTCTAAGTGTGTTAGGCCACAGTAGCCAATGAGAATAAGTCTGTGCTTAGTGTTGCTTGCAAGTATTTCATGCAAGACAAAGAACAGAGACGAAATGACTGCCAGAGTTCAGCTTGTAGAGAAGAAGGGAGGCTGAGAAAAATGGAGGCATCTTGTTTCCCAGACACATGATATGAAGGGTGCATTGGGCTCAGAGGAGGGAAGGCAGAAGAAACCCCCCCACCGTGGGTTGCTTTGTCATATCCTCAATGTCTGTGTAGAACTTGTGGCTGTATGAAAGGCAGGAGAGCCTCAAGAGGAGAGAACAAACTCTGAAAGATGTCTCAAATTGAACCTAAAAGCCAAAGCAAGTCCACTACTAACAACAGAATCCAACATAAAGAAGTAGAACTATGACTTCACTGGAGAGGAAATTGATTTTTTGGAAGAGCATGACAAATGTTAAAGCACATGTATCTAGGATATTCAACAAAGGAAAAGTTTGCATTGTTAAGTGAACAAGATAACACAAAGAAAGGTATTTATAAAAAAGATCTGTATCAATATAAGAAAAAAGTCTACTACAAGCTATGGATGAAATATAAAAATAAAAATAAATCAATAAAGAATAAATTAAGAGGTTTCAAAATATACAAATAAATATTCTAGAAAAGTGAGTGAAGGAACCAGCCAGGAGCCCAAGTTTGAATATGGTAATAAAACTTTACATTTTTTTCCTCTATAGTTTGTTTTAAAATAGAAATAATAGAGTCCTCAAATGGAATTACCACTCTAAATATTGAGCAGAAAGAATAGCATATTAGGCTGGAGGGATACTTCAGAGGTTAAAGGTAGTTGCTGCCAAGCCTCATGACCTGAGTTTGATCCTCAGGAGGATGGTTAAAAGAGAGAACCAATTCTGGCCTCCACATGCAGACTGTGGCCTACTTACATATATACACAGAACAGAAATACACACACACACACACACACATACACAAATACATGCAGGTGCACAAAATAAATCAATTAATTAAGCAATTAGTTAGCATGTGAGAAAAGCTTATCAGCATGATCATGGATTAAGAAATTTTAGAAATAAAACTGTAAAAATGTTTCCACTCAAGCATCTCTTCAGATTTCATACAATGCCATCCTGAATACAGGGGTATTTTTTTTTGTCTTATGGAAGTTAAAAAGATAATTTAAGTCAAAGTTTACCTTTGTCATACTGCTGTCTCTTACTTCAAGAACAATAATTCCCAGCAGCTCCTTCCTGGTTGGCTTCATGTTTGAGGTAGGCAGTAGAGAGACCTGCAGAATCACAAACCAAGAAGCAATCATTGTTTTCTGAAGGGTTCTGTGGTGACACAAAAGTTCCTGTTCTCCAATGCATGCCTTCCAGCTCTTCATACTGATTGGCTGGCTGTGATGATTATCAGAGGCAACCCAGGCTCATCATCAGACTCAAGCATTCTCAGAGAATTCTCCTAAAGCTTCCGACTCAATTACTTGGTTTACATATTTCAAATGCAAATCTGCCTGGTTCTTCAGTGCCTGTTTCTGCTCTTTCAGCTACAAATAGTTGTCCCCTAAAGGGGAATTTTATTTTGCTCACAATTTTGCAGGCTAGAGATTCAGCAAGTCCTAAGCTAGATAGCATTTCTCTCATTTAAATGGTGTCTACTGGGATGCCCAGGACTGGAGGACCCACCTTTGAATTGTCATCATTCAATCATGTGCTTGATTCCTTTATATACAGTTCGATACCATCTTGTCCTGGTGAGCATTAATTATCAACTTGACACAACCCAAAACTATCTCAGAAGGGAGTCTCCACTGAGGAACTGCCTGAATCATATGTGTCTGTGGGCATGTCTGACATACATTGTCTCGATTATCAGTTGATGCAGAAGAGTCCATACCAACTGGGCAAGGCACTACTATCTAGGCAGATGGTTCTCAGCAGTGTAAGAAATGGAGCTAAGCAGCATCCTGCCTATCAGCCAGCAAGCGGCATCCTCCGTGGTTTCTGCCACCCTTGGCTGAAAAGTGAGTACCTTGGTGGGAGATAATGGTGTGAAACAGCAAGCAGGCCTGCCTTCACGTTCTCGCCCTGAGTTCCCGTCTCAACATCCCACAGTGGTGGACTTTGACCTGAGAGTACAAGCCTAATAAACCTTTCCCTATCCATGTTCACTGATGTCAAAGTGTCTTATCACAGCAACAGAAATGAAACTAGACACTCATTTCCCAAGGACCCTCGACATGAGCTTGAGTCTCTCAACACTGTAGTTCCATGACAGATGATTTTAATACACTGTGGCTTCTAAGCGGCCCAAGGACTCCTGAGCTCTATTTGGATCTTTCCACATTTCTCTCATAGGTACATCCCCTAATATTGTCCTCAATGTGTAATTTTTTTTTTTTTAGTGTTGGCTTGAAAAAGATCTAGAATTACTACAGATTTTATGCTGATCTATGGGCTATTCTCACAATCATAAACAACAATGCACACCTATAACACAAAAAAACTTGAAAGACCCTACATACATTTTGATAGTTAAATTCATAGTTTAAAAGTTTCAAGGAAAAGACACATTTGGATTCACTTGTTAATTCTACCAATCATTTAAATGGTGATACTATTTCCACCCAGATAGGAAGCAATTCGTGACTTGTTTTATGAATTCATCATTGCTCTACTACCAAAACAAGGCAAAAACTAGTGAAATAGACCAGATTGGTTCTCAATTAACATATACATAGATATTTATAGTAAAATTTTAGTGAATTGAATTTGGCAACATATAAAAAGCATAAAATTTATGATATTTAATGTTATATGTCTGCTTGATTTGGCCAAGCCACATCTGGATATTCAGTTAAACTATATTTTCATAAATTCCCCTTTTATGTTCATGAAACTGAATAAACATCATTGGGAGAGTGGCATAAACATGTAATCTCAATACCCAAGGGGCTGAGTCAGGAATATCAAGAGTTAGTCTGGGCTATGTGTTGAACTTCGAGATAACCTGTGCTCTACTGCAAGACCTTGCCTTTAAAAGTAAAAGGAAACATGAACATAGATGTTGTGGTGGTTTGAATAAAAATGGCCCCCAAAGGGAGTGGCACTATTGGCTTTGTTGGAGTGTATGACCTTGTTGGAGGAAGTGTGCCACTGTGGAGGAGGGCTTTCAGGTCTCTTTTGTTTAAGCTTCATTCAGTGTCACATTCTACTTCCTGTCGTCTTCTGATCAAGATGTAGCCAGCATCATGTTTGCCTGCATGCTGCCATGCTCCCTGCCATGATGATAATGGACTGAACCTCTGAAACTATAAGCAAGCCACCCCAAACAAATGTTTTCCTCTATAAGAGTTGCTGTGGTCATGGTGTCTTTTCACGGCAATAGAAACTCTAAGACAGATGGAACACAAAATGGACATGGCAAAGCTTGTATTTCCAGGTTCTAGAATCATTATTTTGATATTAATTTTACATTAGCATTACTAGACTAGGTATGCCCAGTGTTCTGTCTAGTTTTATGTCAACTTGACACAAATTAGAGATATTAGAGAGGAGAGATCCTCAATTGAGAAAATGCCTCCATAATATGGGGCTATAGGCAAGCCTATAGGGCACTTTCTTAATTAGTGATTTATGGGGAAAAGCCCAGCCCATTGTGGATGAGTCCACTTCTGGGCTGGTAGTCCTGGGTTCTATAAAAAGAAGGCTGAGCAAGCCGTGGAGAGCAAACCAGAAAACAACACCACTCTATGACCTCTGTATCAGCTCCTGCTTCCAGGTTCCTACCACATGTGAGTGCCTGCCACCACTGCTTTTGATGATGATCTATGTGTGAAGTAAGCCCTTTCCTCCCCAAGTTGCCTTTGGTCATGGTGTTTCGTCACAGCAATAGTAACTCCATAACTAAAACACCCAGATAGCTGAATATATGTCACCAAGACAGCTAAGTGTATGTCAGTGAATGTGTTTCTGGAAGATGATACTAATTGAATTAGTAGAGTAAATATAGAAGATGACTCTCACCAATTTGGGTGCTCAACATTCTCCAATAGAGAATGAGAGTTCCAATAGAGCAGAGATAGGATATTGTTGGAGTGTTTGTCTTTGGGCATCCATCTGCCCAATCCATCCATTCAATCTCTTTGGACACTGGTAGTCCTGGCCCCCATTTAGAGATTTAGTTCCTCAGGCTTTTGTATGTAGATTGTGCCATTGACTTTCCTAGGCCTCCTTCATTCAGGCAGCAGCTTTGGAACCACCTGTAGTAAAGTAAGCCAATCAGTTATAACGTATCCTTGTATAAATCTATGTGAGAAATGACTAGTTTTGCTTCTCTGAATGAATACAGCCACAGTATTCAATCTGATTAGAAACAGTGATGGAATGAGTCAGATATTTAAGATTGTACACACATGAATTACCTAATTTGCACTACTAAGCATATCAGAGAAACAGTCTGCAGAGATACAGACCCCCTAAAAATGCTAAGGAGTTAGCATTTTTCCAATAGAGAGAAGAAAATCTACACAGTTTTGAGAAATGTTCTATGACCAATGAGTTGTGTTTCTCATTTTCTATAAATTGTGTTACATATTACTGATTAAATCTAAAATTGTCCATTTATCTAAAATAAAGATATAGGATTTGTGTGCATGGTCAAACTCATTGGATCTATCCTTTTCTGCCTTTCAGTTAAGAGTACAGTAGGCTTTTTGATAATAGGGGAATGATTTAAGGTATTAAGTTTCAAACATTTCTGATTTTCAGTGAAGGTAAGAAATAGAAAAGATGAAACATCCCCACTCATAATCATTTCACCTGTGGGGAAATCCCAGCTCACTCTGTTGGCTGAGGTCTTTAATCTGATAGAGAGAATGGTTGTCTGTTTTAGGTATTGTTTCTTTGACTTGTTTGCAGAGTGTGGCTCCCAGGATCTGTGAATTTAATTACATGGTTGTAAAATCCATTCAACACACTTTCTGAGCTTGAGCCATTCGCTTTTAAGATAATTTTTAGAATTGTCCTCATTTTTTAATTTGAAATGTATCTTCTGTTCTAACCCTTTGGAGAAACCACAGTTTTAGAGGAATATAATGAGGCGTTCCTACTGGAAAACTAGCACAATAATTGGTATTAATTATAGGAACTCTGCAGTTGATTTTTATGGTTTCACCTATTTTCACATATAATAAGCTTATGAATTTTGTATGCGCATACAATTATATGGATATAATATATGGGTTTAATTTACATAAATTGTATATGTGTATTATATATAAAACGCTATAATATATTATCTGTCACATGTATCTTATCCATATGATCTCCTCACATATATTACACACATGACTGGAGTACACAATGTGTGACAATGGTACAATGAATATTGTGTGTAATTAAATTCTTCAAATTTCAGCAAGATCTTGATGTACTAGTGAGAAAGATACAGAGGAAATTACATCATCTAGTTGTTCTGTGCTTCATTGTTTTTCTCAGCAAGATCACATGCCTTCTGTTTACATCAGTTCTAAGAGCCAATCAGGTCTGACCTGTCATTAGCTAATTATGGTAAGCTTTCTTGCTTCTAGACACCTCATAATTGTATCATACAAAATGCTTATGAAAGATCATCATCCTTGCAGAAGAATGTCATCCAGTTTGCATTACAGCCAGTAGCCTTGTCAGAGGAGCAGCAGGTGGCAACTGCTGTTCCAGGTATCAGCCCATCAGGAGGCAAATCTCTGATGGATGGATGGTCCTGAGACCACAGACTCCAGAATGTCTTTTGCTTCTGCTGTGCCTTTACATGTTTGCCATTGCCAACTTTCTCTGGTATCTGGCATGGTGCGAATGGATGTGGAAATATCCCCTCTGCCTGTTAGGCAGTGTGTTTATCTCATGGAAACATCCCATTCTACAGGGCATTTTTACCTGTGAATTATTATGAAGGTGATTTCTTTCTAAACTGTACTGTCTAATTGATAATAATAATGTTAGTTTAAATAGAATTTAATGATAAAAAAATAAAACAAGAAAGTGTCACACAGCTAGAACACATGAGTTTCTATTGAGGAGCTGTATAGACTATGGCTTAGGTTAATGATTAAGAAAAACAACTGAGTTCCAGTAGCCCAGCTAGTTTAAATTCTTCTAATCTTAATGTTGTGAGATGTGTTCACAGGTTTCAGAGTGCATCATAGCTGAAAAAAAGCTTTGAAGATAACTTAAAGTTATACTAAGGTGTTTCTTTTTTTCTTTTCTTTTTTTTTATTAAGAAATGTTCTATTCATTTTACATACCAACCACAGGTCCCCTTCTCTCCCTCCTCCCTCCCCCCCTAGCCTTCCAGGTCATTCCAACCCCCATTTCCACTGAGGTGAAAAACTCAAGAAGACAATCTAAAGTTTTAGAAGGCACAGAATTGAAAGCAGAACTCTTTAAGGTCAGGGAACAAGAACAAAGCAGCCCAATTGTTGCTAGCTGATATATTGTCCCTGATAGGATTGGTTGATGATCAAAGGTGATGATTAATTCCTTGTACTCATTTTTGCCCTGAGTCTGCTGATGTAAGAAACTATTAATCAATGGGTATGCATCCTAAAAATTTAAAATAGAGCTGACTGATTATTTTTCATGTATAAAAGTTTAGGTTTGTGATTCCTTTAAGATTCAGTATAAGATTACCTTCTAAGATAAATAATAAAGTGTTTGGTCCTTTCTTTGTAACCACAAAATGCAGCCTGCCAATAAAAGAACTGGTTGAGAAGAACAGAACATCTTGCTTGCTTACTCTGTGAATCTATGACAAGTTGCTTGGGTATGAATGTATATGGGTTCTTTGGGATAATTTGTTTTTCATCTGTAATATGTAAAATGTTTAATCATGTAAGGGATATGGAAAACGTGTTTGTTTTTTTTTTACTTGTATTCATTGTAATAACTCACATGAAAAACAGAATTTAGCCGGGCAGTGGTGGCGCACGCCTTTAATCCCAGCACTCGGGAGGCAGAGCCAGGCGGATCTCTGTGAGTTCGAGGCCAGCCTGGGCTACCAAGTGAGTCCCAGGAAAGGCGCAAAGCTACACAGAGAAACCCTGTCTCGAAAAACCAAAAAAAAAACAAAAAACAAAAACAAAAACAGAATTTAACCACACTGTTATTTTTTATATTGCCTGAAAGATTTTCCTGGGGTATACAAGCTCTAAGAGAAAGAATAAAGATAGAATTAGAAGGAGAAGAAGGAAACTGTCAAACATGAGAGAAGAAAGACAGAATTAGATGAAGAGTAAAGACAGAGTAAGAAGGAAAACATCAAGAATGAGAGAAGGGCTGGGAGGTAATGGTGCACGCCTTTAATCCCAGCACTCAGGAGGCCGAGCCAGGTGGATCTCTGTGAGTTTGAGGCCAGCCTCGGCTACCAAGTGAGTTCCAGGAAAGGTGCAAAGCTACACAGAGAAACCCTGTCTCGAAGAAAAAAACAAACAAACAAGCAAAAAAATAAAGAATGAGAGAAGGAAATCACCAGGAAAATAAAGAATGGAGAATATAGGAGAAGAATAAAGGCGAAAATCATCAAGAGCATGTGTGAGTGTCTTTTCCCTTACCCCTCGTATAAAAAAGTCCCAGGATGCGCTGACTCAGTGGATTTCCCTTTGAGTGCAGGGATTTCCCTGCACTGCTGGATGCTGGTCTCCAAGGCAGCAATACATTATATTGTTAGCCCTCTGATTATTGAAGCAGTGGCCTGTATCTCTGGATACTTGTAAAATGCAATGCTTGCTTGCACATTGTATTCCATGTAATGTAATACTCCCTAACAAATCTTTCCCATCACTGGACAGAGACTACATCATTAATTTCTCCCATTGACATAAAAGTTTATGTGATGACCAATAAAATCAATTATTTGTACCAAAATAATTTGATACTACTATTTCGCATGTAGCACCCAAAGTTTCAATGGCTTTTATTTATAACAAATTTTGATATAATCATTATTGATATTACAGTTTCTGCACAAGAAATCAAAGGATTTAAAAACTTAGCTAAAAGATTATGCATTTTTCTCTTTTAATGTTTATTTCCAGAATGCTATCTTACATATATATAATGTACATGTATATAAATACAGTTATTGTTGTCACATTTTGTTCATACTTGATTTAGATGGTTCAAATTTCAGTAATACTTTCTTCTGTAAAACAGTGCCAGGCACATTTTAACATTTTATGAAAATATAATAAATCTACTGAAATTTTGTCTCTACGAAGTTGTCCTTGCTACCACATTGTGAAATGTGTATCTTAATATTGTATGTTATGAAATATGCCAAATCCATATTTATGATAAACACTTTCATTCAGATCAAAAAGAAGCCTTGAAAGAGTGGATTTGGTGGGTCAGTGATCACATTTGCCACGGTCTAAGGAATCAGTGGTATGCTTGCTTTTTTTTTGTATCTGAAGTTCAACCCCCAATATAGTATCTTAGAAAACAGAAATTTATTTTGAAAACTGTGTTTAACACCATTGCCTACATCTGCAAGTGCACAGGTTGGAAGCACATTCTGCAGGGTCAGACAGTACACGAGTTCAGCTTTGGACACCCTTCCCCTCTGCACTTCATGTTCTGCTCTGCATGTTGGTTTGCTTTATTTTGCTTTTGTTGCTTAAGCTTTCCATTAAAATTATTTTTTTCAAGTTATCTTTATAAAACAACAGATTCCATTGTGGGATTTTTAATCCATGACTCAATTTGGTTGTTTCTCCTCCTCTTAATGCCACCTTGTTTTTCTACCTCGATTTCTCCTCACTGTACCAATTCAACCCCGCGCCCCCCCCCCCCCCCCCCCCCCCCCCGTATATTTTCCTTTCTGCTTCTTCAGCCTCTTCCTTCTAAAGCCTCCTTCACTCACCTGGGCCTCTTTTCAGCGTCCCGGACTTTAAACCACATTCACTGCCACATGGATTCACATATTCAATATTCAAAAACTAGAATTTGCATAAGAGATACACTGGACAGTTCTTGTCTTTCTGAGCCTGGAGTAACTCATATAACATAATATTTTTCAGTTTCATCCATTTTCCTATAAATTTCATAATTTTATTTCTTCTCATTTTTAAAGAATTTTAACTTTGCATGTGCATTTTTTTTTCATGTTTCTTCGGGTGCTTCTAGGACCTAGAAGAGAGAGTCACATCCCCTGGAGTTGGATTTATAGGAGATTATGAGCTAAGGAATTTGAGTGCTGGGAACTGACCCAGAGGAGTTAGAACTCTGGAGGAGAAGGAAGAGCTCTCAATCACTGAGCCACCACCTCTCCATCCCCCCGATTCCCTTTATGTCTGCGTAAGATTTCACATCTTCATTATCCATTAATTTGTTGGTGGACATTTAGACTGATTCCACTTCCTTGCTATTGACAAAAGAGCAGTAATAAACAATACAGTCAGATGTCCACCATTTAGCAAACAAATGACCAAGAATGCTGACTAGGCTGTAAGGTGACAGGAGCCTTTATTCATTGTTGGTCGGAATGTGAAATGGAGTCTGTCAAAACAATGTTCAGCCATCTCAAAACAGAGCAACCCCCAGCCCCTGCCCATAGTACTAATGTATGACACAGCTCCAATACTGTTGGTCATATACCCAGAAGACACTACCGAAATAATCCCATGTCCATATTTATTGTGCCTCTTTTTTATTTTCTTTTAACAATCTACTAAAAAAAAAATACAGCATCCTGTCTTTGATTGCTGAACTGTCAGTGTGTGTTTTTATTTTTTTTGCATTATAATGTATACAGCCATATAGGTTTAAAATATACTGTAAAATTTCATCACAAATTTTAGAAAATGTTTATAATGAGACAAAAAGAATTCTGTATTGATTTGTATTTTCCATTTGCTAATTATTTTAATACACAATATGTTTACTTTAACCAAGCCTTATTCCAAGTTGAATGGACTTTTTAAAGAATAAATTAAGCTGTCTTCATTTCACTGAAATTACCAGAAGCTAATTCCAGTAAATTTAGAACCACTTGTTACGAAATGCATTCAAATAAGAATCCATTACATTACCAAAGTACACTTCAAACTTATTTCGAAGTTCGTGAAAAAAGATTCACATTACCATTTACTCACTTCCATGGTTTTGAGGATGTATTTGATCTGATCGCTTTTAAGAAGTAAGTAGACTATGAAAACTTTGAAGAATTACACGGTTTTTAGCACAGTGGTTGATTTGCTTAGACCACAATTGCATTTTAAACTTGATTCAGCTTTTATAGCTAGCCTAATACATAACTCTAAGAGACTTCAATTACTCTAGGAGAATGTTTGACATGAAAACTATGTTAAATACATTTACATGATGAATTTCTCAGTACCATATACTTCCAGAACAATGATTCACTGGATGTTACATCCCCTTCTTCCAGGAACCACAGAAATTCTTATTTTAACTTCTCTCACCTAGTTATATTTAGGGAAACTTTTCCGAGTATTCCAAAGGTCATATGTTCCAAGATGTCTATTTCAAACTGATTAATAGATTATGTAGTGGGTACATCTGAACCATTGATTTTAATTAATTTAACATGAAAACATTGCATGCTTTCATAGTTTCCATAAATATTAAGTATTGGTTATTCATATTCATATCCTTTCTCTTATTACTTATGATGCCTTAAAATATGCAGCAGGGAAAAATTTTCTTAAATAATTTAATTTGTTTCATTCTCTTAAGAAACTTCATCCAAAGCAATTTCCTAAGTCCCTTTTGAATAAAGTTGTCTACTTAGGCTTATTTTGGAATCATAGAAAATTGCAGATGGGAACAAATTAGAAAAGAAGATTAAAAGATTAAAGTAGGATGGATGGATCTGGAGGGCGGGGGTGTACAGACATGGTGACATTAATGCTGAATGATAGTAGCAGCATGGCTGAAGGACAAGCGTTTAAGGCTCATAGCTCTCCCTCAGGGCATCAATCTCAAACCACAACAAGAAGAGACCATCTGTCACTACTGTGCACCACAAGATGCACATTGAGTAGTTTACATCAGGGAATGTGTAAGATTCAAGGCGCTTCTGGTTTCCCTTCCTAAGTTTTATTGAAACACAACTACGCTGTCACCTAAGGTTGATCCTTTTCCTGGAAGAGGAATCAGCCCGATTATTGGTAATATCTCCAAAGCAAATTGCATTCAGGCTTACCTGACCACATGTTCTTTCACTCAGCACAATCATAAATATTAACAGAAAATAATATTAAATATTTCATACCTGGCACTTAAAGATTGCCATCAATATGAATGCCATAATCATTTAATGCAGTGAATTAAATTAGCTGAAAGCAACACATATTGAACTCATTTTACCTGAGTGTAACGTAAAATACCTCAATGCACTAGTCTGTTTTCATATTCTTCAGAGAACAAATAAATAAAATCTGATACATCTCGAAGTGTGTACTAACTCTTGAGGTTCTTAGTGACTCTAAATGCTAACAATAAACACCTAGAGAAAGAAACTTTATAAATTTATTGTTACCTTCTTGTTGTTAAACTAAAGACAATTCTGCTCTCAGAGCCAAATTATTATTAAATCTCTTAGGATATTTCCAGGTAATAAGACAAATGCAAGACTAGTTTGAAAATAATTGATGAGGATAGGTAAGATGGCTTAATGGGTAGGGACATTTGTCATGGAGACTGATGGCCTGAGTTCAATCCCAGAACTCATATGACTGAAGAAGAGCTAACTGTCATAAGGTGTCCTCTGACCTTCACGTGTGTCATACTGTCCCTTGGGTAGCTAATTAGTGTATATTGATTAAATATTTTCACTTTTGTTATTTATGATTCCTGAAATCAATTTTATTTTACATTGTCTAAATACTTTAGCATACACTGTGGTATAGCATTAGTCAACTGTTTTTCTGTCAGTTATTTTCTCCCTGTAGTTGTAAGTCCAAAGAACAGAAATACTCAGGTGGGTATTAATGATCGCATCAGTACAACACAGTACATAAGCATTGTTGAGTGGAGGCAGGTGTTGTGCTCTTCGGAATGTGTTACCACCACCAAAACATCAGCCTTTCTCAGATCTAACCATTTTTTCTATAGAAATGCAGATTCAACGGCTAGAAAAATTGTCCGGAAGCTAAGAGGCCTGCCTGTTTTTGCAGATGCCCTGAGTTCAGTTTCTTGCACTGACATCGGGTATCTTACAACCACATGTAACTCCAGCTCCAGGGGAATGAAGTGTCTCTGTAGGCACCTAGGCTCACACACAAACATACACACAATTAAAAATAAAAATAAGTTATTTAAAAAATGAATAGAGGTCTCACTACTGCCAGATATTTCTATTAAAAACTAAATAAAACAAAACAAAAATCTGACCTTCATATAACATCTACTGAGTTTTAGAGCTTGATTCACATTTTAAAATCATATTTTACAAAAGTGCATGCAATATATTTTCCAGGCAGACATATCCTGATACCTATTGAATATTTTGACTTGATTTAACAGTATAGTAATGTCTGATAATGAATTTTTGATGAACCACAGTAAGAGGAACAAAACAGTAACATTTAAATCCCTTAGAATCTAACGATTATAATGCTAAACAAACCTAACAAATATAATGCTAAACAACGAGTGATGTATTTGTATGGCTGTAGGTAAACTAGACCAGATCATACAATATATTGATGACATTGAACTTTCCATTGTGTTCAGCTACAACTGCAACTACCCTGAGAAGTGAATATTGGGTTCCAAAGCAATTGTCTGTAGGAATATTATTATAGTCTGAGCACAGATTTCTACTAACAGCATCTTGTGATGTTCCTGAATGACCTCTGATCTCTGTCAAAATCTAAGATAACACAGAATCATTATACATCACGTAGAAATGTGGAGTGGCTTTATCAAAGAGACAATACAACAATACATGTATGGGTTTAAAGACAATTAGAAATATTTAATTTTTTCTGAAAGAAGCAAACAGGACCAATCAGCTACAGAGCATGAAGGTCCTCATGTTCTCCAGAGTCTTTTAAGTTTTTCCTTCTTGGCTGTTCCTTTCTGATGATGTAAGACATATTTGTAACACGTTTAAATTCTTCTGCTTCTCCGAATCTATGCAATTCGTTTAAAACATGTTATTGTGTTTTCTATAGTTTACCTGTTATTACTTAACAGTGAAGCACAAGTTTAATGTGTAAAATAAGTAAGTAAAATGGAGTCATGTTAATGAAAGAGAGCCGGTAGGAAAAGGAAGCCTTCAGTGTGTGTTAGGGAAAGCCTGCCTTGCACTCCACCTTTTCTCCCTCCTCCCCTTTCCATTTTTCTCATTTTTGTTCTGGAACTTCTCTGCATTCCATCAAAATCTGCCACAACACACAAAGGGTTAGAGAGAAAAACATCATTAATTTTATCTCTTGCCTTGAAGTTTTGACCACGGCTTGTGAATTTGACTGTGGAATATTTGACAAATTAATCAGTGGCCTTATCCTGCTTATTTGGAATCCTTTCTTTCATAGGTCATTATAAAATGGAACTTCAAAAGCAATAAAATGAAAGGACTGTATTTGTTACACAACATAGGCGAAGCACTTTCCTCTCTTGTCAAATACAACATGTGATTGGATTATAGTCCCAAGGTCAGCTTCTCCTCCCTGAGGCCCCAGATCAGCTCTGATAGGAAGAGCTGAAAACAGACAAGATTAAACCCAATGGCTTTAGGGATGAGATGCTTTTAAATCAGAGTTGGCAAATCCTCCACAAACACATCTGCCAGGGCCCAAACTCCGCTGGCATTAGGACTTCATTCTAAACCCCAAATGTACTTCATTAAGTGTTTCTCTTTAAAGCAGCCACAGATTCTCTCCATGGTCTGTGCAGAAGGTTTTCAAGAGTTTTAATGAACTGTTTCTAAAAAGTTCTTTGATGTCCAGGAATTTCTTAAAATAAAAATCATTTAAAATTAATTGGAAGTGAAATTTACTAAAGGCAAATGTTCACACAAATCAATTAGTTCAAGTTTGATATCAAAAGCCAAATCCACAATTTTCAAATGCAATGTAAACTTTGAAAATTAGATGTCTCTTTTCCTTCTGTGGAATGAAATATTTGGAACACCAACATAATCTAGGATGGTATAAATTATACTGAGAATCCCAAATGGAATGAGTTCTTAAGGCACTAGTGTTTACTGACTTCCAACATACAGCTCGTAAATTCTCTTCCCTTCCAAATGATGTCAGTAGATAAGGTTTTCAGTCTTGAAGTGGAAACAGTCACCAAAAAAATCAGTAAAAGGGATTTGTGACACTCTGAAGTTGTGAAACCTGTGACACATTCTGATAAGGGAAACTGTAGAGCGTTTAGCCTACCTCTGGGGTAGGGAAGAGAAGTATTGTACTTAGAAGTGAGCAAAGTTCTAGAATTTTCTTACCAGTAAAAACATCATGTGGTTTATATTTACTTATTTTTAATTTACATGTATGAGTGATTTGTCTGAGTAGTATGTATGTATACCATGTGCATGCCTGATGCCCTAAGAGGAAAAGAGGCCATAAGATACCCTAAAACTGGAGTTGAGCCATCACATGGGTCCTGGGTACCAAACTTGGGTCCTCTGAAACAGCAGCAATTACCCTTAAGCTCCTGAGTCATCTGTTTAGCCTCAAAGACATGGTGTTTGCTAAAGGAGTTGCAGTGGGGACATGGTGTCACATGCCATTCTAGTGGAGTTTTACTTGCTTTTTTTTAAAACCTGGCATCCTACTCAGCTCTTTCTATCATGAGAATTCCTTTCTTCCCCTGGACAAACAACTCTCATTCTCAGGTGCTGGCAATTTCAAAGACTTAGTGGCTACCCATTAAGTTGCAGGAATGTTGTAATGCTCTCCTCTATAGATGGCACCATGATTTCTTTCAATCCTTCTTCCATCCTAGACAGCATTAGAGATGCACTAATCTGGACAATATCTGTACCAAATTGACTGGCTAATATATATATGTATATATATATATATATATATATATATATATCATTATATATTTATTTGGAGTACTTGTGAGATAGATGGAAAACAAATAGACCACCATCTCAATAACATCCAGTGTAAATGGGCAATCCCAGATGAAAAGGGAGGAGTAGACATGTGTGAAGAAGTGCAGGATTCAAGTGTCCATACTGGAATAAGAAGTTGGATGGGAATTTTGGAAGCGTCAATTCTTTTATGTGTGATAAGAGGAAAACAGGCTCCAGACCCCAGCAACTGGAGCATGACTGTCAGATAATTACATGAGTGACGTCTGAACACATGTGAGGATAGTGTTATATTGCAATACTCTACTAAATGAAAAAAATTATGTTGCATTCAAAAATAAAGTCAAATTCTTTGTCAACTCCTTTTTGTTGTTGTTTTGTTTGTTATTGATCATTTTTTTATTACCAAAGATAATGTCAGACAGTGAAAGCTGGGAAATAACTAGAAATGAAAAGAGTTTTCTATAATGGCAGTGTGCCCTGGTACTGGATTTAGTGGAGAACAGATTATTTTCCCAGCAAGAGTCCAAGAGGACAACAAAGATCTCCTGCAGAGACTTTCACAGGCTCCTGCACATGCAGAGTTAGGCTCCACTCAAAGCAGGCAGTGCCTCCAGAGGAGCACATACTCCTGGTGCAGAAGGAAATCAAAATCAGAGAAACCCCTGATGGATGGAACGGGCACAATGGATTTGGCCCACAGCTTTCAGTGTTCATTATTGCCAACTGTCCTCATTTCACCACGACTTGCTGTTTAGGTAAACAAATTCCACAGGCAGAAAGCAAAGAGCCAATCTGAAATCTTGGAATATTTTGAATAGAATTTTTTTTCAGAGTACCATCTTTTATTTTTTTCATGTAAGAACGTGATACCTATAATTATTATTTTAGGAAGATGTAAGAAGCATTTTTTTTCAATTGCTGGCAAGCAGTAGCCATGATTTTTGGCGAACACTTGTTTAAAAACTTGGCTTTCATAAACTATAAACCATAAAGAATCTTCTTTATAAATGACTGACAAGAAATCTGGATTTTGAAGTTGGGATAGTGAGAAGAAAATATATTTGTAGTATCACAGTTTTTCTTAAACATGTTCTCTCTCTCTCTCTTTCATTTTAGCTGTGTAGTGAACACATCTTTACTTATTTACTATTTTTATTTTAAGTATATGAGTGGTTTGCCTGTATGTATGTGTACCATGTGCATGTCTGGTGCCCACAGATGCAATATCACCTAAAACTGGAGTTATAGAAGACTGTGAGCCATCATGTAGATGCTGGGAATTGAATCTGGGTTCTCTGTAAGAGCTAGTGTTCTTAACTGTTGAACCATCTCTCCAGTCACCTGAACCCAGTGTTTGGTATCTGATTGACAGGCACTCTACAAACATTCTAACCCTGGGGGAGTACTGGTCTACCCCACTTTTTTTTAATTTATTTATTTGTTATGTCCACAGAAGAGGGTGCCAGATCTCATTACAGATGGTTGTGAGCCACCATGTGAGTGCTGGAAATTGAACTCAGAACCTCTGGAAGAGCAGTCGGTGCTCTTAACCTCTGAGCCATCTCTCCAGCCCTCTACCCTACTTCTTAAGGAGGGAAGAAGGAAGGGAGGACAAAAAAAGAAGAAGTACCTGATCTCCCCACATTTTCCAGCACCATATGCCACTGCACTCAGAGAGAGTGCAAACATTCTTTAGCAGTCTTTGTTGATATTTAAGTATCATTTTGGAGATTTGTTTTTTTCTTGCAGATATTGAGATAGAAATATATATGTTCTGTTTCTAGTTCAAGCTTCATCATGAGAAAATTTTCACAGGGTTTGAAGATTTTTGACCAAAGTTTTACAAAATATTTTAATTTTAATTTTTTGTATATGTGTGTTTTGCCTGTATGTATGTATGTGCAACACTTGAGTTTCTTATGCTTCTGGAGGTCAGAAAGAGACAGTTGTAGGTTATCTGGACCTGGAGTTACAGATGGTCAGGAGCTGCTGTGGGTACAGGAAATTGAACCTGAGTCATCTGAAAGAGCAGCCAGTTCTCTTAAGTGCTAAGCTGTCTTTCCAGTTCCAATAAAATAATTTTTAAAATAAAAATCATTTGAAGCATGTAACATTAGATGGTATGAATACTAACATAACATGTTTTAAGATTATACTAAGATATGGTTACACCTAATCTTTATTATTCTCTTTTAAATTATTTATATTTTTGTGTGTATACCTGGTCAAAAATAACATACTGTTATTAATGTTTATTAATACATTTCGTTATTTTCTATCTTCACTATTTATGAGTGTGTGTGTGTGTGTGTATGCAACTTTGTGGCTTTGTTTCTCTCTTTTCACTTTTGCATGGCTTCCAAGGATAGAACTCAGGTTGAAAGGCTTATGCAGTAAACATTTGCTAGCAAAACCATCTCAGTGGCCATGTTTTTAATAAGTATTGCATTTCTTTCAGTATTTAAGTGTTTAAATATTCTCAAAGTTATTCATTTCTATAATGGTATACACATTAATTTTCTTAGATAATAATAAATAACTCATTTTCCTGATGTGAAGACTCAATATAAAAAAAAATAACAAGGTTTTTTTTTATTTTAAGTTATACCTACACTGTTCACAGAACTTGCATGAGGATATTCAGATAGTACTACTAAACTTACATAAGCTACTGTGTCATATCAGTAATACCTTCTTTCTATAAAGACTTGGTAATGAAGTACATTTTCATAGATCATTAGTCATTAAAAGATCATTTCAAGTGTATCAGAACGTTAAAATACACATGGACATTGAGGGTTAGGACTAAAATTGAAGCTGAAAAGCAGATCATGGTTCAATGTGTAGCAAATTCACATTCCTACAGAGTTGTAATGTAAATAATAGTAATAAACAACTCTTTTGAATAATATTCAATGAGGGAGTTAGCATGAGAAACATTTGATTTGTTGTAGAAGGTAAAATATGCACACAGAAAATAGAAACTTTGGAAGATTAGAAACTCTTGATCCTGCCAAACTAAGGAAGAACTTCAGCAGATGAAGGAATGTGTTTATTTGTTTCATCAACAATCACAGCTCGGCCAGTGTTCCATTGCAATTAATACTTATTATAAGATTAAATTATATTCTGCTACAATTAAGTCTTCCTCCTAGTAAAGGAGGAAGCAGATAAAGGTAAATACAGATTTTATAAGAATCAACATCTCCAGTTCTTTCACCTCCTTTATGGTGACCTTAGGATTGGCACTTCTCCAGTAACTGAGTGAGCCTCCTTGTGTAGAGGTGTTTCCAGTGACCTGAAATTGACCTTCTAACCATAACACCTTTCATTTCACAAGTAAAGAAATCATTATTGAGTATGTCTGTTCCAAGTATGCATTCTAGAACTGAGAAATAACTTTGGGTTGGATTTGAAAACGCCATTGTATCATTAGAGAAATGTCACCAAGCCCAAACTACATCATCAGTTCACTTCTGTATACCATCATTCTGACAGTAGGCTGTGAGGATGTTTTAAATCTCCAGGAATTAATTGGCTCAGAGACAGTGTTCTGTAACTACTATGTCTAGTTACTTCTTCTGCAATGCACAATCATGCTGCTAAATGTCTGCAGGTCCTTGTGGGAACACTAGGCAGAATATTCAGAGCATCAAATACGGAAATGTGACAGGCTCCATCCTTGGAATGACTCAATTTCTTTTGTATTTAAGGAGCTCTGGAACTCTAAACTGTCAATTTCCTGAAGTTGTGTTGCTATAATGCAATGAACTCAATCTTCTGCTCCTCAGACCTACATGTTTTTTTATTAAGAAAAAATTTTTATTCATTTTTCATACCAATCAAAGATCCCCCTCTTCCCTCCTCCCACCCCTCTAGCATGCCTCTCCCAGCCCACCCCCCATTCCCTCCTACAAGAAGGTAAGCCCTCCATGGGGAGATACATTTAGTAGAGGCAGGTCCAAGGCCCTCTCCCTGCCTCGAGGCTGTGCAAGGTGTCCCATCATAAGTAGTGGACTCCAAAAAGCCTGCTCATGCACCAGGGATGGATTCTGATCCTACTGCCAGGGGGACCCTTAAGCAGATCAAGCTACATAACTGTCTTGCTATGCAGAGGGCCTAGTCCAGTCCCATGCAGGCTCCACAGCTGTTGGTCTAAATTTCATGAGTTCCCACTAGTTTGGTTTGGTTAATACCTATATCTTTAGAACTGATATAAAAAAAAAGATATTAGAGACTTTCGATTTGAGACTGTTTGTTTAGTCCATTAGTCAAGACAGTCTAATCCTTGACTATTGAGTGTCAAAATTTGGCCCTGAAACAACCCTGATGACTCTCATTGAATTTACAGTTAGGCTTGGTGGAAGCAGTCTACTCCTCCATTCTTTGACTGTGGAGTAGAAATACTATGTATTTTTAAGAATGCTGTGTCCCCCTTAATTATTTCAAAAGGCCATTGTGTAGATAGTGTCCTTTGAAATCCCATACAGAACATGATCTCTCTTCAGATTTGTCAGCCAAAGGGGTCTCATGGAACCACTCAAATCACCAGGCTATTGCTGAGGCTATACAGGCGGTTCTCCGAAAACTGACAATAAAGCCTCATTGCTAAAGACAATGCCTACACAATTACTTCAACACAAAGAAGTCTGGCCTAGATAAATCCTTCATCCCTATGGGCTGTTGTCTTTAATATAGAAACCTACTCTGCGTGCTAACAAAGGTCAAAGCTAAATAACAACTGAGATAAAATCCCTTCATTTTTATAAGAGTGGCATACCTGCAAGAAATGCTGTTGCAATAGTGGTACAAAGCTTGTGACTACAGTCATCTAATATCTGATATGAGATAAGGCCCAGTCCATGAGATGGAACTCCTACCCAGGGCTGCTTCAGTGGCCACGAACCTGAGACTAGATAGGCCAGGGACATAGGGAAACATCATACACTACTCTTCTACTAAAGGAACAACACAGGAATAAAAAGACTCCTAAAGCCCTACTTGTAGATTCATGCCTTGCTACTCGCCATCAGAGAACCTCCCTCCAGCAGATGAGAACAAATACAGGGACTCACAGTCAGAAAACATGCAGAGAGTGAGAAACCTTGGAACACTCAGCCTCAAATCCCTCCCTTCAGGGCTCAGGGAACTCTGTGGAAAAGGAGGCAGTAAGAATGTGAGAGCCAGAAGGCATGGAGGACACCAGAGAATCAAAGCCTTCTGTATACAGCAGGGCTAGAGCATATATGAATTACAGAGACTGAGGAAGTATGCAGAGGGCTTTCACAGGTCTGCACCTAGAGATGTTGATGAGATCCTAGAGGTGAAAGGAGAAGTGGACATATGTCCCAACACTAACCCAGAAACTATCTCCAATTAATAGGCACTTGCAAAAATTAATTGTATCCAAAGGAGTCTCATTGGGGAAACAAACCACTCTTAAGGGTAGGTCCTATGCCTAGCAGTTGATAACCAACAGAAAATGAAATCAATGGCACCTTTGGAGGTCCTTTGTCTCAGAATTTTAAGTAGTGCATTTCCTGCCTACCTTATAAGTCCTTTGTGTATACATTATGATTTCCAGTCTGGGGTTTTTATGGGATTCCTGTGGATGAATGTGTGTATATCTGCTTCTACATGTGTTTCTTAAAACCTTTCTTTAGCTCTTTTCTTGTTTAGTTGTTTTGTCATACTCTGATCTGTTTGTTTTGATTTATCTTATTTTATATTATTCCTTAGATGCCTGTTTCTTTTCTAAGAAGAGACAGAAAGAATGTGGACCTGCATGGGAAGGGAGGTGGGGAGGAACTAGAAGTAGGGAGAGGGGAATCATATTCAAAATATATTGTATGAAAGTAATCTATTTTTAATAAAAGGAAAACAAAAAAGAGACAGCTGAACAAGAGCCTGAAAATAAAGGCTCCAAGAAAGTAAAAATGAAAGATTGATGCATATTATAGCATCAAGGAGTCTTGGCAGCATTCTAAGCTGGAGAAGCGAGTCAAAATCAGTATGTGTTTTATAATTGTGTTTTCAAAAGTTCTCCATAACTAGAAACTATGCAGAGACACAAAGTAAGTTTGTGTTTACTTAGGTGGGAATGAGTTCAGGTTAGTGGTAATGGAGGAATAGAAGGGTGATGGCTAAGGATTCAGAATTTAATTTTGTGATAAAGAAACTATTGAAAATTGATGACGATAATGATGATGATGATGATAACATGATTCTGTGACTACAATAAAAGTCATGTGTATCTGAGCTGGGCTAATTGTATAAGATAGGAAGTATACCTTAGCAAATCTATTAAAAAGGCATGGTGAAAAAAAACATATATATGTGAAATATATATATATATATATTGAGAAAGTTTATGAAAAGTGATCTTAGTAGAGGAATTACTACTGGGTGTAGCTTAAGTTTTCCTGCCTGGCCCACAGTCAGGACAAATCTCTATCACCTGCCAGTCCCACAGCCCCTCAGACCCAACCAAGTAAACACAGAGACTTGTATTGGTTACAAACTGTATGGCTGTGGCAGGCTTCTTGCTAACTGTTCTTACAGCTTAAATTAATCCATTTCCATTAATCTATACCTTGCCACATGGCTCGTGGCTTACCGGCATCTTCACATGCTGTTTGTCATCGTGGTGGCTGGCAGTGTCTCTCTGACTCAGCCTTCCACTTCCCAGCTTTATTCTCCTCCTTGTCCCGCCTACACTTCCTGCCTAGCCAACGGCCAATCAGTGTTTTATTTATTGACTAATTAGCAACACATTTGCCATACAGAACATCCCACAGCAACTGGGGGCTTTGAGAGTAAAAAAAAACTTCATGCTATTCTCAGTTAACTCTCTACCTCCTGTTTGTGGTTCAAGATTTGAGCTTTCAGCATCCTGCTCCATCCTGCTGCTTTTGGCCATGCTTCCCCACCATGATGGACTCTCATGCCTCTGGAACCATGAGCCCAGATAAAATCTTTTTTCTCTAAGTTGCCTTGGTCATGGTGTCTTACCACAGTAACAAAAAAATAACCATGCAATGACTAAGTATCTATTTAGGGATTTCTTGCATGTATGGTCAATATAGATTTTCTAGATTAGAGAGGCATAACTCTCATTAGATAGAGGAGAAAAAATGTTTTTATTAGTAAAAGAGTCTTGACCAAGTTATGGATTAAGTTCTACAAAGTCATCAGAAATTGCTTACATGACTCCTAGGCAGTCATTTATTTTTTTATTGTATGTTTTTCTTCTCTTTTTCCCCTTTTTCTTTATTCTTCTCTCATACAATACAGCCTGATGAAAGCTTCCCCTTCCTCTCCTCCTCCCAATTATTCCCAATTTCCCCTCTTCCCCAGATCCACTGCTCTTCCATTTCCTTTCAGAAAAGGGTAGGCATCCCAGTGATATCAACTGAACAAGACATAATAATGTAGAATAAGACTAGGCATAAACCTTCCTATCGAGGCTGGATGAGGCAACCCAGTAGGAGGAAAAGGGTCCCATCAGCAGGCAAAAGAATCAGACACTCCCACTGTTACAAGTCCCACAAAAACCCTAAGCTAAATATAGAAACACAGTATGTATACAGAAGGCCTAGCCCACACCCACGTAGTCTCCATGATTGCTGCCTTAGCCTCTATTCATCCTCTAGGGATAAACCTTGCTGTTACAGGGAATATGATAACATGTGAACCCTGAATTTGTATTTGGGTTAATTAAATAAAACCAACCTTGGGTCAGGAGGCAGAGTTAGAAACTAGTTGACAGAAAATAATCATAGAGAGTCAGAGGGCCTCTGGAAAATGGATAGAGAGATGCACAGGGAGTAGTGGGGAGGAACTTGGAGTGTGGCAGTCTTTTGTGGTTTGGCAGAGTAGAAGGAACCACTCTTTTGTAGATTCTGGTGAATAGGGAAGGTCAGGTAGTTTTTCCTCAGCCTCTCTGAGCTAGTAGGTTTTAACCATAGCCTCTGATTCCCAAGTCTTATTTTAAAAAAGAACAATAAAGAATTAATTAAAATTTGGTGGCAAGGGCAGGAAGTGGATCTGGCACAGGTCCCACTGGGCTACTATCAGAGAAGCAAGCCAGTAACTGAGGGGCCACAATTATTGGCTGAAACAGCAGTAGATTCAGGTGAAGCTGCTGTACCAGAGATAAAACAACACCTTGCTTGGTTGATTCTATGGACTGTGTTCTCCTGATGTCCTTGACCCCTCTGGCTCTTACAATCCTTCCTCTCCCTCTTCTATGGATTTGCCTGAGCTCTACCTAATATTTGGCTGTGGGTCTCTGCCTCTGTTCCCATCAACTGTTGGGGGAAGCCTCTCTGATGATGATTGGACTAGGCATTGATGTATATGTATATCAATGAGAGAATAGCAGGATATCATTAGGAAAAATTTCATTGACTTTTTTGTCAGTCATGTTTGGTTCTATCCTGTCTCTCAGCCATCCAGCTTCTGGTTCATGGGCACCCACTTCTGTCTTGGAACTCAAGTTAGAACAATCATTGGTTGGCCACATGCACAACCTCTGAGAAACCATTGTCCCAGTTATATCTTGATGGTAGGACAGGTCATGGATTGAAGGTTTTGTAGTTGGGTTGGTGACCTTGTCCCATCACTGAGAGTCTAACCTGTTTAGAGAAGATGGCCTATTCAGGTTTCATATCCTCCATTACTAGGAAACCTCACTGGGGTCCCCCTTGTAGGTTCCAGAAAGTTCCCACTGCACTGGTTTACTACTTTGCTTTCCAGTTGTCTCTCCCCACATTCTCTCCCTCCACACCTTCCTCCTCCACCATCCTTTTCCCACTCCCATCTCCACCTGCCCCCAGTTAACCTGCCAAATCCATCCTATTTCCCCCTCTACTACTTTCTTGTCAATGCCATAACTTCAACATGAGATGCTGTGAAGTTTTGTTTTCATAAATCTTGACCTATAGCCCCAGAATATGAGGGTTTCTTTCACAGAAAACATAGATTTTTATAGTTTATAATTAAACTTTGATGCAAATAGCTAAAGCCCTAGGCACATCACTTTGTCTTTATTGGGCCTTCATTTGAAAGGATCCAGCTACTCCCATGTTGTTTTGATCAAAGTTGTTCTATTTACCAATAAAGACTTGGGACTCATATACTGGGGTGAAAACCTGCTAGATCAGAGAAGCCAAGAAGCAACCAGCTGACCTTCCCTTTGGTCCAGAGACCCAGCAAGAGAGCATTTCTCCTTCTGTCCCAAACCAAAAAGCCCTGTGGGTCTTCAAGTCCCCCCTACTACTTCCTGTGCAGCTCTCTATCCAATTTCCCACGTCCTCCATACACTCTATGATTAATTCTTGTCACTAGTCACTGGCTTCAGCCCCTGATGCAAGGTCAATTTTATCAACACAGTCTTGGAGTTTCATAGTGTGATCAAATATCCTACGGCATTTCTCCATTTTTGTCTAAATAAAAAGGAAAGATTTTAACTCTAACACAGTACAACTATATACTGTAAGAACAATTATCAAGTATTGTCTAAATAAAAATGAAAGGTTTTAACTCTAACACAGTAAAACTATGTACAATAAAAACAATTATCTGGTAAGGGTTATATTTACAATGTCCTGTCCATTAGTATTTGGTAAATCCAGAGAAGGTACTCTATTATCTATCTAACCACTTTGAGAAGTTCAACTTTGTTTCAACCTAAACCACCATCTGTCATAACCTGTATTATCAACCTTAAAATACCTTTTTAGAACTAAAAGCGTTTTCTTAGGTAAGCAACTTAAGCATTATGTCTCTCTTTTGTAAGTTTCTTTTCTGAATTTCATAATGAAGAAAATGATATATCTATCTAGGCTTCCACCCCCATCAAAGAACCTAGAAGGATAAAAATATTGCCAGAGTAAACAGGAAATACAGAGCATGGAACTTCCAAAACTATAGAAATGACAGCTGGCTGCCTGGACAGTCAACCCAGGTTCTGCTGCAACACTGAGGCATGGATCTTCAGCCTAGAATATCTGACAGACTGCTGGAAGACATTGCTGACTGGTCAGTGGTCACAGCCTCTGCATGGCCTAGAAGCTTATCTCGAAAAATGGAGCTCCCTCAGTTCAGCAGAACTTCCTGCCTCTAGCTGCTTCTTTTATACATCCAGTAATAGACCTCTGATGACAGCTGTACTGGTCAATACTCCTATTCTTTACCCCAGGACCAATGTCTCACTATCACTCTTTCCAGGCTGACATGCATCACCCTTCCACTTTTTCTTTGGTATAAAGGAAAGAAAACTTCCTGCATAGACACCACCCTGGCAGGATTTTGCACCCCTGTTGTGATTACTCCACAGGTCCATCTATGTGAAGAGAAAGAAGCAACACTGCTGCTAACCAAAGATGAGCTGTTCCTTCCTTTGCTGATAGGAATAAGACTTGTCATCTCCCTTAAATCTTCTGGGGCTACAACAACTGCCATTGTCCAGATACATCATCTGGCTGGAGACTTGAGACACAGATTTTATCAGCCATAATATCTACAACTGAGAGCCTTGAGTCTCTCCAAAGACAGATGAACTCTTTTGCTGTGGTTGTGCTCCAAAGCAGAACACTAGACCTAATAACTGCTGAGCACTGGAGGACTCGTTTGGTGTTGGGGAAAATGTTGCTTCTATGTAAACAAATCAGATGTTGTTAAAACTAATGCCAACACCCTCAAAAACTCCACAAAGACCTACTCCCAAAATTCTAGCCCATAAAGCAAATTATCTGGTTCCATAGCCCCTTATTTTTTGGCTCGTATACTTTATCAGTCCTCTGATTATGCTATGTTTTATTTTGATGCTTGTCCCCTGCCTTATTCATTTTCCCTGGTGACATATGACCACCATTGCTAAAATTACCAACAATCAGGTCATGGTTCACTACCAGACCCTTGACCCTTCTGACACAGGTGACAGGTTCCTCAAGGCTTACAAAGACCTTCTCCATTATAAAATAAAACAGAAAGAGATGTTGGAAGCCATTGCTGGCTGGTCAGAGGTCATGGCTTCCCCATGGCCTAGCAGCTTATCTTAATAAGCTTGGCAAAATAGAGCTCCCTCCCTCCAGTAGAACTTCCTGCCTCTACCTGACCTTATCTGGAGAATGTCCCTGAGCCTGGAGAACAGACATTATCTAAAGGCTGTCTCTAAAGATGCCCAGTTCACCTTTAGCATGACCCTGGGCACAGATCCCTGCTGAGAAAACTTGTGCTAGGGGCTCTGCTACAGGACCATATTACCACATACTAAGACTTAATTCAAATTAGGGTCTGTCCCTAGACTCCCCAATCTTATATATTCCTTATACTCTGGAATAAAGTTGAGCTGATTCACTGGACTCTGTCTCCTGGGGGGCTATCTCTATTTGTGCTCATGGGCCATGTACAGAGCTTTCTGTCCACCTTCTGCCTCTTTCCTCTCTCTATCTGGTGGCAACAGGCCAACGGGGAAAGCAGACCCTTCACAACAGACTTCTCTGTAAAGTACAAATTTTAAAAGACTTTCCTATTTGTGTTCTGCTTCTTCAATTTGGACAACATATTGTCAGCAGTCAAGGCAAGGGAAGTTTTTACTCAGTACCTAGTTTTGCCACATTGAAAGTAAATTCCATACAGAGGTTCTTCAATGCCTATTAACCTTTTTTTTTTGAGGTAGATTGGTGCATCCAGGAGCAGGTGTTTCTTACTGTCATGAAAAGCCTTGTGTTATTAAAACATTTTAAATGCCATATTCTGTAGATCTCTGAAGTGTTTGAAGACCACCTATCCATCTAAAATTCAAGAGGCTAAACAAAGCCTATTTCTGTCTATATCTAACCCTTACTACAAATTTGATTGTTATCTTAATTATCCTAAACAGTTTGTAATAGTAGCTTTCAAGGACTAGAACTTCATTACAATTTTAAATGAGTTGCATAGGTACAATACCTTACAGTATATTATAAAAAAATAACCTTAAATTTGTATCAATATACAAAAGTCCATACCAATGTAAAATATTTGAGACTAGTAGTTGATTTTTAGTCTAAAAGTAGATTCAATAGTTTGCCTTTATATACTACCTATTAGTCCTATATCCCTCATTTTTTTCTTTTCAGAGAGAGATCCCTGAATCTAACCTCCTTTGTTTAGTTTCTATACTGACAATGACCAAAAACAACTTGCAACTAACCACCCTAAACAATGACAAACATCCATAGCCCACCCAATGACCAAATACTACCCACCCCACTTCTTGAGTATATGGGCATTGTGTTCTTAAAATTATTTCTTGTTGTCTGGGGGCGATGGCATCTTTAGGGGACCCTGAAAAAAATTGGAATAATGGTAAAGTCCTGGGAGAGCTAGCTGTATAATTTGTTGTCCCATTTCTATGTGATGGGAAATTGCAGGGCTTACCTGAAGTCCTGGATGGAGTAGTAGTCTATGAGGCTGGATCATCTTAGCTAACCACTTTGAAGTTGTCCTAAGAAGTTTGTAGCCTGAAGCTGATTTTGGATGGTGTTTATTGTCTCAGTGATGCTACCACCATCCAGGTAGAATCATCATTTCAGTGCCTCATCATCTTCTTGGAGACCTCAATGATTACTGCTAGGAATAGTCATGGTTGACTGCAGAAAATTTAAACACTTTAAATGTCATATATATATATATGATCTCCTAAAGATTGGGGGACCACAATCTAATAAGTACATACAGGGTACACAAACTTAGCCCCTAAGTACCTGCTTCAGATTCAAATTTGAAAACACATACAGTAAGCTATATTTTAAAAATTAGTACACTGTAAGACTACTAACATCCTGGATGGATCACCTTACTAACAGCTCTCAGATCTGTTACCATTCCTCATTTTCCAGATTTCTTTTTAATAATAAATACAGGAAAATTCCAAGGACTGGTTAATTTTTTAATATGTTGACTATTTAACTGCTCCTGTACCAGTCATTCCAGTGCCTATAATTTTTCTGACTTCATAGCCCATTGTTACATCCACCCAGGTTTGTCAGTTAACCATTTTAAAGGTAGGACTGTGGGTACCTTTGAAAGACCAAAGATCTGCTTTTGTAAAACCTGAAAAGTTTGTGACTGTTCTTGATAATATCATTTAATATTTCTCTCAGAAACATTGTTAATTTTATGGTTTTTGAGATTGGAGGAATGTTAATTTGTGTTTTCCATTGTTGCAACAAGTCACATCCCTATAAATTCATTGATCTAATCCTATTCTCTTTACAACTGAAGTCAATCTTTGCAAAAAAAAAAAAAAAAAGTGAAGGCTTCTTCTGGGTCTTGTATAATTTTTGTAAATGACTCAGATCTCTTTCCTGATGCTTCAACTTGTCCCAAGCATTCAAAGCTGCTAAACAACACAGGACCAAGGTATGATCATAAAATCTTAACTGTCTTTACAAATCAGCACATTGGCCTTCACCAAGAAACTGATCTTTGGAAATACCAATCCCTCTAGCCCTATTTCATTGTTCTATGGCCCTAGCTTCCCCTTTCCATTGTAACTGAGAACCAGCTTCTAATATTGTTATACCTAAGTCTTTCCAGTCTTAGGAGATAATTCTGTTCTGAGTAGCCCATGAATTAAACATCTGCTTCATGTATGATAAATGCATACCATATGAAACAATCACTTGCTTATATCTCCTCAAATCATAAATTTCTATACAATTCCATTTAACTTCTTTATAACTTTGGGGGTACCTAATGTCTGCTGGTAGTTCTTGTGTAGTAACTGGACAAACTAAGGTTGGTTTTCTAATATTCTTGGCTTGCCCCTCTTTAGATTCATCATGTGGTGGTGTGGTACATTCTTTTCTAAATTCCTGTCTGTGTCTGAGTATTCTTGTTTTCATTAGTAGGTCTAAGGCTTATATCTTATTAATATGTGGTATCAGTCTCTGTTCAGATGGTGTCATTAAAGGCAGGCATGTGAGAAGCACCAACACCTCCTGAGGCTGTTTGAGCATGCTTGAGTCTCTGGAACACTAGATGACTCATAATGGAATCCCTGCTAACTGAAGACCCTCTAATTTGGTGCCAAAGCCCAGGGAATTGCCTGATTCCTGCCCTTTGTCTGCAGACACACTGCCTGGACATACTACCCCCACCTCCCATACACCCTCACATAACATGGGTTATGTGCCATTAAGACTCATTGGATAGTAATGTGACATGACCTTAACTGATTGGATAATGCATATATGCCAGTGAACATACAAACTAAACCAGATCTGCACCTTGATGCTGGTCTCCTGAGTCTGCTTCCCAAAAAACTTGTTGTGACTTTGTCTCCCTCTACCCCTCCCATACTAAGCCACCAGTGAGAAGGAGAAAAACCCACATCAATAGTATTTCTAAAGCTTGCATTTTATCAATCAAGTTTTCATATTTGGTATAGTTATTAAGCCACTTCTTTAAGGATAAAATATGAATTACCAAACTGATAGTAATTATGATCAACATTATTTCAATCCCAGCTAAGTCGATTATTCTTTAATTTTTTTTCATTTTTAAACCATCCATTGTAGCACTATTCAGAGTTCTAACTACCTGCATTGTGATATTTGCCATTCTTAATGTGGGAAAGATTTTTCTTCTTTCTTTTTTTAATACTATTTAACTCTCTCCTTCAGAATTTCCCAGGTGTCTCACCAAACCTGCTGAATTCTCAATTTGTCCACAGCAGTGGCAAGCTTGAGATACTTTCTGAAATTCCTGAGCACGAGCCTGCCCTCCAGAGTCCCTGCAGGGAGTTCCTGCAAGCAATGTCCATGGCTGGAGCAAAGCCTCTCAAGAGTGGTAGTGGACTGCAGCAGGGCTAGTTAGCATGGCTTCTCTGTTCATGTGGTTGTGTCCCACACTGGGATGCCAAATGTTGTTTTTCTGTCAGGTTAGTGGTCATACCTGATATTTTAACTGATATTTTAACTGTCATTTGTACTCTACAGTCCTGAAGTCAGCATTTTTGGCCAGGGACCAAGCAAGAGAACATATCTTTTTCCATCCCAAACCAAAAAGGTCGGAGAATCTCTAAGTCCCTCCCTACTACTTCCTGTGCATCCCTCTATCTGACTTCCATAGTCTCTATGGCTAATTCTTGTCAACTAGTCACCGTCTCCTCTCCCCATCCAAAGTTAATTTTATCACCACAGTCTCTAGTTTCACAGTGCAATTGACTATCCTGCAACACTCTGATAGTCCTTAAGCCTTTTACTTTTCTTGAAATATTTTCTAGCAGTAGCTTCATGGTCTCCAAGGGGCTTAGCCTTTTAAAGCAACTGATCCCAAATGACTACAGGAGACAGTTTGAGTACTGTTTTTTTTTTTTTTTTTTTTTTTTTTTTTTTTTTTTTTTTTACTGTGCACTATGCTCTGCCAGCACCCCATTTATTGTGATACTGGGAAATTAACACTTTTCTATCAGTTTAGGTAGGAAAAGCCAAAACTGGATTCCCACTTATAAATTTCTATTTTCTTTGAAGTTCTGTTACAAATAGGCATCTATGATGGTTTGAAAGAAAATGTCCCCCAAAGGGAGGGGCACTAGGAGGTGTGCCCTTCTTGGAGGAAGTATGTCACTATGGGAGTGGGCTTTGAGATCTTTTCTGCTCAAGCTTCCCTCAGTGTGACTTTCAGTTGATTTCTTATTCCCCACAAGATGTAGCACTCTCAGCTCCAGCACCACTCTGTCCGTACATTGCCATGTTCCCCACCATGATGATAATGGACTGTCTAAAACTATAAGCAAACCACCCAATTAAATGTTTTCTTTAAAAGAGTTGCCGTGGTCATGGTGTCTCTTTACAGCAATGAAAGCCTTAAGTAAGACATTGTCTCAGTAAGAATTCAATGAAGGGCTAGAGGCTGGAGAGATAGTCCAGTGTTTTAGAGTATGTACTAGTCATGCACAGGACCCAAGTTTGCTTTCCAATACCAAAATCAGTTGTCTCACAACTACCTTATATCTAATTCCAGGTAATCAAACCCTCTCCTCTGGCTTTCTTGTCCATATGCACATATCTTCACATAGATACCCACATATACACACAATTAAAAAGAAAATGAATCTTTAAACAAGTTATCAGAGCCATTCCAACATTACATGATGAGGACTTATTATATGAACTAGACTTCTACAATGTTGAACAGAGGTGATGAGTGCTCAGATAAAGGATAAGATAAACCGCTACCCAATTGTTTCTGACAGTTCTAGATAGGATAGAAATCAGTAATGCCATGGAAAGGCCAGGAATCTATAGCAACCTAGATGAAAATGATGACTGGGGATAACACCCAGGTTCATGAAAGTTTCTGTACCTGTGTGACTTGACTCATGCCCATGTCAGTATTGCTATTATTCAAGTGGGACAGAGAATGGAACTAATGTCTAGCAATGCAGCAGAGGAAAGCAAAGATTAAGTTAGAAAACAGGATTTCAAGGTTGTCTGAGGTTGCCATTAGTATAATTCAGCACATTTTCATTGTGAGTCATTGGCCACAGTGGCCTTCAGAAGAACAAGGTCAGCAGGTCAGAGAGAGGAGGGAAACAACCAAAGACCTCAGCAGGCATACTGCGCCATTGTGCAAAACCCCAGGCCCTCTGAGGTTATTGGTTCCTTTCATCCACACTTGAATATGCAGCACTATTTTTGGTTACCTTTCAGATGTCATGGATGAGACCTCAGAAGATAAGGTCTTAACATATATCCAGCAGTTAGATGAATGAATCCATAAGGAAATGAATGAGGATTTGGTTTTCAAAGTCATGTCTCTGCTTTGTGACCTCATCCAGGTTATTTTTGCATCCTGTACTGTAGTTATATACACTAGAAGTGAGAGACTGGAGACCCCTGTGGCTGACGCACAATGAGAAAAAAAAAAAAGTCAAGTGCTTTGTGATTGAGGGAGGTATTCAACAGACCATGTAGATTAAAAATAGTGTTTCCCCCAAGTGGAAAGATCACAATCTCTGTGCTGAAGGAAAAGTGACCCCTCCTTACCCACTGTGGAGAAGTGGCCACCAGAAATATGCTTGTAGGTGTGGAAGGAGAAAACTTAGGTATAGCTCATCTGCACTGACCTAATTATCTTCTCTATTGCTTACTTTCCATGTGCAGTGTTCTGAAGGTTTGTGTGTCAGATTCCACTCCTGCTTACATTCATATGTCCAAGTTCTAACCCTCAAGGTGATGTCATTCAGAATTAGGAGCTTTGAATGTTGATTAGATACTGAGAACAGAACACAGAGGACCACCGTATCTTTATATAAAACAAAAAACCTTTCTACTTGTGAGGTTTTTCTAAGAAGCTGGATGGCTATGAACCAGAATGAATCCTCACTCAATACTGCTGGACCCTTCATCTTGTTCTTGTCAGGATGCAGAGCTGCTAGAAATGTATTTCTGCTATTTACAAACCACCATGTTGGCAGTTCTTTTGTTGTGGTTTTCCTAGTTGACATGCAAAGCATCTTTATGAGCAAAACTTTTCATCCTCCCTGTAATCTAGGGCTAAAGGGGTGATAGAAATGATCCCAAATCAGGATTCATAGAAGATCTAAATGTGTACCCATCTAAGAAAAGTAATACAATATTGTGGCTAAAATGAAATGTTTCAGTGGCTAGGTAACTAGTTCATCACACAAACACAAGGACCTGGATTTAAATCTCCAACCCCCATGAAAGCCAGGTAGAAAAAGGCAACACACTTGTAATCCTTTGGAGTCAGGGGTGAGGGATCTCTGGTGCAAGCTGACAAGTTGGACTAGTTGACTCACTATGCTGGCTTAATTAAGAGTTTTATAGTGGCATTGATATTTCATGGCAAATCAACAGACCTCATTAATTGCCTTATCAAATAATTCAAGAGCTTTTCATTCTGTTCAAAACTTTTCACTATATTAATTACACATTTGATGTCATTATTGCTGCTCAGATTATTTATTACACTGACATAATTTTATTAATCTTATTAATACTTTTGCTAGATATTTTATTCATGTTACTTGCATTTTCTAAAGCCTTAGTCAACAGTGAACTTATTTCTTTGTTTCTTTATTGTGCTGTGCTAGGGATTGAACCCAAGGCCTTACACACAACAGTCAAGAGCTACATAGCTTCATAGCTACATGGTACATCCTCAGCTACATATGTTGACTTTTAAAAGACAAAAAAAATGAGTAATATCCATATGCGTCTAAATCAACGATCATTAAATATCTCATTTTTTACTAAAACATACTAATCTCATTCTCAAAATGCAAATGATGTACTTGAGCATCATCAACCTTCTCATCAACTTGAGCATCTTGATTCTGTCCAGCTTCTCTTTCAATTATTCAAAACAGAGCTTAGAGTGCTTTGCAGTTTATAACAGCTTTGCAGAAGGCAGCTCATCTTGTTACATTTAGAGTCTAAAACATGCTCAAATGAAAGAAATAAATACATAAATAAATAATAAATTCAAGAAGACATTACAGATATTTAACAAATGAGATCTCAAAGGAAATACTTTGAAAAGTATTGAAAAGTTGAAAAGTAGCCAAAGCTTTGGCCCTGGGGACCATGCCTTTTTCTAAAGATCATTTCCCGTAGATTTGTAAATGCTGCCCAATGGCTATATGTAACTGTCTATCTCTGCTTTTATTTTGTTAAATACTATCACCAATGGATGGTCTTCATGAAGGAGTCAACAATCATATACTGAACTCTCTGCTGTCATAGAACCACATTGTAATTATGAGTTATCTGTGCTCATAGACTCTATTGCAGAGTTTAGAATGAAGTGATATTTGATGTATGGATTATTTATGTGTGTGTTACTTCATTTTGTCAGGATTTCCAACTGTTTCGATCAAGCCTTTAGGCAAATGAATTACATTATTCCATCTTGATTCTGTCATGAGTGCAGTTTGTTAAACAAACCAACTCAGCAGTAAAGTTGACATTAACTATGAAATTTTCATTACTCTAAGGTTGAAGTTATTACTTTTCCAAAAATGTATTTTTTACTTAAAATGAGATAACTATCATTATTTTTAAAACGATTAAAAGCAACACAGCCTTTACTTGCAATTTTAACACATTGTGTTGATGCATTTTTCTTTTATTGAATCCAAGTAAAAAGCCTGTTAAGGTTTGTGGAGAATTTTTCAGGGCTTTCAATATATCAATCCAAATTTTTTTAGTTATGCAGCCTTCGTTGTGCTACAAACAGTTAAAAGATAAAAATGTTTGCATCTCCTGTATTACTTTTAATTTTCATAATTATTTACTGGAGAGTAGTTATTGGTTTTAGTCATGGTGAAATTATTTCAATGTAATACTCTTGGAATCTAGATTTGCAAACCTATTTCTTTAAAGAGTATTGAAGGAAGTATTTTTTCATTGCAGCAGGTCAGAGTCAAAAGTCACATGATCTTTAATTAGTTCAGTGGATTCATCAGAATGAGAGCAGTAGATGGAGCTGGAGAACATCATGTCAAATAAGATAAGCCAAGCACAGAAACACAGTCCATGATCTTTTTCATGCATGGGATATAAACAAGTGGATCTCATGGAAGCTGAGAACTAAACAGTGGTTATCAGGTGACTGGGTAGAGTAGGTGGGAAAGAGAAATGAAGGGGATGATCCATGATCATAGATATCAATTTACTGTTAGACAGAAGAAAGGCACTTTAGTGTGTTATTCCTGTGAAGCAGTGTGGGTGCAGTATAATGATAATTAATAATAATAATGTTCAATCCATTAACTAGAGGCTAGAGGAAAAAATTTTAAACTTTTACATGATAAAGGAATGATGAATAAATACATCAGAATTCAGACATGAATGTGCAGAGTTAACATCATATACATCATACAGACACCAAAATTCTCATTAAATGTGTAGAATTTTTGTTTTTATGTATCAGTCACAAACATAAATTTAAATTTAGAAATAGAAAAGTGAAAACAATTTTGCCCCTATGTACTCTGATGTCTGACATCAATCAAAGTGTATTCAGTTCACAATTTCATAGTCTCGATTTGCTTGCTGTTTGGAGAAATAATGTTTCTAATCTTCCTCATTTCTTCTTGTAGTTTTCACTGTCCAATTTCCTTCATTACCGTGTGTAACATGAATTCTAAAAAGGTCTTTCAATAAAAAATCCAGAGCCTAATATTGGGGTGAATGCTGACAGATTGGAGAAACAAAGGAACAAGCCACCTCTTACCTCTAGGACTCCTCAGCCTGAAAAGCTTTCCTCAGCTGAAAGATGTTGCTATAGTTTCCCTGCCTGGCCCACAGTCAGGGCAAATCTCTCTCACCCGCCAGTTCCAAGCCGCTCAAACCCGCCCAATCAAGTAAACACAGAGACTTATATTGGTTACAAACTGTATGGCCGTGGCAGGCTTCTTGCTAACTGTTCTTACAGCTTAAATTAATCCATTTCTATTAATCTATACCTTGCCACGTGGCTTGTGGCTTACCGGTACTTTACATCTTCCTTGTCCTGATGGCGGCTGCAGTGTCTCCCCTCAGCCTTCCACTTCCCAGCTCTATTCTCCTCCTTGTCCCGCCTATACTTCCTGCCTAGCCAATGGCCAATCAGTGATTTATTTATTGACCAATCAGCAACACATTTGACATACAGACCATCCCACAGTACTTCCCCTTTTCTTTTCTTAAAAAGGAAGGTTTTAACCTTTACACATCTCCAAAGTCAGCTTGGTATATTTGGGAATTTGGGCGTAGCTTTTCTTACTACTTCCTGCTGGAGGGGGGCGCTGTATCTTCTGGGGAAACAAAGAAAATTTTAGGATCATGGAGTAGTCCGTGAGGCTGTATCATCTGAGCCAGTTGTCTTGAAACGGTTCTGGATGTTGGATCATCTGGGCCATGGTGTCATCGGAGACCTTTCAGGGGGTCTTGGCTGGTCAAACCTGATGTATCTTACTCTGGAACAAATCCATAGCCTCTTGCTTTCTGTGGAAACAAAAGAGACTCTTTTCCAAAGCAATATATCCTTACATCCAAATTTTGAAGTCAAAGTATCTTTAAAATATACATACTGGTTTAACTCAGCTTCCTTTATAATCAAATATCTCTCTGTAGTTAAGAATCCCAAAGACAACAGAATCCAGACTCTCTGTGTAATAGTCATCTCTATGTGGCTTATTTTTTATATTAATTTTACTGTCTCTTTAAAGACTTTATTTTTTAAAACCATGTATTTGTTTCTATACTGTATATATCACCTTTTTTTGTCTCTTTCAAGCCTACGTATATTTTACACACATTTTAAACTATTACATCTGAATCTGTCTTATTGTGAATCTATTGCTTTAAGCTGCAGCAGCTGTGGCTGCTGGCTCCGCCCACCTCAGCTTCCCAACATGGCGTGGTACTTTACCGCCAGCTCTGGGAGCTATCGTGGGTCTATGCTTTTATCCAAGCAGCGTGTAGCCCAGAAACCTCTTTTTTTGTTTTGTACTAGCAAAGGCTAAATCCACAATGTAGCTTAATGTGCCACTTGCAGAGGCCTCATTCCCGCCATACTGCAGGTCGAGCGCGCACGCTAGGAACCCGCCAGTAGCTCAAACCAGCAGCTGCCGCTCATTTGAGAGAGACAATTAGGAAGCTGTTTTTAGCTCCGTTTTAGAATCTTTTTTCTCAGGTTTTAGGTGGAAACTCTTGCCACCACGTTGGACGCCATTTGTAGCTTGAGTTTTCCTGCCTGGCCCACAGTCAGGGCAAATCTTTCTCACCCGCCAGTTCCAAGCCGCTCAAACCCGCCCAATCAAGTAAACACAGAGACTTATATTGGTTACAAACTGTATGGCCGTGGCAGGCTTCTTGCTAACTGTTCTTACAGCTTAAATTAATCCATTTCTATTAATCTATACCTTGCCACGTGGCTTGTGGCTTACCGGTACTTTACATCTTCCTTGTCCTGATGGCGGCTGCAGTGTCTCCCCTCAGCCTTCCACTTCCCAGCTCTATTCTCCTCCTTGTCCCGCCTATACTTCCTGCCTAGCCAATGGCCAATCAGTGATTTATTTATTGACCAATCAGCAACACATTTGACATACAGACCATCCCACAGTAGAAAGACTTTAGTTTCTGTGTCCTCCTGCTTATGTACCTTTCTCCACCCACCCATATTATTTCCTGCCTCAACTTTCCTAGTGCTGGGGTTAAAAGCATGTGGCTCCCAAGTACTGGGATTAAAGGTGTGTGCCACCACTGCCTGGCTCTGTTTCTCTCCTAGACTAAGTCTTTCTCATGTATTCTAGGGTGGTTTTGAACTCACAGAAATCCAGACAGATTTCTGCCTCCCAGTGCTAGGATTAAAGGTGTGTGCCACCACTGCCTGGCTTCTATGTTTAATCTAGTGGCTTGTTCTATTCTCTGATCTTCAGGCTAATTTACTAGGGTACACAGTCTCCATCTTCTGTTTTTCTGGTAATGTTTTCAGCTTCTGCTAGGACATTGCTGCCTAACACATTTGAGTTTTAGTTGAAATTCTTGATAAAATGGATTAATATGAAATCAAAGCATAGAAGAAGGCTAGTTAAGTGATTTTAAACTGGCAAACAACATGTTGGGATTCACAAGGGTGTGCGCTCTTATGATTAAACAACCAGAGCAACTCAGTCCGTGCAGGTGGGGGTGTGATGACTTGAACCCTTATTTCTGTGGCCAGTCTGGTTGTCTCAGTGGCAGTTTGCATGCTGCTTTCCCAGAAGCAATCCAACTTTGTTAAGAAACATCTGAAATTCTAAAACCCAATTCAAAACCTAGGGTCAACAAAACAATTTTACTTGGATACCTTACTGTTTCTAGGATCCTATAGATTCGTGAGATAGAAAATGGACAGTCTCGAAAATTCTAGTTTTGTTCTTCTACAGACAAACAAAACAGCACACCCTGGTGCGTGACAGCTTCTATCTAAACTAGATGCCAATGAGAAACAAATCTGACACTTGACAATTTTCCTGCTTGATGTGGAATAATTACCTCAGTCTTCAGACTCCCTGCTGTGTCTGCACACTGTAAAATGTTATTTCCCTCTGAATCCCACGTTCCTATTTCCAGTGGGTGTTTGGAGGAATCATAATATCACCATACTTCTAGCTCTGGAGTTCACAAGGAAATGCTGAAAGAAATAGCATGGTGATTGGTAGACATATTCTCAGAAGCCATTCTTGTTCAGGGTTCCTTAGTAATCATTTAACTAAATGTATGTGATTGCCAATCAAAGAAATAAACTAAATGCATACCAAATTGACTTTGCAGACGAATGGCAAAAATTATCCTTTGCTGTCCCAATATTACTAGCCACAAGGGGGCGCATGACCGAGCAGTCTTAGAGTAGATAGAAAGGATAGCTGACTTAGGAGATAATAGTTAATGCTTCTTACATTTTAGATTTGACAAGCACATGTGACCAGAGAGCATATGTGGTAGATTCTTTCCCGGGTCTGGCTAGGGTAATGTAGGAGAAGGTTCCTGCAGCTCAGCTCCCCAGTTTCTGGGACTATCCATCTCTTTTCAAAATTATTTTGCATTTCTGTTTTTTAGCTCCCACCTGAGCAATAACACTAGATGATGTCTCATGGTGACCAGTCCTAATTAGATAGAGTAGAAGACAACAAAGTGAAAACAACTGTGAGAAATACCCAGGAGTTCTTGCACAGAAGTTCCGGAGGCTTCATCAGAGCCACATTCAAGTCAAGATGCCATTCCTATGGCACATCCTAATGTCCCCCCATTAAGGCAAAAGTAAGCATGTAGGTCATGGACTCTCCTTAGGCTTAGAAAGAGTATTTTATAAATGAACAGATGGTAATTTTCTTCACACACATTTCGAGGAAGATAGACATGAAGGTGATGGAGAATAGGTTATTAAAAAATTAGATTGTGAAAAGAACAAACACCTTATTTTTCCAAAAAAAACCACAATAAAACAAAAAAACACTGATGCCTGTATGCCTGTTTGCACTCTTGCTCCCCACTGCATACCTTTGCCTACTTCTTTTGAATGTCTGACCGTCACTTAGGATTTGGCATGATTTTTAAATGCCAGCTTTTAGAGTCAGAGTGATCATACATAGACCTGGTAGTAAATCAAAGCCACTTGCTACAATTCTACAGGGTGAGACAGCCTCACTGACCCAGCTGGAAGTGTCATTCCTTTGCATAAAGTTTTTACTCCTAAAAACATCCTAAAAGCACTTTCAAAAGAAAGAAAAGGATGGTACGGTGCCCCCATGCCTACCAGAAGTAGACCTACTTCAAATAAGATCTTAAAAATGTTTTCTAGTATTAACAAGATTTTACATTCAACTGAATAATGTTTCCATTAAGATGTTTTTGGGCAGACCAGTGTTTGGCTTTTATTGTCCTCTCTCCCCATTCCCCAGTAAACACACTCCCAACAGAGCAAGGTCTTCAGCATTTATTGATGTATGCCACGTATCTGAACAACAGCTTAGGTCAAAGCAGTCATTGCGTTGAAGGCATGCAACATCTAAGAAGGACAGTGCTCTGCTGAGATGTGCTGGGCTTACTCTACAGAATGTTAAACCTATAGTTTTAACCCTCTGCTCTTGTGCAAGCATAGGGGGAAACAAACACTATTTCACAAAGGCATCCGTTAAAATACTTTCTGTAGATGTATCCAACCTTCCCATCAAACAATAAACACAGAACCAATGCAAAGAAGAAAGCCAAGAGGTCAGAGCCAAGAGCCAAAACCTTACCCTTCCTCCTGCGGTGGTCCTACCTCTCCGAACCAGAGCTACCCCTGTGTTAAAGTCTTTATATAGAGTTCCTGTCCTGCCTTCTCATTGGTTGTAAACCCAACCACATGACCGCCTCCTCACAGCCTGTCTGTATAGGCCTCCAGGTTTTCCATGATTGGTATTAAGATTAAAGGCATGTGTATCCAATAATGGCTGTATCCCTGAACACACAGAGACTTACCCAGCTCTGCCTACTAAGTGCTGGAATTACAAGCGTACGCTACCACTGTCCTGCTTTCCTATGGCTTGCTAATAGCTCTGACCCCCGGGCAACTTTATTTATTAACATACAAATAACATTTTAATACAAATAAAATATCACCAACTTTCTGTTGCTTGTGAGATCAGACATTTCAGGCATCGATTCTATACTGGTGGTGTGCAATCCATCTTCAATTCACAGTTTCATTTCTGAGGCTTGGAAGCTTATCTTCTGGCATCTGTCCATATCTTTGAAGCTGAAACTGAAAATTCTTTTTTTTTCTGGGTATTTTTTTATTAAGAAAATTTTCTTATTCATTTTACATACCCCTCTTCCCTCCTCCTTCCCCTTCAGCCTCCCCCTCCCAATCTACCCCTTATTCCCTCCTACAAGAAGGTAAGGCCTCCCATGGGGAGGTACATTTAGTAGAGGCAGGTCCAAGCCCCTTCCCCTACCTTAAGGCTGTGCAAGGTGTCCCATCATAGAAGTGGGCCTGCTCATGCACCAGGAATGAATTCTGATCCTACTCCAGGGGACCCCTTAAGCAGATCAAGCTACACAACTGTCTTGCTATGCAGAGGGCCTAGTCCAGTCCCATGCAGATTCCACAGCTGTTGATCTAAATTTCATGAGTTCCCACTAGTTTGGTTTGGTTGTCTCTATAGGTTTCCCTATCATGGTCTTGATGCTTCTTGCTCATAGAATCCCTCTTCTCTCTCTTCGACTAGACTCCGGAGCTCGGCCTGGTGTTTGGCTGGGGATCTCTTAATCTGCTTCCATCAGTTACTGGAGAAAGGCTCTATGATGATAGAGTATTCACCAATCTGATTACTGGGGTAAGTCAGTTTAGGCACTGTCTCCACTATTGCTAGTTGTCTAAACTGGGGTCATCCTTGTGGATTCCTGGGAACTTCGCTAGAACCCAGTTTCTCCCTATCCTCATGATGTCTCCCTCTATCATGGTATCTCTTTCTTGCTCTCCCACTCCATCTTTGTTCCATCTTGACCATTGCATTCCCTTATGTTCTCATCCCCCACCCCCTACCCCCCATTGCCCTCCCTCATCCCCAATTTACTCATGGATATCTAATCTATTTCCCCTTCCCAGGGCAATCCATTTGTCTCTCTTTGGGTCCTCCTTGTTAGCCAGCTTCTCTAGAGCTGTAGGTTGTAGCCTGGTTATCCTTTGCTTTGCATCTAGTATCCACTTCTGAGTGAGTACATACCATGTTTGGAAATTCTAACAATGATCCTAGCAAAGGTTCACAGCCAATTTGTTTGTGTTTTATTCACTTATCTTCTTTTTTTTTCTCTTCTGAAGCAAAGCATGTTGGGAAATCCCAGACCTTGTCTTGAAAAAGCATTTGTTAACTATTTTGACCCCTTCTGCAAATGCTGGGTCTTGGGTTTGTTCCTCACGTTTTACATACTTCACCCTATCAAATGTTCACACCATCTAATCCGGAAGTCTTAAACTTTAGTCGTGAACAAATCCCTTACTTTAACTACAGCTACTTTCTTGTTGACTTCTGGAACATGTCATTGTGATCCTGTGTGTGTCTCCATCCTTTGCTGCTGCTGCTGGTGCTCCTCATCTTCCTCCTCTACTCCTCCTCCCCTCCTCCTCCTTGTCTCTCTCTCCTGCCCCCTTTCCTCCCTCCCTTTCTCCCCCTTTCTCTCCCCTCCCCTCTCTCCTCCACCACTCTCACACCTGGGTGCACACCCATGGCCTGTACTTAAGTACTCTGCCACCTGAGCTATGTACATCCCTAGGACTGCTCTAGCCTAGAATTTCTGCAGTCTTCAGAATGGCAAACAAGCTTGGCCCTAGAATATTCCATGCTAGTGCTAATAGTACTTTTACCTATAAACTTTTCCTTTTAAGTCTTAAGTGGTTTATTTAGTTACTCCTATGTTATTTATTAATGCTACACTTTGATTATCAGTGTATTGGTTTTAAGGTTGAAACTACTGTTAATTAGGGAAAGGACAAACTGGTTTAATTAGCAAAAATGCTGATAATCAAACTGGTGAACTCTCCCATATCCTAATGACATTCCTGAACAGTTTTCAGATTTTAATTATTTTACACACATAAAAAAACAACTTGTATTTCAAAAAACCTAATTAAGGTTCTGTGCTTTTCCTTTAGTAACTAAAACTTATACCCTGAAGTCATTAGAGAAGAAAGGATAGAAGCAGACATCAACTGTTAGCTTGTGGAGATTTGCAGGCGGCTATCCTTGGTTGATGGAGTGAATGTAAGAGTCATTTAGACTATGTGAACAGGAGAAATCCACTGAGCAGAAGCATTCATCATGATCTGCCTCCTGAATGTGGATCCAATGTGATCAGCCTACCTAAGCCTCTGCTCCATGCCTTCCTCCTCTGGAGCCCCTGCTCCATGCCTTCCTGCTCTGGAGCCCCTGCTCCATGCCTTCCTGCTCTACTCTGGAGCTCCTGCTCCATGCCTTCCTGCTCTGGAGCCCCTGCTCCATGCCTTTCTGCTCTGATGGACTCTGCTTGAACTGTGAGCCAAGTGTTTTGTTGGATCACTTTATCATGGCAACAGGAAATAACACACCTAGTAAAGGACTGTAAGAATTCACCTCTGTTGATGCAAAGGCCAGCCTGAATTTTTCTTAAGTCACTTGACAGCCATTGTTCTAATTGCTGAAAAGCCTCTTTAGTCATAATCAAATGTCAGTTTGAAATAAATTTATACCATCTTATCACTGTGATGACAGGGATATGTTTATTTTGATGTGACATTTATGAGTTGAAGATACAGTCCTAAAATTAGCTACAAAACCCACTGACCTTCAGAAAACATTTAGGACCTTGCTGTTCAAGTGTTTCTAGGGAATGGACCAATACACCGTCTCTGTGAAACTCATTAAAAATGCAGAATCTCGGGCCCCATTAAGGACTGGGGCGGGGGGGGGGGGGGGGGGGATGGCCTGCATTTCAGTAAGATCTCCAGATAATGAGCAGGCTCATTAAAGTGTGAAGTGTCTTGGTTTAGTGTGAGTTAGAGAAAGTGTGTCATTAACTGAATTGTGACACATTTAGTCTTCACACTAACTCCAAAGGGCTTTTCTTTTCAAGATTTTTGCTCAAGTCTAAGGCAAACACCTTGCAGACTTCCAGCAGTCCTTCTGAACAAGTCTTTGTTCTTAAGTAACCAATAGAAAGTGCTTTCCCCCCTTAGAGGGCAACTGGGGTCAACACAGCCCAGCATGAGCTTACTTGGCAAGTAACAGCTCTTTGTATCTGTCCCCTGCTCTGTTCTGATCCCCTGTTTGATGAGAATCCCCACCCCGCTTTTTTTTTCTTTCATACAAATTTCTTACCTAAATATGCTTCTCAAGGTAGGCTTAGCAATTACATTTTTCTTTCCTTCAACATGAGGCTGTACTTGGGCAAGCACTCCCCTTGACCCTGTTTCCAGGCAGAGCTTTCCCTGTTAATCAGCAACCCCCACCCCACCCCACTTCTCTTGACAGTTAAAAGCACACCTTTGTTTCTCTTGGCTTCATTTACTGGACTGTGAGACATACAGAAAAACATTAGAAACAGGCTTGCAATGTGATATGTACCAAATAATGAAATGCAAGGTCAGTTTAAAAAGCATTTACACATTTCTGATTTTGTTTCACTTCCTACAAAGATATTTAGCCTGTTCCTTCCTCATCACGTCTTTCTGCCTCCAACACTATCTGGAGAAGTATGAACAATCAACCTTGAATATCCTTGCTTTAAGAGTTGGGAAAAAATAAGAATTCTCACTTTTCCAATCATTAACCCTCTCAATAAATAGATATGGAGATGGATTATGAAATATATACACAGAAAGAATAGATATATGCAGACCAGACATAGGCACTCATATAGATATAAAGATAATGGTATATATTGAATGGTTCATAGATAAATGATTGATACACAAATAGATGGAAAGATAGACATACATATAGGTATATACTTAGAGACAGAACAGCCCTCTTTTCTGTTTCAAATAGGGGGTGATATAAGAATGCTTTGCAGAAGTAACTGGTTAGGCTGATTGGGATTTTTGCCACCCATCTTATTCCATTGCAAGTTCCTGATTGTTCATTGTGGAGTTACAGAAGACACAAGTCAGGCCTTGTTGTGCCTCCTAATCTCCGTCCTTTTGGCTATACTGGTTGGATTAATAAGAGATAACATCACTCTAGAAGAGTCAAACATAATTCATTCATGGAATTCATGTTCCTTCTTTCCTCAGACATTCTAAAATGGGGCAATTAGTAAGACTTTCATTTACGTGTGGAGAAGACCTATTGTAGCAGCAGATAATCAGTGCCAGAAAAGATATAACAAGGTTCTGAATATTTTCTGAGACTTGCATTCATACAGTCCCTTTTCTCTCATTTTCTTCTCTAAATTTTTAGTGTGGATCAGTTGGTGTGCTTAAGTGGCTTGAGTGGAATTTAGTCACTTGCATTTGAAATGGTTATAAGATGCTTATGTGTTTATGCATTGAATTTATCTACCTCTCTCTCTCTCTCTCTCTCTCTCTCTCTCTCTCTCTCTCTCTCTCCCCCTTTTCTACTGATCTCCATATTGCCTACAGTACAGCATTAATCTAGTGGACTCTAATGACCATTGTGTTAGTAAATTGCCACATTTTATTAGAGGTCACCTAGAAGCCGGTTCCGGAAGCAGGGCTGCTCCCTCTCCATTTCAGACTTTAGCACATTTGTCTCAAGCTGTTCCTCAATGTCCTTTTTCTGGGGAAGTTCTGTCCCCTCTAACTCTGTGTAAAGAGGAAAAACAAACAAACAAACAAACCAGAAAAACAGCCCAAGACGAACACCATTTTGTCCTTGAAAATAGCTAAAAGGTGAATTAATTCTAACGCTAGTTAGAATTGCTATTCTTATGGGAGTGAGTGGGTGGGTGCCTCCAGTATGAAAGAGAAAATGAAAGTTCAACAATGAGAGTTTCAGCTGTGAGAAGTTCATTCACAGCGAGAAAGTTCAGTGTTGATGGGAGCCATAAGCCTAAGCGACCCTTGACACACAGGCCGCCATATTTGGGCTTCTCTCCTCTTTTTCTAGATCTAGGCCTTGCTTAAGTCTCCATAGCACCAGAACCTCTTCTCATAAATACCAGAACCTCTTCTCAGAAATCAGGTGACTGTGCTGCAGTTAGGTAGTTAGGCAAGAATAGATAATCCTCATAGCAACATTCCCTGTTGGCTGAACAACCCATGATTTAAGTCCCCTCCCTGCTTGCACCCCCCTTTGCCCCCTCCTATATATGCCTTAAGAGGAAAATAAAATTTTGGAGCTTGATCAGACATCCTGTCCTGCTCTCATTCTTTGTGTCTCTTGTCCCTCTCATTCGCCGGCCCTCCCTTTAGGTCCCCATTGAAGACCCCACTGGCCAGGGCACAGCGTACTATGTCAGGTGGACTCTGCTGGATGAAGTGAGCATCCAATTTGATGACATCATCTCTCTCTGTTGCTATTCTTTTATTTGCAAGGAGAATTTTAGCTAGTTGCCTTAAATGGGCTTTCCAGTTGATTTTTTCATTGAAATTTTGAGTGTCCTATTTGATGGTGTTTGTTATCTATCATCTCTGTCTATCTATCTTTCTTTCTTTCTTTCTTTCTTTCTTTCTTTCTTTCTTTCTTTCTTTCTTTCTTTCTTTCTTTCTTTCTTTCTTTCTTTCAATCTATCATCTACCTGTCTGTCTATCTGCCTGTCTATCTATCTATCTATCTATCATCTATCCACCATCTATCTATATATCTACCTATCAGTCATCTACTTACTATTTGCTGTTTAATCTTTTAGTTTGGCTCTCCATGTACTTAATGAAAATCACTCATTCAAAAATGAATGTCTGGCTATTATAGATCTTTATCTGTAAAGTACATCACATTGACTAAACTAAAAATCTAGATAAGCATCTGAGGCATTTTCACTGCAGACCAATAATGGAAACTTATTGGAGCAGGTCAGGAAGTCAAGACTTCTGATGTTCGACTTACTGATTTAAGTCCAGACTCCAAGCACTTAGTTACTTGTCAGTAACCTAAATGAGGCGTGAGATTGGAAGGCAAAGATTCCACAGATGGCACAATAGTTTTGCTGAGATCATACTGACTTTGGTGAGAGACTGCCTGGGTTTAAATCGTGGCTCAATTACTAACTAGCTGCATGGTTTTTACCTAATGTACTGTCCACATTGCTATCTCTCCACTTGCAAAATGGGGATGATAGGTTTTCTATTTCTGTCTCTTGATTCTATATAGTCAAGTTCGTCATCATTTTGTTGACCACCAAAGACAGTACCTGGTGTAGCATAAGCATAATAAAATGTTTTATAAATAATAGGTGGTCCTTGATTGCTCTCAGTTGTGTGTCGCTGAAGAAGACAATGAGAAGTCAAAGTCTGAAAGCATGCTCTTCTAATCCTTGTGGAAGAGTTTAATTTGTCTCCCCAAAGAACAATATGTGAGACAGAAAGTGAGTAGTTGACTTGAAGAAAGCTGGTGTCTATCATGTCCACACTGGGCTCCATCTCTGTGCACTCAGTAGATCATCAGAAGGAGTAAATGACTTTCACACTTCATAAACAGGAGTCACCCAATCAATGAGCATGTTAAAATTGAGACTCAGGTTCCTATCTCTGCATGCCCAGATTTAAAGGGACTGTGGAAAATGACAAACGAGTTGTAAAACTAAAATTTCCCTGAGTAAGCCAGGACAAGACAGCATCTTGGAACTGGACACAGTGAATTTGTATTCCTGCCAGACTTCAGATGCTGCTGCTCCAGGTGACTGTCTAAAGTAAGCAATGACCCCTCAAGTCCAATGTAGTGTCATGAGGAAACAAAGCCTTCCCCCATTAACTTTCTGCTGTTCATCAAGTTAGAATATAGGATGAACTGGCCAGAGGAAGGTAAAATATCTCTATTTGATATAGAACATGGACTCCAGTAGAGTCTGTGATTTGAACAGAACATAACAAAAAAAATCTATTTTGCCTCCTTTTCTTGCCCTGAAATATATGTAAGGGTTTCTTAAAATTTCAATATTTGGTTTTGACATGACTACAAGACAGAAGTATGTGTTCTTTCACAAGAGAACACAGATTATTTCATTTTTTGATTGTGTCTCCTTTGTGTTTACACTCCTTTTCTTCTCTGCAATGGGAATTCTGAAGTGCGGTTGCTGTTCCAAGGAAGGCTACAAATGGATTCGACATTCCCTTCTTTCAAAGTTCCCTGTCAGTCTCTGGAGACCACTCTTCCACCTGATTTGTCTCTGTGAACCCTGTTTGCATCAAATACACTTCAAGAAGCAGAGAGTTTGGAATAGCTGAGGATTTAGTGATTGAATGTTTAAGTCTTCTTCAGACAAGTGTGACACTTGTCCCAGATAACACCTGGCATAATATCAGTGCTGGAAAAGGAAAAAAAAATCTTGTTTACCTTCGTAGAGACAGTTTGTAGGACCTGTAAACTAAACAAGCAAAATAAGAGCACAGAATTTTATTAATATATTATGTTCAGGGAAATTTACAAGAAAAAGTGAAACTCAAACAATTGGATTTAGGAGCTTAAAAACTAGCTTCAGGAGCAAAGAAAAGAGTTTTGAGCTCTAAAGTGTGATATATTTAGGTAAGAGACTAGAATATATTTGAGGGAAATTAATGCAAAATAGCATGTTTTTCATCAATGGATGTTTCTGCAGATTCTCTGTAGTATAGACTATGCACTGGTGTTAGAGTTACTCTTGTTTCTCTGGTGTAGACACTTTCTTTATTTTAAATTCAGAAATGTTTTATTCTTTTACATACCAACCACAGATCCCCCTCTCATCCCTCCTCCTGCTCCTCCAACCCTCCCCCCAAGCTCAACCCCCAATCCCTCTCCCGAAAAAGTAAGGCCTCCTATGGGGAGTGAGCAAAGGCTGGTACATTCAACTGAGGCAGGTCCAAGCCCCACCCCCTACATCAAGACTGTGCAAGGTATCCCACCATAGGTAATGGGCTCCAAAAAGCCTGCTCATGCACAGGGATGGATCTTATTCTCACTGCCACGGGCCCTTTAAACAGAGAAAGCTACACAACTGTCTCAATTTTGCAGAGGGCCTAGTCTAGTCCCATGCAGGCTCCATAGCTGTTGGTCTAAAGTTCCCACTAGCTTGGTTGAGTTGTATCTGTAAGTTTCCCCATCATGATCTTGATGCCCCTTGCTCATAAAATCCCTCTTCCCTCTCTTTAACTGGACTTCTGGACTCAACTTGATGCTTGGCTGTGGATCTCTGCATCTGCTTCCATCAGTTACTGGATGAAGGCTCTATGATGGCAGTTAGGGTAGTCACCAACCAGATTATCGGAGTAGGCCAGATCAGGTACCAGTAGGAAGTTCATGTCCTGCTTTTAGACAGTTAAGAAGAGTATAGAGAAATTGTCCTGTATTTGTTGATGTCTGACTTCCTAGAGTTCAACATTGTTATTTTACAAAATAACATGTTTACTTTGCCAGCATAGTGAGGGTGGTTTCTCCTACCCTGAAACCAGTGACAATGATTACAGAGGCAAATGTGAGTGAGCCTGGACAGTATTTAAGCTGAGAGCTTTTGCTCAAATGCTTCTGCCTTTCTCAATAACTCTGGTAGCCTGATTCATGGCATGGTGGAAATCCACAAATGGATCCATGGAATCCATGATGATTACATACAGTTAGAAGGAATTCCTAGATGAGTTAAATTAAGGGTATTCAGATGAGAAGATTAATTATGCCGGGTTATCCAGGCTGGCTTCAACAGTCACACATATCTCTTTAGTGAAAAATAGCAAGGAGAGTCTTGTTAGTGGGTGGTAAAAGACAGAGAGGAATGTTAGTTCAGTTGTTCTATAGTACATTAAGATAAGTATAGCCATTAGTAATATATAGAATATTTCAAAATCAGGCTTCGAAAGCCAGGAAAGATCAATGCTTGAGCCACTAAGGGTACTGATTGCCCTTGCCTGATCATTATGCATTGCAGAAGTGTTCAAAATGATCATACTTAGACCAGAGCTGTAGTTCAGTAGGTAGAGGTGCTTGTCCTGTAGGCCTGATGACCTGAGTTCAATCTCAACATGCGCACATGCTCGCTCGCGCTCTCTCTCTCTCTCTCTCTCTCTCCAGATAAAATCAGAAAACTGTCCTACCTCCCATTTAGTAGAAGATGAGAAATTGAAGCATTGTCCTAAATTTTCATCCCCGACACGGGTGGCAAGAGCTTGTTAATAATCCCAGGCAGGCAGTATGGGACCAACTCTCCCTGATATTGATCTAGTCAAGATGAATACTCCACCATTGTTCCTCACTTACTCTTGGCAGCCTCTGAGGTCTCTTCCAGTTTCTTCAGCTGGTTCCTGTTCTGTCCAACATCCCTCTGGCACCCTAAGCCCATCCGAGTAAATTCAATTCTCAGACCAAGGCTGCAGGATGGATTTGTCTGAGTAGTTAGAGTGGAAAAATATGAGCGATGTCAAAACAATTTATTTCATTTGGAAAAAAATAACACTTTAAAATGACCAAAATTCAAAGCCTATTATGTCCAGAGAAGTCTTGGTGACTTTCCAAGACTTCTGGTGAATAGGACGTAATTGACAAATGAGGCTCATTTGTCCACGGTGTGAGGCAGAATAGCTGATTTAGGAAATTGCAGGCTGAAGCCAATTTTAATAAACAACATCTTAATTCAATTCGGCATTTTAATGTCTGGTTGCTTACTTTGATTTGAGCCCTGAAAGATCTAAATCTTTTCAAAATGCTTCACGAAAATAACCTCTCCATGTGTAAGTCACCCTATCCCTCATTAATTAACTCTCCTATGGTCAAAAGGCAAATGGAAATGACTTCTAGCCATTCTCTCACATACACTAAAAGGCAGTAATTATCTCTGGTTAACCAGTGCCAAGATCAAAGCCATAAGACACGGGGATGCAGAGTGGGAAGCGGGGACAAAGGCATCACTTACTAAATTGTTGATGCTGATGGGCCCTTTCCTTTTTCTTTGAATGTCAGGAAAACATGACCCAGAGTCTTCTGACTATATCTGCCCACTCCTAAATGTGATTCTGAAGTAAGGCAAAGTTTGTTGAGCTCCCTGTCTGCTTGCCAGGTCTTCATAATGCACACTTCTGTCCTCCTCTGATCCTTAGAAAATTGAAGAAGTTGAGCCGAGATGGAGAAGAGAATTCTCCTGTGAAGGAAAAGAAAGGAGGGAAACTAAATCAAAACAGATTAGAACAGCCGTCTCAACAGTTTACAGTACAAAACTGTGATGAGACAAACTTGTGCTTTCCAAGTAATTCATATTTTTTTTGTTTCTAGCAAACTTAATGCTATTCAGAAGGAGTTTGATTATCAGTTTTCTAACAGTTCATGGAGATAGTGTTCATTTTTTTTATGTACATATCATCTTGACCCTGCATATCCTCAGCTGATGTCAGAAAGTAAGTAGGATCTCTCTTGGATGAGAGAGTCTTAGGTTCGTCATTTATATGCTTTCCCGTCCATGTGCTCACGAACAATCCCTGACGAATAAAAACAAGTCAGGCCTTATTTCATGATAGATGATAGATTCTGCAGAGAAGTCAGGTCCCTAAGGGTCATAGGCTGACCCCTTTCCTGCAGGCTAGTGTGCATAAACACCTACTCCAACCCTGCTGGCACAGCTCATATGTGAACACCATGGGGGTGTTAACAGGACTAAGAAACTTCTCTACTGAAGAATGCTGCCATTCCTGTCCAAGAGCTCTAGTGAAATTCATACATTTCAGTCCTTTTATTCATCTTTTTTAAAAAAAATTACATTATTTATTTGGTTATTTATTTAGTGTGTGCTCGTGTGTGTGTATGTGTGTGTGTGTGTGTGTGTGTGTGTGTGTGTGTGTGTGTTTATGCTCATATCACAGCACACATGTGGAGGTCAGAGGTCCTTGAGAGAGTCAAATATTTTCTCCTTCCACTATGTGGTTTCCAGGTATCAAACTCAGGTCAGTCTTCAAGCTTGGCAGCAAGTGCCCTTACTAAATGAGCCATCTTATTGGCTCACCCTCCCTCCAAGAAAATGCTGACAGGTAAGTGTGGTTATCATCCCTAATTATTCCCATAGACAACGACAATGATAGACTTGAATGAAATACTGGGAAGAAAGAAGAAAGCAGAGCAAAATCTCATTGTAAATGTTAATTAGTTTCAAATAGTTCTCTTGCTGTCTCCCCTTCAAGCCTGTCCTTATCAAACTCTTCCTGTTTTCATCTTTCCTCCCTTTCAGTCTTTTTTTTTCTTTTTCAGTGTCTCCCCATCTTCCTTTATTTCTTCTTTAATATTTCAGTGCAAAAGCCACTGCGTATGACTGTCCATAGCATGCATCTTTTAGGTGGGGAATGAAACATGGAAGAGTTGTAGGTGTGGACAGAGGGCATCTTTGGAATATCTAGGTGCAAGCTGTCAAAATGTGGTCAGTGAAGATTGAGGACGACTCTTGAAGGCAAAGGGCATTTATGAGCTGAGAGTTAGGTAGACATTTCAAGAAGTCTTAAAGGACTATGCACAGCAAGATGATAACCTAGCTGAAAAGATGAGTGGTCATGTTGGATCAGTAAGGCATTTGAGCAGGAGCATTGGCGGCAAGATGACACAAACCAAGTAAAGTTGTGCTTTGAAGTTTTGAGAGGCAGACAAGTGGAGGAAGAAGCTTGAGCAAGACATACTGAGGTCTGAGCTGGGTAAAGGCAGTGTCCTCTTAGGGAGCTAGAGATGATCTCTAGTGAGATATTATGAGTCTGAGCAAAGATGAGATGGTATCAATGGTAGGGGTGTGGCAGAAGGCAGTGGGTCGTCAGATACAGAGGTAAATCATGTGATATGTAGCTGTTCAAGACTTAGCCACAGCCTGTGAGGTGAGGGTTTACAAACACAGAAAAGAGGGTACAGGAAAAAAAAATGAATACTTTGTAGTTGATACTAAATTATAATTGCCAGCATTATCTCATCAATTTTGATATATAGGAATACAAAAATAAGTAATGACTAAAGACGCTCATTTTTATTTTGACTGTTTTCATTGTTGAATTTTAAAAGTTAATATAGTCTATGTATAAGTCTTTAAAATGCATTATTTATCAATATTTTCTTCCAATTCTGTGAGCTATGTGTCTTAATTGATATTATCCCTAGAAGCACAATACTTTTGATTTTGATGAATTTACCAATCTTTCCACTTGTCGCTTTTGATTTCCTCCTATTCAAAAACCATTACCTGCTCAAGGTTGTAGAAAGTTATGCCTACATTTTCTTCTATGACTTTAATAGCTCTAGACCTTATAATTAATTAGCTTTCTCTTCTCTCTTTAACCATTTTTTGCACATGGTGTGAGATAATGATCCTATTTTGTCCTGTGTGAAGATTTTGAAACACTCAACCAGAACTTACAAAACCAGGTAAAGGGAAGACACAGACCTAAGACCCACCATCAATGGCCTGGGACATGTAGATAACACAGCTGGGGAATGGACATAGAGAGCTGACCTAGTCAGCATTGACAGATTGTATCTCATCTTATGTAGAGTTATGTGGAACAGCTGAATCACACTTTCTCAGTGATGAGGGCAATGGGCTTATTAGTATTTAATAAATACAGATAGATAGATCAGCATCTGCCATACAGCTGTTTCATTCTGTGTGCTTTATATCAGGTTTTAATTTATGCTTTCTCTCATTGTTTTCTTGTGTTAAGAGATTTTTTTTGGTATTCTTTTTTCTTTAATTTTGTGATTCCATTGATAAAATTTTTGAATATTTATGAAAAATAAAAAAAAACAATGATTCTGTCTGGTTGCTTCAAACATTTCTGGACAAATCAGCATAGTATACATGTCATTTGTTTTCTTATCTGTTTTCATGGGGATCATATACACACATATCCATTTTCTTCATATTTTTATTGGGGTGATTACTCTTGGTAGTTGATTTGATCTAGAATTAGTTGAGAGACACATCTCTGAGTAGGTTGGTGAGGGGATTTCCTGAAGGATTGATTTTAGGGGAGACTCTCTCCAAAGTGTGTGACATCCTCTGGCCACAGCCCAGCTAAGAGGAAGTCTGAGCTACCATGGGTTGAGTGAACTGGTTTCAACTCTCCTATGAAACCAGAGGAAGCAGAAAAGAATGAGCAACATTCCTACAAAGTTCGCTGTTGCGCCATGATACCTTCTCTTGAACGAAGCTGCTGAAAATACTTGTATCACTTCAAAAGTTGCAAAGATGATTTGACAGCTTTTGCCAGTATTTTGTTACTTTTATGAAGTAGATATGGAGACGATCTCGCCATGCCATTCATTAAAATGCTTTCTTTATTTTCCTCCTGAATGGGTCTGTCAGTTTTAAGTGATTTCAGTATCAATAAAAAAAAAAAAAATGCTTATTTAACTCACCTTCAGTTCCTCGCGTCTGTATTCAGTTTGTGTAAACATACTCCCGTCATTAGCTGAGGGTCAGGGCTGTCTGGAAGCTGTACATGTTTCCCTAATAGCGCTGTAAAATGCGCTGGTTTCTCGTTTGTTTTCTGCTGCCCTTTGTAGTCATAACAGTCGACCCTCCCTCTACCTGCAATACCCAGCAATAGCACTATCTTCCTGGGAACAAGACAAATGGCTAACTGTCCTTTAAGTTCACACTCCTCCTGTCCTTTATTAGCAGGTCCATGTTGCTGTTTACGTCACAGTTTTTGTAAGCTCTGCAAGTCCCATTGCAGGGACTGCTTTATTATGTTTCTATTTCACAACCAGTGGCTCTCACCACCAATTTACCAATGAGAATACTCCCCAGGCTTATTGATTACTGACCCAAGTTAATCGAGGGTAGCCAGGCGGTGGTGGCGCACGCCTTTAATCCCAGCACTTGGGAGGCAGAGCCAGGCGGATCTCTGTGAGTTCGAGGCCAGCCTGGGCTACCAAGTGAGTTCCAGGACAGGCGCAAAGCTACACAGAGAAACCCTGTCTCAAAAAACCAAGTTAATCGAGGGTAAGCTAATTTTTGAACAAACAGCCAAAGGCTCATGGAACATTGAAATCTTGAAGTAAAGGACTAATAAGAGCAGTTACGGTGTTTATTATGAATTAGGATGCTTTAAAAAGCAAACTTATGCTTTAAATTGCCTATTAAATATATAACCAAGATTGTGTTGTTTTTCAAAAATTGCCCCAAATAAATACTCCCCCCCCCCCCCCCCCCCCGGTACTCCTTAGTCTCCTTATCCTGTTCTGGAATTTTTCCTTTCCTGAGCAATACTTCTACCTTGTAATATTGAAAACCACTATTTCAGTAGATGTAGTGCTACTTAGTCCCACTAGAGGGCACTCAAATGGCTCGCTTTCTGTAATTTTCTGCTTTTCCATTTTTCAGATTCGTGTTGACCACTTTGGTTTGGAAGGGAGGTTGACAGTCAAGTGCTCCACTAACACAGCGATGACACATTTGTATAGAGTAATGATCAAGTGCTTAGTGTTAGCGAACATTTGTATTTTCTGGAAGTAGGGAAAATGGAGGAGGGTTTCATTTGCCTTCTCAGGGAGACTTCAGTGATTTAGTGGAATTTAGCCCTGTAGATCGTGGGGAGACCTGAGGATCCCTCTTACACTGTACCTGTTTGCTACTTCCAAACTAAAGGGAACCACAAAAGGCAAAACAGGGCTGGAAAAAATTAAGCAGGTCTATGTCTAAGAAGACTATAGAGTTCGTAAGCTGCCATATAAGAAGTTGATCAAAATAGTAGGTAGAGAAGATGTGAAATATTTGATTTTCTAGAGTTCAGAAAGCAATCATAGGGGGGAAAAAAGAACAAAGATTGTTGTTACTCTCTGAAATCATAGCATCTTTCTCCTGCAGGGTACCCAAGTAAACCTGACTCCTGGCAAAGGTGATCCATTTATCTAGTTCTATATTCATTTATTTACTATTTATTTATTTACTCCTTTTCTGTGAGGTTAGACTGGCCTGAGGAGGAAGACAGGGTGGTGATGGTGTGACTGGCAAGGGATGAGACATGAACCATTTAGTCTCCCTGGACATTAGGTTTATCATCATGACTCCGTGAGAATCTTTCAGGCTAAGATATCAAACATTAGAAATACTGACTTGGGCAAAGGTGTCCAATTTGGAGATAATCATAACTGACCATTAAGAAAAATTCCCCCTTTGAAAACCATTGCTGAAGGGATTCTGGGTGTCATAGTAGAATACTTTCTTCATAGTTCAGTCATTGTTTCCAAGGCCATGATGGGTGGCAGGCCCTGGGTTGTGAATGGCTCACCAAAATGAACACCTGCTTGATAACTATGTCAGCACCAGGTGCCAAGGATATGTTATATCTTTTTCAACATGACAACCATGAAGGGGAAAACATATTAAACTGTTTATTAGATATTGTTTTGTGTTTATTTTAATTTTATGTGTTGCCTTTTTGTAGCCCACAGACATTGGTTAATAGCTTTCAAAGATAACTGCTTCAATCATTGCCTTTGGCATCTCTCAATAATAAGGTATTAGTTCTATGGAGAGGGTTCACTTCAATAGAAACAGAGTGAAAGGTGGAAACACCCACCTCTGAGTGAGAAATCGCTGTAATTTGGTACCTTGCCTTTGGACATTTCATTTCAGGAAATCTTTGTAAAAACTCAATTGTTCCTTTGGGGCTGTGGAGCTGATAGTTTTGTTAACTTAAATGTCTTTCTAAACAAAATTCTAAACGGGAAAAAATAGCATAAGTTTGGTTCATGAATAATAATGATGTGTTTTCTTCAATATGTAAGAAAAATAAGATGGAAAGAAATAGACATTGGCTTTCCCACACACTTTATTACATCAACCCCCAAAGCCATTTCCAGAAATGCTTATTTGCAGTCCCTGGTAGCTCCCATCTGCACACACACACACACACACACACACACACACACACACACACACACACCACCGCCAGCAGCTGGAACAGTAGTGAAAACGAAAGGGTGACTTTAGTAGCTGGTTATCTTGTTACTGAGGGTTGGCAAATTCTCTGAATCCTGTCAAAACACAGGAGCCAATCATGACGTCTGCAAGTATTTCATTTTCAGCTGCTTCATATACACATGACTCCAGGCCATTCACGGGAAGCACCCCTTAATATTTTGAGAAATATCTGGACCTAGATTCCAATCAGAACTGTGTTTTCAAATCTCTTCATCCCTGGAAGCAATCTCAGCCCATTAATGATTTCTGAGTGTAATGAGAGAGAGAGAGAGAACCAATCACATGATTTGTGGACTGGTGAGTGTGGAGAGACAATATCTGTGTACGAATATTTGTGTGTTTGAAATAACTGGAATTTAGTAAATCAGTTCCACAATCTTTTTTTTCTCTCTCTTCAGTGGTCTATGAGCTTGTCTGAAAGAAAATATTGATGCCAATCAAGGATCAATAGGGTGTTAATATTATCTTCATGCTTGTAAGGTCCAGTATAGCTCAAGATGGAAAAAAATTAATCTCTAGGGTTAGGTTCACTTGCCATTTGATGTCAGTGTTGTACTATAAGAACAGAATTAATGGGATGAGGATTTGAGGACTTTGGGAATAACTAGTGGCAAATAAGGTTAATTTGATTTGTAGAGGTCAAAAGTCTTAGAGAACACCTTGGAATCTGAAATGACAACCACCATGTTACAGCTTTTTCATGAGGATTAAACTATCATATCCAACTATCTCTCATTCAGATTTACGTGTTGATACATGTCAAACACAAGGTGATATGCTTGCAACTCTGAAGAAAAATGTACAATACAAGAAACAATGTCATTGCATGTGCTAAGCTTAGCGCTCTAAAGCATCTCCCAACATTCGGGATAGAAGCAACCTATTCTATTTCCAGATGAGGAAAATGCAATTTAGCCACGCAAAATCAACCAAGCCCTGTCCATTCATTTAATTTCTCACTTGTTTGTGTTTACAGGAAGCATTTTCTAGGACAAATTTAGCAAGGGCAGTTTATGAAGTGATAGGAAGATGGTGTGCAAAATGGAAAACATGAGGGGATTTCAATTTAGATGTGCACTTGGGCGAGTCTTTGTTTATGAGAGGTAGCTAAAGGCATTCCCCCAACAAAATACATGCGGAGACTTGTTTTCTATGTTCCAAGCATGACTCTTTATGATTACTACAGATTTGCCCAGATTCTCTTATGGCATGATTAAGTAACTAATTACATTCTCCAATAGTTTGAAAATCCCTGGCTGGGAAGATGTACTTTTTGTCACAAACCTGGAATAGAGATGTGATGGCTGATCCTGGTTGTTAACTTGACACAACCTGAGAAGAAGGGACTTATCAACCAAGGAATCATCTCCATCAGATTGGCCTTAAGACTCTTTGTGCAGTACTCCCTTGATTGCGATTGATGTAGGAGTGCCCTGCCCACCACAGGAAGTGCCATCCCTGGGCAAGTGGGACTAGGCTTTCAGAGAGAGGTAAAGGAACTTGAACCTGAAAGCAAGCCACTAGACAGCGGATCCTCCACGGTTTCTGCTTCAGGTTCTTTTGTTGATCCCCCTCCACGGCTTCCTTGCACGATAGACTACAATCTGTAAGTGAAACTAAGTTTTTTCCTCCCCAAGTGTTTTTGGCAGTGTTTTATTATAGCAATAGAAAGCAGATAGGACCAGAGAGCACCACTAGACTGGTGGTCAGCACTAACATAAAGATCACAGTGAATATAGATGATCAAATTTAATGAAAAGAAAGATGTATCAACTTGAAGAATTTTAAAATACAATCATTTGTTTAGAGGTCTCTGTAAGACAAATCTTAAAATCTTTTGTGAGTCTTATTAAATAAAAAACCCAGATCCAGATATCAGGGTTGAGACCTGAGAGATCAGCGGAATAGGAGAAGCCACAGCTAACCTTACTCACCAACTCTGCAGCTTCCAAAGAGACCTACTTCCTGTCTACCCACACCTATATACTTTTCCGTTCTGCTCCCTCATTTGCTCTCCGCCCAGCTGCATCACTTCCTCTTCCTGCCCAGCTCTGTCACTTCCTGTCTGTCTTTACAGACCTACAGACCTCTATGGTTAGTGCTGGGATTAAAGGCATGTGTCAACATGCATGGCTCTGTTCCCAGTGTGGCCTTAAACTCACAGAGATCCAGACAGATCCCTGTCTGCCATGTGATAGGATTAAAGGCATGTGCTACCATTGCCTGACTTCTATGTTTACTATAGTGGCTAGCTTTTCCCTCTGATCCTCAGATAAATTTTACTGGGGGGCACAATACATCACCACAGGTCTCACTTACATCACAACTCCAGAAGGTCTTGAGAAACCACAGAAATTCAATCACACATATGGGCAAGTCTCCACGCACTGTGGATTCAAATGCAATCAATACCAATGTACTAAAAATAATCGTGTTGAACAAGGCAACATTCTCTCCGTAACATTTCATTCTGTAGTAACTGTAAAGGAAATTATAGACATATGCATTTCATACTGTTTCTTTTATAACATGCTTTCCATGTGTTGCTCTGGCATGGTTTATTGATGTTACCTTCACCACACCAAGATACAGAAACGTATCTTCCCCACCTACATCTTCTAAAATACTTTAGACTGTCATTCCCAAGTGGAGCACAATAAACTCTTCCTACTGAGTGAAAAATTTTAACCACGGAAGAGGAAAAATCTGTATATGCTAATCTGAATTTTGAGATTCTACACTTGAAGAGTGGCCCAATAGTTTAAAGTGGAATGCTAATATAGAGATGAATATTTAAACTAAAATACCTACAAAGCTAAAGCTTTTAGAAAGATTTGGCCTTTTGTTTTATTTTATTTTTGAAGCTACTGACCACATACTTAGATCCAAGAGGATTGCAAGGCAGAGGTAGATTTTTGGCTTGAATGTGTCTCTAAAGTCCATGTGTTGGAAACTCAATTCCCAAGATAGCAGTATTGACACAAGGAGCTTATGAGTGGTGAAGAGGTGGGTTAGTACTTTATTATCAGAGTACTTGGGTTTTTGTGAGTCTGAGATCTTGATGACGAGATACATTTTTCTCCTTTTCCTCATCCACCTTCATAAACTTTTGCACTCCTATCTTCCACTAAATAGTGATGTAGCAAGAAGACCTTCACCAGGTCTTGGCCTCTTAGACTTCCGCCGAACTTAGGATTTCCAAGCCTTCATTATATAAGGGGTTGAGTTTCTATTCTTTATAAATTAAGTAGGTCTAATGTATTATGTGTTAATTCCACAGGATAGATTGAAAAAAATAAATGAAGGAAAAATATGTGTGCTGGTAGTGTCAGACTTTAATATGCATACAAGTTTCTGAAGATTTCACAAAATATAAGTTCTGATGGATCTTGTTGGCCTGGTATTCTGCATCTCTAATATGTTTCCAGTGGCTGCTGCTGCTATAATTTGTGGACAAGTCTGAGTTGCAAAGATCTAAGCTAATGTACTTTAAAAGGGAGTAAGAACCAGAGAAGACATTTATTTCATAGTTGTCTAGAGAATTAGGTGAAATACAGTGGTTAGTATCCATGCCACATGATCTAAGTTAATAGATCTTGATGAATTTGAATTTCTAAATATTTTTCAAGAGATTCCAATGTGAAACTAGGTTTAAGGACTGATCAATGCGACCTTACATAATATATGTATACTTTGTGGTATATTCTCATAGACTTCTCATATCGTCTTCCCCAAACAGGCAACTGGCTTTTTATCATTAATCAACCAGTAGAGAGAATATTAAGACAACTGCACAGAGTAATACAGAAAAGAAGATGGAGAAATGGACACAAAGGTTTTGTGTTGGCTGGTTTTATGTAAACATGACACAAACTAGAGTGATCTGAAAGGAAAGAAACTCAGCTGAGAAAGTGCCTTCATAAAATCTAGCTACATGGCATTTTTTAATTAGTGATTGATGACAGATGGCCTAGCCCATTGTGAGTGATGACTTACCTGAGTAGGCAGTCCTATAAGAAAGCAGGGTTCTACAAGGAAACAGGTTAATCAAGCCTTGAGGAGGACTCCTCCACGGCCTCTGCATCAGCTACTGCCTCCAGGTTCCTGCCCTCTTTGAGTTCCTATCCTGATTTCCTTTGATGATGAACAGTGATATAGCAGTGTAAGCCAGTAAAACACCTTCTCCTTCCCAAGTTTCATTGGCAATAGTGTATCATCATAGCAATAGCAATTCTGACCAAGCCAAGCCACTTTAACGGCAAAATTTCTTTTGTGTTTATAACATTTGGGATGATATTCAGTGAGTAAGAATGGCAGGAAATCTTCCTGACACCGTATCCACTGAAATTCTAAACATTGTCTCTATATGTTATTTTCAGTACTGTGTGGTTCAATTTCTAAAGAATGTGTACAAATTTGATAAGAAATGAACAAAGCAAAATATTTTCTTAGATATGTCACTTCTCTTGGCTTTTTTTTTTTTTTTTTTTTTTTTTTTTTTTTTTTTTTTTTTTTTTTTTTTTTTTTCCGAGACAGGGTTTCTCTGTGTAGCTTTGCGCCTTTCCTGGAACTCGCTTTGGAGACCAGGCTGGCCTCGAACTCACAGAGATCTGCCTGGCTCTGCCTCGATATGTCACTTCTCAATGGTGGTTGTAGCAATGCTATAATTGGGTTGTGGGAAGCACGGGCACACGTTTAACCATCACAAAATAAGCCGTGGATCTCCAGTTGAAGAATCATAATAAAATCATGTATCAGAGAGTAACCACAGTAACAAAGTAGGACATTCAAACATAGTTCCTGAACACTTGAATGCGTGAACATTTTGAAGTACATGTTGGATCTCTCTTGTATATAAATCAAGTTAAAAACTCTTAGTGCTCAGTGATTTTTGAGTATTAATATGCAATTGCTTAAGAAAGTTTTGCAAATCTCAGTAAGAGTCAAGCATGTCCTGGTCCATAGAAATGAGTAACATGGGCTCTCTGCCTGTCCAATAATGGATTTTAAAGGTTTGGGTTGTTGTTGTTTGTTTATTTGCTTGCATTGAAGTTAAAGGAGAAAACTTAGTAACATTCATTTTGTGGAAGATACAGACGGCAACTACCAACCAAAATACAAAATGAGAATTTCCTTCTAATATCCCAAATCATCTTCTCATTCTAGCTCAGTTCAAAGCAGTACTGGTAAAGGGTGGGAAATGAAGACCAGGGAGCCAGGGTGCCTATATTTAAATCTTCACCTTGTATCACCTGAAAACAATTTCTCAGACTCAGCTTCTCGATTTATAAAATGCAAATAAGAACAATAAGTTGGATTAAGCTGTGACGAGAGGCAAACGAATTATGGTGTAGAAAATGCTTAGTGCAATACCTTGCTGCAGTAAGTGGTGTTTGGATTCTAGACACCATGAGTATAAACTGTGTGAAGAAGTAGAGTGCAAGCATAAAAATTTTTTCCTACCCTGGTGGATAGCTACAATTTTGCAAAATAAGTGATATTGCATCCTTAGCAACTGTATTTAGCAAGTTGAATGAATACAATTTGCTTTCTTAGAATTGAATATTTAGAATATAGTCCCAGTGAGTATATTCACATTATAGTAAAACTGTTTAAGTATGTTGTTGCATGGGTATGCATCAGTAGAAATGAACTGAACCAGAGGTTGGGGACTGCCCTCAGGTTACCATTTTGAAAAACTAAGTAATAAAATGTTATTACAAATAAGAAAACACTGAGGTAAACAATTGAACATCATTGTGTTATATGGCTTCTCTTGTTTGACCTGAGGTGATATTTCTATATAATTTGTATAACACAGGTGATTTTTTGAATGTTTACTGTAATACATACCTGTCCTGTAGACTAGTGTTACAGTCATCTTTCCCAAGGACATCCTGAAAAGAATTTAAGCAGTTTGTGAATGACCTCTTTCTAGTGAATTCTCAATTTCAGTTGGAGAAGTCAGAATAGAGATAACTTTGGACATCGAAGGACTTGTTTTGGAGATCTGTAATCTAACTCTTTTGCCAGTATCATTGAAGGTAGGAATATTTTCAAATCAAATACTGTTATCAGGTATCCTGAGAGCAACCTGCCATACCATCCTGACCCCCATCATTTGTTTGTTATATAACCTTCAGAACAAGGGCTAGATTAAGAAAGGCAAAATCATCTCCAAGACACAGGTTTTTTTTTTTTTTTTTTTTTTTAAGTTTCAGAGTGTGATCTGTAAAATAAGAGGAAGTGGTCACTTAAAAATACTTATTTGGCTCCATCTCAGAGATTCATTCAGAAATGGATAAACACACCTAAATCAATAAACGTAATCCATGATATGAGCAAACTCAAAGAAAAAAAAAACCACATGATCATCCCTTAAGACCCAGAAAAGCTTTTTGACAAAATCCAAAATATTCTCATGATAAAACTCCTAGAAAATCTGTGGACATAGTAAACATATCTCAACATGATAAAGGCAATTGCATACAACAAGCTGATAGACAACATTATTTCTAAATGGAGAAAAACACGAAACATTTCTGTTAAAATTAGGAACAAGACAAGGATGTTCATTGTCCCAGCCTGTAGAATATAGTGCTGGGAAGTCCTAGTTAGAGCAGCAAGACAGTGACAGAGATAAAAGACATAGGAGAGGGAAGAGTCAAAGTATCAAATTTCAGATGACAAGATTCCGTACATGAAAGACTCTAAAGACTGCACCAAAAATCTCCTAAAACTGATTCAACCAAGTAGCAAGATACAAATGAACAAATCAAAATAAGTAGCCTTCCTATATATGAACTACAAAGATGCTGCTGAAGGAAACAGTGAAAGAATACCATCTAAAACAGCCGCAAAAATACATTAGAATACATCAAAAAAAAAAAAAAGAAACTCATGACTTAATGTAAAAACATTAAGACTCTGAAGAAAGAAATTAAAGAAGATATCAGCAGATGAAAAGACCTTCCATGCTCATGGATTGGTAGAATTAATGTCATTAAAAGGATCACCCTACCAGAACCATGTACAGATTAAACACACTCCCCATCAAAATTTTCATGGGATTCTTCACAGAAATTGAAAACTCCTTAAGATTCATATGGAAACACAATTCCAGGAGTTACAAAATGATTCTGAACAATAAAAACATTGTCAGTGATAACACCATCCCTGATTCCTACTTATACTACAGAGATATAACAGTGAAAACAGTGTGGTACCAGCATAATACAGACACATTTATTGAAGAGATAAAATTGAGGACTCATGAAAAAGTACATACTCCATCAGTTGCCTGATTATGTCAAAGAGGCTAAGAGTACACATTGGAGAAAAGGCAGTATCTTCAACAAATGTACTGGTCAAACCATATAACTTCATGTAGAAGAATGAAACTTGATTCTCATCTCTCATCCTGTATTAAATTCAACGCCAAACTGATCAAGGATATTGACATAAGATCTAATACCTTGAATCTGATTGATGAGAAAACAAGATACACTTGAACTTAGAGGCTCAAGAAAGGATTTTTTTTCTGAAGATACTAGTAGTTCAGACATTAAAGCCAACATTTGACAAACATTACCTCGTGAAACTAAAAAACAAACAAACAAAACTTTCTGTATATCAAAGAACACCATATTATTTAAGTGAAAAGGTAGCCTACAGAATGGGAAAAAATTTTTTTGCCAGTTAACCATCTAAGGGAGAGTTCCTAGAAAATACAAGGAACTAAATGAAAATACCAAGAAAATAAACAACCCAATTAAAAATTGGATCATAGAGTTTAGCAGACAGTTCTCAAAGGAAGAAAGACAAGATCTGATTTTTTTAAAAAAAATTTTCAAATCTAGCCATCAAACAATTGGTAGCTGCTTGGAATGGGAATGGGTTTTCTCCAGGGGTGCCAGCCCTACAAGGCTACACACGTTCCAATAGATGGCCCCACACTAGTACATGTGCAGATAGCATTAAATGGTCTCAGTGAGAAAGAAAAACGAAAATAGTGCATATGATGTTGGGAGAAAGAATGATGAAGGACATAGGAGATTTATTGAAACAAAAGGAATGGGGAGTGGATTTGATGGAAATACATTCTATTCAAGTATAAATATTAAATAAAATATTAAAGAGTGAATTGAAGCAGTGCCATAATCATAAGGATAAATTACTTTATATTATGTGTTGTTTAAAATGGAGAGTAACACTAAAATCTGAGCTTCAGGAAGCTTAAACTAATAGTTTAGATGTCAAATATAAAGATTTCCCACAATGGAAATGTTTAATTGATGGCATTGAAATGGTTTTCTTCCTTAGAAATAATTTACAATGAAATATTAGAAGGCTACATATAAGTGTGCCATTTGGAGATGCCTTTGATTAGAGCAGTGGGAGCTGAAACTCATTGGAGTCCCACCTGTCAACAGATCTAATTTGAAAAACTCCAAAAAGCAGTTTAACAACCACTGATTTCATTAGCATTCCAGGCAGCACAGAAGAAGGACTGTGATTGTCCAGGGCCTTGGCAGACACTGTTGATTACCTTCCCAATATCTGTTCCCTTGTCTTCTACCTTCCTAACAAGGTCTAACCAGGTCAACACTGTTCTGGGAGATTACGGGCCCACAGAGTGACTGCTCTTTCCACATGCAGAATGAACAAAACTGCACGTTCTCAAGATGTCTTGTTATTCTTTCAAGATTTGTGAGGAGCTTGAAGATTATATCTATTGATATTTATCATATAAAAATTTGGACAGAATCATTTAATACTGTTTAAAATTACTATATAGGCATTGTTACTATGTTATATGACATATTAGTATAAAGACATGTTTCATGGAATAATACATTTTTTTCCAAGTTAAAAACTATTATTTTTAAAAGGGACACTTCTTTGAGCTGAGGATATAGCTCAGTTGGCAGAGTGCTTGCCTAGCATGCTCCAAGCCCTGATTAAATCCTAAGCACAACAAATTGGGTATAGTGAGATATACTGATAGGCCCAGCACTTGGGAGGTGGATGCAGGAGGTTCAGGACTTCAAGGCTCACCTGGGCTAAATTAGTCATTTCCTTAATAACTGAAACCGAACTCCCAGAACTTATGAAAATGACACCATTATACATTGTCAAGTAAACGTCTCCTGTTCTTTAGAGGATTATTACAGTCCTAATATCGCTCCTGAGTCTCATGTATTACATTTCATTTGTGTTGGAGAATGTGAACACACTTTGAAATCCTCTTATTTTCTTTCTTTTCTTTCCTTTTTTTTTTTACATAAAAGAAAGGCACAGTCTGGTAGCACTTCAGATACTTGTATTTATTCTGTTTTGATAAAACATAAAATGTAACAGGTGGGAATTTCCTAGCAGTGGCATGAAGAAACTATTAATATCAGTTAAATTAAAACACCTTGAACTATACAAAAATAGCAACAGCTTCTTCTTCCATGCTTAGATTTATGACAACCAACATTGATCGTTTGGAAGATATTGATTCTGTGAGTCATACAGATCTTCCAAACGCTGATTAATTTCCTCTCATAACACCAAACAACTCACATTTTTAAACATCTCCATCAATTTCATTAGAAAATTCTTTAAATATTGAAGAGTTATCTAGGTCTTTCTAGCAAAAAAAAAAAAAAAAAAAGCTTTCCTTAATTCCAGCTTTTTTTTTTTTTTTGTCATGGTTCCAAAAACAGTGTCAGTCGTTTTTCTGGTGGTCACAGACATACTTTGTTCATTTGTTTCAAGTGCCACTCTATTTGGAAAAAGTGTTAAGTACCATGATTTGTCCATAGGTTATACATATAAGAAAAAACATAATGGTACACATGAATAGTAGATGGTTCAGCTCATAACTCAGACAACTGGATGAAGGATTTCTCACTCCCAGTCACATTTTGAAATATTAATTCTTTACATTTTATTATGCAAATAAAAGATACATACTTGAGGCACAAGTTTCCATAAATTGAGGTTTTAGTGCTTCACCAATGTTTTGCTTCTATAATTTTTAAAAAATCTGTGTGTCAATGTGTGTGTGTGTGTGTGTGTGTGTTAATCTGGGCCCACAAGTGTGTCCTGGTGTACATGTAGAGATCAGAGGACAATATCAGGTATTGGTCCTCTCCTTATTTGAGATAAACTCTCTCTCTCTCTCTCTCTCTCTCTCTCTCTCTCTCTCTCTCTCTCTCTCTCTCTCTGTGTGTGTGTGTGTGTGTGTGTGTGTGTGTGTGTGTGTGTGTACTTTGGAGTTGGCTGGCAAACCTCTAGAATTCTCCAGTCTCTACTTTCCACTTCACCTAGGTGTGTTGGTATTACAGGAACACACTTCCATGTCTGGCTCTGCATGGGCTCTCATCATTCAAACTGGGGCCTTCATCCTTCCATGGCAAGCCATTTTCTCTCCTGAGCCATTGCTCCGCTCATCCTTATGCCACTGTTTTATGATTTCATAGTGGCAAAGGATGAGGTTAACGCTCATACAATTTGAAGTTACCTCTTTGTTGGGACCAAGGCTCCAGCTGTTTTATTTCCCACTGCCTTTGCACTTTGACAAAGGAAGAAACACAAATATTAAAATTCTGCATTACTCAGAAGTCATTTGGGGCATGCCCAGTACTTTTATGTAATAGAATATGGACTGCTTATCTAAGCCAGTTGAGGATATCTCAGTCACAGTACAGTGGATTGTGACATAGAGGCCACACCATGGGCATCCCAGGGAACGTCCCCTTTCTTGTAGAAAGACAAACTGACAGAAACAGCACAAACTATCCTTCAGGTTTTGTGACTGTCTGTACTTGACATCATGAATTGGAGAAGTTGCTTGTACATGTGGACAAACAAGGCCATGGTCAAGCTGTCAATGAAGAAAATGCCAGAATTTAAATTGCAGAAAGAGCTTGAGAAGACATTGAGTCCTGAGGGTATACAGAGTCACCTAAGTCTCTGACCTTTGGTGATATATTGTGTACCTAATAAGTTTGCCTGGTGATCAAAGAACAGAACAAGCCACTAGGTTAAACATAGAAGCCAGGCAGTAGTGGCACACACCTTTAATCCTATCACTAGGGAGACAGAGATCCATCTGGATCTTTGTGAGTTCAAAGCCACCCTGGACTACATGAGATTGACTCAGTCTAGGAGAGAAACAAAGCCAGGCAGTGGTGGCACACACCTTTAATCCAAATACTTGGGAGTCACATGCTTTTAATCCCAGCACTAGGAAAGTTGAGACAGGAAATGTTATGGGTGGGCGGAGATAGGTATATAAGGTGTGAGGAGACAGGAACTTAAGTTTTTTTGGCTGAGGAAGGCTTTTCAGGCTGAGGAGTCCTAGAGGTAAGAGGTGGCTTGTTCCTTAGTCTCTCTGATCTTTCAGCATTCACCCCAATATCAGGCTCAGGGTTTTTTATAAAAAGACCATTTAGCAATTCGTGTTACACTGACCTAGGGTCATTCCTACTCAGAATTCTTGCTTTGGAATTTCAGAGTTGATATCAGCTATGTTTTCTTGTTTTCTATTTTGCCGCAGGCTCTATGAGGGAAAGACAAGCTAACGCACTAACTAGCAAGGGGAAAAGCATCAGGATCGATGGCGCTATAGCAGAAGTATTATGTAATAAGTGAAATAAGCAGAAGCTACAACAACATTTGAAACTGTAATATGGAGTTTATTTGAGCAGATGGTCCCACTTATATCACCCAGCTGGCTAGAGTTTCCTCAAAGGACACTGTTTCTCCCCAGGGAACAAATTAGTTATGCAGCAAATCATAAGGTCAGGAGAAGACGGGTTTGACTCAAGTTATGGTTAAGACTCTTCCTTGCCTGAACACATAACAAACATATTGTCTGAGACAGACTTACCTTATAAAGTGCAATCACTTCAAGTGGTACCTGACTCTACAGATAGAAACTGGAAATGGCCCAGGCAACCTGAGAGAAAAACAAGCCTGTGAAAGGTAAAATGTGTTTTTACTGGAAACATCATGTCAGCAAAAATATTGTAGTTTATGGCTTCCAACCTGTCCATCATTCCCCAACAACTTTTTTCAAATGTTCAAATATTTATCTAACATATGTGGGAAGTAAAAATCTATCCCAGATTATGTAACTAGCAGCGACGGTATTTAGAATAATCATTAGTATTGATCTCATCCTTCCAGGACATGGAACACAATTGCAGATCACACTGTTGCATTGATGAGCCTCTTTTTTTTTTAATGCTTTCCAGACACAAAGTTGTTGTGTGGAAACGAGAGTGGAAATGACTTTAAAGTAGTATTCAACCTTGTTATTAAAACATGGACCATTAAATGCCAATGCTAATTACCTAAGGACATTATCTGAACCATCCTTCAACATGCTCATTGCAATGGCATTCTGGAAAAAGTTTGTCTGTTTATATCTAGGATAATAGAAGACTTATTGCCCAAAGGAATATTAGTAAAATTGTGGACTCATGTTTGACTATTTAATACTATAAATGCACTTTTATTAAATATATATGAATAAAACCTCTTGTACATTTAATATCTATGCTAGTTCTAAAAATTACTGAGTCAACTTTTCTATTTTCTTGTATTCCCACATACATTTCCTCCCTCCTCCCTCTTCCTTTTCTCTCTCCCCCTTTTCCTTTCTCCTATTCCATTCTCTCTCCTCTTCCTCTCCTCCCTTCTTTCCTTCTTTCTATGAAATTGAAGACATTTTTCCAGCTCCGTACTAGTATACTTCACTAGCAATCTATTTGAAAGCTAGCTAATTCTAGTTTCAAGATTTAATGTCTCCTACAGAAATCTAGCAAACTCACATGCAGGAGTGTAGAAAATGATGGAAGCATGGTGAGCTCAGCCATAGATGATTACCTTAGCCTGAATCATTGCTGAAAGACTAGTAACATTGTTAATCAAGGCACTCGGGGCTGTGTTAAACTCTACACTGACCTCTCTATGTTTTGAAGAGCAAGAAAGCTGACATTTACATAGAATTTGTCAGTAGATGTGTCTCTATACAGACTGCCTAATTCCCTAGAACAATTCAGAGAGGACAGGAGAGTTTCTGAAAGAAAGAAAAAAAAATGTCAGCCATGGTGAAGGTTACTGAAGAGGAATATTTCAATACTCTTATTAGCAAAGCAAGTGAATGATTTGAACATGGCCAGGATGAGAGGGCCGAACAGTCCAGGAGGATCAGGGGACTGCATCATGGATTCTAGATAACACTTCACTTCTGCAATGCTGTCTGACTTGAAACAAAGCAAAATGAAGCACTTCTTAAGCCCTCACATCTCTTCATTTACATTTTAACCATAGCAGGATTGAAAGCATGACGATAATCTAGAACCCATCATTCTTTGTGATTAAAAAAAAAACATATTTAAAGAATTCGTGAACATATTTAAAGACAGTGCCTCTACTAACGCCACTGGAAAACCCTTCATCTCTCTTTGCAGGATGAACCCAGACTTCTCTCACTTTTCAGTCTTTTCTCTAAAAGGTCAGTTTGTCATTTTTACCTCTCCTTCGAAGATGAAGTCAAATTCTACCACTGCTAAAAACCTCGGTCTTACCTTTCCCAGTGGGGGAGTGAATCTCTTTTCTCCACAAAAATATGACACCTTCTCTTCTAATTTAGTATTTCTCACAGTTTTTGCTGAGACTGATTTATGAGTTCCTTCTCTCTTGATAAAATATGAGTTCAAGGACCATGTATAACTTATCCCACTAAGCCCTCAAATCCTCATCATAACCTTTTGCATACGGTATCCACAAACAAGTCTTTCTTGAAATGAAATGAGTTTAGAAACTTTCTCAATAAAATGGAAAACAAGTGTAGAAGCTGAATATATTTTTACTTTTCCCACAATAGTATTAGATAATATATTATCAAAACCATTTATCAAAAGAGTGGTCAAGGGGACTGGAAAGACAGCTCAGCAGTTAAGAACTCTTGGTGTTCTTGCAAATGTGGGTTCAGTTTCCAGTACCTACTTGGCAGCTCACAACCTTCCGTCACTCCATTTTCTGATAATTAGATGCCCCCTTTGGCCTCCACACAGCACTGCATGCACATGCTAGACACTCATACATTCAGGGAAACCATTTCTACACATAAAGTGTTGTCCTTTTTTTAAAAAAAATTATTGCTGCCTTTTAAGCCATGACTAGCCAAATCAGCAACGGCAACTCTGCTGCTCCCAGCAGTGGTTAGGCCACAAGAGCCTGAGGGAATGCTGTTTCAGGCACTGACTCTTTCAAAGCTAGGAAGGGAACTTAACTAAATCTCTGTCCCTCTAAAGAATTCAAGATTCAAAGGTTGAGGTGGAATTCTGCTCCTTAGAGAGGCTCAATAGCAAGTAGCTCACCTCCTCTCCTTGCTCAGGTCCTCCCAAAAAGCCCTAATGCTTCTCCTCACCCTCCTTAAAAATCCTTCTCCACCTGGCTCCTCCCTACCACTTCCTGTCAGCTAGTTGCTGACTCAGCCTCCTGAATGCAGGTGAATTTTATTTAATCAAACACATCTTTGCATCATTAAACAAATATTCTAGAGCATAAACAAAAGTAACACACCTTAAAATAATATTCTACAACAGTTAGGACAAATTTTTACAAAAAATAGGAGTCAAGTAAGTTTTTCTGCCTAACTTCCCTTTACATCTAGTTTCCATTTGGACTACAATGAAAGTATGTGATACTTTATTTCTCCCAACTTTCCTTATGATAATCATTAATACACTGATATTCTAGATGTGACCTATGAACTATCAGCGACGGCATTACTGGGGAGTTTGATAGAAATTCGGGGCAAACAAAGGGCTTCCAGACTACAATCTAATGTTAACCAAGATCCCATGATTGGTTTTTATATGTGCCAAGCTTGAGAAATACTGTCATACTGCAAATTCCATAAGGACATCATTCCTCACTTATATTCCTGTAATTAAACTCAGGGAACTCACTGGTTCATTAAGCTACACATGTACGTGGAATTTTTTCTTTGACCTGTCCTTAGAGCCCCATCTGGGATGAGTTGGTGTTTATCCATGACTTCTCAGAAAAAGTCCACGCAATAATCATATGCACACAAATCCAGTCAGGCAGACAGACAGACAGACAGACACACACACACACACACACACACACACACACACACACACACACACACACACAATCATACACATACATAAGCCCCAGTTAGTTTTTTTTTTGTTCCTCTATGTTAAGAGAGTTAGTGAGCACGTTTTCATTTGGTGTCTATTTATTAGAGATTTTCTTGTGTTTTGAGTGGAGGAGTTGTTCATGTTACTAAATTTTGTTCTTTTCTTTAAGTTTTAATTATTTATTTCATTTTGGGGGCTTGATACAAGGCTAAACAAAGCAGTATACGCTATTAGCGAAATAAGAATGATCAAGATGGTTAAAAGGATACTTGACTTTTTAACCTGTAGGATTTATGGGTCCTGTTCTAGATCATGTTGATGATTTTAAGAGCTCTAGTGAAGTGGTGATACTATCTGGAATCTCGTCATTGAGAACCAACGGGACAAACTTCCTATGCTTTGTACTATTGGAAATGCAATATTCTCTGATGGTTAACTCTGCACATCAGGAATTCAGCTTGACATCCTCTCAGGATTAAGTAATACTCATTATTTTCATGTTGTGAAGAAAAGAAGGCCCACACCAGTGTAATGATTTGCAAAAGGAAATGCGTGAGCACATCCATGTGAGATTACAGTTTTTGAGTTTTCTAGCATACTCATTCACCAGAGTTGAGTATCATTTAATTGCCCAACTAGTATTTTCTAGAGCCAATGCTGGCACTGTGGATTAGCAGCAAGACAGCCATAAGCTCTGCTTTCTCAGAGCATGTGTTATATTAGGAGAAAGAAAATAGGAAGAGAGACATGAAATTAAAGTATTTAATGAATTAGTTTTTGGTATGATTTTTATTAGATTTATTTTTTATGTGTATGGGTATTCTGCTTGCATGTATACATGAGTGTCACATGAATGCCTGGTATGCATCAAAGCCAGAAGAGGTTGTGAGATCCCCTGGAAATGGAGTTACAGAGGTACCGATGCTTGTGAGCCACCCTGTGGGTGCTGGGAACCAAACTTGGGTCCTCTGAAAAAGCATCAAGTACTCTCAACCACCTAGATCTTGGGGTGAGTACTTTGAAGGAGAATATCAGTCAAGGAGAATTTACTGAAGGGGCTTTTGACTTAGCTTGCTAAGCAAGAAGAATTTACCTGAAATGTCACCTGTGTTTGTGGCTTTACACATTATTGTGATAAAACACATAACAAAAGTGACTTAATGAAAAAGGATTTGTTTTGACTCACAGTTTAAGGGTACAGCCTATTGTAATAGGAAACTTGTGGTGGCAGGAGACTGAGCAGCCTAGTCACATTACCTCCAGTCAGGGAATCAGCAAATGATGAATGCTAGCTCTTGGCATACTCTCTGTCATTTTCATTCAGTCTAGAACTTCAGCACAGGAAATGGTGTTGCTTATATTCACGGTGGTTCTTCCCTCCATAGTTAATATTTACCGGAAGGGACCTCACAGACAAGCCCAATATCTTGTTTCAGTGGTAACTCAAGACCATGTCAAAATGGCACTTTGAGAGAAAGATGTTTTTCTAGAATGACAAACATCAAAATGTGCAAGACCGAAAGATGTAGCAGTCTGTAAGAGTGCCAAATCAAAGACACACAGGTCTAAATTCTGGGATTTACTCAAAGTTTACAGAATAAGATTCTAGCTTTTCTATTTGTATGTATTGAGGTGTCTGCTACCGAATTTCCTATGACAATGGGATTGAAACTGTGATGCTTAAACTACAACAAAAGCAGAAAAGCAGCACTGATATTTAGTACAAAGTATTGACCACAGTCAAAACTCAGTGAGTACTCTCAGTGAATATGGAAATGATTGTAATTATGAGCAAATAATACACACGGTACAGTCACTTGACGATGTGCTTTTTCTTATTCAAATACATACTGGCTTTTTCTGTCAGCTTGTTGGGATAGGAAGGGACTTTAGGAATTAGAAGGAAATGTAGCTTAAAACTTTCAAAATCTACCACTTTAGGCAGCCATCTTCGAATTACTTATCACTGCTTATTTAAAAGTGAACAGGAAGACCAGTATGGGGCCCTAACTTGGTCATAAAGCTAAAGGATAAATTGATGACAATGAATACATTTAACTGATCCTTTCTGGTCCAAAGGTGACAAAAGAGAAAGGGTGAACATGAGGTCATGTATCTGGTTAGCTGTTTTCTATCTTAAACACTCTTCCTTAGTTTAGGGCTACACAGAACAGCCTTTAATTGACTGTGAACTTAAAACCAACAGCAAAATGGTCAGTTATTTCTTTTTCAGTTGATACAAGGAGGTTGTGGTAGTTTGAATATAGTTAGCCTCCATAATCTCATAGGGAATGACAGCTAGAAGAGGTGTGGCTTTCTTGGAGTGAGTATGGCCCTGTTGGAGGAAGTGTGTCACTGTGGGGGTGGGCTTTGATGTTTCTTATGCTCAGGAAACCACCCAGTGTCTCAGTTGACTTCCTGTTGACTGCAAGATGTAGGCACTCAGTTCCAGAACCATTTCTGCTTACATGCTGCCATGCTCCCCACCATGATGATAATGGACTGAACCTCTGAACTGTAAGCAAGCCGCCCCAATTAAATGTTTCTTTTATAAGAGTTGTCATGGTCATAGTGTCTCTTCACTGCAATATAAAAACCTTAACTGAGACAGAAGTTGGTACCAGGGACTGGAGTATTGATGTAATAAGCCTGACCATGTACTTGTTTGGAGGAATTTGGACTTTGGTACTTTGGGTTTGGAAAGGAGTAGAATGCTTTAAGCACTGCTTAATGGGCCATATTAGTAGGAGCATAAAAGACAGTGGTGCTAAGAGTTATTTGATGAACAGTGGGGATCCAGAGGTTTCAGAGGAGAAGCTCATTAGTCTGTGGCCTAGAGACTGGCCTTGTTATATTTTGGTGAAGAAAGTGACTACTTTTTGCCCTTGCCTGAGGAGTCTGCCCGAGGCCAAAGTGAAGAGATTAGGATTAATTCTGTTGGCAGAAGATATCTCAAAACAGCCTAGTATAGACACTGTAGTGGTTATTAGTGGTAACTCTAATGATGGTTTATAATGAAATGGAGCAAGCTGAGCAAGAAAAAAATATTTGAGGAAAAAAGAGCAGAAGGAAGTGGAATGGAGCTAAGTACTGTGCTCAAGGAGATAAACAGATTAAGAAATAGAATAAAAGAAGTGGTGACCTCAGGGCAAGATCCCACACAGTTAAGTTTTCAACTTGTGGAAAATACCTAAAGCAAAGCTTAGAGCCTAGTGTGGTGAAGACACGCCTTTTATCCCAGTCCTGGGAAGGCAGAGGCTGGCAGATCTCTGAGTTTGAGGCCAGCCTGGTCTACAGAGCAAGTTTCAGGAAAGCCAAGCTTAGACAGTGAAGGACAGAAAGCTGGTAAAGATGTAACTGGACAAGGATGCCACATTTCAGCCCCAGTAAGCAGTAGAACTTGGCAGCTTTGGCCACATGGTTCTAGCTTTAGAGTTGAGGATAAAAGAAACATGTTATGGTATATTCCCCTGTGACTAAGGAAAGCTGATGAGGTCAAGCATGTTGTCAGGGTGTCTCTGAATGGAGATCTTATAGATAAGCCATTGCAGGAAGCTATGGTGTTGAAGCCTGGATTGCCTTGCAGAACCCAAGATGTGAGAGATGCCAGAGTTGTGGGATACCTGCAGAGAAGAGCTGCTAAAAATGGTGGAACCAGCCCAAGAGAAAGAAGCATGTAGGAGTCAACAAAGCAGAAAGGAGCTGGAGATATGAAGAGCATTTTGACATCAGAGATAGAGATGCAACTTTTGGAGTCTGTCCAGCTGCCTTTCAGTCTTGCTTTAGTCCAGGATTTCCTTGCTATGCTCCCTTCCCTGCATTTTGGAATGGTAATTATATCCTGTGCCATTATAAGTTGGAAACACATGATCTTTTTTTTTTTTGATTTTGACTTTTAAGGTAATTACAGTTTAGAGATTGCATGCATCTTAGAAGAGACTTTGAACTTTGAACTTTAAAACACTGTTGATACTGAGATAGTCTATGGAGACTTTTGAAGCTAGATTAAATGCATTTTGCATTATGATATTGTTACAAGCTTATGGGGGGCAGGGAGTAGAATGTGGTAGTTTGAATGTAATTGGCCCTCATAATCTCATAGGGAGTGGCACTATTAGGAAGTATGGCTTTGTTGGAGTGGATATGGTCTTGTTGGAGGAAGTGTTTCACTGTTGGGGTGGGCTTTGAGGTTTCCTATGCTCAGGAAACCACCCAGTATCTCAGTTGACTTCCTGTTGCCTGCAAGATATAGGACTCTCAGCTACTTCTCCAGCCCCATGTCTGCCTGCATGCTGCCATGCTCCCCACCATGATGATAATGGATTGAACCTCTGAACTGTAAGCTATTAATTGTTTGCTGTAAACCAATTAAATGTTTCCTTTGTAAGAGTTGCTATGATCATGGTGCCTCTTCATAGTAATATAAAACCCTAAGACAGAAGTCAACCCATCTAAAGCCCCAGTAATCCTAAGTAGGACATAGTTTTTGCACACACCTCTATCAAAGTCTCAACATCCAGGTGCTGTGGGATATTCTGTATGGCAAATGTGTTGCTGATTGGTCAATAAATAAAACACTGATTGGCCATTGGCTAGGCAGGAAGTATAGGCGGGACAAGGAGGAGAATAAAGCTGGGAAGTGGAAGGCTGAGTCAGAGAGACACTGCCAGCTGCCATGATGAGAAACAGCATGTGAAGATGCCGGTAAGCCATGAGCCATGTGGCAAGGTATAGATTAATGGAAATGGATTAATTTAAGCTGTAAGGACAGTTAGCAAGAAGCCTGCCATGGCCATACAGTTTGTAAGTAATATAAGTCTCTGTGTTTACTTGATGGGTCTGAGCGGCTGTGGGACTGGCAGGTGAGAGAGATTTGTCCTGACTATGGGCAAGGCAGGAAAACTCTAGCTACATCCAGGTACCTGATCTGTCATTCTTTTCCTGCTCTATACACTTTGCTCCTTTATATAGTGTGTTCTAACCTTTCCCCAAACTCTGATTTAATTAAAAAATAAATAAACAAACAAACAAGGAAAAAAGTCATTTTATGGTCTCTACTCGGCTCTTTGTCTGGTCTGGAATTGTGTTCAAGGAGAGGCATCCCTAACCTTAAGTTGCATTACCTAAGGAACAGAGTACTTCTCCAGAAATAAATCACAAACACCAATGGGTCACTAAGTTCCAACAGTCACCTGCTTTTGTAAAGGTCATAATTCCTATAAAAACATTTTGGCTTATGTTTTGAAGTGCGCAGCCTTAGTACTTCCTTTGCATTTGATGCTGGTTGTTATTAATCATGGTTTCAAGTAGCCACAGCTTCCTCAGCTGGATGGAGAGATCAGGTTTTATGTATTGATTAATCGAGGTGAATTCTGTGAGGCTCGTGTTTAGATGATGTAGCTGAGAATGGCAGCCAAATGGCCTCTGATTCCAGGGGACCACGTTCTCTTTCACATAGCTTCACTTCTAACTATTATAGCAATCGGGACTAATGGGCATCTCTGTTTCATTCTATGATCTATGAATAGGCAGAGGGGGGAAATTTTTCTATGTAGGATACTTCCTACAGATTGATTTTGCTTTATATAATCCCAAATTCACACTGAAATTTAATGTGCATTGTGAGGCATCAATGGAGCAGAAACAATTCAAATATAGCTTTTAGGTGTGGGACTTCTTGGGTATGATGAGGTTTAGGTACAATCATTAGATTGAACACCACATGTCTGATTACTGAGGACTTTTCAAGAGAAAGAGAGGGAGACAGGAACACACACACACACATATACACACTACGAGAAAGGAGAGAGAGAGCGAGAGAGCGAGAGCGAGAGAGCGAGAGCGAGCGAGCGAGAGAGAGAGAGAGAGAGAGAGAGAGAGAGAGAGAGAGAGAGAGAGAGAGGAGTTTCTACTGTGAGATGTCCTCCAATACTTAGAACTCTACCAGTCAAAAGGCCATCATGAGCTGAAGTTCCTGGGCCAAGATTTCCAACATTATGAGCTACAATAAATCTCTGTTCTTTAAAACATTCCAGTATGTGGTATTAGTTAATCAGAAGAAAAAGTGGATGAATACAAAAGATGGTACTAAGGTATGAGGTCACTGCTAATACAAGCACTTGCTAAAATGTGGATTTGACTTGGGAAATGAGGCTGCAGTTGGGGACTGCAGTTGAATGTTGAGGATGTCTCTCATAATAAGTGGGAGTGAAAGGAAAATAAGTGGAAGAATTTCAAAAAATCTTCAGCCTTTCCAAGGAGCAGGCAAATGATCACTAAATAAGGGAGGTGCTTCTTGCTAAAGAGATCAGCACAGCTGTAATTGTGAATTTCATCTCAATGTGAAAAGAAGCCTTGCTGGCATCTAATCAAGCTTGAAGACCACCTCTCCCATCATAAGCTCTTGGCTTTTGGGGGAAGAGTTATTGCAGGCAAGAGACTCAGTGCAACCTCTATGAATTAATTACCCATGGTTCCCAAATGTTCTCTGTCCTCTATGGCCAAGGATCAAGCAGGGATAGGTGCTGCTTGCTCTGCTAACAGATCCAGATGTCTCTATGATACTGTTTGCAGACAGGTACAATGCAATGTCATGACACTATGGTGATACCTTCCCTGATAGTTCAAGAAAGCCTGAGAAGTTGTGCAAAAATAAACAAAAGGTTAAAAGTCCCTACAGAGATTCCCCACTATGTACCTCCTGGAGCTGGGAAGTGAAGACAGAGCTGGTGTATTTCCATTCTCATGATATATATGTTGGTCTTACTCCTTTAGAGAATACTGCCTAATCCATCTAGTGGTATAAAAGGTCAGATTTCCAAAACCCTCTACTAGAATTTTCATTATTAGGATCATGTATTAATGGATTAAGTCAAATAGTGAAGCAGAGAAACATTTGGAGAGATTTGCTTGTAGGATGAATAATTTAATACCTGAATATGTGTCTATAATTATTTCTATTGGTCAGCAAAATCTGTGGCTATAATTTTATACTACAGAAGATCATTTCTCTACAACTCCGTTTTCTCCCATACTCTTTTCTCACTTTTGAAATCATGATCCATAACTCTTGAATAGACCTAAATGTTGAAAGTTTGAAACTTAGGATTCAGAGTTTGACAAAATGAAAGGAGTTTGGAGGATAGAAGTCTATGAAGCCAACAGCAGTCATTCTGTGAGTGGGGGAAAATCTATTGCTAAAATTTTTTGAGACCAGTTCTGATCTGATGTCTGAATCTAACTTCCACTATCCAAACAAAGAAACAAGCAAATAAGTAGTGTTAAGGGAATATAAGCAGCAAAGTTCAGAGGCTTTATGGCCAGCTTTGTCAGCAAATGTAATTTGAAGGGACTAAAGGAGGTTTAAACTTGAGAACAACATTTGCATTGAAAACTATACTAAAAAGTAAAAGGAAATAAATACAAATAAGTTGGTTTTCCATACTGAATGTACCCTTTGTGTAGACAACAAGAAACATCCATGAAACTCACAGTGGCAGTTGATATTTAGATAACCAAAGGGAAACACAGATGAGTGGGGGATTTGATGCAGACACCCTATTTAAGGTTGAATATTTTTGCCTGTTTGTTTTCATCTCTTGCTGATAAATTCATGTAGCTGCCATTCTTTGCTGACATAAGAACCAAGATTCTTTATCCTTCCAATATGGACCGAGACACAGTAGCTCTCCAGGATGCTCCAGGTCTTTTGTGCCAGATTAGGACTGCTGAGCCATCCAGTCTCATGGATTGAGTAGTTGCTAAGTTCTCACTTTGTCCAATGTGAAGAAACCACTGTTAGACTATCAAAATAGTATTGTATAAATCAATCCAGTAATTTTTCCTTCACTATATAGTTGTTCTCTTGGTTCTGTTCCTTAGAGGATCCTGACTAATACAAAGACTCAACATGGTGTTTCTGGTTGTAATAACTAAGGAAATATCTTGAGATAAGTAATTGAATTCTTACTTCAGATTGTAAACAGAATGTAGAATTGTAAACAGAATTGTGCAAAGCAGAAGGTAGGACATAGAAGAGGATCTTGGAAGGAAGCCATGGACTTCAAAGCTTAAGTAAATGATACAGGAACATAAAAATGATCATGCACCTTGAGTTTAGAGAGATTCTGAATGTATTAGACAGAATTTATGAGACTAGAGTTATTGCATTTCATAGAAACTGATATACCATTAATTATCTGCACCACTATTTTATATAAGGGTAAAGGGGGAGAGATGATGAATATTTTGAATCATTAATTATATGATTCATCCAATTTAAATCTGAAAATTATATATACAAATAGTAAAATATCAAACTAATAACAAAATGCACACTATATTTCATCATAAAAATATTTTTATTTTATATATTTTTTCATTATCTCCAAATAAACAACTCACTTGAGAGTTATAAGATGTCAAGTTACACAAAATTTAATAGCTGTCCAGGTAGTTATTCAAATAACTTTTGCCAAAAATTCAGCAGGAAGTGGATATAATCCAACTATATCAAACAGCAGGCAAGACACAATGCTAACACAAGTGTGTACCTGGTTAGTGACGGGGGAGTGAAGGCTATTAGTTCAACTCATTTGTGTGGAGTTTATACCATAGTATGAGAAGCCTTGCTGCTGAACCTCAACGGCTGCATTTATTGGGCAAGGCCTTCAATCCATGGCTAGAAAACTGACAGAAAATCATGCACATTTTTCTTTCCCAATTATTCCATTTTCACCCGTCAGCCAAGAAGTAACAAATCTCGAGGGATTAAATTTTGTAGTGTAAGTTGAGATTTACTATTAAAAATGACTCTCTCTATGATTCTGACATGTTTTTTCCCATAATTAGTGAACTCAAGGGCTTAACTTCTACATAATGACTCTAAGAGTCTTACCACATGTCCATTCTTCTGACATTCTTTGGGGAAAATAATCTGATTAATTTCCTATCAAAATAAGAAGGCACAACTGGGGAAATAATGGCCACATGGATTGTAACACAGTCTCAGAGAGCTAAATACTTTTACACGAGGTGTTATTTTGTTTTGTTTTGTCATTAATTCACAAATTTGTAATAGAGCAATCAAGTAGATCAGGTTTAACTTCTTTCTAGGGAAAACAGCACACATGGTTTTTTCCAAATAGATACACATTTCTTTTAAAAAAGTGCAGCTGGTGGAATATTGACAGCTGAATAATTACAAATGTATTCATTCATTAATTAGTTTCTGTCTAGTACATGCATACAGCTATGTCAATAAATATGAATATTGAAACTGAGAAACTGTGATAAGTTGTGTTTACTGCCACACAATTTCATTTATGACATCAGGATAGGGAATCTTCCTGTTGATGTGCTGTTATGTGACATTGAATCAGTTCTAAACAGACATTAGAAATCTATCAGGTACCTGATCTACAGAATGCCAACTCAGTCGTACGTGTGTGTGTGTGTGTTTGTGTGTGTGTGTGTGTTGTATGTGTGTGTGTGTTCATGTGCATGTGTGCACTTGTGTGTATCTGTGTGTCTCTTTGCACCGAAACTTTCAAAAAGAACTTAATGTTCTCTATACCTCTCTAATTCTAGCTTAAAATTATAAAAATATCCCTAATAAAAATATCTAAATTTGTTACACACTAAAATTTTCTTAAAGACTAAAATTAATACAAATATATTGCAAGAATTTGGAATTGGGTGTGTGCAGCTGTTTTAGTTAGAATGTACAAGAAATGACAAATAACACATATGCATTGTGCGTTAGTTTGAATGTAATAATCTCATAGGGAGTGATACTACTAAGATGTGTGGCCTTGCTGAAGTAGGTGTAGACTTGTTGGAGGAAGTGTGTCACTGTGGGGGTGGGCTTTGAGGTCCCCTTTGCTCAAGCTTCACTCAGTGTGGCACTCAGATCACTTCCTGTTGCCTGAAGATCAAAGGTGTAGAAGTCTTAGCTCCTTTTCCAGAACCATGTCTGTCTGCATGCTTCCATGTCCCACCATGATGATAATGGACTAAACCTCTGAAACTGTAAGCTACCCAATTAAGTACTTTCCTTTATAAGAGTTGCTGTGGGCTTGGTGTCTCTTCACAGCAATAGAAATCCTAACTAAGACAGAAGTTGGTAGCAGGTACTGGGGCATTGTTGTAATAGTCCTGATCATGTTTTTGTTTGGAGGAATTTGGACTTTGTGATTTTGGGTTACGAAATTACATCAAGCATTTAAGCACTGCTTGATGGGCCATATTAGTAGAAGCATGGAAGATTTGAACTGTGGGGTCCTGGCTTAAGAAGTTTCAGGAAAGAATGATTTTAGTATGTTGCCTAGAGATCATTCTTGTGACATTTTGGTGAAGAATGTGGCTGTTTTTTGCCATTGTACAAAAAAGTCTGCCTGAGTTTAAAGTTAAAATGTTTGGATTAATTCTGTTGGCAGAGAAAATCCCAAAGCAACCTAGTATAGACTTTGTCATGTGGTTACTAGTGTTCATGCTCATAAAGATTTATAATGAAAATGGGCAAGTTAAGAATGGTAAATTACAAAATGTAAATTTTGAGGAGAAAGAGAGCACCAGGAAGTGGAATGGAACTAAGTCCTGTGTTCAAGGAGATAAATGGATTAATAAATGGAATAAAGGGAGTGGTGACCTCAGGGCAAGATCCCACCCAGCTAAGTTTCAAACTTGTGAAAAGGAATTAAAGAAAAGCTTAAGAGTTAGGTATGGTAGTGCACCCCTTTAATCCCAGCACTCCGGAGGCAGAGACTGGTGGATCTCTGAGTTTGAGGTCAGCCTGGCCTACAGATCCAGTTTAAGGACAGCCAAGCTTAGGCAGTGAAGGAAACCATGAAAAACAGAAAGCTGGTGAAGATGTAATTGAACAAAGGGGCCTTATTCCAGCTTCAGCAAGCAGCAAGACCTGGCAGCTTTGGCCATGTGGTTCTACCTTTAGAGCCAAGGATAAAAGAAAGGTTTATAGGATCTTCCCTTGTGACTAAGGAAAGCGGCTGAGGCCAGACATATGTCAGGTGTGTCCCTGAATGAAGGCCCAGAGAGACCATTGCGTGAAGCTGTGAAAGTGGAGCCTGGATTACCTTGGAGAATCCAAACTGTTAGAGATGCCAGAGTCATGGGATACCTGCTGAGGAAAGCTGCTAACAGGGAGTGGAACCAGCCCAAGAGAAAGAAGTGCGTTGCAGTCTACAAAGCTGAAAAGAATTGTAGATCTGAAGAGTGTTTTGACCTCAGATATGGAGATGCAGAGTTTGGAGTTTGCCCAGCTGGTTTTTGGTCTTGCTTTATTCCAGTATTTCCTTGCTTTTCTCCCTTCCCTGCATTTTGGAACAATAATGTATATCCTGTGCTATTAAATGTTGAAGGAATGTGATTTTTTTATTGAAAAATATAGGGAATTACAGTTAAGAGATTGCATGCATCTCAGAAGGGATTTTGAACTTTGGACTTTAAAACATTGTTGAGACTCTGATAGACTATGGGGACTTCAAAGTTGAACTAAATGCATTTTGCATTATGATATTTTTTTTTAAGCTTATGGGGACCAGGGAGTGGAATGCAGTAGTTTGAATATAATTGACCTCCATAATTTCATAGGTAGTAGCACTACTAAGAGGTATGGGCTTGTTGAAGTAGGTGTGGATTTGTTGGAGAAAGTGTGTTACTGTGGAGATGGGCTTTGAGGTCTCCTTTGCTCTAGCTTCACTCAGTGTGGCACTCAGATTGTTTCCTGTTGCCTGTGGGCCAAAGACTGAGAATTCTTAGCTTCTTCTCCAGTACCGCATCTGCCTGAATGCTGCCATGTCCCACCAGGATGATAATGGACTGAACCTCTGAACATAAGCCACCCAATTAAATAGTTTCCTTTATAATAGTTGTCATGGTCATGGTGCTTCTTCACAGCAATAGAAACCCTAACTAAGACACATTATCTTATATCAAATTTTATAATTTAAAAATATAAAAGACATATTATGCCTCTTTTTAATCCATGTATAATTGCATTCTTTCTTAGTCAATGTTGTCACCTTTCTGGGTTTTATTTAAGTTTTTTTTATGTGATGTGATGTGATGTGATATGATGTGTGTGTGTGTGTGTGTGTGTGTGTGTGTGTGTGTGTGTGTGTGTATGCACACACGAATGACTGAAAGTTTTACTGAAGCCAGAGGAGATGTTAGATCCCCTTGAGCTAGAGTTATAGACAGTTGTGAGCCATCTTCTATGAGTAATGTCAACCAAACATAGGTCCTCTGAAAGAACATCACATGTTCTTAACTGTTGAGCCATCTCTCAAATTTCATCCTTTCCATTTTTGAATAAGTCATTACATGTATTGACATCATTTCCATGTATTTTTATTTGCCTGGTGTGCCTAAATAAAAGTGTAGATGAGGCATGAAGCAGCCAGACACTTAAGAGTAGATCCTAATTTGAATGTGTTTAAGATGCATGTAGCAAAATCTAGACTCAAAATATGCTAGCTGCTGAAAAAAAATCTATTTCTGAACATGAGGAAATGTACTGAAATGGAGCAGTTCCCTGGCTGATAAGTGTCAGGGACTTTGTGGAGGATGCAAGCTCTTTCTATTGTCCTCTTCCATGTCTGATTACCTTCCCTTCAGGAAGATGCACCTGCAGTTTCAGCTAGAATTTTAGGAGTCACAGGAAGACTTGACAAATTCCACAAGGAAAGGTGTAGTATCTTACTTCAGTGGGCAAAGAGAAGAAATCTGTTCCAGAATATTCTAGCATCTAAGTTTTTCTTGGGCATGATTGTTCATATGCTGACTCTCCTTTTTAAAAAAAATTACAAGTTAACAATATGCAATTATATAACTTTTCACTATGAGAACTGATATTATGATTTACGCATACAATGTGGAATAATTCCATCACTGGTCTAGTTAATATATCCATCACTTCAAGTACATGGCACTCCCTAGAGTAATAGCTTATACACTTACTTTCTTTGCAATTTTGAAATAGGCATTGTTGTTATTAACAATGCTGATCAACACATCTACAAACCAACTAAACAAACAGCAAAACATAAATAAATAAAAGGAAGAAAACCAAAAATTATTCATATCCTTCCTGCCTGAGGTTCTATGAACTCTGATATCTTGTCCTCATGTTCTTTCCTCCAACTTCCATAACCCACGTTATCTTCTCCGAGTCTGTGAGATTTGTTCCTCCTGTAAGTGAACACTGGCAGGCAAGAGGGATTGCCCATGACCGGCAAATGAAGCACATGGCCGGGGGAAGATTTTGTACCTCTTAAGTGTGACTATGCGCCAGTGTTCCTTATTCCATCTGTGTACTGATGAATATGTTTGATCTTCTTACCTTTCACAAGTCAAGAACAAATATTTTGCCTCCTTAGATCGCAATAACTGAGGAATTTAACCTTTATCAGCTACACCATAGGGGTGACTTTCTTGCTCTGCCTTATTAAACAAAATGGTACTCCCCACGTAACAGATTATTTGTGTGTATATGTTAAGTAGACACAGCACTTACAAGAGTGAAAAAGGAAAGAAAGAGGTAGGGTTAAATAGTAAAAACCCTTAAAATGTGAAACTTATTCAACTAATAAGTTCAATTAATAAGTCTTGGACTTATTGATCTAGGTCATGATCCAAAAGTTTTATCAATCTTACAGGATCTTATATCCCTATTTGCATTTTATCTTATTCTGCATAATTCTACTCTAAATTTCTCTAACTTATTATTTTCTTTCTTGAACGCATGCCTCATCTCACTAAATGGTACCATTATCTCCCTCAGACTTCCCTGACACTTGCTTCTGCCTCACTGCTGGTATTCACACTTCTCACAGGCCAGTTGCCTGTGCTGACACAGTGGGACTCATGGGTGTTAAGTCTTCCGGTGCTTTTCTCAAAGGAAAGCAGTATAGCCTTCTTATCTGCCTTCCTTCTATTTAGCACTATGGCAAATAATAGTTGTGGACAATTGCATAAATGGAAGGAGCCAGCTGGTGGCACTGTGGAGTACAAGGCTTGGTGGCTACCTATCAGACAGAAGGAGGCTGTTTGTGTGGTACCCTGATGGTTCCAATTTTAATATTTCATAGTGAAAAAGATACCAAGCAAGTTCATCTTAATCTATGCAACATATTATTTACTACAGAAGATACATTTCAGGCATTTGATTTATCCCGGTTTATATGATTCTCAGAATACCATTCCCCTCCCGTTTTAGTATGTCTATTTCTATTCTCCTTAAAAATCTTAAATATCAAAGCAGGATAAGACAATCACCAATGTGACAGAGTTAAGAAGGAAGGGTAAGTCTCCATGACCATGTACTCTGATGACCCAAAATGTTTGTTCTTTATTTGTGTTAAGGAAGTAATTTTACCTACCCTGAAATAACTTATTCATCAATAAACAAACAGAGTTAAAAAGATCATGTCAGGTTAAATATAAGGTATTCAAATAGATTTGGCTGGTCAGAGGCCAAAGGGATATTCATTATCTGTTTGTGTTCACTTAGAAACAGAGTATGATCTAGAAACTAGTGTGCTACCAAATCACACCCCCTCAAGCTGCTGCACAGCATCACCCTTCCTGGTAGGTTTTGTCAGCTTCCGATACTAAGGCCAGCGATAGCCCTGACATTCAACTTCATTGTTCTGTTCCATCTCTCAAAACTTATAGAACTTCAGTCATTTTGTGCCAATATTCACACTGGTAGTTCTCTCATATAATGCCTTGGGAAAGGCAGCTTGAGTAAACATTTCCACATCAATAGAACTGAGAACCAATCAGCATTAGCAGACTGTATAATCTAGTCTACTCAAGATACAGTAATGAAATTCCATAGACCAAATGTCTTATAAGCAACGGGGATCTCATTTTCACAGTCTGGAAACCGGGAGGTCCAAAGTCAAGACACTGACAGATTTGCTACCAGATGAGAGCTAGCTATCCTTCTGTTTGAAAGAAGGCATTTTTCTTGTTATTCCTCACATAAAAAGGGAACAAATGAGCCTCCCCAGTTCTCTTCCATAAGACCACTGATCATATTCATGAGAAATCTGCTCTCGCAAGCCTAACCTTTCCTCAAAGGATCCACCACTTAATATCATCACCTGGGGGTTAGGATATTAATTAATACATGAATCTGGGGGAACACAAAAATTCAAGTCATAGCACTGTATCTTTTGTTTGGGTCCCCAAATCTTTCTACTAGGACTCTAGAATTTGAGAATAAGCAAGTATATTAAACATTATGTGCCCTTAGCTTGACTGATCGTCTCATCATTTGAACCTCTAGTTCTCACTCACTGATGAGGATAGGGAATTTGCTATCATATCTTGGATATAAGAAATTCACGGTCAGGAGGTCTTAAGAATTTAGGATCTATTCTACATTTCCCTCAAACAAGAAGTAATGGTTCCTGAATAGGTGGTTTTTATGGATCATGTGTCTTCTTCTGGTGCTGATGTAATAACCTTGTTCTAAAAAGGGAGGAATAGATTGACTACAGGTTAATTATAGAAATGACATTATTCAAATGCCAAAATTCCAGGAGATATTACACACCAATTTATATACGAGAAGCCAAAAGTATCTTACAGATTTATGTCTTCTTTCCTTTTATTAAAGGCTACAAGTAATTTATTCACTTGGGCTGATATTCAAAACAACTTTATCACTGCATATTGAGTCATGAGTCAACCCAAGTCAAAGCATTAGTAGAGAAAATAATTTTGTTGTCTATGAAATTTTGTAAAGTGTTCAAACTGCCTCCTTTCAAACTGCCTCCTAAAATAGACATATCTTAGCAATTAATTTTTAATTTAAAAAATCAACAGAATTATGGAGGTACACTTATTTTAAGATTAGTTATGTTAATAAACCATTACCATAATTTGTTTTATTTTCTACTGAAGTGCAAAACAATCCATATCTCACTAATCTACAGATAAGCACTAAGTCTTGCTTAGTATTCAATTTGTATTCAAAATATTTTTTCTTATTATTGCTCTGTGGCAGTCAGATTTTGCCCCATTTCATGTTTCATATCTTAATTCTTAAAACATGAATATGCTGCCTTACATGGCAAAGGGAATTTTTTTGTTTTGTTTTGTTTTTTTCGAGACAGGGTTTCTCTGTGCAGCTTTGCGCCTTTCCTGGAACTCACTTCGTAGTCCAGGCTGGCCTCGAACTCACAGAGATCCGCCTGGCTCTGCCTCCCGAGTGCTGGGATTAAAGGCGTGCGCCACCACCGCCCGGCAGCAAAGGGAATTTTTAAGTTTTAATTAAATTAAGTATCTTAGAGTCTAGAAAGCATGCGTGCGTGTGTGCGTGCGTGTGTGTGTGCGTGCGTGCGTGCGTGCGTGCGTGTGTGTGTGTGTGTGTGTGTGTGTGTGTGTGTGATGAGAGAAATAACTCCATTGCAATGCTGTAAGAAATACAGCTCTGCTTCCCCCTTCTCAGCCTGGCCCCTGCTCCACCAGATAGTGACATTTGGATGTCTCTCCTTTTCAGGAATTTGACTATAACAACAAGAAAAGTAACAAATGATCTATTCATAAAAGAGTTGGGCCTTTGTGGAACAGACACCCATGTAAGTCTACTCCAAGATAAGTCTACTTTGCACTTTTTCCTGGCTTCTTCATCTTTGAAACTCCTGAAGAGAGTTGCAACTGTCTTCCAACAGTCAGCTGCCACCAGACATGCCGAGAGTAGCCTCTTCCCCATAGTTTTTTCATTCCATCAAGCTAGTGTGTGTTTGTTCATATAGCAGTGGCTAGGCAGGTGGGGAGAAAAACCACTGATGCCTGAGCACCATTGAAATACGTTAGGATGGCAGCACTTATAGTTTTGTCAGTTTATGGAGAAAGCACTCTTAAGGATATCCAAATTTCTTTGGATGACAAAGACATTGGGGATGGGAGAATTTAACTTCTTAGTTATCAGCTATTGGATGTGTGATGTAGGACCTCCTTTGAACAGAAAGTCTGTCAGTCAAACAGGCAGCTAGACCACCTTCATGCCTGTACCAGCTAGTTATCTTGAACATCCCAAAGAAACTTCAATATGATGACATAAAAGATGGCCATAACTTCTGGAATTCTGAAGATACAGCCCCACAAGGGATATTTGATCACAAGCTTCAAAGTTCTATTTCTACTTGAACAATAGAGGCAGCAACTCTGAAGGCTGTGATATGGTGGCAAGTTCCTGATTGGTCCAAAATACAAGCCTAAATGACTGTGATTGGTTTAAACACCAGCATGCTGCTCAGGTTTACTTAATTTTGTTGCCAGGAGACAGTCTTCTGTGTTACCCACCCGCTATGACCTTTCCTTGTAGTGCAGGTTGAATTAGAGCAGAAATAGTAGAGGACAGCATTGAGGTGAGGTCTGATGCAGTGGGCAACTTCTAGTGATCATGCATGTATCTTGCAGACTGAATCCTTTGGGTGGAAGCAATGCATAGCAGCTTGATAGCTGAAGAATCCACCATCATACAAGGAACCCACATCACATGTGCCATGGGAATCTGACACCTGCTGGTTCCACTTTTAAGTGCTACTATTGCTGGACTCTTACACTTCTATGTCCTCCACTGGGATTCCGAATAGCCCTCCTTGTGACTGGCAGAGTTTCTCCATTCCCCATCTCTCTTCCTAGCACAAAGCATCCACAATTGACAAATGGCAGGTGAAGAAGCAGTAGGGAAAATCGTAGGCTAAGAGGCTGATGACAATTTCAAGAAGCTTCAGACTGACACCAGAAGAATCCACAGGCTTGAGCCACAGTGACTGCCTGCTGAGTGAGTCCAGGGATCCCTTGTGAACCTGCTAGATCGTGCCTAGGTGCTGGGGAATGTCTACACCTAAGTGATCCCAACTATGACCAGTAGTACTCAATTTCTGGTTTGGCCTTCTGGTACTCTTCTAACAGAGGCTGCTACCACGAGTTGTTGGGGAAGTGACTATTGGCACCTGAAGGAACTCAACAGTTTAGGAACAGTTAGGGACAACAGAGGAAAAGGAATAGAACTAGAGTCAATAGGAGAATGGAGACCTATGAAAAGGATCCAAGGAGCCAAAGAAGTGTTCCAGAGAACTGTCTTCAGGAGCAAGGGTCTCAGTACCCAGGCTGGGAGCTATAATACTAGCCACTGTCCAGGCAAAGCCCACAGGTCTTGATACTAGAGGTCTGAACAGGGACTATAACATGTGTAGGACTAAAGGTCCTGATAATTCAGGCAAGCAAAGGAACTGAAGTCTTTGAGGGTGCCACTCACTGTCATGTCTATGGCAACCCGTTTCTACTGTCAGACCCACAAGGAAAAAGGAAATCTGCCAGAGGCCAGCATTTCAAAAGCTTCTTGCTACCCATGATTCCTATCGAAGAAGAGCAAACCAGTCCTCAGTTTATTAGTATCAGTTAGACCACGGAGGTCAAGCTTAAAACTGTGATGTCATTGCTTTCAACATTCTGTTGGCTAATACAAATCCCAAGGTCAGCCCAAGGCAGGAGAGAGAATGAGAGTGTTTTAGATTGATGAGTCAAAGAGGACTTCTGAGAGTGTAGGATATTTAAAAACCAAACGTATTTCCTTATGTGGAAACACTAGCCCATGCCCTATTTCTGCCTTAACAAAGCAAATCGCTGTAAACTCTGTTTTTGAAGACTGGGTTTGACTCAATGGTTTTGACATCTCAAATCTTTGATGAGGTTCATCACTTAATTTTTACTAGGCAGATCATTCTTCAAATATAGTGGAAAACGGTTGCCCCTAGATACACAAAATAACAACGACAACAACAAACCTTCTGATGTGTGATTTCCAACTCTTCAGCTTCCTCAGATGCTTCTATTTTCATAGCTCTGCTTCTGTCATGTGCTTTAATGAAAACAGGACACAAATTGCACAAACAAAACCAGAAACTGTCTAACACAAATCTATGATTCTTCAGTTAAGTGAACTCATGCACTTTTTTGATGTCTTGATTTGGACACATGTTGTCCATGTGTGTAGGTGTTGCTATGTGTGCCTGTATGTGTGTGTGTGTGTGTGTGTGTGTGTGTGTGTGTGTGTGTGTGTGTGCAGGTGTATGAGGAAGTCAGAGGGTGATGTCAGGAATCTCTCACTCTCAATCTCATATTTTGGTTTAGGGTCTTTCACTGGCCTGGAGCTCAACTATTTGCTAGACTGTCTGGCCAGAAAGCCCTATGGGTTCTCCTGCCTCTGTCTCTCCAGTGTTAAAATTGTGGGTGCACACTGTTTTTTCCTAGCTTTTCTGGGGGTACTTGGGGTCTAAACTCTATGGTAAAAGCACCTTACTTCTAGAACCATCTCCTTAGCCTGTTCCTTGCTACTTAGTTTCATAGTTTTTGAATCTGAGGTCTGAACTAGATGTTGTCAGCACCATATGTTATCATTCACTAGGTCGTTACAATTGATGAAGTAACACTATTTTAAGAAGGAGCTTTGTTGTACAAATTCTAATGGGTTTCATAATAATAAAAAAAAAAAAACTGGAGCCAGATATTGAGGTAAATGCTAAAAGATCAAAGAGACAAAGGAACAAGCCACTGCCATGTCTTACCTCTGGGGCTCTTCAGCCTGAAAAGCCTCTAGACTTTAGTTCCTATCTCCTCATGCCTTATATACCTTTCTCCATTTAGCCATCACTTCCTTCTTAGCACTGGGGTTAAAGGTGAGTGTGCTTCCCAATCAAAGGCATGAAATCTCAAGTGCTGGGATTAAAGGTGTATGACTCCCAAGTATTGGGATTAAAGGTGTGTGCCACCAATTCCTGGCTTTGTTTCTCTCCTAGACTGAGTCAATCTCATGTAGTTTAGGGTGGCTTTGAACTCACAGAGATCCAGACAGATCTCTGCATCCCGAGTGCTAGGATTAAAGGTGTGTGCCACCACTACATGGCTCCTATGTTCAATCTAGTGGCTTGTTCTATTCTCTGATCTTCAGGCAAATTTTATTAGGGTACACAATATATCACCACAGAGCTTCTTTTCACCTTCAGGGCCAGTAAAGGCAGCTTTGAATATCCCTTCTCCGGAGCTCATAGGTTTCTTCATGCTTCCCAGCGGGCAGCCACTGTTCCTTTTGAGTGAGTATAAATTTCCTTCTTGGAGACCTGAGGAATGCAGTTTCATTTGCTCTTTACACGAGCCTTCTCTTGATAAAGGACATCAGATGGGGGTCTGTTGACCGCTGGATTTTATACCTAGTCTTTGCAGGTTGTCTCTGACCTTCTGTAAAATTCTTCACATGGACAGCTTTTTAAAAGGCAAACAGTTCTGCATAAGTCTTGGGTGTTCAGTTCTTAGGACATTCACCATGTCCCTTGGGAGGCTGCAGAGAAAAGGGGTGGTTTGTAAAATTGGAAAAAAAATCACATTGAAGGGACAGAGAAGCAGTCAGTAAAGCCAACCTTTATCCTTTCCAACTCACAAATGTTTCTTAAATATATTTAGCTACCAAAGTCTTATTTTCAAATATTTATGTGCCCTCCCTCCCCCTCAAAAATAAAAAAAAAGCACTGCTGGAAACGACTTCAGTTTAATTACAATGCACTCTTGTTAATAGCTTGCAAAGGTCCTCCAGGCTTTTCTTTAGTGTTGATTAATTATGGATACACTAGACGAAGGAGTCAGTAAACCAGTGGGGATACTTTTGATAAAGGTTCTTAATCATACAAAACTTACATCTGAGTTCCCCCTGAGTGGTAACGGGGCACTTGCACCTTTTGGAGGCAATAATCCTGAATCATAATTGGTTAGCCAGTAAAAACCAGCTGCAACCCACGTTAGGGTTCCTTGTCCCTCTGGACTCATTCCTCCAAACTTTAATTTCACAGGATGAAACACTGGCATGATTCGCTTCAAAGCAAACACATTTCTCAATTTAACATCTGGCTTGAATGCCCTTTGCTTTTCCATCCTGACTTAGCACGTCTGAGCGGCCCCCATTTCTCTTTGTTGAGCTGGAATCTAGAGATGCTCAGTAGAGCATTGTCTGTACTGAGCCATTCTGGGACTCCGGGACTAAGACTCTTTCTCACAGTTAGAACTAGCCACTTTCGAGCTCCTTCACTACTTGCCAAGGAGAAGAGACATCTGCTTTCTCACTTTGAGAGTTGGTGGAAGGCCTTGCCTTGGGATGAGATGTGGAGAAAATGGTCTAAAGTCAGGCCAACCATAATCATAGCTGATTTATTTCTGTCAAAATGCTCTGTTCACTTTCTTTGGAAAGAAGCTGCTAGAAAAGCGTTTTATTTATCTGTCTTTCTGCTGATACCTGCACCACCAGCCAATGTGTATATATATATATATAGTTTGCAACTCCAACTTTATATCTCATTGGATTGTTTTCTGGACTGTTAAAAGGAAAAAGGATAGGGGTTGCCTTATTTTACAAATAAAGATGCAGGTCACTCAGGTCCATTTTGATTTCAGAGAACAACACTTAAAAATATGAGTATACCCCATGGTGTTATGCCTTGGTTGTCAGCCTGACTGGATCTGGACTCCACTAAATGACAAGCCTCTGGGCAGAGCTGCCCTGGTCCTGCCTCTCCTGCTAGCTGTATTGCTTCCCTGATATTAGAATCCAGCATCTTTGGACTTCTGGTGTAGAATGAAGATGTGCCTCTGTAAGAATTATTCTGGTTCTTCAGCACCGGGTTGGGACTGATGACGCACCTAGTGTCACGGACTGAGCAGCTATGGAGTTCTCCGCCTCTCCAGTGTGAAGATCCTATGGATTAAGTGTTAGTATTCTGAACTGCCCCGATATCATTTATGTAAAGTCCCCTTTAAGAAAAAAACTCCTTTCCCTTCCCCCTTCACTCTCTCTCTCCCCTCCCACAAGGTTTTGTGCACCTCTCTCTCTCTCTCTCTCTCTCTCTCTCTCTCTCCCTTTAAAAATGAAAACTTTCCACGTGGATGTCATTGTCTGTCATGTGAGTAACTTTCCATAGCACCTGTGGCATCTGCTATGCTGGCACAGCATGTCTCACTCGCTGCAGGGCACCTTGGTCCAAACCAACCAAGGCCTCTTGAGCGCTGCTTCAGAACAATAACATGAAACCAGTCTAATACCACACTTTTTAATGTATGTTCATTCTGTTGGTTCTGTTTCTCCAGGGAACCCTGACTAACACATCTGATTTTGGGAATATACTTCTATCAAAAAAAAAAAAAAAAAAAGGAAAGCTGATTAGTTTTAATTAAGAAATGTAAGAAGAAATATTCTTGAGAGTTTATGACGGCTATTCAAACTTCTATGATTTTTTGCCATTTATTTAAAATCAAAGTATAACTGGACATGCTATAGTTTATCTGGCAATTCCAATAGATGAGCCTCACGAGTCTACACCGTAATTTTTAAGTAGATGTTTCCCTGTGCTTAAGAAGTTCTCTGCCTTCCCTGTTGTAGTCAGGTAGATGTGGACTCGTTTTGACTTGCTCACAGCCTTCCCATTTCTGTGGGAACTATTCAGTCATGTTACTTATCACCTCATTAGAGTAAAATACAGGGCACAGATCCCTTAGTGGGTTCTTTGTTTTTCTGAGACGATAATAACCCAGACGCTAAAACCATATTCTTATAGAGTCATTTGTCTACTGTTTGTACAGAACCCGTTTTTAAGTTCAGGATCACTGGAAAAAAAGCTTTTCAGTTTAAAACAAGGATACAACAGAAGCATCATTTGTTTTTCACTGGTCTTAATTACTGTGTCCTTTTTCTTTATCCACCCAAAGGCTCCTTGATGAGAATAAGTGGGAGAACATGGTGGCGCACACAGTCAGCCTCACTTTTTTTGTCTGAAAGAAAATGAACTAAATTGACAGCTAGACATGGTGTTTAATTATTGTTAGGAAAAAAACCAAAAGAATCAAGAAACCTAAAACCATTTCATCATTTCAGGTGCTACATCATTTATCCAGCTATGTACCTAACTTCTCAAACAATGGAATAATGACTTCTTTTTACCTTTTGATTAATTGTTTAGCCTCTAAATTCAGAGGAACGAATGCCTTAAAGGGGCATTAATTACTATTAGGAAGGTTAAGGCTAATTGCTACTGCTCTTCTTTTTAACTTTGCGGTTGTTGCTCTTCTTAGAGATCTGAGAGATCCTTCACTTGGTTGCTTTGACTTTCCAATGTTTCTGGAGTCAGGTTACAGCTGCAGGCACTACAGTGCTGAAAATTGGGGTTGGGAGGGTCTTCACAGGTCATTGCTTGAGTGGAGCTGGGATTAGTTCTAGGTGATGGTGTGATCCTATTCTCCAGTCCCTGACTTCCTTCCATTTAGAGAGTGTGTTTAACCATCTGTGGCCTCCATGCAGGGTGCTTGCCACTCAGAAGCTTGTGAGGGACAGCTGTACTTCAGAGTGTCATAGGTACAGGAGCGAGTACTTGTTAATAATGTTTTGACAAAAGTGAATCCAGAGAAGTGCTATAATGGACAGACACCAAAAAGCATCACCCACCTAACCTCCTCTACTCCAAAGCCCATTTTCAATGTCAGCTTGAACAGCAGGAGTTCCAGTTCAACTGGAAAGCTTCCTGTTCTCATCACAAATCATTCTCTCCACCCCACACACATGTGTTCATGTAAATGTATCCCAAACCCTGCGAATTGTGGCTCTCCTTCTTACCAGGTTATTGTTGAAGGTGCTGTCTACTCCACTATCCAGACGCCAAGGATGCTGGGAGGATGTAGTGTAGTCTGATACCCCAATGCCTAATTTTAGGAAGGGCCCAGAGATTTCTTTCAAATCCTAATATAAATGTAATAACCCCATTTCTCCTGCAGCATGTATTTCTTTCTATGTTCTGAATACTGCAAGTCTCACATCATGCTTCTATATTTTCAGAACCTGCTACAAGTTCAGAGAAAAATTGAAGTTCTGGAAGGAAGCAGAGATCAGAGCTAAATTTACTTTCAACTTTAGGTACAGAATCCAGGGTGTACTTCCTTCCTCCTCCCCCGTTCCTCCTTCCCCCTTCTTTTCTCATTTTCATTTTTGAGTAATATTATCTCTACAATAGTCTCTAATAACTTTTATTCTGATGTCCTCACTCATTTTTTTCGGTTATTATATTAGGTATACTACTAAAGGCTTTACTATTAGAAATACTTTTAAAAAAATACAATACTCAATAAACTTGTGTTTATGGGTTGAAACAGGTAGAAACAACAATAGCCTAAAAACTATGGACATGGGGCTAGAGAGATGGCTCAGCATTCAACAGCACATACTAATCATCCAGAAGATCAGAGTTCAATTCCCAGCACCCAGTTAGATACCTCCCAACTGCTGTTGCCTTCACCCACACACCCATAATTAAAAAACAAGTAAAAGAGCTCTGGGGGTAATTAACAGGTCCATCTCTTGTTCTACGCTGTGTTACAAGTACATATACACATATTCAACTTATACCTAATTTATGTGTGTTTTTAAACATAAAAACCAATTTTATTTCCATATCTAGCAACTATGGAATTGTTTTATGGGTAAGCTACGGTTTATTTGAATGCTTTGATATTGTTGAACCATGAACTTATTTTCATAGTTTTGCTGTTAATAACAATGGTGTATGTACACAGCCCTTGCATCAGTTCCCAGCTCTGTAAAAAGAAAAAAGAGAACAAATAAACAAGCAAAATAAGCAACTGTGTTAAACTTCTTTTGACTGAAATCATTGTACATTTATCTATGATATACTCTTAGTTCAACAGTTCTGGACCATGAATAGACATCAAAATTATTCTGCATTATAATTTTTTCTCTCTCTCCTTCTTATTCTTTTCTCTTTTTTTGACAAAATTTAAACTTTTGCTTTTCTAGGAATAATTTCCAATTTCCAATATCTAGCAAAGCCTATCACCTATCCTAGAACAAATAGTATTTTCTAGTACAATTCTTGTAGATGAATTTCTAAATGGTCTTATTAAATAAAAAACACAGAGCCAGATATAGGGGTGAAAACCTGAGAGATCAGGGAAATAGGGAAAGTCACAGCTAACCTTACCTTACCAACTCCGCAGCTTCCAAAAGCAAGCTACTTCCTGTCTACCCTCGCCTATACCTATATGCTTTGCAGTTCTGCCATCTGATTTGCTCTCTCTGTCCAGCTACATCACTCCCTCTTTCTGCCCAGCTCTGTCACTTCCTGTCTGTCTGTACAGACCTCCAGACCTCCATGGTTGGAATTTAAGGCATGTGCCACCACACCTGGTTCTGTTCCCAGTGTGGGCTTGACTTCACAGAGATCCAGACAGATCCCTGCCTGCCAAAAGATAGGATTAAAAGCATGTGCTACTATTGCCTGACTTCTATATAGTGGCTGGATTTTTTCTCTGGTCTCCAGGCAAATTTTATTAGAAGACACAGTATACTGGGGGACATAATACATCACCACACATTCTCCTTCATTTTTTTCTGCATCCAACCTGAAGTACTATATTGCTTTTAATTTATCTAGTTCAATGACCATGTGCAATAGAAAGAATGTATTCAATCCATGAATGTGCATCAGAACACCATATTTGTAACACTAAAAATGCCTTGAGTTCTGCTTTCCCTAAAGGAGCACAAAGCTCCCAAAGAATGAAGCTCCCAACCAGACAATTTAAATAGCAGCATAATGTCTTGAAGCTGAACTTTTCATTGTTTTGGTTCATTGGACTGCAGAGGTCTGGCAGCAAACAAACGAACTAAACTTCAAACTGTGACAAGCCATTCCAAGGGGATTTGGAAACCTGACCTACTTCACCTTTGCAAGAACAGAAGAGGAAGGGCAGGAGTAAGACTGCCACAGAATCAAGTAAGAGGAAATCGGCTAAGGCAATAGAACTTCCTAACAGCCCCATCTTTGTGTTATAGTCAGAACACAAAGGGGATTCCTGTACACTAAGATGTTCTTTGCAAGGGCTTGCAGCTGCTCATGATTGAGGTGATGTAGCAAAGAGCTTGTAGTAGCACAAAGGTGGTTGTGGGCCTCCACAGGCTGAGCATAGTATACTACTTACTTCTATAGATCCTTTTCTCATAGGAAATATTATTAAACGCTCCTGTTTCCTAACCTTAGAAAAATATCATTTCTTCTATACAAGTAGAAGTAGTGGAAGTCAAGTGATGCCTTGCTTAGGACCTGGATGCAAACAGACAGTCAATGCTTTCTCTGGGGAGTGGTGAAGAAGAGTTCTCATGTCCAAGCCTGACCATGATATAAGGAAAAGATTATATTTACACAGGAAAAAGAATAATGGCAAAGACCCACACTGGGGTCTCTGTGCTCAAGACAGAGCTAGATAATCAAGACTTATTCTTCACCATTGCAAGGTTGGCATCAGAAAAGAAGAAATGGTGTGCTCACTATCATCGAAGAAAAAAAAATGAGAGCACAGAAGAACAGACCTTGTATTTCACCCAAAGCCACATTCATTTTGTGTGCATAGTGTCTATTCTAGAGACGGTGTGCTCCTGAGCTGAGCAAATGCTGTTGTAGGACACTCAGAGGCAGATTTTCTGACAAGTGCTGATCTCTTACTCAGATTTCCAAAGCGACTGAAAGCAAGCTGAAAACCTGACTCCATTGTCCTTACTATGTGTCTGCACTTCCGTACTTTAGCTGAGGGCACAGAGATACATTTTTGTTCTTAGCGTTTCCTCTTCAGTCTTCTTATGCTTCACGGAGAAAAGAACCTAGAAGGAAACACACCTCCCTGTTCTAAATGAGGAAATTCACCCAGAAGGGCAAAGATACATCTTCAATAATTAACAGACTAACAACTTAATAACTCCTGAGACCACTGTGCAGGGCTGGGAGATGAGACAGTGTGTCAGTCAGCGATGGGCGGTGTACGTGAGGGGACACAGTAAAGAAACCACTGAAGTGGCTGCTCCACTTCATTGTGTATATGAGAGAGAAACTATCCAGAGCTATTTGGAAGAGTCAGAGCGGGAAGGAAAAGACGTAGACTGGTTATGGCCAGGGTTAGAAAAGTGGGAGCGCACGAGAGAATAGTAGAGATACCAAGAAATAGTGAAGGGTAAAATAGTAAGAATAGCAAGAGAAGAGAAGAGAAGAGAGAGAGAGAGAGAGAGAGAGAGAGAGAGAGAGAGAGAGAGAGAGAGAGAGAGAGAGAGAGAGACTGGGGGGTATAATGAGAGGTGAGAAGGGTTGGGATGCTAGCATTTTTTTTTTAATGTATAATAAGCACTCATGAGAAGGTACTGAGGGATCCTAGAGGCCACCATGGGCTTTGATATGAAACTGCAGGTACCTCTCAGTGCAAAGTCATGTCCCCTTTGCCAGAGGCAAGGACATGACTCCTTTTGCGGATGAAGAACCCTCTTCCCAAGTTCACAAGGAATGTTGGCATTTATCTAACGGCTAGAAATCCTTTGATGGTCCAGCATAATCTCATTTCTGGATGTATGGACTGCCTGAGATTGAACAGGTAGGACTTCACCTTGACCCAAAGTCCTTAATTGTCCACACTCCTTGCCCTCTACTTAAATCTAAACCCCATATGAATACCCAAAAGAACTGAACTGCTTTATTTGTTCCTCTGCTCCGTGTGGCCACATTGAATGAATCTCCTCTCTGCTTTTTAACACTACTTGTCTCTTTCATTGGCATATTGGGTGTGGGTGGATCTGCCTGTACTGTGTTGGGATGTGAGCTCAAACTCTTGCCTTAAAAACTCGTGTGTGTATGGTAGGGAGCAGAAACAAAGAGAAAAGGAGCTAGTAGCTTCAAAGTTGCTTTCCTGATAAGGCTGAGGCAGGAAGACAGCACAAAAATGGATTGATTGACACTCAAGGGCAGAGACCAAGCTCAGGGGTAGTTGGCCAACACAAAATAAACTTCTTATTCTTTTGTGTGCTTTTTTGCTTTGTTTTCTTCAGAGAGAGAGAGAGAAAGAAGATGAAGTTGGGAGGATAGGGACGCTCTGGGAAGAGTTGGGAGAGGGGAACAAATATAATCAAAATACATCGTGAGAAGAAGAATACTAAGCCAATAAAATATTCAGCATATGTTAAAACAAAATTGATTGGTTGGCATCAGGTCCTTCAAGTTACCTTGTTGTGTGATGCTATTCCTTGGCGGAGGTAAATAAGTGTCTATTTACCTGAGATAGGAAGCAACAGACCAAAGTAAAAATACCACCAAAGTCCAGCATGATGCACTAATGAGTTTCCTGAGATTACTTAAAGGAATATGGGTGAGAGGTACTTAGAAAAGCAAAATGAGTCAAGTGGCGGTGGCGCACGCCTTTAATCCCAGCACTCGGGAGGCAGAGCCAGGCTGATCTCTGTGAGTTTGAGGCCAGCTTGGTCTATAGAGCAAGATCCAGGACAGGCACCAAAACTACACAGAGAAACCCTGTCTCAAAAAACCAAAAGAAAAAAAAAGAAAAACACCAAAGCAAAATGAGTCAAAGAAGACAGTTGCATCACCAACACCCTGCTCCAGCATGGATGATGGGAACGAAGCCACCCACAAGAGGCCCTCATTTCCTACATCCATCAACAAGACAGTCCCCTCAGACTTACACACAGCCTAAACTGATGCAAGCAATTCCTCAATTGAGGTTGTCTTCTCAGGTGATTTTAGGTAGTGGCAAGTTGATATTTAAAACTAACCAACATATCATGCTTAATAATTAGTTAATTGGACCACCTTAATTAATACTGACATAAAACCAGTAACCTGAAGGGGCAAACAAAACCAAACTATAAACATCCTTACAATTTCAGAGCCCATAAGCCAGCATATCATGTTTCTTTGCCTGAATACTTTAGGGAAGGATCAGTGTGATAGTTATAGTTGTGGCTGAAATCCTCTGTGTCCCTTGACTTGTAGGTTCATCTCTCCAAATTCACTCTAGCTTCACACAGCCATTCTTCCTCTGTGAGTGATTGTGTCTCCACACCTCCCTCCCATATGAAGGTGGCAGTCATTGCATTAGGACCATCTTAGTAGGATATGACGTCATTTTAACTTCCTTACCCAGGCAGAGGCCCTAATTTTCCATAACGTTTCAGACCTTTAAGTTCTGGAATTAGCTCATCATTCCAGGGTGCACAATTCAACACAGAATAGGCATCTGATATGTAAATTAAATGAGTTCATTTAGAAATTGGGTGGATGCTTTTTAAATCTGCAAAGTTTGATTAATTGGTTATGTGAATAGTAATGTGATCAAGAGAATGCAGTTTGTTTAGTGTAGAAAAGAAAAGTAGGCTTTGTGGTTAGTGCATTTCCCAGCTGTGCATTTTCCATTAAACCAGAGAAACTAACTAAAAAGTACACTAGAAATTTAAGAATGAGTCAATCAAGGAAGTACAGATTTTTGAAAAATGTTCACTGATGTTTTACTATGAATAGAAGTAATTGAAGACAATGGCAAAGTTAAGAGTATTTATATTCCGCTTTTAGTCATTTTATTGTTACCGTTATTGTTATTTACAGTTCTTATTGGGTTTTCTAAGTTTTCAGATGTGGGTATTCTATTTTTAATAATGTTGAAAAGTCATGTCTGCATGTTGGCATGCCTATGTGCACGTGTTTTGCTGTTAGCTTTGAAAGAAATGATATCAACACGAGCTGTAAGCTCAAAAAACATGGACTGGTGAATAAGTTCTGTTTCAAGGCTCACAGGCAGTTAATATAACCTTTGGAAACTAGCCTTAATAGAGTTTTCTTGTTTAGGTGCAGCAGATAACTCCCAGTGTCTGAGACCAAGGTGATGGTGTCTTCACTTAATGGCCTCTTTTGTCCCAGAGGCAATTTTTGCTGTAGCTACCCTAAATGACATTGAAAATGACCTAGTGATGTTTTATTCATGAAAATAGATCTTGTGACTATAGCTCCCACTACAGCAGAAAGACAAAAATATCACTATGATTGCACCTAAACTAATCTGTGTTTGTGTAACAAATTGACAGATAAATTAAATTTCCACTGCAAATGCTTGCTTCACTTTAATCATAGAGAGTTCTCCTAAAGTAATTAGTTTTCCAGGGTTTCTCATCAGACATCACTGAAAACTGGAATGCATTGGGCCTATTCTTAAAGTGCATCACACAGTGGAGATTTTGAAGTTAAAGCCATAATTCTATGCCTATTCTGCATTTCATTGAATTGATCAGATTCCAGATAAGTTGTTATTAAAAATTTAAAAACTTTCCTTGAGAACTGATTTGTCTTAGTATAGGTTTGTCTCTATCTCTGTTTTTTCATTTATATCTATATCACCTATATCTACATCTGCATCTTCATCTGTATCTACATCTCTATCTATATGAATGCACATTTGTCAGCCTTTTTCCTTTTCTCTTTATTGAGAGAAGTCATCTCTATCCTCAAGAACTCTATTTTCCAATGACTGATCTTTGGTGGTAGGGAGTCTCCATTGGTGCTGTGGTTAGGAAAAACCACACCCTTTCATCTTTGATTTCATCTTCTAAAGTAAAGAAGAATTGAGCTATTTCAGCCGATGTTGTGAATTCCCCTGGGGGAGAAAAAGCATTTGTTTTCAAAGCTCTGAAGAATATCAAAAAATGCTCCAAGGCTCAAAAAAGTAAATACAGGACTGCTCTGGGAGCTGAAGATAAACTTTTAGACAGTGTGAGAATCATTGAAACAAAAAGCTGTGTAAACTACAGACAAAAATCTCAAAGAGTATCTGTAATTTAGCTTGAAGGTAGGGATTCCATTCAGAGAGCCAGTGAGTTAAAGACTAAAAGAATGAAAGTATCTCTTTTCAAATTTTGTGAGTTTGTAATTTACACGTAGGATTTAATGATTTGTGTATTACATTTATTATTTTTGTGCTTTTAAAGATTTAACAAAGTAATGTCTGTAATACCTAAATTTGGTTTATTTTGAAACCTCATTTGATTTAAATTTTGGATATCTCTTCTGAATCAAATTGGATCCCCTGGTAATCTGCTTACTTTAACATTTTTTTTACATCCTATATAATGTATATAGGATTATATGTTATATATGTTATCCTAGATTATATGTTCTCAATTAAAATATACCTTCTGTACATACACACCCCACCCCCACTCTCCCAACCCCTCCCCCCACACTGAAAACAGAAGCTTTTAAACAAATTATTTTCAGTAGTAACACCAGGGTGGCCTTGAATGACTATTCATTAGTTACTTTTCTGTTGTTGTGATAAAATATCATAACCAAAAATAACCCCAGGAAGAAACTTTAAAGGGTTCCAGAGAGATAGAGTATATTATGACATGGAGGCATGGAGGCCAGAGCAGGAGCTAATTGATCACATGCCACATTTTCATTCCTGCACAGGAATGAGAGAGGGGGGATGGGGAGGGAGGGAGGGAGGGGGAGGGAGGAGCTGGGGTACAGGGTATAAACCTATGAACCCTCAAAGCCTGCAAGCCTGCTCATGGTAATGTGTCTTCTCTCACAAGGCTGCACCTCCTAAAGGTTCTATAACTTTTCCAGTGTCATAAACATTATATGCCTGTAGTCAGGAATCTAGAGCATCTTTCAGCATGCCCAGAGGCTTGTCTGTGATGTGATTCTAGATCATGCCTAGTCGACAATATCAACCCGCACATACACCTTACCATCCCTTCTTCAATTTAGGAATCTTCCTGCTAGCCTTGTATTTCCTGAGTCTCAAAGAGTGGTTTGTATTTCTCAGTTCTTTCTGGGAGTGGCATGATTTGATCCCTGTTATTTCTATTTGTGTATACCCATTCATAAAGTTGATATTAATATAAAATGACTGTGATTAAAAGAAGAGTGTATTTAATCTGCAAACTAGTTATCAATGCCTAGAATAAAAGTCTAAAGAATATGGACTAAAATATACTCGATGTGAATGTACTTGCCATTGATATTCAAGTCAACAAATTGATACCATATATGCCTTGGAGTTAAAAAAGGTGTTCATGTTCCCACCTGTTACAGATAAAGAACACAAAGGGGTAAAGTTCAGTAGAAATGTTCAGGAAGCAACCACACAGATACTTGAAAGTATTTAAAAGAATGTAATTAGTCTTTTATTTCCAGGTGTGCAATTTAATTAATATACTCTTCTTTTCTACCAGAAATATTATTCATGACATTCTTGAAGTTGTTTTTAAAATTCCTATTCTTATATCTAAGATCTTCCAAATTTTCATTTCTACTTACCATGCCAGGTTAATTTACCAATAGCTTAGATTCAATTGCCTACTTAATAATATTTTTTGACTTACACAAAATCAGGTAATTAAAAACAGCTAAATTTTAATTTCATTTGAACAACATAATTTTGTGTGTATATGTGCTTATACTTAGGTCCCACATAGAATATAGGATATATTTACCCTAGAATGTATTGTTATTTGCCAATAAAACACATTATACTGAGTATTCTATTGACAACTCTGTCAACACTATGTTCATGTTTTTTTTATTTTATATTTCATTCTACTTCTATTTTGGGATCTTACCTCCCACTCAAGACAAAGGGAAAACAAATGACCCTTTGTTATGAATTGTATACTGATTGTCCTGGAACAAACATTTTTATTTGTCTGTACTTTCATGAAATAGACATGTGTTAGGGACCTTCATCCTATTAGAATATAATACTTCTCTGGTTTCTTATGAAATGTCATCAGAAACTATGGAATAGCAAAGCTGATAAACATTTTTGTTTTATTATACGGGGATAGGATATTGTGATAGTTCATCTCAGTTGTGAACTTGATGAGAAACAGAACCCCCTAGGTGACAGGTCTCTGGGCATACTTGTTCAGATTACCTTGCAGACTAGTTGAGGGAGGTGAACACAGAGGAGAAAGGGGACTTCGCAGTACAGTCACTGTCGGTTTGCTAACTTTGAATGGGATATCATCATCTGCCTCAAGCTCCTGCTACCTTTTCTTCTTTGCACCAAGGGACTGGACTCTTGAACTGTGATCCCGTATAAACCTGTTCTCCCTTAAACTGCTTCCAGTTGTCTACCTTGTTTCATCAAACAGGAAAGAAATTGAGATGTGCAGCCTGTGTTAATTTTGACACACTTCCTTCGCTTGCAAACTCCCTACAGATTAATACTTAGTTGAGGTTCTTCTTATAAGTCTGTCTTCCACAGTAATATAATTTAACTAAATATCAGGTAGTAAGCTGTAACTTAAGGATGAGTCTAAATTTCTCTGAAAGCTAAACAAAATTTTATTTCAAAACTCTCTAAAATTACAAGCTGCATAAAAATGATGTTGAATTATACACCAGAGCGAAAGCAAAAATCTATGAAGAACTAAGGAAACAATGGCACTGTAGGTTTTTTTGTTTCCGGTCCGCTACATAATTCAACAGTGTTTTTATGCAGCTTGTATTTTACGTGTATTTGGGTTCTTGAGTTACGTCAAAGGAGCTGATACTGGGGACCTGTGGATGAGGATGGAGTTGTAGCTCACTTGGTATAAGAGTGTTTGCCTCGCATGCATGAAGCACAGGATTCAATCTCCAGCATTGTGCAGAGGATGTAGAGACAGAAATGTCAAAAATTCAAGGTCATCCTCGGCTAAAAACATCCTCAGTGTTTTCAAGGCCAATCAGAAGTAAGTGAGATCCTGTCTCAGAAAAACCCAAAACTAACAAACAGGCATGGGTGAATGGATATACTTGTCCTGATTTGAGATTAAAAAACCAAAATGTTTATCTAGGAAATACTATGGTGACACTACTATAGTCTATGATTTTAAATATTTGTTTTCATATCAAAGGAAATGTGGAAAGGGTCAAGTAGTTGCTGGTACGTCCAATCTACCAAACAATATTAACAATCTTGAAGAAAAAAATGAAGCCTCGTGAACAAAGGAATCAAAAGATCTGCACTGTGTGAAGCATTGTGAATAGAACTACATATTTATCTTTTCTCCTTTGCAGTGCTGGAGATCAATCCCAGGACCTCCTATGTGCTAGGCAAGCACTTTCCACTCATGCACACTTCTAGCACTAGAAGCCCTAATTATTGTACTCTAGGTGTTTTCACTGGTGAATTTGTATTTCATCAAAGAATCTGCGGCCTTTCAACCCACGCTGTTCTAGACAGAGGCTTTTGTTCAATAGCGTCAAGTTGGCATTCCTTTCATTATATTCTTAAAAAGCAGTGACTTGTTTCACTGTTCATTGAGTCTGCTCACGACCTTACCTCATGCTGCAGACTATGGTAAGCAGGTAACACAGATATTTAATTTCCCAATTTTCTGAGATTATTTTACCCTAAATTAATAAATGGACTTGGCTGTGTCTATGCCATCTTTATGTGTGCATATTAAGATCTATATTTTGACTCTAATACCTTTGAGTTATATCAGAAGTTCTTGACTTCTTCCAAGAAAACTGAGGCCTACAACTTTTTCATCTATTTCAAACATCTCTGTCCCCCAACCAAGTTACTGAGCTGTCCCTGAATAATAAAAAACGTGATCATCAGAAAACTTCACTAGTACAGACATCGTTCATGGGATTTTCTTAATACCTTCTATGTGTAATTATCTGTGTGCAGATTTTATTTTCCCTACTGTTTTATAAAATGCTTAAGGGCAGAAGTTAATGCCTTTTATATTGTTTTGTGTCTCATAAACTCGAGGAGCGCCTGCCACATAGTAATCTGTGTACTGAATGGTGCTGAGTGAAACTGAATTGATAAACTCCACATCTAAAACCCTGGTACTTCAGGCGGATGCTGGCCTGTCCTTCAGTGGAAATGAGCGACTGCGGCTTGTCTGCTGGGGGGACATTTTAGGGAAAAGGGTTTTCTCTTCAGAATGCTGTAAAGAGCATAGTCTCTCCTGTCTTCCAGACATGCTGTCCTGATAAAATGAAATATTTTTCCCTTTGGGCTTAAGGACCAATGAAGATGCCTAATTGTAAGAAAGAGTTGACTGTTCTAAAGTCCTCCTGACCCTCCAGGCTCTGCTTTTCTCTGTAGAAAATCTTGAGAGATTCAAAGAGAAGTGAAATTGAATACAGGAAGTCTGAGGATTTCGAGTCAGTCTTTTACCGGCTGAGCAGTTATTTTTGTTTTTACTCAGAAAAACCATTTGCTAGCAAGTGTTTGTTTGCTTAATCATAAAATTATAATTGTTCTTAATATGTAAGTATGAACAACCTTCGGCCCATTCATGTAGACACAAAGTCACCCTGTGTTGTCTGTCATACATATGTTGTTGATTCTGTCCTGCCCCCAGACAGGGGGATCAGGATCCATCCCTGGTGCATGAGTGTGCTTTTTGGATTCCAGTACCTAGGGTGTGACACCTTACACAGCCTTGGTGCAGGGAGGGGGGGGGGGGGGCTTGGACATGCCTTAGTTGAGTGTGCCAGGTTCTGCTGACTCTCCATGGGACACCTTGATTTGGAAAATGTGGGGATGGGGGTTCGTTGAGGGGAAGGCTGGGGGGTAGGAATCTGTGGTTTGTATGTAAAGTGAACAGGAAATTTCTGAATAAAAAAAGTGTGTGTGGGGGGGGGAGAAAGTGCAAGTATTACCCCAAATGAGGAAATTTAAAAAAAAAATAGCTTTGCTCTGGGAGCCTTGGTCCTGATGTGCTATCTTAAACACAAAACTAACATCTACCGATACATCATTTGTCATATTTAATATCTTCCTTCTTCTTTTCCCTCTTTTCCTTATTTTTATTGTTGTTAATTCTAAAACATTATTTTGTAAAAATAATATGTCTTTTATTGTGTATCTTCTCATTTAATATATTCTTTCTATAATTATTTGATTTTACGTCTATGGGAGCTTTGCCTGAACCACATGAGAACAGTCCCACAGAGATTGGAAAAGGGCATCAGATCCCCTGGAATTGAAGTCACAGATGGTTGTGAGCTGCTATGGAGGTACAGGAAATCAAAACTGGTTTTTCTGGAAAAGTAGCCAATGTACTTAATTGCTAAGCCATCTTTCCATCCTCTTGAGTTAGTATAATTTTAAAGATTTTTTAAAAAAACATCACATTTCTGTATAGTCAAAATAAACATTTTAGACCAATTTCCTTTTCTTTTTACAAACTTTATGTTTTTTAAAAACTTGTTTCAGTATCAATTATAAATAAAATCTGAATAACTGTATTTCATATAATCTGTTGCTCCATGCCAATACTTTTTAAGGATGAGGGATGTAGTTCAGTGGTATAATACTTGTCTAGCATGTACAAGACCCTGGGTTTGATCCCTGACATTGAAAAAAAGTTGATCTTATTTTAGCCGTTACTTTCTGAGTCTAAAGTTCTCAGTAAGATTGGGATTCATTTGGCACACATTACATACTTGCATTGAACTAACATTTGCTCTCTGTTAGGATCATACACAGGTAGAATATTAAGAACATTTTGTTAAAGATTTTTTGACAGTTTTCTGCTGATTTGTGATTTGTGTGGAAAAGCCTATTATCATGTGTATTTATGAGTCCCAAAGCAGTGGATTCTGATTCAACTGATAGATCTGGAGTAGAGTTTAGACACAGATGTCTTTTATTACCATTTCGGGTCATTGTCATGAATAGTTGCCTTGATATGAAAGAGAATGGTTCTATCCTGAAAAGTCTGATATTTAAATGAGTTTTAATTGCACTACTTTTCAATGTTGCCTTTAGTTCACACATAAAGCTTTAGAAATTAGGGCTAGCATTAGAAGGACATGAATTTATTCATAAATTATGACAAGCATTATAGAACATTCCTATTATTTCTGACCTTGGTATGATTACAAAGGTCTCCTTATGGGACTTTAGTGGAGTAAAAGTCTATATGTAGATGTATTAGCAAAAATATATAAATAATTATATTATCAGTAAATATAAATGAGAATAAAACATGGGAAGAAGAGTCGGGTTATGGGTTGAAATTTTAGGTGGCATGCTTGAGAGGCAGTTGCCCGCAAAAGTGACTAATGTTAGAAACTTTGAAAATAAAATGGTCTAACACCAAAACAGCTAGGATAGTCAAAAACCTTAGTAAAATATTATGCTTGAACAAGCTCTCATTTCTGATTAATCAGGTGAAACTGCTTCTGTTTTCAATTTGCCACCATTTTCCTGAGAGTCTCACCACTCTTCTAGAGAGGGAATCTTCATTCCATCCAGTTCGTTCCTTTGGTCATAAAGAAAATGTACCAATGAGGTCATCTTCAGGTCATTCTCAGAATAGGGAAACCATCTCTCCACCATACTAATCAGAAGCAAACCAAGAACTGGACGAATAGGGAAGATCTTGTCTATGCCTTGCTTCCTGCAGAAAGGAAGCTAATCATGGTTATCAGAATGTTTGACACTCATCACTGTCCCCAAAGTCTACAGAAAGATAATCTTAACATCCATATCTCATCTACTGAGGCACCAAAAGAACCATGAATAACTTAACTTCTGCAGAGTTGGATTAAGAGATGTAAGATGAATGTCCACACTGCAAAAGTAACATCCAGTAAGACCATGACATCTCCCATCAGAGTCCATGCCAACATCTACTAATACCCAGTTTAATTTCATAAACCCCTTCTTTCTCTGAGTGTGTTTTATGAACATGTTTTGCTGGCAGACTGGAGAAGTCTCATGAGGTATACATGAAATGATTCCTTTGACTATGAATCCCATTGAGAGAATCTGTCTTTGTGTGAGAAATAAATCCCCTTCTTTATGACCTAGGCTGTTTACCTTGATTGAGAAGCATCAGTCAGCTACCAGCCAACTCATTTGATCCATGGCTAAAGAAAATCAGCCATTGGGAGGGGGGAAGTTTTGGATAAGTTGCCTATTTTAAATAAAATATAGAGAAAATTAGGCATTTTCAAACCATGCACCTTATCTTTTGTGTTGATTAGGATATTGTGTGCTGCTTTGTTTCATTGTGCGATTTGTGTGTTGATGAGGATACTGTGTGCTACTTTGTTTCATTGTGTGGTTTGTGTGCTGATGAGGATACTGTGTGCTGCTTTGTTAATTGTGTGGTTTGTGTGTTGATGAGGATACTGTGTGCTGCTTTGTTAATTGTGTGGTTTGTGTGTTGATGAGGATACTGTGTGCTACTTTGTTTCATTGTGTGGTTTGTGTGTTGATGAGGATACTGTGTGCTGCTTTGTTAATTGTGTGGTTTGTATGTTGATGAGGATACTGTGTGCTGCTTTGTGTCATTGTGTGGTTTGTTTTGCATTCCTTATCTCTTCTAAGGCCCTCTCCTTTCTCGGCTCCCGCATCTTATGAGGTCTGCCCTGCCTCTCTCCGGAGTTTTTGAAATAGGAGAGATTGCAGTAGCTGTTGGGTGCATTTTGAAAAGTCCTTGTTTGCTGGAGAATAAGACTCATGGGCATTTTCAATTTGAAAACAACAGCTCTACCTAAATTCTGTATTGCAAATGCTGCTTCCGGATTTGCTCTTCTTTCATGGTTCCCTGATTTGTTCATTTCAGAACTGTCATTCACTGTAGTTTCTGTATTTTTATCTTACATTTGCTTTGCTGGTACCTTTTACAAGCCCTTTTTAGGGGTGTGTATTATTTTATTTCCATGTAGAAAAAAAAGAATCGAGGTACAAATTGTCTTGGTTTGAGTGTCAGATGGTGCTTTAGGGTTGAAGATTATTCTATTTTTCTTTCATTCATGATATTAGACATAAAGTTGGGATTCTGGTTTGAAGTACATATATTTTCACATTGTGTGCTGCTGTTAGTAGTTAAAGAAGAGATCCCTTTATTCAAACAATAATATTTTTAAATAATTTTAAAAGACACAAGTTGAGTTGACCAATTTTGCCTTCCTGCCTCAAGAATGAGTTCCCCTCATCGAAACTGATATTTATAATGGGAAACGACAGCTGGGGAGAAATGTGGAACACTTCTGCATTGACTTTGTGATTCTAAAGAAAACATTTTTTATGGACTTTTCTGTACTCTCTTGCTCTCTTTTTCTAGGAGCTATGATCTGGGAAATTCTGATTCTTAATGTAAGCACTGAGACAATAAAATCCCTTTCTGATGAATAATTAGAGGCCAGGTACCCATGTTTTGCTCTGAACACTGTGGATCATAGTATCTGAGTTTAGATTATCCCATTAAAAAATTCTCAGATAAGCCTTCCCTTCACTAGAGTCTGAGAACTATTTATCATCAGTCCTTATTTCTGTATAGCTTGCAATACCTAACCTTCAAACTCAGATACTTTCTTCTCTTTATGTTTGGAACATTCCCTGAGAGTAACCTTAAAAACAAGTGTGTTCATCATCTCTGCATCACTATATCCAAATAGCCATGATAATCAGCTTATAAAGAGTACGGCTTTAATTTGCACCACAGTTTGGAAGATTTCTTTCCATAATTGATTGGTTTCATCACTTTGAGCATGCAGCACATCATAGCATGAGTTCTTAGTAAAGTAAAATCACTCATCTCATAGCCCTAGCCAGAAAGGAAAAAGAGAGAGGAAATTGGGTTCCTTGATCAGCTTCAAGAGCAGTGCCCACTATGATGAATGTAAGAATCCCCCATAAAGTATTGGGAACTGAATTTAGGGCCTCATATAACCTAGGCAAGCACTCCATCACTGAACTACAGGATACATAAGACTCAAACTACATAAACACCATAACGTTGTATAGTTTACAACTGAACATTAAGTTTCAACTGGTATATCCTTCTGTTCCTCTTGTCTCAACAGTGTCCATTATGTTTTATAACCTGCCTACAAACTTTGCCACTGGAGGGCTGAGACAGAAGCAATCGATTCTTAAGACTCTTCTCTACCTGGACACCTAGCTCTCATGTGTCTTTCATTTATTATTATTTTTTCAGCCTTACCTAAGTTCAAGCTAACTTTGTTGTAATAAGCTCCATGAAGATTTACAGAGAATGCTATATATCACAGAAAGCACTAGCCAGTTTCTCAGGCTGCACAAGTTGTTCCTGGCCTACGAAACTAGCTGTTCCATTAGATTCGCCTTCGCCACACCCTGCTGCCTTTCCAGGGTGTTTATAATAGACACCCTCACTAGACTATGGGTGTCTCAGGAGCAGGAGTCTTATATGAATTGAATTGCAGTTTGGGACCATTGAAACAATCAAGCACAAGATAAATACTTGTTGCACTGAGAGGGCTTGAGAAAACCTCAGCTCCGGCCAGACAGTGGCTTTGATACTAGATCTACTCTTTTGATCATTTTCCTCTCAATTCTTGTCTTTGCTGTTGGATAATTACTCAGTGTATTAGGAATAGAAAAGCTCAAGAACATTTTGCTCTCTGATTAGATGAAAATTACTTTAATGTTTCAAAAGAGCTCCTATGTTCTTTTGACTTAATGGAAGTCTATGATTTAAAATAAACTAATTTTTGTTGAAGTTTAGTTTTCAATCTTAGCAAAACAAAATGTGTTTTTTTGTTTTGTTTTGTTTTTAAGCTACAGTCAAGCCTCTGGCCTAACAATAGCAATCATTTTCTTTTCACTCACTAAATTACAGAACAATGACATATTTTGTCCTGTAAGTTCATTGTTCTCAAAAAATCCCATGTTTGGCTTTACAATAGAAACTTTATAAAGAAATCACATAAGACTGCTTACAGTTAAGGCTGCACTACACCTATGGACATCTGGGCATCATCAAAACAAGATCCTCTAAGATAGCATAAGCTTAAATAACAAAAAGAATACAGTTGCAAAAATACATTGGAATTGAATATATTTTCATAAAGTCTATGGATCATAGACACTTTAAGGGAAGTTCAAAAGGAAATCAGTGGAAAATTTTAACAATGTAGAAAAGAAAAGCACATTGCCTTCTTCTGCTTCAGTATCTACATGATACCCCTGCCTGGGCAAGTCCCAGGAGAGGACTCTGCTCCTGCCAAAGACCAGTTTACCATCCCAGCATCCGTGTCAAGCATCTCACAACTACCTGCAGCACTAGTTCCAGAGGGTCACAGGACCTGTTCTGGCTGGCTTGGCTACTGGCCCTCATAAGCACACCATCTCCCACAGTCATGTATTTATATAATTGAAATAATAAAAATTAAAAATAAATCTTTAAAATCAACCAGATGTTCTATGATTTAGGTATAGTTTAATTATTAAAACTAACAAATATCTGAATTAACATTTCTTAGTTGACTTTTTATATAATTATTGTTGCAGGGAAACTGATACAGATTTTGTAAGAAAATGTGATAAAATATATGGAAATACTTAATTATTCATATTGTTATAGCTTGTTATCTAAAGTCTTATCCTAAAAGGTGCTCAAAGATGGGAAAATATTTGATAAACACACTAGTTTGAGATGTAAAGAGAAAGTTCAATAGTTGAGTAATGTTATCACTTGACGTAGAGCTTGTGAACCCTAGAGGAATTTTAAAATATGTTTTCTAGATACTTGAAAAAATTGTTGTGATTCTCTAGAGTCCACCTGGATATATGTTCTGACCCCATGCTAAGGAAATGTCTCTTTGCAACACATGGAGACCATTATAGAAAATCATAAACCCATCAAAATGCAGAGCTGTGAAGCACAGGCCAACTGATCAGCAATGCAACTGCCACTCAGGGATCCCTGGAAAAAAGGAGAAGAGCTGTTGTGAGAGCCAGTGCAACAGGGAATTTTCTGTGAGATTATGTCGAGAGAAGTCTGAAGCCATGCCCACAACGTCTCACCAATGTAGCTGCCTGAACATAACCTGAACAAGGACAACACTAGACATATTAGCATGAAAAGGAGACAGCTCCAGAGGCCCCAACCCTAGGTTAAGAACAGCAAGTGACTAAGGAGAACAGATTGGAATGCAGCAAATTTTTACCCAATACGAATGATTAGCCCCGAAGAACATATACATAAAAATAATAATATATGCACTGAACAATTTGTATTTATGTATTTAGGAATACACATGCACACACACACACACACACACACACACACACACACACACACACACACACACACACACACACAAATACCTAAAGATATGTGTGGTGATATATTGTGTACCCTATACCCTAATAAAGCTTGCCTGAGGATCAGAGGACAGAGCCAGCCACTAGATTAGACATAGAGGCTAGACAGTGGCAGTATACACCCTTAATCCTATCACTGGGAAGGCAGAGATCTGTCTGGATCTCTGTGAGTTCAAGGCCACACTTGAGACAGAACCAGGCAGTGGTGGAACATACTTCTAATCCCAGTACTTGGAAGCACACATGCCTTTAATCCCAGGAAGTGATTGTAGGACAGAGAAAGGTATGTAAAGCTTGAGGAGACAGGAACCAAGCAGCAGTTCAACTGAGAACTTCAGGGGTGAGAACTCAGAGACTATCAGTCTGAGGATTCAGGGAAACAGGATCTGCTGAGGAGTTGGTGAGGTGAGGTTGACTGTGGCTTGCTCTGCTTCTCTCATCTTTCAGTTTTTACCCCAATATCTGGCTCTGAGTTTTTTATTATAAGAACATTTAACATTTGAACAACAGATATGTAACAACAATTAAAGAAAAAGAGGCCATACATTTGAAAGAGAACAGGGCAGGGGGTACATGGAGGGTTTGGAGGAAGGGAAGGGGAAATATGTAAAAGTTGTTGCAATTAACATGTATTTCTCTAGAAAAATAAAATGTATATAATAGACTGGGCTGACCGACTGGGAGAACAGTCACTCACTTCTTGATTTAATTGGAGTTGGTGGAGTCTGTGTCTCAGGGAGTTAGTGAGGTATAGTTGGAAGATTTCCAGTGTCCCACATGGCTGGCAGTTGGGACAAATCTCTCACCCACAGTTCCACATCCTTTCATAAAATAATCACACAGAGTCTTAATATTATTTATAACTGCTCCACCATTAGCTCAGGCTCATTACTGACTAGTTCTTACACTTAAATTAACCCATGATTCTTATCTATATTTAGCCACGTGACTTGGTACCGTTTCTCAGTTCTGCCTTGACATCTTGCTTCCTCTGTGTCTGTCTGGTGACTCCTGACTCCTCCCTTCCTCTTCCTGTCTCTCTCCTGGATTTCCTGCCTGGCAATAACCTGACTTGCTGTAGGCCAGAGCAGCTTCTTTATAATTAATCATAGCTACACATATTCACAGAGTACAGAAAGACATCTCCTAGCAGTGAGGTCCTGGGGGATGAGTGGGTTTGAAAGATGGATATCCTAACTGTCATCATAGAGCCTTCATCCAGTAACTGATGGAAGCAGATACAGAGATCCATAGCCAAGCACCAGGTTGAGCTCTGAGGGTCCAATTGAAAAGAGGGAAGAAGGATTATATGAGCAAGGGGAGTCAAGATCATGATGGAGAAATCTACAAAGACAACTGAATCAGGCTCATAGGAACTCATGAAAGTGAGAGAAAGAATGAGAGAGGGATCTGTGGTTGGTATGTAAAATGAATAAAAAATTTTCTTAAATAAAAAATGTATATAATAAAAACTTTAAAACCATTTGAAAATACAATGAATTAATCTTTTTTAAAAATAGTGTTCACTGAGTTTTTAGTCATGGTTATGCTAAGAAGTAAATGTCCATTAATTACCTTGTTAAGTGATGGACCTCAATTGGGTGATTAATCATTTAGACTTAGCAAATCCAGGGACTTTACAGAGCAAATCAATAAAACTTCCTGATATCCAAGCCCTACATTAAGCTCTGTGAAGTGTTTGCAATTATGAAATGCTCACCTTTGTAGGAACTTACAACTCACAGGGACCTCCATGTTGCTTTTCCATTGCATTATGTCTTGGAAAATGATGTCAGGCTCATCCAGACTTCTCCTCAAAGAGTAGGTGGAGTGGAATAAGAAATAATTTAGCTACCGTGTCTTTTTTTTAAATGGAAGTAATATGCTTTCTCTTAGCAATAATGATTTCTTATTATCACTTGTTTATGTCTATCAGTCTGTCTATCTGTACATAAGAGCTATTAAAATGGCTTCTAAATTGCATATATCATCATGATTTTGAGAATACAGAAGCTGTATTGCAGCGTTTCCATATACAGTCCTTGATTCTGTATGCACTCCTCTAATGAGACTAGTTCTCTGACACTTAGCCATTGTAACTCCATCTTGCAGGATGTTACCTGTCAGGTACTGTACTCTCCAGATTTAACAAAATAAGTCATCCTTTGTATACTCAGACACTGATTGAGTTTTAAGAGGGTAGCTGTTGGGTTTCTTCTTGTCTTCTACAAATGTATGTGAAATCAAATTTAAAATATCTCATGAACATAAGAAGACAGGTCCACAGAGATACATGTCCATTTCTTCTGATTATTGAATTGATGGAACATCGTACATCTGGATTCACTTTGGTTCAGGCCATGCAATATTTCTCAAATGCTGGCACTATTCTATCTAGAGGATGCTCTGTTTTGCAGTGTTAGGTTTCTGTGGCAGGATCATACAAGTATTTGCTATGTGTCTGATTTTACGTTCCCAACTCACCTTTAGCATAGAAGTGTCATTGTTAGGAGATTTTTTTCAGTAGTCTTGAGGCCTCATAGCTTCCTGCTAGTATGGCTCATCTTGGAGCACTGTTTGTTTTCTTCTTGTAAATCCTGGAATCCAGCTGTGAGTCTGGCACTCTTATTTTTCATTGTGCTTTGTTTGCACCTATTAGTAAGGTTTACTTCCTCTCATGAAGAACTACAAAAATCTTCATGGGAACAGAGAAGAGAGAGAAGGACACCATAGATATAACTGTACTGCAAAGTAAACTTCATTTTATCCATCTCATACTTATTGTCAAGTGCATATCAGTGTATAATACCCCTGAATACATGTTTCAGGTCCGTTTTTTAAGTCTTCCTTGCTAATATAAACATAATATTTTGACTAAAATATTTTTAACTTGGCCGAGGAAAGCTATGATTTCATATCATTTGCTTTGATTTTCTCATTCATTTTACAATACTGATTGACAAATTTCAGAAAAATGGAAAGTGGAGAAGTATGGATTATGAATTTACTTAAGCAAAATCAAAGTGATCCCACGATGAGTTCACATGATTGTATGATAGGAATCTTTAAGTGCTTGCTTGCTCACTGTGTGAGATCACAGGCACCAGAATTTAGACAGATGGTGAGAGGCACAGTGAACGTGTTTCTTGATATAAAGTATGACTGTGGATACTCCCTGGGTTATAGAGGAGAAAGAACAATCGAGGTCAGAGAAGCAAGTGTTATGAGCTCATAGAAAGGCAATGACTCAGAAAGCAACATTGACCTTGATGTTAGTAAGCAAATCACAGGCTGACTCTGAGACTCTGGTAGAGGCAGCAAGCATGGCGGCCAAGAGACGTATCTACATGAGGAAATACATGTGTCCTTTGCATGACAATCATAATTGAAGATGGGATGTTTGTGAGTCAGGGTAAAGGGGATGTCCTGATGGAGTTAAGAAGATAGGTAAGGGTTTTAGACTCTGATTTTATGTGTCTCAGACTGGTGGAGTTGAGTAAAACCCAGGCTACCCTAGTAAAATTATACCATCGTTAGGGAAGTATAACTGAAAATACCTTTGTGCTTCATGTTTTGTGGACATAATCTATATTAATACTAATACATTTACATTTAATTACTTTGAGATTCCCCTTAGAGTTGTATAGGTTTAATTTTTTTCCCATTTATATTTAAGGAAGTTTGTTACCTGTTCTTAAAAGCATAGGCCAACAAGGAAGCTTCTGGAAATAATTGACCAAAGATCCCATGCTAGACCTTCCATGAGTAACTGCTCATCCAGGTGGAATGGTATTCAGATGACCACTGGGCTGAGCATTTCTCAGACTCAGACTGACATAGATTCACAATAAGTGATGATTGGATGGAAGCAGTGACTTACTGTTCCACCTCATCTTCTAAGTCCCCACCAAGCCCTATTAAACACCTGTGCAGAGTCAGCATCTAACCTGTCCATTACAGGAGCAAGTACTTCTATTCTATCCAATGCCCCCTGTCATATTAAAGATCATATGAAGACTGTGGGGTCACAAGAAAACATACAATCATCTTGTTATTCTTTCTAAGCATGTTTCTTAGCTATTTAAACTCAAAACTACGCGGTTTTTTAAACACAAAGAACAGTGCCTTCACCAAAAGCACCCCTAGCCTCTTTATTGATGTACGTACTAACACAAAACAAGACAAGCCAGAACTAGAGACTTTCACCATTAGAATTTAGGAAAGTCTTAGTGTGATTGACAACATTTATGCTTTCCAACCCAAAGCAGGTTCTCTGAAAGTTGAATGAAATTCACTTTAACCATCTGATGAGTCTCACACCAGATCTGATTCCTCACAGCATTTATAAGTGGACTTTATAAACCTAAACTTCTCTCACTGGTTTCCCTACATTTTTTCCTAGAAAGTACTTTCAACCTATCATGAATGTTATTAAAAGTATTTCTTTAATCTAATTTTCTATTTAGCCTCCTCGAATTAATCCTACAATTAGCTATGTAAATTAAACAAGGTTTCCACAGTTGTTACTAGGCTAAGAAAATTTTTGGTTTGACTAGCCACATACCTTTAATCATTTTTTTTTTATTTTCTTAAACCATAGTATTCACATGAACTATTTTTGAACTAGTCAGATTTTCATCAAAGCATGACTAGTTTGGGATTCCAATCATAGTTTTTGATCATAATATTAGGTATTTAGGGGCATTTTTGTGGGTATACAGAGGTAATCAAATAATCATTTTTCTTATTATATAGCCCCTTTATTTTTAATAGTTAAGATAAATTCTTGAAAGAGAAAGTCTAGAGTTAAACAATAATTTATATGGGAAACTATTTGCATACTATTTTTTAAATAAAGCTAACATCTGTAAGGTTTTGAATGATTCAGTACAAAAATAAGATGGTTTAATACCTCATTTAAAGTAAAATTCAGAAGATTGTGTGTGTGCATAATATTTGACATTGTCAACATTTTAAAAGAGAAAGCAGTTGCTTTAAGTCCTCTAGAAATATTACAAGCTCTCTCTCTCTCCCTCGCAAAAGCTCTTTCTCTCCATCTCTCTCCCTCCCCCTTTCTCTCCCTCCCTCCCTCTCTAACACACACACACATACACACACAAAAAAAACCCCAAAACACTATGAAGCAAGTAACATTACCAGATATGTTTTGAAGCTGTGTGATTATCTTAGTAGAACTCTGTCCACAAAGCTGCCAAGTAGAAGCATGCTAGCACTTCACTACATATCATTGAATATCAGTCACATTTGCTGTTAAAAATCAAACTATTTCAAAATGATTTCCAACTGCATACTCATGATATGAAAACTCTAAAGGGAGGGTGTATGAAAGGTCTGAGCTACTGAGGGTGCTTATCACTTTAAAGTTGACCTTATAGGACTTTGGAGGCAAAGGAGTACTTAAACTCAGACAGTACAGGGATTGAAAGACCTCAAATGCCAAGGAGTGTTGTCCTGATGGAGATGCAGATAGAACCTAGGACTCCAGGCTATTCACTTATGAAGGTTAAGAAAATGGAGTGATATCTTCTCCACCTATAATAAAAGGCCATAACCAACACCGCTACTATAAAAAGGCAGAATGTTAAGAGATCTATAAGAAATTTTTGCTTATAACTAATGATGGATTATATGTAAAGCATTTTGATGCTTATGTTTAAAGATTTGTGGGCAGCCATTGGGAAATGTGATTTGACAGGAAAAGTATGTTTTAATAGCAGTTGACAGAGTGGGGGAATTTGTTAAAGATTTCCAGTAAGATTTACTGATTTATTTAATTTCTGGTTTTTTGTTTATAACACTTCTTCTTCCTGGGTATGGGACAGGGCAGAATGGGAGAACTGCTGGCTAGAAGTTACTTGGAAAGATAGAGAAATTGCAACATTGACTACGCCTTCAGTCTTGCTCTTGAAAAAGGAGATTCTGGAATCTAAGTTCTAAGTTGGCTAAGAAGAATTCAGTTTTTAAGGCTTACCTCAAGGGATAATGAGGGTTGAGGAAGGAGGCAGAAGATCAGCAAGAAACTTTGATTCTGAATCTCTTGAGAGTTTTAATTTGGGGTAATATTTCATGAAACCAACACTTTGAAAGCAATTTTTAAGATATGAGGAGAGGGGGATAAGCCTTCACAGAAATGGCTAACAACATTTGTGATTTTCTTGTTTGTGCTATGATTATTTTTCTGTGCCTTTTTATACTTTCACCATACTAGAGTAGATTTATATAGAACATTCATTCTGACCTGTAATTGCATCTGCCATTGTGTTTGTTCTTCTCGGTCCTCCAATCACATCTCATCAAGCTAGGCTTGGATTGATTTTTCTCTCAGCCATCCCTTTCCTAGTTACTCCAGCTCTGTTACTGGGAATAGCATAATGTAGACAGTGAATGTGGAAACCATGATAGATACCATGGGTTTTAATTCTGTTATCTAAGCCACTCTCAAATCTATTGTGCTGATTCCATCTGCACAGCTTGTCTCTTTATGCACATTTTTTTGCTTTTACTCAAGTCCTCACTATAGCAAATTCACAAACGAAAAAATCGAGGCCTTCTTAACCTTAACATCCCCCAAGGCAAATCATCATCATGATGTAGCACTTCATTTTCGGAATGTCATGTTTGTCAAGCTGCCTCTTTGGTTGGGAGCCTCATTACCTGTTAGATAAAGCCTGCATCCCATGCTGTGAAGATCCACCTAGACCTAGGGTTCAGCCTCTTTCTATTTTACTTTTCAAGCTGTTCTCTACTGTTCTTCAACTTTTGACCTCACTCTAAACTAGCTTGTCTCCACAAGACATATGAATCATACCCATCCTCATTCTAAACCTTCAAAACAGTTTTTCTCTCTCAGAATAGTGATTCCACTATTCCACCAGTCCCAGCCTTGCATATTCTTCGGAAGATGCTTAGCAAACTTCAATAAGATGAATATTTGTTATTTCTCACTGATTTAGATATTAACAATTTCTGTTAAATTTAACCCTTTGTTCTATGCATATTCTACAACTGTACTGCTTTTTACTGTAGTGTCTTGTAACTTTTAAAAAATGAAATATGCAAAAACAATAACTCATGAACTTCTCTTTGTTGAACAAATGGAAAGTTGCTAAGGCCCTGAACTTAGTTTAACTCTGGAACTAGTAGTTTCCTCACCCCTGTCCTCGATGACTCAGCAACAACTGCAGTACTTTTCCACCTCTATTTGTGCACGCTCCTGCTTGTCTTATATAAACTGCCATTCCAGCTTGACTCACCACTGTCTCTGGTTCCAGCTCAGAGGGAGCCATTTTGTGACTTGGCTTAGTACATCTTTTGAATGAGACTTTGCTGTGTGGTATGAATCTCTGGTAAATCTCCCACTCCCCCAAAAGCCTGAGTATCCTTTCATTCTTACTGAAACATTCCATAAAATAATACAGTTATTGAACTATATAGTTATGAAGGATTGCATCTAGTTAGTCTGGAATAACTAAGAGTTGAACAAAAAAAAATAATTTATTAGCATAGTGTCACAATAGCTGAATAGCAGAACTTGGCAGACTATACAGTCTCATGTCTATGTGTTGAAAAGAAATTAAGACACAGAAAAACCTAGGTGTTTCAATGTGACCCTTGGGGACACAGATCACCTGCACACACACACACACACACACACACACACACACACACACACACACACACACACAGTATAAAATCATAGGCACATGACCAGAAGTCTTTAAAGTGAGAGATTTTCTTCCCATGCCAGAAAACTGAAAGCAGTATACTGAGCATAATTATCTTTGCAAGAAACATGTCCAGAAAAGGTACAATCGTATAAAGAATTTGAAAGATTTAATTCCTCTGGTGCTTTTCCAGTTGAAATAACAGCTTAAGGAAGATCCAAGTAATTCATGCAGGATACAGATCTTTTCATGGCGAAGTTATTGTTTAGTTTTTACTTTCCACATACAACTGTTATTCTTTGAGAATCCTGAAACACAGCCATTTGATTTTAGAAGAAAGAAAACTGTATTCACTTTGCAGTGTAGTTTCCCATACTATTAAAGTAAATAGAACACAAAACAATTTAGGAAAGTTTCACATAAGCATAAGGTGATTCAGAAACTTTACAGACTTTAAAAATAGCCCAGGCCAAGGCATTGAGCATTTTTCATCCATATCTTTGTAATGATTTAGCTCCTATGGCCATCCAGGAGTTGGGATGCAGGTCTCTGGCAACTGTTTTGGTGCAGTCATTCTTGAGAAGGCACCTGTAAGTCACAGCTCTAGGCAATGTGCTCTGTCCCCCTACAGCTCCACTTAGACTTTCTTGGAAGCCCCTCCCTACAATATGATATTCCCACCTGACTCCCTGGGTCAGACACTGACCTCATATTTTCAGTTAATTCTGTTTCATGGCTAACATATCATCTCAAGAAACTCATGACCACAGAGACATAATGGGGTTCTCTCATATGTTGAAGTTGTAACATCTGAAATGATTGGGTTTGGAGATAGGATTTTTGAAGACATAATTAGGTTTAAAAGATGTTATTATGGTGTATGCCAATCCAATATGATTGCAAGAGAGAGGGATTAAGTCAAAACACATACAGAAAGAGGATGCAATGAAGACATAGAAAGAAAGCAGCCATCTCATAGCAAAAGAAATAAGTCTCAGTACATAGCAGAACTCCTCACACCTTGACTTTTTTAGGTATGCCTTCCAAATTCAAGAGAATGACAAATGACATTTGTTTGTCATTTAAGCCATAGTATGCTATGCTTAGCTGCAGCAGCTCTAGAAAACTGATAAGAACTTTCTCCTGATACATTTATACTTCTAAATTTCCAAACAAGTTTAATGCTTCAGTTTGACTAGTAATCAGTTAATGAGCATGACACTTGTTCTTTAGTTTTCAAAGTGAAAAACAATCGTTAAGTATATGGCCACATCTTTGTACAAAAACATTAAAAATAAGGTCTTACATTTAATGAATATATCTACATGTCATGCTTCTAAGACAAGCTTTTATTTGAGATAGATCTGTTACTGTGTTCAGTTCTTACCATGGTTTGAAATGAACACTATTATTAGTTAGTTTACTGATAACTAAGGCAGAGAGAACATGATTGGCAGACCCACAAACATAAGATAGAGTTAAAGACTAAGCTCACCACCACAAACATTAAGAGGCAGATGACGTTGCCTAGTAATGCCAGAGTTGGAGGCAGTGCTTACCAGTGTTTAGCAGGATGATGGTGGCACATGTCTTTAATCCGAGCATTCAGGAGGCAGAGGAAGGTGGATGTTTGAGTTTGAGGTCAAACTGGTTCTACAGAGCAAGTTCTAGGATAGCCAGAGAAATACGGGGCAACCCTGTCTCAGAAACCTTAAAAAATAAGAAAAAGAAAGAAAGAAATAGTTAAATCTATTAATCTTTTTGACATGAAAGAAATAAGAGAAAGAGAACCCCCTGAAGAGCTATAGTGATTGTTTAAGAAGCATATCTATCATAATTGGAATTGTCCAAAATTAGCATGACCCCTATGCAAGGATGTCATGCAAATCTGTGAATGTTTCTATATCAAAAAGTGAAAAAAATGAGAGAGAGAGAGAGAGTGAGAGAGAGAGAGAAAGAGAGAGAGAGAGAGAGAGAGAGAGAGAGAGAGAGAGAGAGAGAGAGAGAGAGAGAGAGAGAGAGAACATAAGAGAATCCTTGATTTATAATGCACACATTTTATTTGGCATAATAGAAGGAACAATAGAAGAAAGTCAAGATGAAATAACATAGGTAGTGAACAGACATCATATTTGAAGATGTCCATGAAAGATGTGACTATAAATAGATCTCCTAAACTTCCCAAAGAAATTTTCTGTACATATTTTAAAGGAAATCAAACACGTGGTAGGATCTTAGGGAAGTTGAAAAGATTTAAAGCAGGCCTGGAAGGATAAGATTTGTCCCTTCCCGTGCCTAAATTAACTAACCTTCTCAGTCTTTGATGTATCTTTTTGCATCCAAAACACTGTAACTCATGCAGCTGCTGCAGTGGCTCCCTGAAAGCTATGCAAACACACATACTCTTGTCTGTGCCACACACATGATGCTTCTTTTTACATGTGTTATACCTCTCAGGAACAGGAAGTCTCTTTCATCAAAATCAGAGGATCTCTTCCTTGGTTTTATTATAGTTCCTTTTTTATTCATAGCAACATACTATGTACAGTCAACAGTTTTATCAAAATCATCAATGCCCTCTGTGACAGCTAACCCAACTGCTGATACTGACTTACTTTTCAGATCACCCTTCTCTTTACCATTATGGCACCATGCTTGGCTTCTCTTTCTCTTAGGTTCCCTGCTAACACCCTCTGCCCTTTCATTTATTCTGTAGTCCAATCAATGGCTCCAGTGACATCAGCCGTCATTGGATTCCAATGACAGTGGAATGTAATGGCCCTGACCTTCAAAGTAGTTACTTAATTTCACAGAACCTGAAAACTCATTATGTCTGTGGCTAAGGTCACCTGGTGCTGATACCACCAGACCAGCTCTTCTTGCAGTTCATGTTAAAACTAGATGTCAAAGACCAAATGACTTCCAAATGTCCGTGTGAGTGTCTCTGTGTGTGTCCTTACGGTATGCATGTACCATGTGTATATATGTATGTATATATGTATATATATATATATATATATATATATATATATATATAAGTTATGTGCATGTATGTGCTTCTGTACTCACTTGTGTTGGGTGCACATGTGCACAGAGGACAGAGAAGACAACAGGTGTCCTGCTTTATCACTCTGGACCTTATTCTCATAAGTCAGGGTCACTAACTTAACTTGGATTTAGGCAGCTGGCAGCAAGCCTCAGCTGTCCTCCTGTCTTTTCCACTCACAGTGCTCTGACTGCAGGCACAAATGTACTAGGGTGCTAGCATTTAAATACAGGTACTCATGTGTGTGCAGTAAGTACTCTGACTCACTAAGCCATCTTTTCCAGCTCTCCAAAAGTCTCTGCTGTGGCCTTTGTGCTGCAAAGATAAAGTTCAGAGTGCACATTGTTTACAATGTGTTACATATGAACAGTGGTGTGTGTGTGTGTGTGTGTGTGTGTGTGTGTGTGTGTGTGTGTGTGTGTGTGTATGTGTGGTGTGTGAAGGCAGATGCTGCATGTTTGTGAATAGGTTCTACATTACAGATGAAGATGGTTGTAATGTCAACACCTGTACAATCAAATTTACAATTTGGACTAAGCAATACCATTTTGCTGGATAAATGGGGTGATGGGTATGCATTGGGGGTTTGGAATGATGTAAGACTGAAGGCAGAGATGAAAGCACAGTAAGTGGAGTGAAGAAATCCTGGAGAACACACAGGGCCTTAGGAAAAATTAACATTATGAATTGATTAATTGATTTCATGACCTCTAATGACAAGAATCTATCCTCCACATTTTTTTTAGTGAAATCATAATTCATACTCTGAAGTAATTGATCCTTCATCAGCAAAATTATAATCAATATAATGAATATAAAGATTCGATTTTTCTAAATTGAAATTTCTTCAAAAGAAATCATAAAGACTTTACTACTAGAGAGATTTTTTTTCCAAGTAAATCAATGTAGAGAACGAAACTAACACATAAGCCTAATTTCCTAGTGGTAATCGGTTAAGTCACCTACTGCCCTTAATTGCAGAAGGATCAGCCACCTCCAAGTGTTTACTCATCCTTATTGTGTGCACAGTGTGATACTCAGTGCCCAGAATAACAGAGGATCTGAGAAGTATCTTGTCTGTGGACCTTACCTTTCTTTCTTCAGTGTTTCTCTCTGTCAGTTCATCTGTCCTGATTTCAGAGCCCTTCCTTTCTTTTATCTAAGTGGTGGTATGGTGGTATCCATGACACGATGACCTCTTTAATAATTTTGTTTTTTTGTTTATATGTAATTCTATATTGGGTTAGCCATTACCCTTGGCTTGTTATATAACATTTTTCTAGGTGAAATAATTTATTAAAAATTAAAATGCTAATTCAACATAATTTTCTTTCTTTTTTTTTTTTTTTTTTTTTGGTTTTTCGAGACAGGGTTTCTCTGTGTAGCTTTGTGCCTGTCCTGGAACTCACTTGGTAGCCCAGGCTGGCCTCGAACTCACAGAGATCCGCCTGGCTCTGCCTCCCGAGTGCTGGGATTAAAGGCATGTGCCACCACCGCCCCGCTCATGCTGCTATTTTAAAACAAACTGGAAATGTAGTGTTCCCAGAAATTGTATTTTATTTTCTTTGGTTTTTATTTTATTAACCTTTCAACTATCAGAATCTCTTTAGTCGCCTTAACCTTCTGTTTATCTTGAAAGTTCTATAATTACCTCATTACTGATTATTAATCTGTAAATTCACTCCATACCTAATGATTTTCCTTTGTCTCCTGCACCACATTCACCACTGAGACACATTTTCCTTCAAATCTTATTTGGATTTTCTTTTTTTATTGTAGCACAGCTTTTCTTGAATGATCCATTTTAATGACTTTGTCTACAATCTCATAACTAAGCACATTATAACCACAGGGCTTGACACTTTCTTTACTTATGAAATGAGGTTTTTCAGTTACTAGACACTAAGAAGCACAAACTTCCATAGCTACCATTGAGTCCATGTAAAAATACTTAATTCAAATTCGGATCAGTTCCACACCACTCACCACAAAATATAAATTAAATGCACATTTGTTACAAGATATGAAAAATGAAAATACAATAGATTAAGGAAATCTGTTATTTCTGGATTGAAAACATCTTGCATTTCTGTACTAACAGATAACACACCACTTATGTTTTCTAGTAATCCACCTGTAATCCCCATGACTGTTTCACTTTGGATTAAAGTAGTGGACAGTCCTAGAAATATTCTGAAACACTAGAATTATTTACTGAAGAGCTGATGTTATTCAGTCTGGGGACTCTCTGTAAATATGCCAGTAATCTATCTGAGAAGAAAGCCAATGAATTATTAGTTTCAAACCAATCGGCAAGAGAGAGGAGGGATTGCATGCGTGAGAGATATTGAGATCATGATTGGAAAAAGCACAGGGACAAATAGCCAAACTAGTGGAAATGCATGAACTGTGAACCAAAGGCTGAGGAGCCCCCATGGAACTGGACCGGGCCCTCTGGATAAGTGAAACAGTTGATGAGCTTGAACTGTTTGGGAGGCCCCCAGACAGTGGAGTCGGGACCTGTCCTTGGTGCACGGGCTGGCTTTTTGGAGCCTGGGGACTATGCTGGGACATTTTGCTCAGCCTTGGTGTAGGGAGGAGGGTACTGGACCTGCCTAGGCTGAGCTGACTCCCCAGGGGAGACCTTGCCTTGGAGGAGGTGGGAATGGGGGGTGGACTCGGGGGGAAGGCTGAGGGGTGGGAGGAGGGAGAACAGGGGAATCTGTGGCTGATATGTGGAATTAAGTTAATTATAAAATAAAAATGTGTATTAAAAAAACCTAACTCTTGTCTTTTTCCCCCTTTCTTGTGTATTCTGTTTGATGTTAAGAGAGCAGCTCACATGTTTGTGAATACACAATAGAAAAGTCTCTGTGTCTTCCATCCAGAATTTTGCAACACGAGAACTGACAAATATAATAACCCTGAGAACATGGAACATAACCACATTCGCCAGAACGTTCTCTCAGGACCTTTCTGAAATGTCACTTTACAATCAGAGCCTGTGACAGCTATATCCTCGGAAGCATTCCCAATAGTCCTGTAAGGCACAAAATTTGGGCTCAATATTTCAGAGCAGTATCCACAGACCTGCAGTTAAGGATGGAGCACAGCAGTTCCCAGTAAATGTCCTTACAAAGGCTTACGATGTTTGTGATGTTTGAGATGCTTGTTCACATGCATAGTGAGTGCTTTGTTTCATTCATTTCCACATTACTCTTGTTTCCCTCTCCCCATTTTTATAATCACATTGCACAGGTCACTCATTACAAATGCAGGGCAACATTGTGAGGTTGTGCACTTGACCTGTAGAACAGCATATATAAGTAGAGATTACGAATCAATTTAGCTATCCCAACCTGGAGACTTTTAAACCCACATTTATTTACTCAGTGGCTTCTTCTCACGTTTGATCTGTGTTCAGTTGCTCCCTTCTTTTTCAGGAAACACATGCAGGTATTCACAGACAGTAAGAGCTTATTTAGCATCTGATTGTTTTATTTTCTCTTATACACTATCTGAAAATTTAGTATAATCTTTTTAATGAATAAACATGGCTTATCAATGTGTCAGTCAAAGAATCTTTGAATATGTGAAGATGCTAATTTAATCATCAATCATCAGCTTTGACATGAAATTTTGTAGTTTGGTGTCCAGCCACAAAAAGACAGAAATTAGGAACTAAGATCTGAGGTATGTGTTCAGGAATCCCAATGTAATTATTCAAGAAGAAAACATATGGAAGGATTTCTGATTGCCAAAAGATACTGTTTTTTTTAAATAGGAATTGCATTTTTCTATCAAGCACTGTAACAACCGAAATACCCATTTCTAATATGATTTTGAATTGCTAGTATAGCATTCAAAGCATGGCTGCTGGTCTCTGACAATCACTAAGTAAATCATCTTAAATATTGTGCATTTTATGAACACCAATCAGATGGATGAATATTTTAATACTTAAAATTTATTGTGTATGTAGCGGGGGAGCCACTATGCTGCGGCACCAGTGTGAAGGCCAGAGGACAGTTTTGTGGAGTTGATTCTCTCTTAGACCATTGAGTGGGTTTTGGGAATCAAGGTCAGGTTGCCAAGCTTGTGCAGCAAGCACCTTGACCTGCTGGGACACCTTGCTAGCCCAGCCGGATAAATTTCTTAGTGAAAAATTGCGGTTTGTGAGTATAGAGTAAGACACCACACAGCAAGATAGCTGTTTTTCATATGAAATATCCACCTTGTTTTGTGCCATTTTTAGGTAACATTCTTTGCTTTGTGTTAATTCATTTAGATATGCGTTACTGAACTGTTAGCACCTCACTTTATTGAAGTATATTCATAACCTAAAATTCAAATTTAACTTACAGTATTATAGAAGATAGAGTTTCTTAGGGGTCATAACAATTAGTTTTCATTTTAAACATCTAATTCATTGTGGGTTCTATTTGAAATATAACATGTTTAATTCATACATATATACATATGTTATTTAGATTATGGATATCAAGGAAAAAGAGTTAGAAAGCAATTATCCTTTTATATCTTTGTGAATGTGTGTGTATGTTGTACATGTGTGTGCATGTTCAAGTCTATGAGTGCAAGCATATGTGTGTTCCATAGCACCTGTGTGGAGATCAGAGGAGATAACTTTGGAGTCCTTTCTTTTCTTGATTGAGGCAAGATCTCTTGTTTGCAACTGCAGGTAACAGGCTTACGTGCCTGTGAGCTTTGGGGCATTCCCTTGTATCTGTGTCCCACCTATCAGTAGGAGCCCTGGAATAACAGACATGCACTACTGTGCTCCGTGTTTACAGGGATCTGGGAATCCTGACTCAGATCCTCTTGTTTATGTCAAGTACTGCACTGGCTAAACCATCTCATCTGCACATGAAGTGGCTTTCCTCATGGTAAATGTATCTCTAAAATCTCAGCATCCAACAAAATCAATTGTAATATTTATCACCAAGTGAACTATTATCCGTTAAATAAATATTATGTACCAACTAAGGTGTGGGTTCTCCATGTTTTTATCTTACTCCAATCCTTATAACCTTGGGAGATGGTGGCTGAAACTGTTAAAATTTAAGAAGATAAAACACACCAAAATAACATGTCGCAACTCGGTATGTTGCAATAAATACTCAGATCTATGAATTCTGAAAACTTGAGTTCCCCAGATTCTAAAAATTATCATTTCAAACATGGGATTCCATGGTTTGTTAGGTTTGCGAAACTTTGATTTAAACCTAGTAAGTTTCGTACTATAATAATTCTTTGAGATTCTGAAAAGTTAATTGTTACTTTGACTTGTAACAAAAGAATAGATAAGTACAACACAATTTTCCAAAAATAATTTAAGCAAAGAATTATTTCAAATGTCAATTCTTCAGAGAATTTTTGGTTGGAAAATGTTTTGTGAAATGCTTAAGTTAATTATCTCAGTAGATGATTATAAAATACATTTGAATGATACATGCTATGTGGTTATGGTTTTCATGAATGGGCTGAATTCTAATTTTTTTATTTATATTTAAAATATGTAGTGTTTGCTGTTTTCTAAGATTAAGATATAATAAAAAATACTCATGTCTACCCTCTTAGATAAGTCACCACACAGAAGTTCAAAATTTATTGCATTTCTTTGCATATTAAAAAAATTTATGATTTAAATTCTGTTACCATTTATATATTTGAAAACATTATGCAATAGACAATGGCCAGATATTGTGTGTAACCCATGTTTCCTTAAACCATCCTGTGTTGTAGTTACAGTTTCAGTATATAAAGTCATAAGCCCCTCATTTTGTATTTTCCACAATCAACTCTCATTTCCTTCTAGCTCCTTTATGGAACACATCAACATGCCCTTTCTCCTGTGCCCAATGCTGCCATAGTCTTCCAACTAGTTTTCTAAGGGAGCAAGTGCTATCTTCAACTTTTCCTATATGGTTTCCAAAGCTGTCTACATCTATAGAAAGGGATCTACTGCAACAAACACCCGATTTCCAGGTTTCTTTCTGGTAAAAATCTCTCTCTCTCCCTCTCCTTCTCTCCCTGCCCTCTCTCTCTCTGCATGAACATAATTGGATTGGTAAAGGCAAGGGCCACATATGTGGATTACATGTTCTATCTTCCACAGAGCCCTGCCTTTGGGCAAGGACCAAGATACGTATTATTTCTTCAATGCAAAGTCACCCTCTGAGACACACCTTGTTGAGTGCCATCTGGCAGACCAGAAGGACCCACCCTCCGGAAGTGTTAGGGTGTGCTCTCATCGAAACATCACATTATAGATGATAGGATTCAAGGCTTCAATATGGGATGGAATCATGTGTCAGCAATGCTTTACTTCTGCTTCTCTCTCAACTACCATAGCAATGTTGACACATACTTTATTAACCTTATTGTCACTTGAAGCTTAGCAACATCCCTGTAAAATAGGTATAAGTAATAAGCTAAATTTTTATCCAGTTCTACTCCACTATATTTGAACTAAGATTTGAATAATCCTTGTCTCAGATTAACTTTACTATAGAATGAAGTTTCAGAATACACGCTTAGGTCAACATTCTAGCCATGTGAACCAATGTCATTTGTCCTATCATTTTACTACATCAGTGTTTTAAGGCCAATTTACATAATCATGGGATTGTTTCTACATGTTATTAAACAAAGGAAAACAAAATTGCTAACCCCAGGTTGCTCGCAAGCTTGCTCAAGATTCAGATTGCCCTATTGGGGCTGAGGAGTGGAGCGTGCTTAGCCAACTCAGATCTAATTGATTAATAACTCAAGAGTATCAGCAAAGGTAGAGAAAGCTTAAGACAGAAGTGAGGGAGAAGGAATTAAAAGAGGGTTTGGCATTTTGTCGAGAGAGTTAAGTCTTGTGTGACTCACTGAATAAAACACAGGGAGGGAGAGGCTAATTAAATAAGAAGAAAAATGATTCAGTTTGGTTGTGAAGGAAAAAAATGAATTAAAGAATAAATGTGGGAAAGCAGAAGAAATTATAAATCAAATTCAGATATTATCTAACATGGTTTTGCAATAGTTTCTGAAATTATGGAGGTCACTTACATTTACAAAAATGAAAAATTTAATCAAAAGAATTTTTCCTCTATGGCACTGTTATGTACGTGACAAATTTACTTCACATGTGTCTCTCTCTATATGTATATACATGAATATATGTACACATACATTTTTACTATATTAGAAACTGAGCCACATTACACATGGGAAACCAAATAAACAAAACAAAACTAAAATGAAAGCTCTTACCTCACACTCCTTAATGTCAAGAGAAAGCAGGACGTCATATGTCAGAGGCACTCACCTCTAATTATAGGGCATGAAAGAAGATTCATCAGTGACCCGAAATATACTTTATAAAATATACTTTACAGATGCTAGCTTGAAGTATCAAAGGAAATTCTCTGAAAACTTAGTCTGAAGAATGATTTTGTTTGCCTGCAGTAACCAATGAACACATATAATTTATTCTCTATTTTCAGATGAAAATTACACTTAGTAGAATGAATAATGTCACTTAGCTATTAAGAAAGACATGGCTTAGAATTATCAAAACTTGGAAATCAATCAACTGTGAAAATCCTCATGAAAAAATACCACGAGCTTGAATTATCATCCAGAAAAATAGAATATAAGAAACACAAGGCATCACTAAAAATAAATAGAATCATTGCATGATTTTAAAAAATGACCAATTTACCAAGAAAGCATAATATTTCATAAATGTGTGGCCCCCTTTGACAAAGTATCAGAATGAATGCAATGAAAATGGGTAGAAATGGATCCACAATACAATCTGACGTTCTAGCACTCTCTTCCCTTCCCAACAATTTATACAATAAATGCATTAAAAATTAGCATAAATACAAAAAATTTGGATAATAGCATAAGCAAACTTGGTCTGTTTAACTGCTTAAGGTTGTGCTTCTGCCATAACACTGTGAAGAGGTTTCTAACATACAGTCTTCTTCAGATCATGTGGAGACCTCCACCAACCTGCATCTCACACTAGGTCCTAAAGCACTGTGATGAACATCAACCCATCTTGTGGATGCCTCAAGCTGCAGACATCTTAATGCATTGTCTACAGTCAACACGTCAAAATGTGGAAAACACTTGCGTAGAATGAGCATGCAGTGCCTTCCTCTTCTGCTTCTGAGCTCTCAATTTCAGCTTCCCTTCTAATGAATTCTGCTTCTCACGTACTTTCTTTGTAATTCCCAAATGTCTACTTTTTATTGCAAGTTGCTGTAGCATGAATTGTTAGAAGGTCTTATTAATAAAAACAAACCCAGAGTCAGGTATTGGAGTGAACACTGAAATATCAGAGAAACAGAACCAGCCACAGCTAACCTCGCCTCACCAATTCCTCAGCTGATCTCGTTTCCTCAAACTGGATGCCTCTGAGTCCTCATCCAAATGAATCTCAGCTGAACTGCTACTCAAAAGCCTAAAAGCTTAACCCAGCTCTAGTTCCTGGTCCTCACGCATTATATACCTTTCTGCTTCCTGCCATCACTTCCTGGGATTAAAGGCGTGTGTCACCATGCCTGGCTGTTTCCAGTGTGGCTTTGAACTCACAAAGATCCGGATGGATCTCTGCCTCCAGAATGCTAGGATTAAAGGTGAGTGTGCCACCATTTTCTGGCCTCTACATCTAGTGGCTGTTCTGTTTTCTGACCCCAGATAAGTTTATTAGGATGCACAATATATCGGGGAACACAATATCACCACAAGTTGCAGTTTAAATTTTAGTTCATATCCTTAAATATCTCCATCATCCCGTCTACAGTAAATTTTGTATGTACATGTACAGCAGATGTCATTATTTAAAACTCTTCTAACTATCTTTTTACTTTAACTGGATTAACATCTTTGTACTGTATGAGAAGATTTCATACTTTATGCTTCTTGGGAATGATTGAGCTATAAATTACTCAGTAGTGACTTGGTAAATGAGTGTTGTGATGGCAGGCTGAATGCTCGCTACCCTTTGTGGTTTCAAGGCCTCAATTTAATTGTGCAAACATATTTTCAAGGCAGTTTACCTACATATTTACAAAGATGTTTAAGCTAGTAAAATATAACTATCCATTTTAGATGGCTATAGCTCTAGTAGGAGATCACCTTATGATTGTTTCTAAGTGTTTTCTATTCATTGTCTAGAGGAAAGAGCATATGACAAATCAGTAAATAAGGATTGGAGATTTCCATCATCACACTACTCTGAGAATTCACATCTTCTACAAAACACAGTTTTACTGAATATCAGTTAACATGACTTTTGAATCTATATTTTCTTTTTTAAATTTTTTTATTCCTTTCACATATCAATCACAGATTCCCCTCTCATCCCTCCTCCTGCTCCCCCCATGTCCCCCTCCATCTCCTCCTCGAACAGAGTAAGTTCTCCCACGGAGGAACCTATATTTTCATCTCAGTTTACAACTAGAACTTTAAAAGTGTTCCACTGACTCATAGTGGTGGTGTAACTGGAGCTTGTTAGGAACACAAAATCTCACTTGAGACTCTACCTCAGGTCGTGAACACTTACTAAAGTAAAACTGCACTTTTCCAGAGTTGATAAGTTAACTTGTATACAGTAAACAAAATATGAGGCGGCATTATCTTTAAAGCAAAATTTCAGCCAAGAGTACAAGTAACCTCTCGTTTTTACTCTAGAAATATTTGTTAGGAGGAGTAAATTATTCTTAGAGAATGCAATGGTAAAATTTTGATTTTTTTTCTTTTTCCTATTGTATATGGAGAGGGGGTATTTCACTCCTTTAGTCTTCTATCTTTCACATCTAGATTTTTTTTGTGGTTATTTACTCTTGATGATATTAAATAATACTGGAGCATGATTATCTTTTTATGACCTCAGCCCAGCTCCAATTGCATTCTGTATTTCTTTGAACAGTCCAGCAGAAAAGCAGGGTGTACTATAATATTAACACAGCCTTCTAAAAGAAACACAGTATTTGTTAATTCGTTTATGCTGATTCATCATTTGATATTATCTATAGTCAGTGTGCTAAACAGGATGTTACTATTCAGTGTCTCTTAATAAACAAGGATCCCTGAACTTACCCTTTTCCATTTCTCTGAGACAGTAGGCTTTGTTAATTATTTGATGGTGGTGGTAATTTTCTACATATTGTGTTAATTTTCTTCCTACATATGAGATTTTTCTGTTTTGCAAATTCCTTAAAGGACATACTACTGTATGACATTTTTAAAGTTAAGCATTCAGTCAAATATTTATTGATTTCACTGTTAAAATGAGTTGCCTTAAAGGGACTATTTATTTCATCGATTAAACAAAACAGCCAACTGATTGATGGGATGTTTTGACATTCTATTGACATAGCTTTTGTTAGCTAATTTCCTCTTTTATCAGTTTCACAAACTAAACGGAATGGTGTGTTTAGGCTGACTCTATTTTCTATGTTAGAAATCTCTTCATGTTTATCAAGTTGTTGACATTTTCATTATTCGTTTATTCCACTTTATTCCCACACATTGAAGTGAGTTTGTTCTAACACATTTATTTCTACTGTTAAGTTCTCATTTCCAAAAAGTCCACTCCCACCGGTTCAGGTGCAAAGGAGTTTGTCACAAGGCTCGTTGTTCTGCTATAGAAAGCTGTGACCATATTAGTTTATAGAGTAGCAGAAATGATTTAAGAATTCTGGTCAAGATTTCATTCTAATTAGAACCAAAGGTGTAAGGAAGCTAGTAGACCATATTCTTCAAATAATCGACATGTAGAATACACGTACAAAAACCTTTCAATCCATATATCTGTGTATCTATCTAAATGGGAAGTTGTAGCTCAAGTATAGCAACCCAAAGGTTCATCTTTATGGCAGAACTCAGTTGTTACCACTCAGTCAGTCTGCATTATTATCACCTGTACCCAGAAGCATGAAGCCTTTTAACAGAATGTGAGATCAATCCAAACACAATCTCCAAGTAATTACCAATTCAGTATTTACAGGTGATACATGCTTCTAAAGGCTATTGCCCTCATTTTATGAACTGTCTTATATCAATAAACTTAGATGTAAACCCATTCGAATTTCCAAGCAAAAATATGGAGTTTATTGGCCATACTTACTGAGGGCAGGTGCAGAAAGAAGTCTTATTATTGGGATTTTGGGATTGCTAACATACTCTTTCTGCTCCGCTAAGAGTTGAGAAGCACACCAGATGTCTAAGGAAGGTCAGTGGCTTCAGGAACTGAAAGAAATTTCTGGAAATTGAAATTTATGTAGTGTTCTGGATGAATTGCCGAATGAAATAATACTTTCAACATCAATTGTCTTTTCATAGATATTCTTTTTTTACATCCTAGTTTAGAATTGTATTGAGATCTGACTAGATGTTCCCATTTATGGTTTTTCACATATGCTTAGGTGGCACCACTTAAATTCAAATCAATACTTATTGATATAATAAATGATGCTATATCTTCTGGAAATGTTAATCATTCATAAGCTTTAAGCATTTTATGTTTAAGATTTATTAATTTTATTTTTTTTGTGTGTGTGTATGCATGAGTGCTGGCCTATTTGGATGTGCGCCACATGCTTGCATGGTTACCAGAAGAGGATGGCAGAACACTTGGAATGAGGTTACAAGTGGTTATGCCTTGTGGGTGGTGGGACGTGAACCCAGGTCCCCTGAAAAACAGCAAATGCTCTTTATCTCTGAGTCATCTCTCCAGTCTGGTTTCATTTGTGGTTTAAAAGGGGCTAAGCTGATACTGCTTAAATCCTATTTACTATCTCACATATAATGGTATCTTTCAAGAGGCTCTAATTTGTTTCCAAAGTTTAGTATTACCAGAAACCACATTCCTAGATGTCTAGATGAAGTAACAGATCCCAGAAAGCCAATGAACAGTCTCAACCTGGAGAGGAAAGCTCTTGGCACACAGAAAATTATGAATAAAGTCTCAGAAATAAACAGAAAAATAGCTGGGGAAGTGGAAGGTGAAAAATCGCACTGGAAAACACTAGAATTTCTAACATTCATATAGGAATGGGAATGATTTGACAAAGGAAGTAAAGATGAGGCTGTGAGGGACAGAGAAGGATATTTCTTAAGGGTTTTGTTTAATTAAGCAGGTAGATGAAAACCAGGACTGGAAGACAGTCTCTTGAGTGCACAGGAACATGGAGTGCACAGATCCGAGCACATGCAGATGATCGCTATTGAAGGAAGCCTGGCAGGGATGATTTTCTTCTCTACTAGGTGGTTCACGGTTCCTTGGAGAGATTGAGGGTACAAAAGAAGACTAAAAAGTTTAAGGAACATCAAAAGGATGGTGAATAATTATTTAGGAGAGTGAAATCAAAACTGGATTTGAGGACCATAGGAAGGTTTCTGATAGTAATAAGAATCACAAACAATTTAGCTGGAGAGGTGGCTCAGTGGTTAAGTTCACATCCTCCTCTTGCAGAAGACCTGAATTTGGGACCTAGCACCACCGGGTATGGCTCACAACTACCTCTGACTGCAATTCCAGGGGGATCTGACAACTTCTTCTGGCCTCTGCAGGTCCTGCACTCACATACACAAACCCACATCCACTCACACAATGAAAATACTAATGGATAAAATCTTTGCATGTCTCATTTCACTTTGTTCAAGTGCCTGTATTCTGGTGAAGGTTCTGCAGTGAGTTGTGTTTAATTGGATTTGGCTTTCCCATTAGTTACAATGAAGCCAGGGAACAAGAAGTCTCTTTAAGGTGTGTGTCATAAAGCGATTATAAGGCTGGGTTGGGATGAGCAAGCTAGTGAAAAGGTAAAGAGGGTGAGTTTCATGAGGACAGGGTGGAACCCACTGACAGTCTCACAGAGCTACGTAAGTATTCAGAGTTAGAATAGGAAGAACAGCTAGGACAACAGAAGTGGACAGGAACATAGAACTTTTATTTTTTCAATTGCGATATGGAAAATGTGCGGTGGATGGCCATGTTAAAGGTATGCTATTATTAGGGAAAAGTTTCTTTCCAATATACTAGGGTCAAGATCACAGGAAGATTAGTTTCCGGATCTGAGAAACTAAATAAAGTATATCAACCATCTATACAGCAACAGTAAATGGACTCAGTAGGTTTTGAGTGTGTGTGACAATAATAACTAAAGAAAAAGATGTCACACATTTAAGAAGGAGTTGGGAAGAAAAGGGGGATTTGGAGGGAAAAACAGACAGGCATATAATTTAAATACAGTATTTGTGTTATATAGTTTTAATTAAAAATTACATTAAAATATTAATTTGTCTGCCATGGATGAAAGATTTAAGATAAAAAAGGACTAGAAGCAATGAAACCAATTGACATGACAGTGTAATCTGACATGTGACATATTACTAAGACACACCTAGAGTGGACGTAAAACCAGAGGCAGACCCAGATTTAGTTGTTTTAGGATGAAGGTATGACAGGCAAGGACTTGTGTCAATGGAACTGAAGATCGTGAAAAGCAGGAGTCAAGGAAGTCATCACATCTGTCTTGTGGATGGTGATACCATACAGCAAGTTAGGGAATATAGTAAGGAAGGAATCATGAAGGTCACCAGCTATTGTAGTTCTATGTAGTCTACACCGAAGGAGCCCTTGAGATCCCTAGAGTGTCTGGTTACCAATGAAGGAAGGTAGAGGAAGCGCAGGGGAAGGTGGGGGTGCTCTCCAAGGCCATGCAAGACTGTTAAGATTAAAGACAGTCAGTTCTACCAACAGTATTTCAATTTGAACCACCACAGGAACTTTATTGAAATGAAGATCCACAAAGGGAGGTATTACAGACTTTATGGAAATAGGAACATAAGAAAAAGAGAATGCAGTTGGATTTTTCTGTCCTGCCTACCAGCTCCCAGATAACCACACAAAGACTTATTATTAATTATTAAAGCTTAATCAATAGCTTAGGCTTGTTTCTAACTAGCTCTTATAACTTAAATGAACCCATTTCTATTAGTTTACTTTCTGACTTGTGGCTTTATAACCTCATCTCTGTATGCCCATCCTGCTTGCTCTGCATCTCTTGGCATCTCCCTTTCTTTATCCCAGTACCCTCTCTGCCCTGAAAATCCTGCCTAGCTATTAGCCATTCAGATTTTTATTCAACCAATCTGAATGACACATCTTGACAGTGTACAAAAAGATTATTCCACAAGAGAACTAAGGACTGGAGGTTTGGCCCATAGGATGTCGGCTAAGGATGGCAAGGGAGTGTTATGAAGAGGTTAGCAGACCTGGGAGTTCTGAATATTCTTGGGGAGCAGTATAGCTTCTGCCTGTTCTAGGATGATTCCATAAGCAGAGTAAACCATAAAAATGGTTAGGTCCCAAAGAAGACACTGGGTTAGGTCCCAAATAGAATCCTGTGTGCTTCTCAAAATTCTCATCTTTCCATTGTGTGAAGGATTCACAGTTTCACAGCCAGGATGCAATAAGTTGAGGAGTCTCCCAAATTGTGAAATGTTATGCTTGAAATCTTTTTGACTTAATACCTACAGGGTAGACCCCAGAACTGGAAAACATCTCTCTTCTTAGCTTTCTGCCCACATCAATTATTTGTCATAATCTTTAAAAAGAAACTGCATATTTTTTACTATGATTTACACTAGATGGCTGTATCTAGATATTTTAGGACAAGAATTAACAAAAGGAAGTTTTGTATTTTTTAATGTTAAGTTTATATTTTATAATTTTCAAAAATTAAAAATATGAAAAGTTTGTGTAAAGGGATAGGGATTATATCTCTATTGCTATTATTATGCACAATGCTTTACCTCATTTTTACCTATAAAAATTCAGATATTGTTGACAATCTAAAATACTTTGGTAAAACTTTAGTAACATTAAATATTTAAAGAAAGTAGTTAAAACTAGTGGATGATTTTCATTGTATTTAAAACTATTGCTTCCAGGGTTTGGGGAAGATTTTATTGATATATATATATATATATATATATATATATATATATATATATATATATATATATATCAACAAATTCATCATAAGTTAGATCTGAAAAGTCTCAAAAATCCAGATAAAAAACCAACAATGTATTTGTTTTAAATATGTACAATTGTGCATTTATGGTGCAAATTTTGGCAAATGGGAGCTAACATCACGCAGACATCCTGATGCAATAAATAAATTCTCCCAGAATGTTTGACAACACCTACATGAGGGAGCTTCCGCTCTCTGGCTTTGGCAGTTCACAAGAAGTCAATTAACTAGTGAGTCATAACCATTTATTTCCCAAGTTATCAAGGAAATCAAAATTGCTGGAGGGAATGGCTTACATCACACACACCAGGAAGTTTCAATTGGAGCCAGCCACAGAATTAAGACTTTCCAGTGTAGCTAGTATTCTTTGTTCAGGCTAGTTCCACTGGCACAAACATTTAGTATGCAGAGTATAGCAGGATTCAAGTTTTCACTATAGAATTAACAGTCTCATAGTTCATGTTTTAATTTCTGGATTTCTTTAAAAGAGCTATCCATTTCCCTGGATGTTGTGGTCTTAAAAAGAGGGTCAAAAGACAAATCTATTTTTTACACCCATCATTTTCATAAAATTTGAACACTCAGGGAAATAACTGTATTTGTGTGTATACTACAATTATTCCACATTCATCGACTTCCCTTTATATTTAAGCTATAACTAAAGCCATGTTTTATACTATTTCTCCAATAGTTTAACTGTCTTATCGAGAAAATCTCTAATTTTCCGTTGCAATAAACCATGTGAAAAACAGTAAAAATCTTCAAAAGCCAGTGTCATGAAAGGGTGTTTTAACGAAATGCTCCAACCTACTGGAGATAAGAAGTTGTTTACAGAGGGTGGAGCCATGGAAATGTCACCTGACCAAACTCATAGAAGTCTTTGGTAGAGACATTGCATGGATTTTTTTGTGACAAAGATATATGATCAGCATTCTCTGTCACTTGGAATGATGGTATAATTCAGGGCAGTGCTTCTTAAATACAAAACCTTGCAGTCAGATTGATTCTGTCATGCTTTTTTAAAAGTACTCAGGGAACTGAAGAAAATGACTAGGCATTTTAGGATAGAATTATATCCCTCTGAAACAAACAAACAAACAAACAAAACTTTACAATGTGAGATATATTAACGGAAAAAAACACATACAGTTTTTCAATTACAGGTAACTTCAACACATTTGGGTATAACTTTCATAGCTACATAAATTTGAATAACTAGAAAAATCATGAAAGAGAGAAAAGGTTGAAAGATTCATGTGATCAGTGGATTAAAGTAATAAAAAGTTTTGATTTTTAAATATTTTTCACATCTTCTAATACTCTACTTTTTTTTGTAATAGAAGAATACGTGTCAAGGAGGGTTATAATTTTCTAGTCATTTCCTAGGTCACAGTTACTGGTTCTGGAGTTGGCAATTGAGCAAGTAACACTAATCCATTCTGATGCACAGAGCTCCAGGTGTTAACATTCTTTCCATTGATGCTACAGGATTAGCAAGATGAGAAATCACACCATGTTGCAAACACTTGTAAGCAATTAAATAAGCAGAGATGTTACAAATGAGAGCAGTGAAAAGTCCCAAAACCTAGAGGTCAAGCTCAGTCCTCAAGGTTTACAATCAAACTCTTTTTTCACATCTGCCTGCTCCATCTAAATGATTATCAGCAACAGAAGCCAATAAAAAGGGGCATGTGCATGTACAGAGGATGTGGACAATTCTTAGATGCTTTCATAAACATGAGTAATGTCATTAATGGAATCATGTCAGATCGTTATAAAAGATTGAAGACTCCCTTTATTTGTAGTAAAATATTGATCATTAATTCAATATAGCTATAGAATCATAGAATTAGACCCCACTGTTCTGTTACCATGTTATTGCAGAACCTCATGGATACTCTCCAGTAAGAAGTAAGTGGATACCTGTCTCCCCATCTTTAGTGATATAGAACTCATGTTTTTCCAGCCAGGGCATATTTTGTCCAAATATACCACGAATTTCTGACTTAGGTTGATCTGGAATGTGTTGTTGCTTTGAAATTTCTTATTATCTCTAAACCTAACATCCAGGAAGCTAATCTATTTTTCTGGCACATAGACACTTGAAATATTTGCATGTAGCTCATATATTGTCATCAACTTACCTCTTATCCAAGACAAATACCCCCAAATTGTCCCAAACATTTCTTAAATTCATAGACCCTAGAACCATGCTGGAGGCTCTTCAGTGGAAAATGTGCCATAGACAATTGAACTACTCATGTCTAGCTCCTTTCCCCAGAAATGTTGAGAAACTTGGATGTTTGAACATGAAAAATCTTGATCAAACAGTATAATAATTGAAGAGAAGTTCAAGAATAAATCTTGGATGAGTTAAAGACTCATCAGAGAAAATTTTGAGAGCCTAGAGAAGCATCCAGAAACCACTTAAAATAGGCTATGTTCAGTAAATAAACCATGTATCTATCAAAGGGAGAAATCAGAAGTTACAGTCCAGACGTCCATCCTAATGGCAAATTCTAGTTCAGGGTAGGCCTTTTTCATCCTTAAAATGCATCATAGCCACAGATGTATGACCAAAACATCTGCAAAGGTGTCTTCCTACTATTTCTTACTTCTTGTTATCTACTTTCTGTCCTTCCTTCTTCTTTTGGCATATATATGCATATATATATATATATATATATATATATATATATATATGCATATATATATACACCACTGCTTACCAGATACTGCATTTTTTTTGTACATGTGTGAAGATGCTGTGATGTAGGTATTCAATGCACAAATTAGGTCTTTTTGATACTTGTCTTAATTATCTGTAGCACATTACAGCAAACCCAACCAGCTTACAGCAGCAGATACTACGACACCTTTCCTGTGGGTCAGGATCCTGGGATGAGCCAAGCAGGAGCTGCAGGCTGCTAGCTCAGGTTACTCAGGAAGCTGAACTCATGGAACATTTGCAAGGGATGAGGACACACCAAAATTCTGGCAATAGCTAAACAAATGGTTTTATTTGAATATATATCCCACACGTTATTTTTAGATTCAGCTCCTCTGCTACTGTTGGTTAGAGGCAGCTTCACTTTATTAGCAGTAGGCTCCTCCACAGATGCTCACAAACTGAGGCTTGTATCTCTACAAGTGATAAAAGTCAAAACCTTTTAAAACAATGTAAGAAATGTCAGGTTATCAGTCTGTCACTAATGATCATACAGACCAGCCGAGCCTCTGAAGAGAACTGCTCAAAAACCTGAAGACTAGGAAGCAGGAGGCAGTAGTCTTTGGGTCAAACTTGGAAGCTGAGTATTGAAAATAATCAAAAATATAACAGTGTTTCTTTCTTGTAATTTGAATTTCTTGAAAGCCAGTAACGTAAAACTTGAATCTTCAAAAGTACAAATTTCTTAGACTCGTTAGAAATGAATACATTTTTTGTTGATATCCTCCAGTTAGGGATAGGAATTTATTGTACATTGTTTTAGGTGCTTGTTCTGCTGGGCCTCTCACAGTGGGATGTTACTTCCTGTAATCTCTACCATATACGGTAGAAGCTGGGTCAGTGTCTACAAGGAAGCAGCTTACATTGCTTTGCATCATCAAAATGGTGAGAGAACTGAGGCTGTCTGAGTCTAAATCATTGTCAAGATTTATTTCCACACCTCTAATTCACTATGATTGACAACAGACTTGATCACACTTAGGTATGAGAAACAAAATCATACTATTTATCTTTTTTTAGTTATATTAAAATAATTTTGTATTTTATGAGATTAGATGTGTTATTTTACTGGTTGATTTTATATTCAATAGCATAATATTTTAGTTTCTTTTTCTGTTGCTGTGATAAAATACTCAGCAAAAGCAACGGAAAGGGGAAAGGGTTTGTTTTGCCTCACAATTAAAGGGTACAGTCCATCCTGTCAGTGAAGTCAAGGCAGCAGGGTCTTGAAGCAGTTTGAAGAACATCATATGCACAGGAATTGAGATCAATGAATGCATGTTGCTGCTCAGCTCCATCTTGCCACTTATATATAGCTCAGGATCCCATCCAGGGAATGATGCCATTCAATTTGTGGATCTTCCTACTTCAATGAATGCAATTACGTTCATCCTCCAATGGCATGTCCAGAGTCCTATCTTCCTGGTGAGTCTAGATTCTGTCATGTTGGCAATCAACACCATCAAACATATAATTTAAATTCTTATGATATGATACTTCTCGATACAAAAGTAATGATATTATTATCGTATGCATACTAAATCTGCATTGTTGCAGAAGAAAAAGAACCAATGAGAAGTGTGTGGTCAGTGCTATTAGTTAAGTATCTGAAGATTTTGTGAGGTCTTGAGACTTGCCAACCATCATGCTTGACTTCAGAACTAGAGGATTGCCAAAGGCATGCAGAAATTTTGTCTTCAGTAAGTTTGAACTCCACAGGCAGTCAATAGTGACCTTAAATAACTTAGATTCAGTCACAGTATAAAAGTGGAACAAGGTTACCAACAGCATGATAGACAATAGAGGGATCCTATCTGGTCAAGTAGAAAGGGTAATACTGGAAGGTATTTGTGGTTGAGCAACAGAAGAATGAAACCTGAGGGATCCCTATGTACCTACCTCTAGTTGAGCTGGGAGAAGCACACCACACAGAAAGAAATACCTAGCAAAGATGGGAGGTAGTGTGTTGTGTTAAAACAACTGAAAACCTAGTGGAGCTATATGTAAATAGCCTAAGAGATTAACTACTGAAAGATGACCAGGAAAGCAAGGTAGTGAAGTTCATAAATCAGGATGCTATTATAATAATAACAATAATAATAATAACGACAATGATGATGGTGATGATAATAATAATCTTTTCATTTTGTATAAGAAAATTCCTTACCCATCTATGCTATTTGTAGAAGAGGCTAGAAAGAAAGCTTTGATAATGTCTTTTTTGTCATTCAGGACAGAAGTGTACGAGGATTCTTGACTCATGTGGGAAATCCAGGAAATGCCAGAAAGCAACTCTTTGCCTTGAACACTGAGTGATGAAGCTTGCTAAGGAGAGGCAGGGACAGCAAAGGGAAAAGCATGCACAAAGAGCATAAAGCTCTGGAAGCATGCACTCCTGAGGCCCATTTTCAGAATTGCCAGTAAGTCAGCATGACTTAAAGTTCAGGGTGTACTTCTGAACACTAGGAGATGGCATTTCATAAGTAGGTGGGGTGATCTCATAAAAAACCCCGAAGCTGAGGTCTGGAAGTCAAGCTGTTCTCTGAAAAGGATTAAAGAGAAACCACCAGTGAATAGTTAAAAATAAGTACCTGGGTAGATTTCAGTCTTAGAGAGTTGTGACTAATATACCATGTTGACTTACAAGGAATCACTACTATGAGGAAAAAAGAATTGAAAGAAAATGCCAACATTACTTATTCTCCTACATAAAGGGAGACGAAGGTATGGTCTTTTCAAAGTTGAACTGAGAGTGAATGTGTAGATCAGTGGTAGAGTACTTGCCAAGACTACTCTGTTCCCTACCTTCATCCCAGCTCCACAAAACAACACAAAAAATAAGAACATCACATTCTTTTCAGTTGCAAGTCTACAGACACTGGAGAGAAAGGATGAAGGGAATCATCACAAATACAAAGCCACTTTCTCACTGTTACCAAACCGAGGAAAAGGGAAGAGAGCCATGGAAGCCCCAGAGAGCAATTCTAAGAATGGCGGTGGGCGGGGGGTGAATGTCAAAGACTACATGGGGGAAGAGAAGTGGGAGTTCAGAGATTTCTGCTCTGTCAGAACAGCTTCTATAATTAAATGGATAATATTAATGTCTTTAAATATTTTTATTAAATGTAGTGTGTGTGTGTGTGTGTGTGTAGGTCAGAGGACAACTTGAAGGAGTCAGCATTCTCTTTCACTTTGTGGGTCATACAGACGAAGCTCAGGTTGTCTGCCTCATCAGTGTTTTCCTTTACCCACCGAGTCATCTCACCTGACACTACATTTAACAGAAATGTAGTTGTGCTTTCGTTATCCTAGCCCTCTATATCAAACCGCTGCTAGAATCTGCTTCATGGAGATTTCACTGTGAGAGATCAAGATGGAAATGAGGAGATTAAGTAAAATGAGATGTAACTGGAAACTAATTAAGAGAAAACAGACGATAATCTTCCACAAGATGATATAGGACGTCCAAAATGACAGGTAACCAATTAAAATCACAATTACAAACATCTTGTGGAGAGTAAGTTTTCCAAAAACAAACAAACCCACAGATTATGTTTTTTTTATTATATTTAATCCTCATCAGATAAATTAGTTAATTTCAGCTGATATTTAAGACATACATCTCAGATGTTTCCCTGGATAAGTGATTATATTTGTTTGAAACATAAGATATTGGAGTGATGGGTTTAGGGGCAAATATGAGAGGGTTCTTACTCAATGAAACAGCATCACACTGATTTAATGTAGGTTCATTTCCATCTCTGTAGCAAGAGAGAGACTCCCTCAAGCCAGCCAACCATGCAGGTGTAAATCAGGAGTGATCACTGTAGTTCACTCCCAAATCACAATTACAAACATCTTGTGGAGAGTAAGTTTTCCAAAAACAAACAAACCCACAAACAAACCACATGTTTAGACTACTCTTATAAATTAGAAATCCCATGGAAAACCATAATAATTGTAGTAGAAATGAGGCAATAGTGGGCTTTATGGACATACCTGCAAACACCCATTTCAAGTCATTCCATTGGGTGCTATAAGTGGGTTCAGAGGTTATTATCCATAGCTGAAATTTTTCACATAAAATTGTGTTTAAAATAAAAGAAGAAACCCACCAAAAGCTCAGTTATAATAAGGCTACCTCAAAGAAAATCTTAAAACTCAGAGTATGGCATTAGATTGATGGGGCAGGAATTTGATGAATGTCCTTGATAACAGCTCCAAAAACTATTTCATTTGCATAGGTGATTTGGTGTTAAGCCTTTTCCGTACATATGGCTTGCAAATGTTAGTTTTCATTTCAGTTGCCTTCTTGTTTTGTTGACTGATTCGTCTGCTGAACTGGAGCCATTTCTGTACTCTTAGTTCCCAAAGTTGTGTTTCTATGTTCCTTGCTTCTAGCTCAGCTCTAAATAATAAGGGCACACTAATGTGTCAGTGGCAGGCATTAACATATTAGTGGTTTTGAGGACCTTAGTGTCCAGTGAGAGATGGAGGATATCTTCTGAATATTTGCATATCTAAGATAAGAACATGAATTATGGGGATAAAATTATAAAGTCTATTATAATGCTGGAGAAAGCTTTAGTGTGCCTGTGAGGACACAGTTCTGTTGTTCAAATTCCTACAACAGCAAAGCAAAGGGGTTTGTATCCCGTTTCAATTCGTTCCTTGTTTTGAACACTTAACACATCTCAAACTGATCCTGCTGTAGATTTCTGTGTCTGCTCTGCTTGCCTGGATTTACTCAAAGGGCTTGAGCATTTGCACCTGCACTTCTGCCTTCTTCTTTTTTAAATTTTGAGATTATAATACAATTTCATCATTTCCTTCTCCTCTCTCCTTGCTCCAAATCCTTCCATATCCATGCCTATCCATGCCTCACTCTCTTTCAAATTTATGGACTCTTTTTTTCCCATTAATAATTGTTACACATTCACACACACACACACACACACACACACACACACACACACACACACACACATCACAAACACACAAATATTTAATTACAAACTGCTCTGTCTGTATGTTACTTGTGTGTTTATATTTTGGAGCTGACAATTTGGTATTAGATAATCATTGGTGTGTACCTTCTTTTCAAACCTTTCACTCCCTCTAAGTTGGGCTTACTTGATTGCTCTTCTCTCAGGAAGCATGCCCCAAACATCTTTATTCATGTCCCATCCCCTGCATTCTCAGAACACTTTGATCTCCTATGGAAATTCTCACAGATTGCGTCATGTCACATTGCTTCTTTCATTCATCTTTGTTTATATGTTTTGCTGCTTTAATTTTTTTCCAAAGGAAAGGAGTTTTCATTGTACTAAGCAAGATGTATGAATTGCCTAAGTGATAGCAGTAACAAAAGAAGCATACTAAAGCTACTGAATACCCTAGTGGTAAATTTCTTTATCTAAAGATGGAGGTAGAGAGACAATTTTGCCAGACTTTGCATGTTCCATCATGATTCTCAAAGATGTTCTTGCCCATGAAAAGACATAGGGAGAGTAGAAAAGAAAATAAATTCTATCGGCATTGATATATAGTTGTACTAAGAGATATACAAAATGAAGTCAAGTAGGCATTACTTATTCATCCATGGCTCTATGGATCAGTGGTTTGGGTGCAAGTGTGCTAGAGCAATGTGGTTTGAGCTTGATAGAGCTTAGAGCTCATAATGTGCCAGAGACCTCTCCTGGGATTACTGGAATGACTGAGGTGCCTTGGAATCCTGAGCTCCCCCTCACTTCCAATCCTTCATCATGTGGTGACACTAAAAGAGACATGAAGTAGCCACATAAACTATCATCTAAATTTATATTTTGGAGGAAAGAAAAAACTCCAGGAAAGCAAGGGTTAAACCAGGATGAAAAGTCATTTCAATTCTTTAAAAAACTAAATAAACTGTGACTCTTAAAAGAAAAATGGTTGAAACAGAAATCTTGGAAAAATATAATGAATATTATTTTGCCTCCTTTTATGTCCAACAGGACATTCAAGTGAAATGCTTTATGGATGGAGAAAGCTAGAGACACATAAAGAGCTTAAGGCTTGCACTGCTGGGGGATAATAATAGTAATTATACATTACATTTACATAATGCATTGTGATTAAAATGCTTTCACAGGCACTGCCTTACTTTATCCTCACAGTGGCCCTTCAAGTAAAGGGAGTGATTATTATCATCCTCCTTATTTGGGGAGGAAGGTAGCTACGTAACGCATTCTCTTTCAATATGCTTTGAGACAGTCGGGAAGAAATAGACTCACAGTGTGTCCTTAGAAAGGTGAGATAACATCCTTGAGTAGTGAGTTTCTTTCTGTAAGTTGTAAATTAAAGAAAACAATAGAAGTTTACTTTAGATATAGTTCAATTTACACATAGTTCATATATATACATATATGTATGTATATGTGTATATATATATGTGTGTATATGTGTGTGTATATATATGCACGACCTAAGCTCAGCTTGGCTGGGGGAATCACATAATGAACTCAAATCTCCTAGGCCAATGCTTTGTCTACCAAGACTTTTGCCCTTTCCTGACAGGTGAAATAGTGGGACTATGTAAGTAGTAGTTCTCAAAGGGAGTAAGTATATATGAGAGGACAACAAAAAAAAGACAATGTGTCATTCCAAAGTGCATAGACAAGTCTCAATAGAAATTATAAAGAAAAATAATTAAAGTCTTAAGGAAAAGCAACAAGACCGTTGAAACAGACATTGACGATCTTATGAATGAGATGTTTTAGGGATAACAAAGTTGAAAGTCATTACAAGGGCACAGAGAGCAATGTGGATGGAAGACCAAAGGTGGAAGGAGGTAGGAAAGAGTTTCAGTTGTGGATGCTGGACTGGTTGACAAGAAGCATTATGGGATGCCAAAGAGTGTGAAGAAACAGTTGAAGGGCAAGTTTAACTTAGGCAGGTTAGACCTCAAGAATCCTGATGGAACTTAGTATGGTGTGAATCAGGCATCTTGATTGAGGAGGAAGCATCTAGAGATACTCAACTTTCAATTTCCAGCTTCACAAATCTGAGAGTTTTACCAAGTCAGCAGTAGCCCTGGGTAGAAAGAGAGGAATGCATAAAGCGACTCTGGGGTTCCCAGTGCCTCCATCCATCACCATGTCTGACACACTGATAGTAACTTTCTATCAGCTCTAACCTATGCTTTGATCTTTTCCTGTATAGATGATTGCTTCTTGTCATCTAGTTGACACATTTCTACCCCATATTCTTTAGTCAACTTTCTTATTCATGGTGAGTCATGGTAGTTATGCCTCAATGAAAGTATGCTTTACCTTATCAGGTGTGCACAGCATGCACTCACAGTCACAATGTACCCCAGGATGCATGTGACCCCAACACAACATTGCAAACTTACTTAAAACATTATAGAATTTCTTTTTGTGACTTGACTGTACAATTCTCTGTGATGATATTTTATTTGTGCTGTAACAAATAAAACTTATCTGAGGATCAGAGAATAGAACAGCCATTAGATTAGACATAGAGGCCAGACAGTGGTGGCACACATGCCTTTAATCCTATCACTTGGAGGCAGAGATTCATCTGGATCTCTGTGAGTTCAAGGCCACACTGGAAACAAAACCAGGCAGTGGTGGCACACATCTTTAATCCTAGCACTTGAGATCTCATGTCTTTGCTTGGGAAGGACATACTCCTTGAATCCCAGGAAGTAATATGGCAGCTCACACAAAGGTATATAAGGCATGAGGAAACAGGAACTCATGCTCTGGAGGCCAAGGACTAGGAACTAGAGGTTTTTAAGCAGTTCAGTTCGTGTGAGGACTCAGAGGCTTTCAGTCTGAGGATTTGTGGAAACAGGATCGGCTGAGGAGTTGGCGAGGTGAGATTGGCTGTGGCTTGTTCTGTTTCTCTGATCTTTCAGCGTTCACCCCAACATCTGACTCCAGGATTTTTATTAATAAGACCATTTAGTAATTCATTTTACAATTCTCAAACAAATCGTTTCACAGTGTCAAAAGGTGAGACAAACTTGAAAATGTCAGCCACACCTTTATCATAGTAGATGGGATCCTGCTGTAGTCTTATCTACCTTTTATTCCTCTGAGTAATGATTTAAGTAGTCATTTCTGCCAGAAACTTGTGATTTTCCCGAAGTCACAATCTCAACTGAGACCATAGTTCTGCTTCATCTTGAAGTCTGTTACTCTTGCGTGTCATTGTGTCTGGAATAGTTCCTTAGTGAACAGTATCTATCCATTAAAAAAGTATTTTCTTGAAAAATCCTCTATGAAAGGAATATTAAAAGTACAAGACTAGTAAGATCTCTGATTTCCCCTAGATGCCACATCTTATTATATGCTGATTAAATTTTTCCTTCATTAATTCATGAAATATTTATGATCTTAGCAAATTGTTGACAGATCCCATGTGCCAGGTGTTTTGGCATACACGTATAACCATTTTAAAGAGTTGAACTTAACTTTTTTTTATTACAAGCTCTTATGTTAAAGTAAGTTATTCAGTGAGGATACCTTTCAGTTCTTTGGGCTGGGGGAATGGCAGGCCTTTGATCACAGACTCAAAACTCACTTGAAAAAGTCCAGCTGGTGCCTAACTAGAGCCTTTACCCATACTGCCTGGTGTTCATGGTACCCGAAGATGCTCCACATGCTACCAGAGGAGCAAGGTAAACACCAGCCCAGTGACAAACCTTGCAGTCTACAATGGTGACCTGTCTCCATGATGTACTATTGCAGCAGCAGCACAAACACTGTGAGACCAACCAACTGCCATCTTGCTGGTTAAGGCCTGCTCCTCAAGATGGAACCCACGGCTAACACTCAGGTGTCCTGGCTCGGGTGGCCAGGAATGTGAGACAAGACAGGCCATAGGCCTAGGGGAAACCCAAGTACTATTGTTCTGCAAAAGGAACAGCAGTGAAGTAATTCCTAACAATGTTCTGCTACACTCGCAGACCGGTGCCTCACTCAGCCATCATCAGAAAAGCTTCCTCTTGAGGTATGGGAACTAATATAAAAACTCACAAATTAACAATGTTCAGAGAGTGAAAGACCTTGGAACATTCAGTCCTAAATGGGATATCTCCAACAAGTCCCTAGCCTCAGGGCTCAGGCTGCGCAGAAGAGGAAACTGAAAGATTGTAAGAGCCAGAGGTGAACATAGTGTCTTCCTGATACAATAGGACTGATACACATATGAAATCACAGAGACTGAGGCAGCATGCACATGACCTGCACAAGGTCAAGCCAGAAGGGGTTCCAGTGCTAATAGGGTTAAATAGATATGATTTTCATCCTTAAGCAAGAAGCTATCCCTAAAGGAAAACCATTTGCAAAGGAAAAGTCACGTTTTTTTTCCAATAGGGTCTCATCAAGTACATTAACCACACTTAACGTAGTCCCCATGAACACCAGTAGAGAGCCAACACAAAACAAGATACTATTGCAGACTTTTTTTCTTCTCATATTGCTTTGTTTGGACATTTAAAAAAAATATTACTTGTCTTTTGCTTGTATATTACAGTATCAGACTTTTTGTTTTTATGATTTTGTAAGTGTATCTCTCTGATATGCAAGTTTCTTGTGATTTTCTTTTTTAAAATATGTTCTTGTTTGTCTTAATTTGCCTTCTTGTTATCTAAAAAGGGGGAGAAGGAAGATGTGGAGTTGGATGGGTAGGATGTGGGAAAGATCTGGGAGGAGATGGGGGACAGGAAACCAGATCAGAACATACTGTGTGAATTTTCAATAAAAATAAAAGCATCTATATATGCTAGGAATATACAACATAAATAATACATATTTCTCCATCTGTCCATTATTTATCTCTCTTTCATGTCTTCTCTTTTCTATAACCTATGTCTATATCTACCATCTATATAGCTATCATCTGTATATGAATATCATTTATCTGTCACTTATTTATCTGTCTTCTATTTTATCTATTTATTCATCTACTATCTCCATCTTCCATTGTATATCAACCTATCATCTATCTATCTATCTATCTATCTATCTATCTATCTATCTATCATCTATCTTCTAACATTTTTCCTATTAATCATTTATCTATCATTCACCTACCATTTCTTTCATTTATAATCTATCTACCTACCTACCAATTTACCATCTACTCTGCTTGTCTGTCATTTTCCTGTTTACCATCTAATCATCTGATCATCTATGACCCATTATTATACCATCTACCAATTGCCTATTTTTTCAATATATGTCCATCAGACATTTAATTATCTGATCATCTACCTGTCACCATTACTTTATCTATATGTCAATTTATACAACTATTTGGCTATCACTTATTTACCTTTCTATCTAAGTTCAATAATGATGGCATATCACAGACTAGGTCACTTAAAAACAGAAATATATTTTCTCACAGTTTTGAAAACTGAAGGAGGAACTGGATCCCAGTCTCTCATTCAACTTGCCAAGAGCTATTTTCTGTCTCCTGTACCAAACTGAACCCACATTTCTTCTGATGTGAACACTGGTAACATTAGCTGACTATTTATCCTAATAACTTCAATTACCTCATAATGACTCTGCCTCCAAATACAGTCATCCTGAGGGGATGGACATTAGCACTTCAGCATGAGAAGTGATAGGAAAGACATAGTTCAGTCACATATTGCATACTACTTACCTATCTGATTTTAGCAATGGGGTCATTGAGAAAATTGAGTGATTTTTTTTTCTATTTAAGCAACAGTTTTTATAGCTGGCATTGTTTAGAAATTCACCAAATGAAAATAGTATAGAGAAGATCCAACATTTAGCTAGTTTTAATATTTACATTTTTTAAAATAATGATTTTTATTTTTAAAAATTTTAATAAACTTATATCATTTTCCCTTGCCCTTTCCACCTCCAACCCCTCCCATGCTTGGTAATTTGTTGCATTTGACGTCCCTGCACCCAGAAAGACGGTGCCACAACCTGCTTGGCATCAAACTCTGTGTGACAAAGATCAAGAGACTGGTCTTGGTGGAAAGACAAAGATACAAGGGACTTCTCTAAGGACAAATGACTATGTGCCTATGCCATACATCACTACTGACTCCCTCAGTCCTGACAGGCAAAGCTCTGAGGCAGATAAGACTGGCACTTGTGTGTGTGTGTGTGTGTGTGTGTGTGTGTGTGTGTGTGTGCGTGTGTGCATGTAGAGGGTCATATTCTTCACTCTCATGGTGTTTTAGTTGTAGAAAACTAGGCAAGATTTCCTTTATTTACCTGTCAGACTAAACATATCATTTAGATGCCTCTTATCTCTTCTTATCTCCCAGTATCCTTCAAGGATTGCTGGAAATCCATCCATAACCCCCTAACATGTAATTCAGGACATAGCTCTGTCTGTCCTTGGATTCTTTCATTTTTTCTTTTTTTCTTTTTTTCTTCCAGTTTTTTTGAGACAGGGTTTCTCTGTGTAGCTTTGTGTCTTTCCTGGAACTCACTTTGTAGTCCAGCTGTCCTTGGACTTTTAAATCCACCCAAGAGTTTATCATTTTCCTGAGTCCCTGTCCTCAAGTACTGAGATAGAAAAAAGGGCGCTCTCCCCACACATGCATGCTTGAGAGTCAATGATATTTAGTGCCTCTTAACTCTCCTCTTTTGTTTTACTTTCATCTTAGGAAATCACTCCATAATTTCAAGTTTGAGGAAATATTGGCTTCACTGAGCTCATGCTACTCTTTACTCAGAGTCACTTCAGAATTCATATATTCAGACTGAAAATAATAACTGTCTTTACATTTCATGAGTTCTTATGCTTTATCTCTTCCCTGGAGGAAGAAAGGATGCATATTGGTTAAAACCTATGACTATTATACAGTTTGAACATTGTTTCTGAATCAATCCTCAAATATTTATTAAGGCTAGACCTAGTAATAGTGTAGAGTTACTGAATTTTGCATATTAGCAATGACAAAATTCCCTGCATTGATTCACATGAACTGTGAATACCTGAGAAAGTTCCCACAAAGTTGAATTTCAGTCAAATCTTAGGGAACAGAAGCAGTTTTTTGTATAACCTGGGTTTGTGATAGGAGATTCGCATTTATAACGTGTCTTGGAATTTGTTGAGAATTAGTAAATTCATTTTGTTGTATTAGAGAAAATGCTGTCACCCATTGTAGGATATAAAATTAATCAAGTACACCTTGATTAGTGGAAAACTAGGCAACAAACTGTCGGCAAGTTTTTGCATCATATTTGATATAACTAATGCTATCTGTGACTCCACCCACAATTGTACTTTGTACTCTTGGACCCACTGGTCAGCCAAAAGACATACTTCATTTAGAATTGAGGGCCCATTCTTGTGAAGCTAATTATTTCTAGGTGAATCAAAAGGTAAGACAAATGACTGCCTAAAAACTTTTAAGCATATGTCTTTGCTGTCTTGATGGCTTACCTATTCAGCTGCATAAAGTAAATGACTCCTTCTCAATACAACCATATTAGGTTTCTACAGCTAAAAGAAAATCATCAGAAAACCTCACTGAACTGCTATGTTTTATACTTTTATAGCTTTTGTTGAAAATACTTACAATTATGTACCATATCATATTTAACATTCCTAATGTTTTGAATGCAATTTTATTTTGTCAGAGGACTTGAATTATTGAAGACTGGGTTGGTCTATACAATAGAGTAAGGGTTTCATACAGGATCTAGCTTTGGGTTATTGTTAAATTAATGTTTCATTTAATGAGTTGAATCTTGAGGATTGATATGCATTCTGAAACTAATCTTATAACTAAATAAATCAACATCATTGGAATATTGGAATACATAGCTATTTTATTAGCTTATTATATTATGATAAATATGAACACACAAGAAATATTTGGTGAACAAATTAAAACTTTTTGTGAAATTACATACTGGATGTTAAATATTTTATTATAAAATAAATATACTGTTTAAGGATTAATATTGAATATGTAAACATTGATTCACAGCATAGCAAAGCTACTAGAAACCACCTACAAGAGTGGATTTTCCCTTATAAACATTTTATACCCATATTCACCTCTCAAGCCCCCATACCACTTTTAATCTTGATATTGTTAGGTACACATGGGAAACAAAGAACTGAGAAAATAACATATATGTTTCAGGCAAAACAAAATGCACTGACAACACTATTTTTTATTAGAGAATAAAAAAGTAGGATTCATCTCAGCCTGACTAATTGAATAATTACCTTGTCTCTCCGTTTCTCTTTGCATGTTTAAACCTGTATGGTGACTAAATAAGACAAGGGACTGAAGCCATTCTTTCAATGCCTGACATAACTTTTGTAATCATGGTGTGGATCCTTTCAACAAGAATTTTGCTTGTCTTAACTTATTGCTGTACCTAATCCAGATAGATGATTCTGTTTGCTTGAATGTACAAATCATAAACCTTGAGAGTACATTATTTTCATTTGTACATTATTTTCTTTGAATGAATGTGTCCAAGAAAGATTAACCTACATAAATTGGAGACTTTGAAAATCATCTTGCACAGAGAAACCAGAACTCCTTTATCCTTAAAAAAAAAGTTGAATTTTTAGTATGAGTTTCCCAGAAAAATTAAAAATAAGTATTAAATAGTTACTTACATCCTTTGATGAGTTCAACCAAAATAATTATTTTATCTATAAAATTTTCAGGACTATTGCTCTAGAGTTATCACCACTTAGCTGTATACTTGTGTATGTAATAAAAAAATTGGAGTGAAAATAACAGGTTGTCTTTGAAAATATGTGTATATTTTATTGATAAGGGATGTCAATTGCAATTTTAGTTTTCTTTTCAGACTACATGACAAGCAAAAATGAGAGCACATGCTGCTTCCAGTACTGGTGGGAGAGCCAAAATCAAAATGGAGTTATAGAATTTGCACTGCAGCATGACCTTAGCTTGCTGGTTGCAGTTCATCGAAAGCCCTTCCCAGATCCTCTCAAGATAATAATGTTGCTGCCAATGAAAACTTATACTCTCCATTGAGTATTCGCCATCATCACATGCCAGTAACTGAGAATATATACTTGATATTGGGCTATATAAATTGGAATAAATATTGAGTCCGACAAGAGTGAGCACAGGTAATACACAGGAAAACAGAATGTCCAAATAAGTCATTTGTATTCCTGCTTCAGGTAAAAAAAAAAAAAAAATCAAAAGTTTCATCTCAATTTAAATCTGCTATAGGTAGTTCTCTTGCCCGATGTACTCACAGTTTCTGGGAAGACCACAAAACACGTGTGCGTAAGCCATGGGCTGATGTTGAAAGCAAGCCTTAGACATAGCTGGTAGAGGTTTTGCTAGGCACTGTCACCTTCCTTTGGTTATCTTTTTGTGGCACACGGTATGGTGGGACTGGATATCTGTGCCACTGTTCCTTTCTGTTGCAACAGCAATATCCACAGAGCAGACCCCCTGCAATGAAGAGGACAGCAGCAGTCGCCCAGCCAAGGAAGAGCGCTCCTCCAAGCTCTCGCTTCTGACCGACGTGGATGGTTGGGTCGTAGAAATCCCGAATGATGATATTGGCAGTCCAGGACACTGGAATCAGAACGAAGATACCAGTCAGAATAAAGAGGACTCCTGAGGTTCCCAGCAAGTAGGCTTTGACTCTCTCACTGGACCCGGTGCACTGGATCTGTTTCATGCCGCAGATGCCAATAATGAGAGCAATCAAGGAAAGAGCTATAGCCACACACATGAGTGCCCGTGCAGCTTCCAATACTGGTGGGAGAGCCAAAATGGAGTTATAGAATTTGCACTGTAGTGTGACCATCGCTTGCTGGATGCAGTTCATCCAAAGCCCTTCCCAGATCCTCTCAAAGATAATAATGTTGCTGCCAACGAAAGCTGATACTCTCCACTGAGGCAGAAGTGTTGTGCCAATCGTCCCAACCATGCCGAAGAACCCAAGAACCAGTCCAGCAATCTGAAGGGGATAAAAAGCCATTGTCTCTTTTTTGCAGACTGGTCCAGCCTAGAAGGGTAGAAGATGCCCAAGACGCAGAAGGTGAAGGAATCTTCTAGTCTAGAGGAGTGTCTGGTCTTCTCCACTCCTGCTGCCCATGATGTGTTAGTCCTAATCAGCCACAGTGACTGGAGTCGGCTTAACTTGAAGGACCTGTTGTAAATTCATGTGTACTGTTCCCCCACACACACCTTCATTTCTGTTTGGTTTATTCACTAAGCATATATAATTCTTTCCCAGCCAATAAGAATGTAGCCAGAGGTGTGTCAAGAAATACTGCCTTCAACTTTAGCATTTCTCATGTTATTATTGTCTTAGCAATGCTGTAATTAAGTACCAAGGCTTCCATTGTGCATTGCTAATTACAGAGCTGAAAACATTAATCTAAAAAGCAGTCTTATATGAAAGTATAAATACAGGTGGTTAAGTCAGAACTTGAAGACTCCAAAACTCTGCCAGTTTTTCAGAGAGAAAATCATTCCAGACTTTGACCACTAACTTCTTCTTGTGCAAAGTCTCTTTTCCAAATGTTGTTTATCAACTATGTCTTCAGCAAGACTTTTGGATAGAGAGAAAGGTTTCCTTACATGACATCAGGACTGTTGCTAAGACTAGGAGCCCTAATCTCACAGTTACTCTTTCGATCCTGGAAGGAGGGACCAAGAGGATTACCACTTATAATTGTTGGAATATACTAGCAATTATTCTATTAGCTGCTAAGTGGCACCTCTCCCCTTGCTGAAAGATGGTTAGCATGCAAACTTTCATTAGATATTTCTTCAATGACAGCTTGAAATACATCATATTTAGGGACGCTGAAAGTTTACATTCCACTTTAAAAAATAAAAATAAAAAGTTGCCCTTTCAGCTGCAATATCACTCAAAATTCTCATAGACAACTTTTCAGAGCTAGAAGCTATATTTGAAGTTTACAAGCTGCATCCTTCATTTACTAGTCAAAGAATGTGAGGTCTGGAGTGTTTGGGTGTGAGGCAAGCCCAGGGGTAAGCTTTGGACTCATTCCCTGCATTTCTTCCCTACATTTAGTATGATTTAAGAGCAGGATGGAGAGATGTGGTTGTCAAACACTTTCATATAAATCTGACATTTTACACTAACTACCTACCCCCTCTCCATTTATTTCAAATTGTTGTAGAGCAAAATTCAATTGATTTTGTTTTAGAAGTCATGTGTGACTTCATTGTTCTGGACTGCCCTTTTCCTGGGCCTTATGGGCCTTAGGGAGCATGAACCTTTCTAATCCTTTAGTGCATCCCAGGGGAATCATTTTAATCAAATGTAAACATGTTAGCCAGTCTTTCCCTGGGAGATATTGTAGTGTGCAAATGATCTTCTATTCCAGTGAAACACAGACCAAAGGATTAGTGGACAGGACAGCACTATCAGGCTTCGGGAATCTATGGGTGTTTAGGATGGGTGGTCTGAGAACTCCCTCCCTACAGTGTGTGAATCATTGAGGAAGGAGATAATCTGAGTAGTAGCAGCTTCCTGTTGGCAGTCAGGAAGAAGGGCTTTGGGACCCTTTGTTCTGGGTTCTGACACACAAGTTTAACCATTCCCACCCTGCCGGAATTAGCCAACAGAACTCTGGTTTTGCAACCTCCAGCTCTTCTTCCTCGTTCCACCTGCTTTTCCTCGTTCCCATACATTTTCAGTTCTGTCTTCACTGTGGTGTGGAAGTGTCCAGATTGCTGTTCTTTTCCAGCTGTTTGGTTTTCCACTGAGACTGTTCAGCCCGTCTTAGGAGTAAATACTAGGGAGAGTGTGCTGACTTAGAACACAGTGTTGTGTCTTACATATGAGACTAATCTGAGAATTACAAATAATGTAAGAGCCTTTGGATTTTGTCCTTAAAAGTCAAACACAATTGTCATACTGCCTTTACTTTTCCTTTGCTCAGGAGAAGAAATTTCTTTCCTCTCAAAATTGCTAAGGCCCTCACCACCTACCAGCTGCTTTGGGGATCTTGTTCTGTCCTCCATGCCCTCTTTCATTGCTCCCATGCTCTCTCTTGTTCTCTGAGTTATCCTTGAGAAAATAAGTATATCCAAAGATCTTTCATTTTATTTTTTCCTTTTGAAAAAAATTTTAGATTGTCTTGCTACAGAATTATATCATTCCCCCTGTTTTCTTTCCCATCTCCAACTCGGCCCATGTCCCCCACCACAATTAAATTGATAGTTTCTTTTTCTTTGATAACTATTATTACACACACACACACACACACACACACACACACACACACACAAAGACACACAAGTATATGTATTTAAAAATATAGATATAAATGCAACCTGCTGAGACCCTTTTGTTGTTTGTTTCTGTATTGTTTCAAGCCTGAACACTTTGTGTTGAAAAACCAGTAAGGAGGCTCATCCCTGTGGGAGACTAATTTTACCCTTCTCAAAAAAAAAATCAGTTTCCAGTCATTCTTTGTCTGAGGTTGGGAACCCTTGAAATCACCCTTCCATGTTAGCTTGTCTACTTCCCATTGTTCCAGTCTTGCTTATGTACCCATTTCCAGGAGAGACTGCTTCACAGCATACTTCCTGGTACTCTGTCTTCTAAAATCTTTTAGGCCCCTCTTCCATGAGAATCTCTGAACTATAGATGTAGAAGCTGTGATGTATATGTCTATTGGGGCTGGGATTCTCATGACCTGTTTCTCTATGCAATGTCCAGTTGTGGTGTTCCATGGTGGTCTCTCTCTCTACTTGTTATGAAGAGAACCTTCTTTGATGAAGGATGGTAGCTCTACTTGTCTGTGTGTGTAAAGATAGGATTTAAATTTTAGTTGGGAATTATGACAGTCTAGCAAAATGGTGGTAATAGATTCTTTTCTTTTCTTTTTTTTTTTTTGGTTTTTCGAGACAGGGTTTCTCTGTGTAGTTTTGCGCCTTTCCTGGAACTCACTTGGTAGCCCAGGCTGGCCTCAAACTCACAGAGATCCACCTGGCTCTGCCTCCCGAGTGCTGGGATTAAAGGCGTGCGCCACCACCGCCCGGCTAATAGATTCTTTTCTAAGGTCCATGACCTCAGTAGTCCCCAGAAGGTGGCTAGGTTTGTAGCAGGCATGATTTCCCTACTGTTGAGTGGACCTTAAGTCCATTAGGGAGCTCTTAGTTATCACTAATGTGTGAGTGCCACTATTGCACCTTCCTTGGTCGCTTGTCACACTTGTCATGGTGGTTCATAGGTGTTGTAGCTAAGTAGGACTATTCATTTTTTCCTCCCTTTGGCAGGTTGCAAAGTGTTTTATGGTATCATGGAAACTGAACCAAAGGAAGGAGGCTTTCAGGGTAGATCCAACTCCAATCACCCAAGTGGTGTGTTCTAAGGGTGCAGTGATTTCAACAATAGGGGCTTCCTTTTAATCTTTGAGAGGCAACCTAGGGCTAAATCAAAAATCTATTTGTGTTGGGAATCACCTGGACTATTCTGACTAACCATGTAAAAGGCAGTTTTCCCAGCAAAGTACTGAGGTTTTTGTTAGTCCATTGTTCTTGTGGAGAGCACTGTCAACCCAAGTGGCTTAACTTTCTTTATCTATCTGTATCTGTGTCTATATCTGTATCATCCATATCTAAATTCTGAACCCACATTCCTGGTCATATATGAACATAATGTATTTTGTTTCACTTGCATTTTTGTCTTCCACACATTGGAGTCTACCTAACATCACTGATTGCCCAGTGTACTGGAAATGTGACAATCTAGACGTCCTAGCTACAATTGCCAATGAATCCTTCCATAGTTTTTCCTTCTGTGTCTTTCTGTGAAGATGACCACCCATTATTATTATTATTATTATTATTATTATTATTATTATTTTAGAAAACAGTAAAGAACAAATGTTTGTGGACAAATTTAGTCTTTTGAAATTTTATTTATGCATTTTGAGTGGTCTTTTGAATCTCGTTAAGGCTTTGTTCTATGAAATAACATAATCACAATACCACTGATTTCATGGGGATTTTTTTTAAAAGATTAAATTTGCTAATATGTGCAAAATATCTGTCCTCTAACAAGCACACAGAAAATGTTTATTATTGATATTCTCTTTATTTGCTCTTGTTACATTATCAGGCTTGCTATTTCTTTATCGTTAGTTCATCTTAAGCTCTTCTTTTAAAGGTATTGTTAACCATGTCTGTTTTCTTTCAGGGTTTTATATATACCTCAATACACCTGTCATTCATATGCTCTTTTTTGGAATTATCATGTGTGGCCAGTTTCTACTATTTTCAGACAAGCTGTAATTTCTGAAGCTTTTATCTCTAGCCTGGACTCTTTCTTGTATACGTTTCATTTCTTTTCATTATCTTATTTTTCCTCTCAGCTCTTGAGTGCATGGGAACATGAGGAGTTCCTGTGATATTCTACCCAGATATTCCTTCTATTTGCTGAGAGGGTTGCAACAAAACATTCTTGGTTGTCAGCCTCCTTCAGATGTTGCCTGAAGACAAACATACATCCAAGTCATTCTTCATTCATGCGGGAAGCCCAAGTCCAGTGACTAATCAATCATAGAATGTAAAGGGCCAGCCTGACAGCCCCAACCAGAGATTTAGAGTGAGTGGGTATTCCAGCTCCTGGGTTCCATATGGAATCAGATGAAACCATGATGGTATGCATACCACACTGGACTTCTCCTCAAGTCTCTTCCTTCCTGTCTTTGCTCAGGCATTGATCTACAGGAAACACAATATATTAATGGCTGCCATGTAGGCAGTTTCCAAGGCAGCCCAGTCAATTATTGATATCTTATTCTAGTTTATTAATTGTGACTCCTGCTCTAACATTTCTCTGGGTTGATTTAGCCCTTCAGCATTCCATTCTGAGTCGTTTCAATAGGGTTTATTTAGTTTTCTTACCCATGGTCTAACATTTTTTTGTCTGTATTCCATAAAAAAAGTCACAACACCATGCTAAACTGAAACTGGAATATGTTTCCATCTTACTTAATAATTTCTAGTGCTTCTTCACAGCTCCACAAGATGAATTCAAAGTCCTTACATGATAATAATCTTTGAATTTGGCCCCTGCCCAAATCTAAAGCCTGATTTATAATCATATATTAGTCAATCACAAGTTCTTACAGATTTTACATTTTACTGGGCATAGTATATATTAAACAAGTAACTGCACTAATGAATAACGTTGATGTATATGTATAATGCATATTATTCATAAGACAAATAGAAATGAGTCTCAATTTTAAATAGATAAAAAGAATTTGGAAAGGAGATAGACAGATAATTAGTCAAAAAGTGATGAAGGCAGGAGAACCAGTAGAGGGGAAATACTGAGACCAATAGCAGATTGGACCAAAGGCAAAAAGAAGACCTTGACCAAGGGGCAACTGAGAACTGAGGCTGGCAATGTAGGCAGGAAATATGCATGTAAGGCCATATGGCCACTTTAATTATCTAGGATTTGTGCAAAGCCAGTTAAAGACTGTATGCATGTAAGTGACACTATTAAGTTTAAACTCACATTAAAGTAACAAAACAAATCACCAGTCACCAAAACAATATAGCTACTTTGATAGATGGCAATGCATCCAAATGAATCTTTAGCTTTAGGAGGCTCTATTTGTTAATAGTTGGACTTATTTCCTGAAGGACCAGAGACCTCTTTAGGATGTCCTTCCACATGTTTCTGTCTTGTACTCCACACCTTTTTCTCTAGTTCCAGGTTTCTCATAGATATCCTTGATCAATACCCTTGATCAATTAGGTGAAGACTTTTGTGCAGTTTGAGAAACAAGGATCTTGTTCCATTGTTTTACATTCAGACATCCAGTTTACCCAATACCTTTTGTTGAAGGCACATCTTTTGTCCAGTGTGTGTGTTTGGCATCTTCCTAAATGAAATCAAGAAGGTAGAATCTGTAATGGTGTTGACTTATATCTGAGCTTTTTATTTTGTCCCTCTGATGGACAGGCCAGCATGCCGGTTTTATTTCTATGGATCTATAGTGTAACTTTATTTTGGTATGGTAATGCTTCCAGTATTTTTTATTATTTATTTATTTATTTATTTATTTATTTATTTATTTATTTATTTATTTTTGCCAAGGATTGCTTTGGCCATTCTTAAGTCTTTTGTGCCTCCATATAAATTTTTGTTTTATTTCTGTGGTGAACAACATGGATCTGTTAATTGGGATTGAACAGAATGTGTAAATTCATTTTGGTAAGATGGCCGTTTTCACAGTTACTATTTCAATCCATGAACATGGGGGATCTTTCCATTCCCTAGTGTCTTCCTCAACTGTTTCCCTAGAGTTTTAGTTTTCATTGTTAAGGCCTTCCACCTTCATGATTAAGTTTACTGTAAAGGACCCAGCTATACCATTCCTGGGCACACACACACACAAAAAAAAAAAAAACCCTCTATATTCTACTACAGAATCACTTGCTCATTCTTGTTCATTGACACTCTGTACAATAGCTAGTAAATTGAATTGGCCTACATTTCCATTAACTATTGTATGGATAGTGAAACTATACACATACGTAATGAAAGTGTATTCATGTGTAAAGAAAATTGAAATTATGAAATTTTCAGGGAAATGGATGCTACTAGAAAAAAAAAAGATACTGAGTGAAGTAACCCAGGCCCAGAAAGATAAATGCTGCTGCATGCTATCTCTTATATGTGAATCTTAGATTAGAATCTTTAGATTTATGTGTTCAAGTTGGAATTTGTGAAGGAGCCAAGAAACTAGAAACTGTTGGATTGGGGCATGACTTAAGGAAATGGGGAATAGCATAACATATGTGGTAGGAAAGTAGAGATGAAGAGTACAGAGAGTAGAAGGGCTTAAACAGGGAAGGAGTTTAGGAATGGGGGAGGTAAGGGGATACAGAAGAAGAGTGAGCCAAATCAATGGTCTTTGAAAAAGCCATATAGAAATTTACTACTTTATAAAGTAATTGAAATACATACATTTAAAATGAGTTAGAGGGAAGATATCCTGCATGACTAGATAATGCTGCTACTAAAATCCATTGGTTATGAAACAAAAGCCCCAGTGGCAGCTGTAGGACACCTCCTTAGGAGTTGTCAGTCAAGGCGGCCCCATTAGGGAAACATCAGTCTTCTACTTGCCTTTAAGGTTTTTAGCTGCTAAACAAAACAAAAATCAAAGCAGCAAGCAAGTATGCTTTTCTTAATGAGTCTCCTATGCTTCTTCCTGCTGACAGCAAAAAGAAAGGCCTTGCGCTGTGGGATAGAGTTAGCAACATCCACACTGTAAACTCCCAGGCACTGTATGTCTGGGTATTCCTTGTCTATAGGAGCCAACATTTCTAGATCCATGTGCTCAGGTCTTCAGATTTTGCTCAGTGCCTCTCAGCATTAACTTCATATTAGAATTCATTTTGAAAAATCACTCATGCTAATTTCTTCCCCCTCAAAATCTATTAAGCCAGAATCTGGGTATTGTAGCCAAAAGATTTCCTGTGTCCTGGCCTGCCGGTGATCGGGACCAATCTCTCCCACTTACCCTCCCCCCTCCAAGTAAACACACAGAGACTTACATTAATTATAACTGCATGGCCATGGCTCAAGCTTTTTGCTGGCTAGCTCTTATATCTTAAATTAGCCCATAATTATTAATCTATGTATCGCCACATGTTCCGTGGCTTTACCTGAGTCCCATTACATGTTGCTCCTTGGGCAGCTCACTAGCATCTCTCCTAGCCTTCTTCCTATCTCTCTCTCTTTGAATTACCCACCTGCCTCTAAGCTTGCCATAGGCCAAATGGCTTTATTTATCAACCAATCAGAGCAACACATATTGCAGTGTACAGAAAGACATTCCTTCATCAGGGTATACATTATATTACCAGAAATATTTTTTAAAAATTAAAACATTATATAATTTCTCCCCTTTCCTCTCCTCCCCCATGCTCTCCCAGATCTGCTTTAGTTCTGTTGTTATACTTACTTTGGTAGCTCAGAAGTATCCCTGTAATAAGAACATGCAGAAAGGACCAGAACAATACTGCTTGGAGTTCTTTGTTTTATTCTTTGTTGGAGTGAGGTACTAAATTTTTGAAACAGAGACACACTTTGTATCCCAGAGTGACCTGAAAGTCACTATTTAACCCAGGATGCCCTCAAACTCACAGTTGTCCCCCTGCCTCATCTTCCTGAGTACCTGTTTTGCTTTGGAATTAAAATCATGTATGTGGATTTATTGCATACATAACTTCATATAGCAGATGAATTAAATCAAAATAGTTTATGGTGGAGCTAGGCAATATCATATTTTAAGTGTCTTAGTTGATTTTAGTGTGCAGCTGAGGTTGAGAGCCACTGGCTGTTATGAATACCTGGATTTTTATGTTCTTAAGGCAATTTTTCATTAATAAATATTATTTTCCAAATACTGCTTTCAAATCTTGAAAGTGAACATGTGGTTATATTCTATGACAAAAACCTGAAGTCTAAATATTTTACCTTTCTGCTTAAGCTTCATCCTACATGAGTAGGTGGTAAGGCTTTGAAATAAAGATGATAGCATTATTGCTCTTATCTCACGGTAATTAGGCAATGATATTTCTGCAAAGCAAGAGGAGGGCACAGTGCTTGTCAATTATAATTAAAAAGCCTCTGCTGAGGCTTCAGCATGGAGCTTCTCAACTGGGAATTATGATCAAATATCTTTCAAAAGCAAGTGTTTAAATAAATATTTATGGCGCAATATTACTTCAATTATGTTCAGAAATAAAACATGATATAAACATTTACATTTATGGTTTTTCCAAAATTGTAACATTAATATTATTAACAAGTGAAGTAAAGACAAACTGTGCAATGGTTAAGATCTAAACCACAAGCTGTGGTTGGTAGACAGTCTTCAAATGTTTAATATAATATTCTGGGGGTGCTATTTTTCTGAAAGAAATGTGTACTTTCATAATTTTCCTCCATTTGTCATTTTTTATTTATTATATTCCAGGCATTGTGAACTACTGTAGTGTAGCTAGAGATTTCCTGCCTGGCCCACAGTCAGGACAAATCTCTCTCACCTGCCAGTCCCACAGCCGCTCAAACACAGTCAGGACAAATCTCTCTCACCTGCCAGTCCCACAGCCGCTCAAACCCGACCAAGTAAACACAGAGACTTATATTGATTACAAACTGTATGGCTGTGGCAGGCTTCTTGCTAACTGTTCTTACATCTTAAATTAATCCATTTCCATTAATCTATACCTTGCCACATGGCTCGTGCTTACCGGCATCTTCACATGCTGTTTCTCATCATGGCGGCTGACAGTGTCTCTCTGACTCACCCTTCCACTTCCCAGCTTTATTCTCCTCCTTGTCCCGCCTACACTTCCTACCTAGCCAATGGCCAATCAGTGTTTTATTTATTGACTAATTAGCAACACATTTGCCATACAGAACATCCCACAGCACTTCCCCCATTTTTTTTTTCAAAAAGGAAGGTTTTAACCTTAACAAAGTAAAATTACATATAATTTGGGGATTTGGGCATAGCTTCTCTTACTACTTCCGGCTGGAGGGGGGCGCTGTAGCTTATGGGGATACAAAGAAAATTTTAGGATTATGGAATAGTCCATGAGGCTGTATCATCTGAGCCAGTTGCCTTCAAACCATTCTGGATGTTGGATCATCTGGGCCATGGTGTCATTGGAGACCTTTCAGGTCTTGGCTGATCAAACCTGATGTATCTTAATCTGGAACAAATCCATAGCCTCTGGCTTTCTGTGCAAACAAAAGAGACCCTTTTCCAAAGCAACATATCCTTATATCCAAATTTTGAAGTCAAGATATCTTTAAAATATACATATTGGCATAACTCAACAGCTTTTACAATCAAATGTTTTTCTGTAGTTAAGAATCCCAAAGACAACACAATCTAGATTCTCTGTGTAATATTCATCTTCATGTGGCTTATTTTTTATATTAACTTTACTGTCTCTTTAAAGACTTTATTTTTTAAAACTATGTATTTGTTTATATAGCTGTATATATCACCTTTTTTGTCTCTTTTAAGCCTACATATATTTTACACACATTGTAAACTATTACATCTGAATCTGTCTTATTGTGAATCTGTTGCTTTAAACTGCACCAGCTGTGGCTGCTGGCTCCGCCCACCTCAGCTTCCCAACATGGAGGTGGTTTACCGCCAGCTCTGGGAGCTATCGTGGGTCTATGCTTTTAGCCAAGCAGCATGTAGCCCAGAAACCTCTTTTTTTTGTTTTGTTTTGTGCTATCAAAGTCTAAATCCACCATGCAGCTTAATGTGCCACTTGCAGAGGTCTCATTCCCGCCATACGGCAAGTCGAGCGCACAGCTAGGAACCCACCAGTAGCTCAAACCAGCAGCTGCCGCTCATTTGAGAGAAACAATTAGGAACTGTTTTTAGCTCCGTTTTAGAATCTTTTTTTTTTCAGTTTTTAGGTGGAAACTCGTGCCCCATGTTGGGCGCCATTTGTAGCTAGAGATTTCCTGCCTGGTCCACAGTCAGGACAAATCTCTCTCACCTGCCCGTCCCACAGCCGCTCAAACCCGACCAAGTAAACACAGAGACTTATATTGGTTACAAACTGTATGGCCGTGGCAGGCTTCTTGCTAACTGTTCTTACAGCTTAAATTAATCCATTTCCATTAATCTATACCTTGCCACATGGCTCGTGGCTTACCGGCATCTTCACATGCTGTTTCTCATCATGGCGGCTGGCAGTGTCTCTCTGACTCAGCCTTCCACTTCCCAGCTTTATTCTCCTCCTTGTCCCGCCTACACTTCCTGCCTAGCCAATGGCCAATCAGTGTTTTATTTATTGACTAATTAGCAACACATTTGCCATACAGAACATCCCACAGCACTGAAGAAAGCAACCATTGGTGACTGTCACCTCCACTCTCATTAATGGAGAGATTCTTCTCCAGCTGACCCATGTTCTGAGGAACTGAAGTTGCTGATGCTCTACACTATGTAAAATACTGGCAAATGAAAACAACATCAACAACATCAAAACCTACTTTCCACTGTACGTGTTTATTGCCATCCTTATATCCAAGGATCTGTATGAAGATGAGGCTTGGTCTGTATTTCAATGCAAATAGGAGAAAATTTCAGCTAATCCCTTCTTGTATTACTCAGTTCCTTGTACTATTAGCGCTTGATATTACATATGTACCCCAAACTCTACATGTGAACCATGACCACAGCTGATCTTTTATAATTTAATTTAAATTAATTTTTATATTATTTTATGTGCATTGGTGCTTTGCCTCCATGTTTGTCTGTGTGAGGGTGTCAGATCCCCTGGGACTGGAGTTACTGACAGTTGTGAGCTGCCATGTGGATACTGGGAATTTAACTCAGGAAAAACAGCTAGTGCTTTTAACCCCTGAGTGAGCTCTCCAGCCCCAGATGACCTTTCTTTTACACAGTTTAAGAAACGCAAAACTAAATTTAACATATACAAATGTTCATAGCTCACTGTCAAATGAATATAGGAATCATTTAAAATAATCCAATCAGTAAGCATATTGAACTTTTTTTATGCTATATCAAGAAGCCAACCTGAAAGACATCAGAGGCACATCAAGCAGGTGAAATTTTCAACTTTTTCATTTTAGGCCATATCAGAAAATTCAAAACACCAGAATCACTCGCTTAGCAGATGATCTTTACCAAATACTTTTGACTTCTAGGTTCCTAAAGATGTCTGTTCAAATGACACCAAAATGCCCATTAGCCCATTTCCTGATACATTGCCTTTGAGTTAAGCTTGATGATGTATGTCTATAATTCCACACTTGGGGCGTAGCTGGGGGGTGGATATCAGGATTTTTAGGTCCTCCTGAGCTGCATGACAAGTTCAAAGTCAACCTAAGCTACAGGAAACCTTGCCTTAAGCAAAATAACACCATGATGGCATCCTTTGAGATAAACTAGATGCTAAGCCTTATAACATTTCAAATCGACTATAATTTTTAGGATATTTTGATTTTCAGATAAGTTAAGGCAATGATACAGGCCTTTTAATATATACTCTACACCCAGATTCCCCTATTATTGCTTTTGATATGGGGCATTGGTTAAATAAGCCAATATTGATGCATTAGTGAGATTCGTGGATTATTCCTGTTTCTCTGGCCTTCAGTGAGTGCGCTTTTCCTCTTCCATGGTCCCATCTGACCTGGCTCCGCCCTGTCGTCTTGGTGTCCTGTTGTCTGGGCAATTTCTCATATTTCCCTTCATGTTGATGGCCCTGTCTGTGGAAGTGTAGCTTCTGGTTGTTTGTGGATGATTTTAAATTTCCACTCCCCTGGTATTTTTTCCCCCATGATTAGACTGGGGAATGACAGTCACAGATTGAGTATAAAAGATAGCCAAGGCAAAGCACCATTTTCATCACGCTATATCCAGAGCATAAACTATCAGCGTTTATAACTGCTGAAGGTGTTTGTCCAGCTGCAGTGGTATTTGTAAGAGTTCTCTGCTGTAGAGTCATTTTTTTAAATTTTCTTTATTGTACTGTGTGAAAAGGATATCACACACAGTACACATTTTAAGAGACTCGTGCTTATATAAACTATTCAGAATTATTATATACAAGGTATTTGTCTTCTATTGATTAATTCAGTGGATCATTTATACAAGAAGAGTCACTGGATTTATTTTATTCTTTGACTATAATCTAAAACTCTTTAATCTTCTTATTCAAATTGTTCAAGTTGTCTCCAACTCCCTTTTAACTTAGAACTTTCTTACTCTCTGGGATTATAAAATGTTATATCTTCATCCAGTATACATTCTGTCTCAGCCCTAAAATCAGCAATATCTTTAAGTACCCCTGGCTACTTTTGTTAGATAATGAAATTAGAAAGCAAGATCTGGGTTTAAATGTTGTTTATTGCTACTGTGGTTGTAACATGAATCTTAAAAGGCCTTATTAATAAAATCAAACCTGGAGGCAGGTATTGTGGTGAACGCTGAAAGATCAGAGAGACAGAACCAGCCACAGCTTCTTCACCTTGCCAATTCCTCAACTGGTCTTGTTTTCTCCGACTGGAAGCCTCTGAGTCCTCATCTGGAATGAATCTCAGCTGAACTGCTGCTCAAAAGCCTAAAAGCTTAACACGGCTCTAGTTCCTCGTCCTCACACATTAAAAACCTTTCTGCTTCCTGCCATCACTTCCTGGGACTAAAGGCGTGTGTCACCATACCTGGCTGTTTCCAGTGTGACTTTTAACTCACAGAGATCCAAACAGATCTGCGCTTTTGGAATGCTAGGATTAAAGGCGTGTGTGCCACCATTTTCTGGCTTCTACATCTAGTGGCTGTTCTGTTCTTTGACCCCAGATAAGTTTATTAGGGTGCACAATATTTTGGGGAACACAATATCACCACATGTGGTCTTAGTTTTTTAACCTTCTCAGCTCATATAGCAAAGAAATATATATATATATATATATATATATATATATATATATATATACACTAAAGTGTGCATACACACATATATACAAATACTTTGTCTTCAAACCCTTACAATTATTTACTGACTGTACAAGTTAAATAAACTCTTTATTTCACTTTTTGTTGTCTTGCTAGCAAGAGGTAAAAATATGTAAATTAGCACAAAATGATTATTGAATAAAAATACATGTTTAGCAACATTATTTACTAGAAACATTATTCTACTTAGTTAAAATTTTGTGAGAAGAATTTTACATTGAACATTAATCTATGCCTTGAATTACTTAAGGATTAAGGGTAAATTATATTTAAAAACCTAATATAATGCTTTGTATAGCTATTCCACAAGAAAAAGTCTTTAATCAATCTCTGCTAATTTGTTTCTAGTGTTATCATTATTTAAGTCTCCTGTTGGTGTTTTTCTTAAAATATCTTCCTGTTTATAATTATTAGGACAAAAATTAAATGTACAAATATTTTACTGATTTATTTTGTATTTTAAAATTACCATCAAACAACAGTATTTCTAAGTGTCTATTTTTCTTGCCCTTTACCATTCCTGACTAAGGTATGAAAAAATAAGTTTCAATTTACAAAGTTAAGTTACAATATGTTCTTATTATTAGGATACATATTTCCTTGATTTCTGGTGAGGTTAAATTACTTTTCATGTCACTTCAACATTTTTATTTCTTTTCTTCTTTTTGCTTTGTTTTACATACTTTACAACTATTTATATTGTTTAAAATCAAAATGACTCAATGGAATCTGTGCTGTGTTGTGAGTAGCTCTGTCTTCTGTTTGCTTTGGAATGTTCCTTATGCTTTATTTCTGCATGCTTTGTATGATACCGTGGTACCCTGTTAGGCTCTTTTCCCTCAAAAAAAAAATTTAAAAAATTGTGTCCAGGCATGGTGGTGCATGTCTTTAAACTCAGCACCTGTGAGGCAGAGGCAGGATAGTCAAGACTACAAAGAGAGAACCTGTCTAAAAAAACCCAAAAACTAACATTTTTTTTTTGCTCCATAAACAACACACACACACACACACACACACACACACACACACACACACACACACACACAATTGCAATATGGGGTATTTTTGCTGAAAATGATGAGTAGATTTTTGTTTCTGTTTTGTCTTCAAGTGATCAGGTCCTTCAACAGTGCCAGACAGTCACATCCTGGGAAGACAGAATAAGGTGGTGATCCAGCAGCAACTCAGGGAAAGGAAGAAAATCCCTGCGTTTATAGATTTCCCAGGGTCAGGTCTCTGAGCTTGGAGGGTTGGGTCTCTGGTCCTAGCAGTTTAGAGGAACAATAGAGAGAAAAACCTATTGGATGGCCTCTGTGATCCAACGCCCCAGACCTTTGCATATATTGACAACTAGACGACTGTATAGAACAGGAGTTAAAGGAAAGTGGAGCCCAGGGGCTTTGCCGGCGTCAGCTTCAGTTCTGGCTACTTCTTGTAACTGGGGTGTTATGGGGCTGAACTCAAACCCCCTTCTATCTTTGTGCAGTGCCAATTTGTCAGGCAGTGCCATCTGACTCTGTGTGGCCTGCTGAACTGTGGATGAGCAGACTAGAAAGGTGCCCGTGTGTGTAAACATCAAAGTCATTACCAAAGGGTGGCAACAGCTACAAGCCAGGAGTTCCACGAGGGAACTTGAAACCATCTGTCCCATGACTCTCAAGTCTATTGTCTGATTCTCAAGGAATGAACTACTGGGGTTTTGGTTGCATGTCTGACCAGATTGGACTGTTTTACATATGCCTATGTGTGGTTGTATTGTGTTCCCCAAAATATTGTGCACCCTAATAAACTTATCTGGGGTCAGAGAACAGAACAGCCACTAGACAGACATAGAGGTTAGGCAGTGGTAGCACACACCTTTAATCCTAGCATTCCAGAGGCAGAAATCCATGTGTTCAAGGATACAGCCAAGCATGGTGACTCACGCCTTTAATCCCAGGGAGTGATGGCAGATAGCAGAAAGGTATATAAGGTGTGAAGACCAGGAACTAGAAGCATTTGGCTGGTTAAGCTTTCAGGCTTTTGAGCAGCAGTTCAGCTGAGATTCATTCTGGATGAGGACTCAGACTTCCAGCCTGAGGAAACAGGATCAGCTGAGAAGTTGGCCAGGTGAGGTTAGCTGTGGCTTGTTCTGTCTCTCTGATATTCCAATGCTCACCCCAATACTTGACTCCAGGTTTGTTTTATTAATAAAGACTCTTTAAGATTCATGCTACACGTATGAGTTGAACCAAGTTGGCAGAGAGGCCAGTCTAGCCACTTAGGCTTTCACAGAAAGAGAGAGGCAAGGGCAGAGTCTTTTATCAGTGCAACGTTGGCATTAAGTGAATGACTGGCAAGATAAAGTAAAACGAGAGAAAAAAACGGGGAGATGCGTGTTCTGAGTCAGAGTCAGCTAGAATCAGAAGATATAAGAAGAAAGATTTGATTTCAGACAAGGAAAAGTTCATGATTTTGTAATCAGAAGTTATTAATTCAAACAAATAATCCAGTTCAGTTGGGCATCAGAGTTCAGAGAACATGATCTATGCAGAAGGAATTATTCCTCCCTGTGATGCCAGCACCAGATGAAAGGGCCAGGGAGCAGTATTACCCAGTGGCTTTTGAAAATAGGAGCCTGCAGTCCCCAGAGGTCATAGGAGGGGGTGGCGTCAAACAAAGTGTGACTATTCCACAGCTGTTCCTCGGGATGAAATCAAGAGGTGCAGAGGGGTGTGCTGTCCCTGTTGTCTGTGATGTCTGTGAGCTAATTAAATCCTGGAGAAATTAACTAAGTTCTCATGGTTAGCAGAAGTAAGGGTGGTGGATAAGACCATTGAGGTTATGAACAGATTATGAATTCAAAAATTCATGTCTGCTTCTCTATTTGTATTTCTTATTATTTGTTATATACAGTTTAAGTTGTTGAGTAACTAATTTTATTTTTAAGTATTTTATAATTTTACTGAGTTGGGCCTTATCTTTACTATAATTTTAAAATATAAAATAAAAACATTGCTAATTTTAATTTGCCAGTAGCTATGAGCTTGGCTATATGCTTAGTCTCAATATTGTTTAGATTTTTAAAATGAGGTGACTAGAGACAGTTGTTTGGTATCTAAACTAAGCTCACAGTTCAAATTCTGTTCTTTACACTAGACTGTTTTCTGATAGAATTCAGGAATCAGATAATTTCATGATTTCTGTATTTCCTGTACATAATATCCTCCAATACGAAACAGTGGTCTTTATTTGGGAGGAGATGTCCTTTAGAGAGCTTTTGACAATCTCTGCAGACATTTTGCATACTACAATGGTGAAGTTCTACTCGAACCCTTTGGATAGAACTTCCAGATATATAGAACACACTATTCTACATGGCACAACACAGTTCCCAGGGCTCTGAACTGAGCACCTAAATATGCTGCATGGAGGTACATTGTGATAATAATGTTGGCTGTGAACATTGCACTCTTTGCTTTCATTAAGTCTCCAAGAAGCCCCACATGGCAGGTATTATTTCCATTGCCATCTTCACAAGAGAAGCCTGAGCATGGCACAGGAAGGTGTAGTATTGTGATGCTAAGATGTAAACCAAGGCTCACCCTCAGGCACGTGGCCTCAGAGAAGCATTTTATAATATCATGTGTTACCTCAAGCTTGTTTCATCACATGAAATTTAGGTTAAGGCCTCAAACAAACTATAATTTTAGAACAAATAAAAATGAATAACAATGTGCAATTATCATTAATTTAATTTGATAATGATGGAAATTTTCTATTCCCTGGGCCAACTTATCTCATAAATTTGAAAGATACTGTTTCACTGTGAAATATAAAAAAAGACTATAAACCATGTCATCTGTGTATTAGGCTTTCACCCAAACTCTACCAGACATCAAAACTGAGACCCAAATCCAGGGAGGTATGCTTACTAGGCAAGTGCTCTACCACTGAACTAAATCCCCAACCCCAACATATGTAGGCCAGGCCAGTTTCGAACTTGTGATCTTTCTGCCTCGTCCCCTTTCAGCAGATCCTACCAGCATGTGCCACCATAACCAGTATCTCCTGAACCTTTTAATCATGTCATAAAAGCTGATCATGAGGCCAGTTGAAGCTCTATATACTGTCCATCTACACAGAAAGCTCTGGATATTTTGTACCGTTAATAGTTAAGGAAAAAAGAGACAGAAACACCTTCCACTGGTTTAAAAGATGTGCACAGGAGATGATTCACTGAGACCCCAATGAACGGTTGTCATCACAGGGCAGATAAATGTTAATAAGGGAAGAGATAATTATATCGTGGCCTGAGGAACAAAGGCTTCATTCTCATCATCTGAGCTGGCAACATTTCCAAAAGAAAGTGAAGCTGCAGGTGTTCCCAATGTGCACTGTGGCGGGAACAGCTAGAGGAGAGATGGGGGCTGTGTCTTCCCAAAGGCACTGTGAACTTAGTAACTGAAAAAGTGGTGGGGAGTGCTCATCACAGCAAGCCAGTGAGACAGGCATCCATTTCACCCTGTCTTTACAGACTGAAAAAATAGACTAGAGATAAATTTCCCTGCAGCATAGAAGGCAGCGAGGAAAAAATCTAAATAGGAAACTACAAAACAGACTCTGAATCTCTATGCAGCTCAAAAATAAGAAATTAATAGCAACCAACAGCACTGTATTCGTGAGAATAAGAGGCTCAAGCTGGCCCTTTATAAATGAGTAGGATTCATTGCAATGGCTTTGAATTGTGGAAATACCATGTTGGGAACATTTGGAAAGTGTATGTGTGTCAGTGTGTCTGTGTGTCTGTGTCTATGGTATGTGTGTTCATGGAATAAAATTTGGTTTCTACAATTATTAGAAGATATCCCTGACATTTAAAAAATAGAAGCCCGCTAGTTCCTGTACCAAGAGGACAGCCTTGTGCACAGTTCTTTGTCCTGAGTCTCTTGAGATTTTCTGATGATCTTTTGAATGACTAATGAAAAATCTGTTCATGATCATGAATATAGAAATATATTCCATTTTTTATTCAGTCCCAAGTGTTTGGTAATGCATAATGAAGCATTTCAATCTAAAGTAAACCTCAACTGTAGTCTCTAAGATATTTGTAACAAACAAAATGAAGACCTTCTTTGAAGATTTCAATGAAGTCTGGGAGATAGTTTGCTGATCAAAAAAACTTTGAATCAAAACCTTGAAAACAATAAGCCTGACAATATGTGAGAAATCCACAATGAAAACCAATAGAATCTAGATCTCTAAAAAAGGAAATTAAAAACATTGAGACTAGGAAATACAATGAAAATCCTTAAAATAAAATAAAATATAATCAAAATAAAAATCAGTAAGATTAATAGATACAAAGCAAAGCAAATCCAATGAAAATGAAGTAAAAATTGTAAACAGATTGTCCAATAGATAAAGAGAAAGTTTATAAAGGATGTGTGTGAAAGAGTATTCACATACTGTTAAAAAAAGACAGAAAATTCTGATGGTATGAGGGAAGAATAAAACCCCATCAAATCTAAGTGGAATTATACTAAACTAGTAACAATAAATGTTATTGGAAAGTAAATTCAAGACAATGGATGAGGAATTCTAAGACACTTGGATTCTTAAAACAGAATCCCAAAATTTTCAGGATTACAAAGTATATTAAATTGTATGTATGTCTGTATGTGAGTATAGATTAGTGAATGTGTATTTCTGTGTATACAAGAGTGTTTGTGTCTATGTGTGTGTATATACATTGTCCTTTTAGGCATGTGGATGTCAGGGATGAATGTCCAGTGTCTTCTTTAATTGCTTTCCAACTTCTTTTGAGACAAGGTCACTTTACTAAACCTGAAGGTCACTGATTCCACCTTACCTGGATTTAAGGGAGCGATGGGTCTCAGCATTCAAGTCCCCATGTTTATGTGGCAAGCACTCTATCCACAGAGTCATCTCCCAAGTCCTGAAGTATATTAAATTGTAAGCAAATAAAATGATATCCTTTGCTAGACACAATATTATAAGCTGCAGAATACCAACGACAATAAATACTTAATATGAGTAGAGGAAGAAAGGAACACCTTCCTCATAAAGGAGCCGACCAATGGAATCATAGCTACCCTTTCTTTACTAAAAAAAAAAACAAACAAAAAAAACAAAAAACAAAAAAAAAAGTGAATGGTGCCACTAAAAATGAGAAGAGATTTGGTATTTCCTTTTCACCTCTCGGAATGATGCAGCATTGTTAAGTTTGGAAGTGGAAAATATACAGGCCACTCCTCTAGCAAAAGAGAAACATTAAACTAGCTAGCACAGTAGATGCCCCGTGTAGATGCCTTGCAACTACACGGGGCATCTTCACAGTCAGGATCTCCCTGGATGTGACATTAAATGTCTCAAAGGCTTCTGTGTTGAAAGCTTGTTCTTCACTTAGTGGTGGTATTGAGAAGTGATGGGATTCTGGAGTGCTAATCTCATCACTGGATAAGTTCCCTTATAAGATCATAGCTTAATGGACTATTAGGATGTTAGACTAATGGGAGAAACTCGGTCATCGGGAGCAGTTGAAACATACATCGTATATTGCCCTCCCTTTCTCATTTTCCTTACTTTCTTTTTTTTGTCCCCTAACCCCCACTCTGTTTTTTTCCTCCATCTCTTGCTGACTGCCTTGAGACAAGCAGCCTCACTCGGCCATGCCTTTCCACCATGCTATAGCCCTTCACCACAGGCCCCAAAACAATGGAGCCAACTCACAGCAAAGACCTCTGAAATTTTGATCTCCAATAATTCTTTTCTCTGTAGTAACATTCACTTGGGTATTCTGTCACAGCTGCAACAATTTAACTAAAACTGTGTCTTCCCTGTACTTTCCATCGGTTCTTACAGTGAGAGAAGTCTGGATATTCTAGAGGTTAAGCAAGGAATGCGTAGTGACATGGCTTGTGATATCATTTGCTAAAGGAATCAGTGACTTCCAGAAGAGCCACTGTTAGTAAAGGTGAAGATGTGCAGACTCTAGAAACATCTCAGGATCAAGTGTGGCTCAGTTTTAGTGGGGTATAAGATGCAACTCAAGGGGCACCCAGATGGAGGAGCTGGCTTTTCTGGATTGGTGGATTATGCTAGGACCTGACAGGCAGCGTTGATGATCTGATTCCCTTGATCCAATGGGAATGTCATGTTATGACTGAAGTTGAATGAAGTAACTTCTCTTGGTGTGAATGTTCATGTTCCCGAGTTAGGGAAAACAGCTGTCAGATTTCATTCACTGGTGTTTCCCCTCTTGCAGCTCTAACCAAATTAAACTCACGGCTTTTCTATCTCCATGCTTTTGTCAAATCGATAATTCACTTTTACCTGAGAATTTCCAATTCCTGCCTACCCAGCTAAACTTCCAACTCTGTCTAAATGTCATCATAATCCCCATCTGAGGCATCTGACTCATTAAAGCATTCATGAATTTTTCCCAAGGCCCAGATATGATCGATTTTTCTCCTTCCTTACAAACCTGCAGTATAATTCTTTGTTTTTCTTTGGGACAGTCTGCCACTTGGACCAGAGTAATTATCTCAGTGAGTAGCAACTCTCTTCCCTAGACTTCCATGTTAAATATCTGAATTTAAATATGTTTGATGTGATGTCTTAACCATCCATTTATGTTTATTTCTTTCACATTAGTCCATTCAGTCCAATACAGTCTAAGCTCAGTAACAATGTATTGGGTTCATTTTATTTTATAAGTAACATCAATATAAAATGTAATGACTGATTTAAAAGAAACCCAATGTGTAGTTTAGTAATTCCCCTGTTGTGATAGTTAAGGCAGATTAAATAACATTTCTAAAGGATTGTGCCTGGAGTTGCCAGCCATGTGCAATTATATCCATAGTTCAAGGCAGTTTTTGTTATTTGTAAGAGATATAAAAGAAAGCTGATTCTATTTTTAAGGCATTTCAGGTTTTGTTCTTTTAAAACAGCAGGGAGGGAGTCTTTCTACCCTGGTGATTCAGTGTTGTAGCACCTGAAAAGTAGCAGGTAGCCACATGAATTGCTGTGCTTTTCCATGTAATTATTAGAGAAATGTAAAAGATTGTGCAAGAAAGGAAAAAGTCTACAAAGAATCACTGCTTGCAAAAAGTTTTATTTTAATATTTTAGGTGTGGCCTCTGTAAATAAAAACTGATTTTGTTCTTGAGGTTCTGTTTAGTGTGTGTGATCCTTGTCTCAAGAAATAAAAAGCCAAACCTTCATTTACCTGACTAGAAAAGCCTTACAATTTGATGGAGTGGTGACCTCTACACTACTCTGGAATATACCATTGTCTGAAGAATATTCCAAAGCTACCAGGCAGAAAGTCAAAAACAGCAATAAAAATGACAGAATGTATGGATGTTAGCTTATCTTAAAATTAATAACCAATGGTTTAAGGGGGAAATGTGTACACACTGTAAATAATTTTAATATTCATCATTACACTTTTCCAAATTATGTGAAGGAAGATAAAACAAGCCAGCCCCCGTGTGAGTGGACTGTGTATAAAAGACTCACTGAACCATGCTACACTTTACACTGTGTACCAGGCTGATATAAAGTGTATTTGTAAATACAAGTGCTGATTTTTTATGCCATTGCTTGCATAAATAGTACATGGATTCTGGAGAGCTTTGTAGTTCACTTCTTACCATAATTAAATGTATAGTAATTCAAAAGCATTGGCTAGAAACCATGAAAACAGGGTCTATGGAGCATGACATCTATGAACTTAGAAGTCAAAATACAAAATGGGTTTTGGCTGTAAACAAATGAGTTCAACATTAATTGGGGACTCAGGATCTTCTGATTTGTAAAAGTTTACTCCCCAACGTCCCTATCAATTGCTTAACAAACTTAAGTATTAACTATGCTTCTCAGTAGTAGATATCTTCTTAATGTTTTAAATTTTATTTTATGTGTATGGGTGATTTGCACGAATGGCTGTCTGTGCACATGTGCTTGTCTGGTGCCAGCAGAAGCCAGAAAAGGGCATTGAATCTACTGGGGCTGGAGTTACAGATGATGGTAAGCCGCCACATGGGTGCTGGGAATTGAACGTGTGTCCACTTGCTTATTGAACACTGAGCAATATCTCTAGCCCCAATAGGTGATATCTTGAAATACTAGCTGTCTGTTTTTATTTTAAAGCAATAATACAGAGCCAACAACTAATGAAAAGGTAAACAAAAAATATTAATTGTATAATTTAAAATTTTTTCACTTAAGATCATCTTTTGAATTTTTTGAGAAATTGTAATAGTCTGTGGTAGAATATAGGGAATTGGACACCTGTGCCTTTTCTACATTACAACTCAGTTGTCAATCTAAGACTCTAAAAAGACTAAGCAAGCTCTTAGCTATCCTCACAGACTGGCCGTCAGAACATGTCTTCCTGGCTGTATTTCAACTTTGGCTTTGGCGTATCACAACCAGTTACAAGGAAAGAGGACTTAGATGAAAGGAATCTGGCTGAAGCATGACATACATTCTGTTATTTCCATTGTTTCTTCTATCTCTAATAGTTTGTCAGGAACATTTTTTATGCTGTTATACACTGTCCACTTGGTCTTACTATGATGCTGTTCCATTGCATGAATGTGCATACCCATGATTTATAATGGTTTGTCTATTTTTTACTTAGAAGATAAAGGAAGGCATTTTGAAAATGTCTCTCTAGGCCAGATTACATTTGTTAGTAAATATCCTTGACTTCCTGGAACATACACCTTTAGCAATCATTGTTTTTCTCTGTCCCATTGGCAGTTCAAGGCTGCTGGGATCATACTGTGCCATCTCAGAGGATGAGACTTTGTCTGGCTCCCGGTTCTTGTCACGTGCTCTTTGTTCTCAGAGTCCCAGGATGGCTGAGGTACCTCTGTGCAAACACGCAGAAGAAGTGCCAGAGAGCAAAGGCAATGCCTTGCTTCTGACTGCGTCAGAGAAAAGATAGAACAAAGCTCTGTTGATTCTGATCTAGGAAATCCCTACAGAGCACTTACAAGCCAGAAGGGATAGCTTGACAGCTCCAGGTCAAAGCTGGGCTGAGAGGGCCAAACTTTGAAGAAGGGAAGCAGGTGTATTTCTCCTCTGAATGATACCAAGATTCCCTTAGACAATAAGAATTAAAAACAAACATTGAGCACTTAAGTGTCAGTCTGTCACACAGAAACACACCCATATTATGTAGAAGGAGTTTATTTAACATAAGGCTAAGTGTGTAGTAATTTCTGAGTTTGGTTCTCGGGGCATAGTTGTAAGTTTTTAAGTAAAATGCATTCAATTTTTAGAATATCCAAAATATTTGTCAAATAATTGGAATCAGAATTCTATAAGCATTTCCTATTCATGATGACAGAGATGAATGGGGAGAATCACATCCATTTCCTTCACATTTCTTTAGCAACAGCCACATAGCATGTTGGCCAATTCTCCATAAGAACATAATGAAGTCCAGTGTCCTTTTATCAAGAAGGACAACAACTTCATTTAGAAAGATAATATAAATTTCCATGAACTACACTGAAAAACAGCTGATGATTTCTTATGTATTTTCTTTGAAAGAGGCTATTTTTGAATTATTGCACATGTTCATTTGTTTTATTTAAATCATACTATGCTAATCATTTCTTAATCTTAATCATTTCTTCCAATCTTCCTCCCTTAATGTCCCCTTCACCTTCCTGCTCCAGGGGACACTTGGCCATTTCATTCTTCCACAGCACATGCCTTCGCCCACAGTTATTTTACTGCCTAAAATATTTCTACTCAACTCTATTTTGGCCTTAGATGTAAGAGGAGCCTTTTCCTCTTATTCACTGCCATTGTCAACTTTAACATTATCCTAATTTTCTTTAAACTTTCACATCTGAGGCTCTTTCAACCGGATTGTGCCGTATATTTCTACAGCCATCTTCTGTAAACCCAGCTGGATATATTCCAAGACCCGTGGAGGATGCCCAAGATAGCGTCAGAGTCAGAAGCCCAGAATGAACTGGCAGGTTGTTTTCAGCCTGGTGGAGCTAGCAGTGAATCTCAGTGAATCTCTCTTTTCTATCCATGTTCTATTAACCCCCTTCCATGCCTCTCTTTCTCTCTCTCTCTTCTTGTTCTATACTTCTCTAATTCTCTCATTTCTATTAAGTTCCCTTCTCTGCCTGTCGCTTCTTTTTCAAAATCACTCATTATCTCATTGGAGCTGTGTGATTAATCTCAGATAATCCCTCTATTTCAAAATAACTTAATCCATCTGTAAAATACTATATGACATAAGGTATACTATAGTCACAGTGTCTAGGGATTGCAGTAAGAATATCTTTTGGGCATTGGTGCTCTGCCAGCCTCACCATTCAATTGCATTGGAATGTAGTCAATCATTCACAGGAAGCAAGTAAACAAAACATTTTTTTCTAGCTCTATTTTGTTCTCAATATTCTTTCTCTGAGACACTTTCTCTTGACCTCGCTACCTCCTATTTCTTCTACTCCTCAATTCTTTCTTTAACGTTTTTGTAAAGACAAATTCGTTGCCCTTTCCTTGCTATTCTTGATATCCACTTGTGATCCTCCCACTTTTCTTCTCAATTATTTTCAAAGGCTCCATTCTTTACAACTTCCTTCAAAACACTTTCCAAAGTCAATGGTAATCTCTCCACTTTGTTAAAGCATGTCCTCCATTCTTACTTGTCATTCTTTGGCGACAATATAACCTGTTGGTAACTCCATTGTCCTTTCTGTGCTGAGTGTCAGGATTGCCACTCTTGGTTTTTCCCTTTCCTCTCTAGCCACTTATCCCCATCTCCATGTGGGTTGTTTCTTATTGTCTTGCTCAGCTGGTAAACACTGCAGCTCCATGGTAACTACATGCTGACAGTTCCCTAACTTTTATCCCTAATTTTAAACTTTCTCCTGAAATACAGGGATGTATGTGTATGTCAGATCTGTAACCTACCTCAAAAATCTCACAGTAATGAAAGCCAAATTTGTCCATTGTATCCACCATGCTAAACACCCATTCAGGGTGACAAGTATTTTTTTCAGATTTCAATTTATCCATATTTGTTATGTTTCATGTTTTTTTATTTATCATTTCAGCTTGTATTGATCAATAACATATCTGTCTGGTTTTTCTTCAATTATATTCAGATCTGAGTGGTTTCTTTATCTCTCCATCACTATCATGTTATTCAAGTTATCTTGTTACCTTCATGATCAGTCTACATTACCAGGGAGATGAAAGATGGGTCTACTATAACTTCTGGCTGTGCTCACATATAAGTGAGTCTCAATACAGCAACCAGGATGATCCTTGGTAACAGTACAAAACGTGACTTCTCTGTTTAAGCCTTCAACACATACATCTTTTCCTACTTAGAAGAAGAGTCGAAGTCCTTAAAATGCCTTGCTATCATTCTGGGCTCATACTCTTCCATTCTTTCCCTCGTCTGCAGTGTTCATGCAAAGCTGAAATGTTGGTAGATATTTAAAGCACACAAGCAGCCTTTGAAGTGTCTCTGTATCCCTTCTGTGTGGAGACACTTTCCCCTATGTCTCATAGACCTAATTCCTTCCAGTCTTTATGTCTTTGCTTTAAAAGTCTTGAGCATCTCATCCTGCATAAAATGAAGTATCTCCCATAGAAACACCCCTTCTCACTCTGATATATTTTTCTCAGTGTTTTTTTCTTCAAACCTGCCACATATATAGACATGAACACGGATGCATTGCGTGGAAAAGTAAAGGCTGCATATTCAGGACTCAGCATGGCAAGCGGTTCTGTGACTGTTGCCTGAATTTCAGCATTGACTCACAGATAGGAAAGGTGCAGGAAAGCTGTGCAATGGACCAAAGAAAAGTCCTTAGGTATCATCTAATTAGAGGTTGGTAGTATGAGAAAAGTGGAGCTGAGATAACTGGAGCTAAGCATCCCATGGGATTGATCACTAGCACATAACTGGTCCACTTTTGTTGGTCCTAAGTTGAAATTCAGGAAAACTTGAGAAGCTTTGCGTTATTAATAAAGTACTGACAAACTTTAGTCAGTTTTTATAGTTTTTTTTTTTTTAGCTTATTATACTGAGCCTAGAGGTAGCAGTATGACTCCTTGTTAGTTTGGTTTACTTGACTGGACTCCCCCGCCCCCCGAATGGTCTAGATACAGGACTGGGTTCCTGTAGGTTGTAGGTCAGAGTGCTAATGTTAAATATGATTTGTCCACTCTTTGTTTATGCATTTATTGTCTCGTGTGTCTACCTCTTTAGATATCATTATCTATCTCTCCTTACTGGCATGCAAGCTTGGGGACAAAGTCAGTGTCCGATGATTTATCACATTAGGGGCTAGGCTTGACACATCAATTTCTTTATTCGTCATGCCTTGTATACATTCCATGCCTAATAGATAGTGTAAAAAGTGGGACATACATGATTCCACTGATTCCCATGAGTAGTTAAAAGATAAACTGTATCAATGAGAGTGGAATAGTTAAAGTAATGTGATAAGCTAAAAGTCAGGAACTATTTTCCTTTCTACTTCATTTTGGTGGATAAAATATATCTTCCCTACAGATGACTTACAAATGACCCTTAAAATGATTGAATTTTATTGGATTCAATAAAGAGGGTTTAAATGCTATGAAAATTTGGCTGTAATTATTGTTTGTCTTTTACTAACTTCTGAAAGTCAAAGCAATAGGATAAAGTCTTACTATGAACTATAGATACAAGCCATAATGGTAAACGGTTTCAAAGGTCTCTCTGTCCTATCACTCACTAGGTTGTGCATAACCTTTTCCCATTCTGCCCTTACAGGAATGGTTCATGCTTGTCCCTGTTGCACAGAGTAAACCAGAGCGCCCCCTAGTGTTTTTGATATTCTAGTACATCTGGATATTCTAGTACATCTGATATTCTAGTACATCTGATATTCTAGTACATCTCAGCAAGGGAGGTCAAAGAACAAAGGACTGATTCAAAGACTATGTTTGGGATATGTACAGAATTCTGAAAAGAATAAAAAATGGTTTAAAAATACATAAAAAATTTTATTGTCCCTAGCAATTAGAAAAATGCAAATTGAAACCACTTTGAGGTTTAATTTTACCCAAGTCAAAACAGTTAAGATCAACAAAACAACAGACACCAAATGCTAGGGAGGAGGTGGGACAGAGAGAACCATTATTTACTATTGGTAGGATTGCAAAATGGTCCAGTCATTCTGGAAATCAGTATGAAGAATTCTCAAAAGCTAAAAACGAATCTACTATGTGACCCAATTTACTATTTACCACAGTGACTTGTCTCTACTCTTCAAAATACGTCCAAAGGACCTGACATCCTATTTCACAGATACTTGCTCAGGCACATTCATAGCCACTATTTTACAATAGCTAGGGAATGGAATCAACCTAAATGTTCTTCAACTGATGAATAGATAATGAAAATGTAGTAATCCATACTATGGAATATCATTCAGCTGGAAGAAAGATGAACTCATGAATTTTCAGGTAAACAGGCAGACCTGGAAAAGATCATATTGGGGAAAAGATCAAGTGGGGTAATCCAGACCCAGAAAGACAAATGTCTAATCTTTGCTCTCATAGATTGCCATGAAGTGAGCCCTTTGTTGATGGTGAGTAAGAGAAAATTTTACCACTGTATTCTCTGACAGTTACTATCAAATGCTGGACCCTTCAGCTGCTCCATGGTCATTCTTATTTTCAGGCACAATTAAGCTAGCTACTTCCATGTAAAACTCAGAATTTCCAGTGGTTTTATTCCCCAAATCTGAGTTTCCAGTTAAACTGCAACACTGATGTGTGTCAAATGGCATTCAGTCATTTCCATACCTTTCCAGAGGACCTTTGTAAGTCTGTGTTACTGTTATGAGCAAGTTTTTATAATGAATTTAGAAGGTTCTATTATTCTTTCAATTTCCCTAACTGTAAAACTGGTACTCTAGGAAGATTAATAACTTGCCTAAGTTTTCATAGCTATTGAGTCTCAAAGGTGGAATTGACTGCCAGGCATATATAACTTAACAATCTAGATACTTTGCCTAGGCTAGTACGGGGACTCATTCTTACATGATTTAATTTCTCTAGACTCTCATCTTCTTCACAAATCAAATAGCCCCTTCCATCTACTGAAGTATATGCAGACACCATTTGCTCTAACACCAAACAACTCATTTAAACTTAGGCATCATAAAAAAAAAAAAAAAGGTTCTGGCACCAGCAAGATAGCTCAGTAGGACAAGGCACTCACTGTGAAAGCCTGAAGACCTAGGTTCAATTCCTGGAGCCCAAAACACATTATTCACATGTAAGGAATGCCATAAAGAAATACATGGGTTATTCAATTAATAAATGCAAATAAATGAAAAAGTCAGAAAGAAGAACTAGAGAGATGGACCACTGATTAAGCACTTGCTAATCTTCAGGGAACCAAGTTTCAATTCCCAGTACTCACATGGCAGCTCAAAACTTCCAGTAACTCAAATTCTAGGGGACCTGATGCCCTCTTCCTGATATCCTTGGGCACCAGGCACATATATGCAAGCAAAATTATGATGCACATAAAAGAAATATATTTAAAAGTAAATAGTTTATTTTTTTAAGTGGAAAGGGAGAACTGATTCCACAATGTTGTCTCCTGATCTCCACAAGCTGGCTGTGTCACACGCCCTAACACTCAAAGCATGCACCTAAACTCTCCCAGGAATAACAAAATTGAAAAAGGAAAGGTCTCTCAATTTAGCCTAATCACTCTCCATCAACCACTGTCACCCTTAGCTTTCCTCACAGGCTTCAGACTTGGTGTGATTTCACTCATTGTAGAATTCAGCAAGAATCTGCCATAAAATTAATGCAGTATAATTTTTTTATTGTAAAATTCTGCAGATAACACATGTCTCCTTAGAAGTCGAGTTCAAGAATGATAAAGGCGCCAACTGCTCATTAATTACTTGCTGAATGAATGAATCATGCATAAATACAACTCATTTAAGGTACTCTAAGATCCCAGAGATTGTTCGACTGTGTGGATAATAAGTCCCCCTGCTTAGAATGCTTCCACTCACCTTATTTTTCTACATTATTGTGGTGCAAAAGTGATATGTACTCAACAAAAGCTTTACTTCAAGTTTCATATTTAGATCTTTTTCCAAGTTATTGCAGGATACTGTCTCATGATGCTGACTGGTGACTCTCCCTCAGCTACAGAAGCAAGACTCAAAACACAAGTTAGAACAGGTACACGAGGAAGTAAGCCCATCCAATGTCTAGAACCATCTGTATATTTAGGATGCCATTTCATCAGATTCTATAACAGCTGTGAAAACAAACTAAAATCTGTCCGTATATTTGCCAGAATTTATGCTAGGTGAACTTGGATTCCTTCATTCATTTTATCCAGAACTGAGATTTTATTTCTCACTGGTTTGTATCCTTCAAGTATGTTAGGGTCCAATATTTAGGTTTATGAAATTTCTTTATGAAGAAAACATGAAGTTTTTAATCTAAAAGCCATCTCCACTGATACTGAACTGCTCAACATGGTCCAGAAAGACTGAAGGATTCCAGTGATGCTGGACTATCCAATCTGGTTCAGAATGACTAAAGGCTGGACCGTCCATCTTGGTTTAGGATTACTGAGGGATCCTAGGCACCATACTTAGTCCAAACACTAAGAATGACCACTGATTATTAGACCAAATTTTCTGAATTGCCAAGCCTGATTTTTTTATAGAAAGGAAATTTTAGTCAATTTTAGATGGTATCATTACAGGAGTCAAATGAGGCCAGGATTTGGAAGATGGTAAAAAACTAGAAAAATCAAGAAAATTTAAATCAAACATATATACATGGAGGAGAACCCTGAATACTGTTTTTGGATTGTGTACCTCATATTTCTATCTTCTTATCCATGCTATACTTTTGTTCTCCTTTGAATCACCAGTAGGGAACATTTTCCCTCCAGTTATAACATAAAATATTCTGATCACCTCTCTTCTCACTGAAATCAGAACAAAGCCTGGGTTATTGGGTGGTCAGTAATAGAACATCTACTTAGTATGTATTAAACCTTACATTTAATCCGGGGCACTGCCAACATTACAAAAATCAAGGCCAGAAAAAATATATAAGTTACTGTTGCATTAGCTATTCCTGGGGAGACATTGTAGGCATCTAATGAAACTACATAAGGTACTGAGGAGAGTTCAGAGAATGATTCTGTCTGGCAAACCAATATGTCTGCTAGGCTTAACTCAATAATTGTGAAAGAGGGCTTACTAAGAGGAGTCTGGATGATTTAAGAAAAAGATGCAATCAAGTTTCACATGAACATGGTGCTGGTCTCTCCAAAACGACAATGATAGAGTGGAGTGAGAGTAGAAGAGACCAGGGGTCTCAGGCGAAATTACATTGTAATAACTTTCCCCAAGTCGCCTTCCATCCCACATCTTGCTGAAGATCTCTTGTGGGTCATCACACCTGCCCTTGTAGATAGCATTGGCCATGCTTTGCTGACAACATCACACAGCAGTTATAAAAACCATATTTTGCCGGGCGGTGGTGGCGCACGCCTTTAATCCCAGCACTCGGGAGGCAGAGCCAGGTGGATCTCTGTGAGTTCGAGGCCAGCCTGGGCTACCAAGCGAGTCCCAGGAAAGGCGCAAAGCTACACAGAGAAACCCTGTCTCGAAAAACGAAAAAAAAAAAAACATATTTTATTCATTTTAAAGTTAGGGGAAAATATTCTGAAAGCATCATTTCTGAGAAAACATCTTGTTATTCTCTTATGAGAAAATTTCCAACTTAAATATCAGAGGCTAGCAACCAAAAATCAAATTAGTAAGTGATACACCATCTGGATTATAGATGATCTGGACTTAGAAACCTAAGCTATTCAGAATTCAGGTGTTTTTTGTTTGTTTAATTTCAGCTATATACAGGTGCTGAGGAAACTTATAAGGCATGAACTTCTTGGGATACTGCACCTTATTCTACAGAAATGTAGATCGTTTGCCAAATACCTGCCACTCATAGTAATGTAGAGTCTTGTGAAGTGGGTTAAAGACATGACAGAACTAAGATGATGCTTCTTGATAGGTTCTCAGCACATCAGATTCTTAAACCGTTTTCTGTTAAAAGACTGTTTCTTACATAATACCTTTTCAATAAACACATGTTGCTCAGTGCTTAGCTGTTTGATAAATGTGAACAAAATCTCCATTTTTCTCTGTCATTTATGGACTTGACACATATTAAACTATCAAGGTCCTGAAGGAAAGAACTCATAAAAAAGATACGACTCACCTAAAGAATATTGTATAAACCTACAACAACAAATGTTTACCTGTCTGTAATTGGTCTTGGGTTAAGTCTCCAGATTATCATTGTGGGTATGATGAATGAAAGCTACCAACACCAGAAGTCATACATATATCTAAAATAATATTAATGATGTTCTCTTCAAGCACCTGGAATAAGAACAATGAGTTCATTATGTTGTATTCTATACCCCTTACTGTGAATTTAGAGATAGATTGGATTCTGATGGTGGACCATCTTGTCGACCTCCTGAGTCACCTTAGCAATAGGAAACTGACTCGGGAATTACTTACATTCACTGCTTTGAGTTTAAGGATTAATTGGGGGAAATAATTGGAAACTTGACTTTCTGAATGGAGTTTCCATCTTGAATCAAATATGGACATGAAATGTTAAAAAGGAAATTTTTTATTAACTCCTTATTTACAGAAAGTATTCTATAAAGAGACAACTGGAATATGTACACTTGTCCCATTTGTTATTAAAAGTAAGAAAGGAAAAAGTTGAATGTACCTTTTATTAATACAGCCATTTTACTCCAGGGCTTATCTGTAGAGAGTTGGGGCTAACAGAGTAAACGTGTAACCAGCACAAAGGAAGAATATAAATGTGAATTAGCTTCAAGATAAGTGTGCAAGGACTTGATGATACCATCTGCCTTTACACAAATTACTGATAAATGACCCAGAAACCAGTGAAGAAGAATAAATAACCCAGCAGCAGACAGTAAGAGGTGTGCATTTATTCTTTGATAAATAATGCATGAGCAAACAGCAAGAAACGGGTTATCTAATAAATGGAGCTAAAATTTGCTTCGTTAGTAAACCAGTAGTTTATATTCACTTTTCATCATGTTAAAAAGTGCACTGGCCTTGAGAGATAAGATGACTCAAGTTAAATTCAAAAATCCATACCAGAGAATGAAATGAAATAACCTGCTCTCTCCTTTAGTTATTGTTGAAAGATAGAATCAAAGCACAATTTGTGTTTATTAGTTTTAAAACATTTCTCTCCCCACTTGAATATTGTGTTTGTTAGTTAGGATATTGTGTTTTTCAGTTTTTTCTGCATACATACATATAATGTTCTTTTTTATTGATATTATAATTACAGCCTTTCTCCATTCCCTTTCTCCCCTCCAACTCTTCTGTATATCTCTTCCTGCCCTCCTTCAAACCTATAGCCTTTTTCATTAATTGCTGTTCCATGCATATATATATATATATATATATATATATATATATATATATATATTTCCAAATAAACAAATTGCTTGATCCATATAATGTTACTTGTATGCATGTTTTCAGGGTTGACCACTTCTCACAGGACAGCCAAGTGATGTGTTCTTTCCTCAGAAAGATCACCTTTTCAAGTCCCAGATTTCTTCAGTCCCCTATAGTTCTTTGTGTAGGGTTGAAGCCTAATAGTCTTTTCCCCTTCCACCTTGGCGTGTTCACCTGGTGCTTGTTAGTTTAACTGTTAACTTGATACAACCTAGAATCTCTTGGGAAGAGAATCCCAATGAGGACTTCTCTAGATCATTCTCATCTGTGAGTATATCTGTGGACATCAACTTGATTGTTAATTTTTATAGGAAGATGCATCTTGTGTGTGGGTGCAGTTTTCCATAGGCTCTGCTCTGAAATGTACAGAATTGTGAAGAAATCTAGCTAAGAATAAGAAAGCAAGCGAGGACCCATGCATTTGTTTCTCTCTGCTCTTGACTTGTGGAGGTGACTGACATTTAGAGGTCCTGCTTTTACTTCCCTACAATAGGGGAAGGTAACTGGAATTTGAAACAAAATAAGCCCCACCTCCTTTATGTTGCTTTTTTTGCCAGGATATTTTATCACAGCAAGAAAGATAAAAGTAGAGTAAGATATAGTCAAGACCCTACATTAAAACGCCAGCTCAAGATTATTGTTACACTGACTTAGTCTTTCATTATTAATTTTGCTCAAAATGTAGCAAACTAGTGTCTTCCAGTCACATATTTTTATGTCCACATCTGAACAGTATTTCTTGATGCTTCTTTTTGTTATCTTACTTCATCTGCTTTAGAGTTATTGTTTTTTAATATCCCTCACATCCCCCATAGTTACATTATTTTCCTCAGAGTTCTGTTTTCTCCCTTAGTCCATAGTCCTGCTTTGAATTTCCAGCAAGTCAGCTGTTTGTATTTTTATATACTTCTGTCTTTAAAATATATACATTTAATGCAATGAAATTGCTACCAACCCACAGAAATAGCTTAATGATTATAGGAATTTATTGGGGGTTAACTCACGATACAGGAAACTCATAATACAAGGAATAGGGATTGTAGCAGGATCATGGAAAGGTGAGGCATGGTCCAGCGCTGTTCTCCGGAGAGCTCTGCCCTGATCAGCACCAGCAAGACCACAAGGTACACCTGTGTGCATCCCAGGTCTTAAGGGTCTCTATCTGGGCCACACACAAGGAGCTACCTGCTGCCTCATTAGGGGCAGCGCTTCAGGGCATGGCACAGACAACCACCCACTATATACATTAATACATGTGTTAATTTTTATCCCTGTAAAATATTTGTTTAGTAAAATATAAGAACAGAAAAAAATTAAAAATCACACTTTATATTTGTTATCCATTTTCTTTCATATGGACTTGACTTTGTATATGTGAAGAAGAGAGAGAAATGGTAAATTTATTAATAATCATGATGATTTTTCAACTTAAGCCTTTTAAAAAAAAAAACTCTTTTTGGTTATGCCAATTAGAACATTTCATTAACAAGAAGAGATACAAATGGATGGGTGGCTGGCTGTACTGTCATTTGTTAACACAGATTACTTGAAACTTTTCATCTTGCTAAGTGTCCTCCGATGAACATGTTTATATCAAGCATTAGTCACACCTGATTTTTCACCAAGCATACATTTCCCTATTGTGGACATTTGCCTCCTTGGTTACTGTAATTATCTTGCCCTGTGTTGTGGGGCCATAATTCTCAATCTTCCATCCTTGCTTCAGAGAAAGCAGAGAAAGAAATATTTCTGTGTGTGTGTGTGTGTGTGTGTGTGTGTGTGTGTGTGTGTGTGTATGTGTGTGTGTGTGTGAATGCTTGTATTCATGAGTCTGTGCTTGGCTGTGTATTGCTACATTATTTTTTATGCATTTGTTCATGGATGACTCCTTGTCTAATTACCACGCTTACTACTGTGAATTGTGCTGCAGTGAACACGAGGTGCAGATATCTCTGCTACATGCTGTCTTTGACCACTTAGGTCTCTATTAAAGACACATAGTAGACTGTATGTTAGTATGGTTTATAGTTTTCTGAGAAAATTCTATGCTGAGTTCCACAGTAGTGAGAACAATTGATACAACAACATTGTACAAGCCCTCCTCCCGACCCTCCAGCTTGTATTTCTTTTTGTTTTCTTGTTGAAGCCATTTTAACTAGGATTAAATGGAATCTGAATTTTAGGCTTTAATTTACATTTCTTGATGGCTAATTATATTGAACATCTTTTTTCTTGTACTTTATAGCCATTTTTGTTTCTTCATTTAAAAATATTGTCTATTCAGTTCATTTGCCCATTCATGGATTGCTCGCTCCTCTGGTGTTTGGTTTTCTGAGTTCTTTATATGTCTGCATATTAACTCAGTCGACTGGACAGCTGGAAGTTTTTCTCACATTCTGTAGTCTGCCTCTCACTCCGATGCATTTCCCTTAAGATCTTACTAGATCAAAATGCAGAGTTGTGGAGCCCTGTTCCAGTGGAGCCATCTACAAAATACTTCCTCATCTAAGTCTCAGGGAACATTGCAGAAGGGGTTGGGGTGGGGGTGAAAAAACGGTAAGAACCAGGATCAGGGACTTTGCTGTGAGATTGTGTCTCCCAGTAACCTCAGAAGGTACACTGTAAAAGTCTCACCAACATGAACAGCCGGGCCAAACTGATGACATCACCGGACATGTGAAAGTGGATGAGAAAAGCCCAGCAGGCCTCCACCCTACACAAGGAACTTTAGGCAACTAGATAATGCTGAGAGCAGAAGAGATAGCTGTTCCTGGGGACGAGCTCAGCCATTGGTTGTCCAGTGAAAAATGGGTAGTCCTGAAAACATACATATAATAGCATTACAGGGACAGAACAAGTTCTATTTAGAAATATATATGTATATACAAATACATGTGTGCATGCAAAGAGCAAAAAGATGACATGAATTTGAAGAAGAGTGGAGAGGGTATATGGGAGGAATTGGAAGGATGAAAGGAAAGCAAGAAACATAATTAAATTACAATATCAAAATAAATAGATAAATAAACAAACAAATAAATAAACAGATAACTAAATAAAAAACAACAACAACAAAACCTATGGTCCTGGAGTGGATTAAAGGCTGCTTCAAATTCTTTGGCTGTCTTCCCATTGAGAAGAAGTGTTTATTTTTCCACTCTCTGACCTCAGGTTTGTTTTTTTTCTTAACAAACTGTTTATGTAAGAAGCCATGTCTCATAAAAGGATTGATGGGGGGTGGGAGGAGGGAGGACAGGGGAATCCGTGGCTGATATGTAAAATTAAATTAATTATAAAATAAAAAATAAATAAATCAAAGGAAAAAAAAAAAGGATTGATGGGTTTTCACCTGGATCTTGAGAGCGCTCAGCCTTCATGTTGGATGTCTGACTTCCTTGCAGAAATGGTGAGCTAGGAAGGCCCTGAAGACCCTAAGAAGGGCACCAACCCAGAAAGCCCAGACTTCAGACATTGTCAGGGTGCCGGTAAGGAAAGGAAATCATAGTTATTAACCGCTCAGGACTGTGAGACTGAAGGTGAATTAGAGAAGCTGCTCATATTCCTATCTTGCACAATCATTACATATAAAATTAGTTTATGTTTGATAAAAATAACATAATCATTTTCAATTTTGTTTTCTCTCGCTTAGAGACAGAAAGAGAGCCAGAGAGGCTTTCCCAAGCATGTCTCCATTTTAGCATCTAATACAGTACATTTCCTTCTTTACAGAGCTCATAGACCTATGAAAAATGTCGACATGTATCTATATTTATGACAAACATTGAAAGAACAATGCGGTAAAACTGGTCCAATGTATTAAAACAGAACAAAACCCCAAACAAAAAGTGGCATTCATGAAGCCCATGCTGCTGTATTATTATTGTGCTTCAGACAAATTCAAAGAAAAGGCTTTTCAAAACGATCTGTTCCTTTCCCATAAGGGTCTCTAATAGGTAAATTGCAAAGGGCTGAGGTTGATGATGTTAGAAGGAATGCTAGCTGATGGAAGCAGCACTTTTGGAAGCTGCTGTGTAGGAAAGAAGATGGGGTGTTATGAGAAAAGCTAAGCAAGAAAGGAAGTGGGCATGTGGAGCCGTAGGGTTGTTCAAAGGCACTGTTAATGTGATTTATTCTGTTTACTCTGGAAAAGATGGTGAAATGCCAATTATTTTTAACTCATTGGTAAGAAGGATGGTATAAATTCTGTGCTGTACCCGGAAAACCTTCAGTTTTCTTGATAAAGAGGTCTTTCTGTCTCTAATATTTACTGTGATTTTCATTGGCTGAGAAATAACCAGGAAACGGACAGACTACGAGTTTAGCAACACGTAATTATAGTAGTTAATAAATTCTTCAAAGAGAATTTCCACATAGCTATTTAAAAAAGGGGTCTACCCAAACCCTGCCACAGACAAGGCAATTTACACTAGAGAACAAGTCAGAACCTAGGGAGACATTGATGGACAAAACTTCTTCCCAGAATGGAAAGGCAGGGTGACTGGCCCCATCTTTCTTACAACAGGGTAGGGTGGGCACTGGGCACGATCATTTGAACTGGCACCTGGGAAGATGAGTGGGAACAGTAGGAAGGTGGAAACATGCAAAGGTAGGGCTCAGCCTATTACTAGCACGTGACAATGGAGCATTAATATGGCCTAGAGGACAGAATTCTAGATGGGAAAACACAAAGCACACAGTGGCTGCCAAGGTTATTGGCACTTGATGGTCATTTCCAGAAAATCATAGTTTTTAGGTCAGAAGCTATGCCATTTTGTGTTTATTTTTCTTTATTTTGTTTTTGACAGTAGGCACTGTCCAGCCTGCTCTGGAATTGCTGGGTTCAAGCTACCTCTCCCAGGTTATTTTTATGGGTTTTTTTTTGTTGTTGTTGTTGTTTGGAGTTTTCATCTTTCTCAAATGTGTCTCATATCTATGAAACTGGGAAAGCCGTAGTTTGTCTAGCTTTGAGGTTTGTGGTTGAAATAAATATCTGATGAAAGTATCATTTTGTAGCTACTTAATTTGTGGATGTCATGCTTTCTTGCTGGAATAGCAATTTAACTTGAAGTTTGGTTTTAGTTTGGGGGTACTTCACTGAGTCATTTGTACCCATAACTGATATGACTAGATAATTTCCTAATACTACTCCATCATCATAATTTCCTATGCTTCATCTGTTCTTTATCACCCCGAGTTTGTCTTGCAGAATCCTAGATTTTTCAGCCCAGTTTCTTTCTACATTTTCCCCTTATGAATTATGTTTGTTTTTCTGTCTATCCTAAGACTTTTTTCTACATAATCTTCCAAATATCTATTATTTTACCTCATAGTTGACCTCTGTCAACTCTCTGCTCCCTGGAGACTTTTGAAGTGCAAATTTCAAGTTATTTTTGTAGGAACCCAGTCTTTAAACTGTATTTCCATCTGCTGTCTCTGTACTCTTACTTTTCTTTGTCTCTTTACGGTGTCCTCTCAGTGACCTGCAACCTACAAGTCCACTTCTTTTTTTTTTTTAAGAAAACATTTAAATTTTATTGATAACAAATTTGTGTATATTTATTAAAACAAAGGAGTAAATGCAAAATCTGAACAAATAGACAAAAATCACAATACACCAATGTAAGTTTTCTTTAGACAGTCCTAAATTGTTGACTTGATTTTTAATATATTCAAATATGTATACTAGTGATAGGCAAATGGAGTGCAATTTGAGAAAATAAATTTTGATGATTGAAAAACTACTGTGCTGGAGAGATAGGCATGGATAAAGTACCTGTAGCTTGAAGGCTTGAGTGTGAGCCTAAAACCTATCTCCAATCCCAGAGCAAAAGTATGTAGCTTTAGTTTTAGGATGGGTGACTGGCAGGAGAGACACCATGATCAAGCAAGTCTACTTCTTCAAAGGTGACCAACTGTTGGATCTGGTGAGCTCTTCCTTCTAGCTGTTTGTTTTGTTTTGCTTTTTTCTCTTTGGGGGCCCATCACCCAGCTCCAAAATAAATACACAGAGACTTATTCTCACTTATAAATGCCCAGCCTTGGCTTGACTTGTTTCTAGCCAGTTTTTCTAACTTTAATTATCCCACTTCCCTTTAACTACACTTTGTCTCTGGTCTTTTTATCTTTCTTTATTCTATTATCTTCCTTTCCTTCTTACTCAATGGCTGGCTGTGTGGTTGTGTGGCTGGACTCTGCCACCCTCCTCTCCTCCTTTTCTCCCTCCTCTCTCTTCTCTCCAGCCTAGACTTCTACTCTTTATCCCTCTCTGCATGCCTATTTCTCTCTCCTACCTAGCTAATAAATTCAGCTCTTTATTAGACCAATCAGGTGTTTTAGACAGGCAAAGTAACACAGCTTTGCTTAGTTAAACAAATGTAGCATGAAAGAATGCAACACATCCTTCCATCATTAAACAAATATTCCACATCAGGAACGAATATAACACATCTTAAACTAATATTCCACAACATTTCCTTTTTCTGGCTTTTGAGTTCTATTTGGTGTTTTCCTCACCAGGAACCCAGGTCATGTTTCCTTGTGGGAATCATGTTATAGTTAACAAAAGCCAAACCTGGGTAGCAGGAGATGTTCCTATTGGTAGTGATTCAATGGTATGTTATTAGCAGTTACTGGAATCTCTCCACTATAATTCTGGGAAGTGTCTTTGGTGCTTGAAACCCTTGAGTATCCGGACTCCTAGGCTCAGCCCTCTCTCAAGTCCCTAAGAAGAAAAGTCAAAGCTTGATCATGACTATGCCTATTTTTCGGTTCCAGTGTTATCCACTTAAGAAAATAATGTGCTTACCCTCCAGGGCTGCTTTTGGAGCACACAGGACCCATATTTTTCTGCCTCTAGCCCCAGGCAGAGCTGTATAGCCATCCCCAGGCTTAGTCAAACACAGGGCTGTTCTTTCTCCAGGAAAAGTAGAGGCTAAGACTTCTCAGAATGTCCCAGGTGTTGCCAGTTGGCCAGCTCCCAGCAGCTGCTCAGCTTGCTTCAGCAGTTAGATCAGTTGTGGAGATGGAGTAGAGGGATGCTGTAGAGACTGAGACAGCAAGGAGAGGGATGAAAGGACAGCTAAGGCTCATGATAAGCTCATTAAACTCTCAGGAGGGGAGAGGGCTGCCCTGGGGGAAGCATCAGTTCCCATATACCATAAGCAAGATGCTCAGAAAGTTAATTCTGCAAGGGAAAGTCTTTGTCTATGTTGTTGAGGGAAGCCTTCATAATCTTAAATTCAAGATAATTTATATCAGTTATATACTATACAAATATTAATGTGTAAACACACAAAACACTATGCAATTATTTACATAAACACCTATAGAGTATATTAAACGAACTATGAAATACATGTATCTAAACATGGCATAATATTATCCTATGTGTAGATATAATAACCCATTGTCTATATTACCTTTTGGGGACTGGGTATTATTCCAGGTCTATACTGAATGCACAGAATTCATGACTGATCAGTGAGTAAAGAAATACTGAGAGTGTGTGGTGAACATTGCGTGAAGATTGTTCTTTCACTCTCATAACTACTGAAAAATCAAAACAGTTAATACATTGTGGCATCCTTAGCATGCACTAGGGTGCAAATAATTATTTATTTATATTTAATTAATGAATTAACTAATTACTTTAGTATGTGTGTTTATATAAGCTATTCATGCATGTATATGTGTCTGTGTGTGCCAGAAGTCAACCTCAGATGTTTTTTCCTGAGGAACCATTCACCTTGTTGTCTGAGACCCCTGATAGCTGGGCTTTATTGAGTAGACTAGACTGGCTGGTCAGTAAGTCCCAGGAATTGGCTCCTCTCTGCCTCACCGCCCTTGGGATTATTAGCCCATGACCCTGTGAACGGCTTTTTACATGAGTGCTGGAGATTGAACTCAGGTCATCACTCTTATGCACACTTAATCACCTGAGCTATCTCAGAAATTGTGCTGTAATTTCTTTGGGTGTGGAATTAGCAGAAGGGGGCTTATTTCAGAGCTATAGGGGGTACACTTTGGTACAAAAAAGGACAAATAATTTGTTTGGAAATTTAGACACAAAATAATAATCAAGATTAACACATTCTTTATTCTGTGTTCAATATTGTGATAAAGGCTTTAGGTACATTAATTTGGTTAAGCTTCCAAGCAACCCTAGGGCTTAAGTACTCAACGTGGATGTCCCCAAGCGAAAAGAAATAACTAGCCAAAACAATAGCTTGAGTATTATGGCATTTCCTTAAGGAGCCTTCAACATACTTATATTTACTGTTATTTTGAGCAATCAGAGAGTTAAGTATTGAGCAATGTTTAAAAGCTTAACTTATTGAAAGAAATTCTTAGAAATTCAGTGGATTATGAAGGACTCTGAAACAGGATATTGTTAAAATACCTAGAAATTTCTTGTGCAATTAATAATAGCAGCAATGAATGACTTTGGGTTTATATGCTAAAGCAGTCATCTAAATGTTTTAAAAAAATACATAAATACCAATGTTTTGTCTTAATCTTAATTTTAAAAATACATTTATCTTTTCTTTCAGTCAATGTAAGATATATTTCTTGGGATAGTATAGTTATGAAATAACTTGCTGAAAGTATTCATAATGAAAACTTGATGAAAAAATTGTGATTTTCATGTTTCATTCCCCAGTTTGTTTTGTTTAGTTTTTTTTTTTTCTATTATTCTAGGACAGGATCTCTCTTTATTGCCCTGACTATTCTGGAACTCACTATGTAGACCTGGCTGGCCTCAAACTCATATATATCAGCCTCTGAAAGGTGTGGGCCACCACACCTAGCCTTCATTTGACATTTTGGCTTCATTATTCCATGTGTATATTTTGCACAGAACTCCAGTGAATTTTAGGAAAGCATGTTGTAAGCAGAGAAGCAATCTGATGCTTGCTAGCGCTAGCATTGCATGAGGCTAGTTGATGTGTTTGGGAGTTTGTTTTCTGTAACAACCCTATTGTCTTAAATCCATGGATGGAAAGTGTTGCTAACAGGAGCTAAGGATCTTGGCTCCATGTGGTGCTGGTTAGGAAGTGGTTGTGGGGTGATAAGAAAGTTCATTTTCTTTGTGCTGTATATATTTTCATTTTTTACATAACCTGCTTAATGTTTCTAATTTCTTTAGCATACAAAAATCTTAAGCCCTGTATGCTGCCAACCTTACCTAATCATTAGAAAAAATAGACTTTTTTGAAGTCATAATACCAACTAGCTATAAAGTGAAGGACTAAAACCACATCCTCTGCTTGGGCTATAACTCTTAGGAATTACAGTGGCCTGTCTAACATCCACAAAGCCTTCAGTTCAGTTCCCAGCACCGCATACAGCAGGTGTTACGGTGCATGCCAGTAATCTCAGCACTTGTGAGGAGAGAGCAGGAGGATCAGAATTCAAGGTCATCTTCAGCTGCATAACAAGTCAGAGGCCAGCCTGTTATACACGAGATCTTACCAGAGAGAGAGAGAGAGAGAGAGAGAGAATATCCCCTTACTTCTTGTATTCTGTTTTGTGACAATATCATTTTTCCTTTAAAACAATATTGAAAAGTGTATATTGACACATGCTTTGCCACCAACTGAAATATTTTTAAAGTTCAGTATTTCTCTTTCAAAATAATAAAGGAGGCTTTTGTGAGTTTTCCACTATTTGGGCATCAGTCATCTTGTTGTCTTACTGGTCACACATTGTTTCCTTATCTGATGGAATTCACTTTCCAGGTTATAAAAATTGTTGTGTTTTCTCCTCCTTCTCACTGTATGTACAGCATTTGGACTTTACATTTCAAGAAACTCGACATCTCCTTCAAAGATAGGGGCAGGGCATGGTGGAAATAGTTTTATATTTAATGCTGAAGTTTTGTATATTTTAAGAGTGTGTATGTTTCTGTGTGTGGAGGATTCACATACCACAGCACACAAGCCGAGGAGTCTAGGGATGGAGCTCAAAGCTCCAGACCTGGCTAGCAAGAGCCTTTACCTGCTTTACCTTCTTGCTGTTCTTGATATATTTTATAAACATCAACAATAAGAATTTGGCAGCTAGTTGGATGAAAAATCTTATTGATACAGTGACAAAATACAAGAATTTGTTAAGAGAAGAGCTTGGATTATAGCAAAGATAGAAAATGAAGAGCCACCTCATAAACACCAAGGAAGTGATCCCAATCCCATAGATTCTGTTTTTGTTTTTGTTTTTGTGTTGTTGTTTTGTTCTTCCTTTAGGAGGAGGCAAGGAAAAAAATGGAGTCTGTGACACTTAGGACAACTAAATAATTATTGTCTAGGGACTGGTATATAGAAAATGGTTTCTCTGGAATACTTCTGTAAGTCATTTTGTTAGTTCTGGTTTATTTCTGCTCCTAGCAAATGTTTTGACCCAAAGGGGCAAAATTGCCCAGCGTGGATAAGCACTTACCATAGTGACATCACCCAGATGGGAACAGTAACTAAAGCTTTTCCAAATAACAATACTTAAACATTCAATTTCACATACAAAGATTGGTTCATAATCTAAATCTACTAAAACATAATACACTTTCATTGAAGACTTTTGCAATGTAGTCTGCTCATGTTTTCTACTATTATTATTGGCAATCAATGAACTCTTTTGAGGTTTTTCTCATTTGTGAATTGAAACAACTACAGTATTAGTATTGTAAAGGTTTAATAATATACTTCACATAAATATGATACATACTCCAAAATCATTCAGCATTATTTTTAATTCATATTAATTCTCAGAAGTTGAAATACATATGGACAACTTTTTAAAACATGATGATTACATACACAATACTTATAACAAATACGTTTCATTGAACCGAACTACAACTTAACTTATCAATATATTATATTCATCAAATATTAGTGCATGTGTGTAATCATTATAAGGTAAATTGATTTTGAGTCATTCACTACACTCAAAAATGAACACAGAATCTATGTTCAAAACAAAAAAAAGTCAAGTTTTAGAAACTTGCTCAAAGAAGTAAAAAAGTATGTAAATGTAAGAATGTTATATTGTTATAAAAAGTACAATTTGTCAATATAAAATACACAAAGTAAATAACATATATACTCATGTTATTAGTACAGTCATATATATGAAATTTAAAATCGGATTAAGAGTCATCTATAATTAGGAGGAAACACACAGTAATATCACACCTCAATAAAACCCAGCCAAGACATAGCAAGTGGAGAAAATCACCTTTAACAGAACTGAAATGACAACTTTGTTGTAGTCACGGCGTTCAGAAATGACAAGTTTTTGGAGCTGGAGGGGTTGTGCCTTTTTTTGGGTGAGAAAATGACAACCAAACACATCACCTTTCTCCTTCATTTATACTGATAAACCCCCAAAGGCTATGCACAATCCCTTACTCCTGTGACTGTGATTTGAAAAACAATACATTCTTCTCCAAACTTAAAGGTTAAAATAAATTAATTTTTCTGAAATTGTTGATTTTTCTAACACCACTGCTTTATCTCTTTTCCTAGCACAGCCTTGGAAAAGCAGTTTGAATAAAAATATTTTGACAAACTATCTGTTTTAAATTTTAAAAGATGCTAACTTAATAACCAACCAACCCAAAAGAAAAGATAGCTTCTGGAGCAAAAGGATGAAGGTGATGGGCTTTCTAACTCCTACAGGCTGCAAAGCAGGATATCAGAAAGCCATTTAGTTTCCTTTACACTAATGATTAAAGCCTTCATTTTAACCTTCACTATAAATAGAGTACACTAATCCTTAAGCTGTTTTTAGGCAATTAATATTAGCCTTCTTCCCTTTTATCCCCAGTTCCCCTTGAAAAGCAATAGCTGATTTGTATTTATTCAGCGTGATGGATTGGCGTTTCACTTTAAACAGAACCACATAAGCCTGTCTCTATTCGTATGAGATATAACCGCCACCCCCATCTTCTTGTATAATGCCATGACACAGAGAAATCACAGCTTAAACCAACAGCCTTTAGAGGTGTCATTTTAGAGTAAGTGATAAAGGAAAAGCCGTGTGAACCATTTTAGAAAACAAATGACTATGCCTTCTAGAACAATTGAAGCAGCGTGCACAATACCTCATTCTGCTAAAATCATTTATAGAATCACAGACTGTGGATATTTCCTGTAATGAGAGGTGGGCAGTTAGAAAAGGTAAATGGATACACCCTGGGTTCCATTTCTCGAAAACAGTGGCTGGTTCAGTGATTAGCTTGGCTTTATAGGTGCAGTTAACACATACACAAACAACTACACATACTGACTTTTGGAGTATATGCTCGGGGATCTCTTTTCCGCATGGAAACTCCTTTGAGTGGTGCGATGGGATGGCACAGAGTATCTGTAGCTGCTGCTTTTCTCAGTGCAACAAAACACACAGCAGAAAAGCGCTCCTCCGGCAATCAGCACCAGTGCTGTGGTCCAGCCGATGTAGAGGGCTTCTCCAAGCTCACGCTTTTGGGCCACGTCCACCAGCGGGTTGTAGAAGTCTCTGATGATGGAATTGGCAACCCAGCTGACAGGGATGAGCACCACCAAGCCAGTGATGATGAAGAGGATTCCGGCTGTTAGCAGTATGCGGCTCTTCACGTTCTCATCATCGCCGGTGCACCTGGTGCACTTCATTCCGAGGATGGCTGTCATGAAAGCCAGGAAGGACAGGACGGACGCAGCGCACATCAGTCCTCTGGATGCCTGGAGGTCAGGAGTAAGAGCCAGCAGAGAGTCGTAGACCTTGCATTGCATCCTGATATTGGCGTGCCTCATGCAGTTCATCCACAGGCCTTCCCAGAGGTTCTCAAAAACCACGATGTTGCTTTCGATGAAGGCAGACACTCGCCACTGGGGCATGATGGTCACTGCCACTGTGCCCACCATGCCAACACCACCAAGCACCAGTCCAGCCATTTGGAGAACAGAGGTTGCCATGGTTCTGCGGGGGTTTTAACCAGCTGGAGCAATGCTGAACAGGGAGGTAGGGAGGGCTTCTCTCAAGCAGAAATCTGTGTGCCTTGGGAGGGAACAGTCCCGAGCGCAGTGATTTTTCAATAACAACGGCTTTACCCTTTTCTAGCTAGATCAAATCCAGTGCTGACTGGTGAGACACTCCCCTGTCGGCCCCCCCCCCCGGTCCCCCCCCCCCCCCTCACTGGCTCCAACAGTAAACTTGCAAATCAAGTGGGGCAACTTTCTTAGCCAATGAGAGGGGGATGGGAGCTCAGGTGTGTCTAAACCAACTCTGGATACTTGGGAAGGCCGGACTTGCAAATAAACATTCTTTGTACTTCTCATTTTTTTCCCAAGAAGACAGCAGTAGGTTTACCTAGAGGCATAATTATGAGTGTTTGCACAATCAGCAAGGACAGAGCCAGTCTCTCCCAGCAAAGGGGCATTGCTCTGCACGCAGGTAATCCTGACCCTAAGCTACTGTGACTGAGGCTCCAATAAAAATCTCTTCCTACGGATTCTGCAGGAGTGGCTCGGAGGCCAAATTAAAGGAGAATGAAGGATTGACAGATTGTTTATACCTGAGAAACCACATTCTTTGGGATACATGTGGTCAAAAGGGTTGATTTAATTTGTCTAGAACTTCAAAGCAAGCTCTCCCAGAGCGAGCTCAGCCAGGAGAACATGCCAAAAGCTGAAAGCTAGGCTAGAGTAATCGAACAAAGCAGGTTGCCTTCCTTGTTGGCACTAACTGTATATGGCTTTCTTTTAAACCAGGGAAACTACTTGTTGGCATTTGTTTTCCTGATGATATTGATTTATAATGAAGAGTGCAATCACACAAAAAGAGAAGCCAGATGGCTTTGTCAGGAGGAACCACTAAAGTGCTTCAATGAGATTGTCTGCACCTACTAAAGCTGAGACCTTATTTTCTAGCCGGCTATACTTCCTGCTCTGTCTTCTAGTCGGAAGAAAATGGATTTCTGGACATTGTACAAGAAAGTACCAGGTCTCTGCAAATTGATGGTATTTAAAGTAACATCTTCGTTGAAACAAATTTTATTAGACATTAACCAAAATTATCTTTCCTACGTATGAGAACATGTGCTATGCAAATATACTTAGCAGCCCCTTAAATGCATGGCAATTTGAACTGTCTTTGCAAAGTGACAACGAAAATGTTAGTGGAATCAGCACCCACAGCTCCATTAGAAATTTCCCTTTGGAGGCCATCTTTTCTCTCTGCCCTGCCTTTCCAAACTTCAAGCCATTTTCCCCCTTCAGGTAGCCCAGGTTATCCTTGAACTTGCAATGTAGCAGAGAGGATGACCTTGCATTCCTACTCCTCCTGCTTCTATCTGACAAACACTAGGACTGCAGGTATGCACTATCTCACCTGGTTTCTGCAGTGCCAGAGATCAAACCTAGGGCTTGGTTACCCCGGGAAAACATTTTATTCACTGAGCTACATGCCCAACCCCTCCAATTGCATTTCAATTTCCTGTCACAATAACAGATATGGATATAAAATAACATCTCCCCTATCCCCCTTTCTTTCTTTCTTTCTTGCTGTTTTTGAGAGAGTGTTGTGTAGTATGTACTGTCCTGGAATTTGCTGTGTAGCCAAGAATGGCCTTGAACTCTTGTCCTCCCTGCGTCTACCTCTAGAATAATAGGATTATAGATATACGACACCATACCCGCTACAATGATAATTATCCCCTCAAAACTTTCCTTCCATCTGATTCTTTGCACATTGAATCCAAAGACTGAAGACACTGTTTCAGGCTTACTCATCACACTTCGAAATTCTAGTGGTCTAGAAACTGAGAAGTTTATGGAGACTTTTGAAGCAAAATGTATGTATGACAGGGAAGGAAAAATGGGAACACCAAAGTAAACCATCCTCTAAAAACTAAGAGTGGATAGCAGTCCAAGCCATTTTATTATACTTATTATTCTGAACTATATAATAACCTAAAATGTTATATTTCTATTGATTTCTTAATTTGTTTAACTGTTAAAAGCTCACCATTCCTTCGTTATCCTGATGTAGAAATAAATATCACTCTTTTCTTCATCAGATTTTATCAGTTTTAACAGATTTGTGAACAGACAGGGGAATAGAAATATATTATCATTAGAAGTAATTTTCAAGCTACAGATGATGACTCGAAATTGAATCTGCAGAGAGTTTTAATCTTTAATTGTCAACCTGAGAAAATTGAATGACGGACATAATTTTAAACTGAAGAAGGAATGAATGCATTGGTTGGATAATGACCAGCTTGTACTTTAGGGATCTAGGGGCATATGTTATCCATCAAAATTGAATTTCCAAATATCCATGTGATATATTTTCTAGGAGTTCTGGATAAATATTGCTGATATTTGCATTTCATCAACATTTGCATCAGAGTGAGCAAATGAGACAGAGAGCTACCCATGAAACTCAGTTTCCCAAGTATGTATAGAGACAGCTGACTATGTGTAACTAGATCCCTCCCTTTAAGGACTGGGCTGTGTCAGGAACTTCACTGATGTAAATATTCTCCTCATTTAAAAAGGATTAAGTACTTTTCAGTTGAAATTGTCTTAGCTCCAAGATTAAGACCTGTATGAGAGATTAACCCCAGGCTGACATTAGAATAATTACACAGCTAACTGCTCTTGTAGCACCTAGCCCAGGGCACCCAGATTAAGTCAGGCCATGATCTAATTCACTCTATGGTATTTTGAAATAACTGTGTGCTAAAGATCAGAGAAATGAGAAAAGCAGGGAGAAAAAACAAGAATTTCATGTTTTCTAGGGACAGAAGCCTGAGTTCAGAGACTAAAAGTCTTTTATGGCTTATCTACTTTCCTGTGATGATTAACTTGGCTGAAAAACTCAAGTAGTAGTAGTGGTTAGAGATTTAGTAGATTAATAATATTTTCATGTTTTTGGTACTATGGACCACCTGAGCAGATTAAAGGTTTTGCCTGTGTCTTTACAAGGCACTAAGTTGCTGTGAAGATAGGAGCAGATATGAGTGCTCAAATTGACTGTGCTTTAAAAAAAAAAAAAAAAAAGTATTTTTCTTTTAAAGATGAGATCTCAGATTGCAGTCTAGGCTGGCCTGGAACAGAACTTTCAGCACTCACTAACTGGCCTGAAACTCTTGTCTGTCCTTCTGCCTCAGCCTCCCGAATGCTGAGATGGCTCACCGCCATGGTAATTCTGCAGCCTATGGGCAGGCTGAGCGTCGGCGCCCAAAATGGCTGATAGTACATGAGGTTGTTTGTGATGCTTTTCATTTTTGTTGTTGCTTGTTTGTACCTCAGCTGCAGGGTTCTCAAGCGTGAACTTTGTAGAGGACGATAAGGTGCTGCAATGTCAAAAGGTTGGGCACAAGCTGGACAGGCATGAACCCATGTTCCCAGACAAAGGGACTTGCTTCCAGAGTCAAGAATCAGGCGCTTCATTTAAGTTCTGTACTTATACTCAACTCTGACAAGTACCTAATGCACACGAATGCTTTCCCTTCATAAACAAAAGCACATTGCCCTCAGCCATCTCTGGCCTTTGTTGTCTTTATTTCTGCACCCCAACCATCTCTGGCCTTTGTTGTCTTTATTTCTGCACCCCAACCCTTCAGTCTCAGCACACCAATAATTTTTCTGACTGTTTAAAACTGATTATTGATTCCGCTTCCACAAAGTTGCCAATCCCTATTGTTTCCTAAATTCATTTGTGTGGATGGTTTACAGCCCGCGTTTATTGTTAATTGTTGTTCACTGTTAATTAGCTGTACTTGGCTCACCGTCCTGCCCTGAGAAAGCAAGTGAACATATCAATAGGTCTCTTTGGTTTTTGTTCTCAATATTGAACTGTGTTTTGCTTCATGGTCTCTTGAACCAACCCATCACTTGTCCTCCTTGACGGACACTCCTGGGTTTTATTCCCCAATCACTGTCTTCCATCTTAGCCACCTCTTGATGATCTATCTTAGTTGTTATGCTTAAAATTGAACTCTTTCCAATACAGTAATTATCTAGTACCTTAGCCATTTCCAATACTTTGAAAAAAATGACACAAATAGACCTGGTGAGTCCAATGGGAAAGTGGTATTCATCACTTTTCTGGGGACTGGAAAGCCAAAAGGGTTAAGGTTTGGTGAGGAAGTTGTGGAAACAGGAACATGACTCATCTTGTTAATTTTTTTATCTGTGGCAGAGAGAGATAAATAACTTGTGTTCAACTCCTTTTCTGCATGTTATTCAGTCTTTCAAAGAGCTTCCCATAGATGGAGTTTTGCCCTCCAAGCACCTTCTTCTTGTCCCAGTGAAAAGCACTAAGCCCTTCAACAGTTACATACTTTGTGGTCTATACTCTCCTTGCCTGAAACTTTAAACTTTCACATCTTTCCTTCCCAAGCCACAGCTTTTTACTTCCTGCTCTCAGGTTCTCATCTCTTACAGCAGAGCCAGTTGAGAAGAGTAGGCACTGACCATGAAACCACCTGAATACTATCTTGTCCTTAACTTTCCTCTACCTAACAAATCACTTTATTATCTGTAATCTCAACATCATTCACATCCTCAACACATGGGCAGAATGTAGCCAAGTTCTTTGCTAGAATATCACATGAGTAGCCCTGAATCAGTCTGACAGAATGATTGCTGCCCTCTGAAACGCGATGAGTGAGACTTCTACCTGAGCATTATTTCTTTGAAGCTCTCCTAAGGATACTCTTTAAGCACTGTCTGCAGTAGAGAGACAGTTCTAGCTCACAGTTCTACTTCTTCCACATTCCTCCCACAAACCACCTCCAAAGGCTTTAGAATCCTATGGTCAGTTTTTATACAGCAACAGTCCTCCTTCTTGGTAGTAATTTTTTGTAATTGTTCATTTTCACGCTTATGGAATAGAATACATGACAAGATCAACTTGAGGAAAAAGGGATTTACTTTAATTTACAGTTCCAGGAGGTACAGTCTGCCAGGATAGTCAAGATAGAGCAATGGGAGCAGGAGGCAGTGGTCATATACAACCGTAATCGGGAACCAGAGTGGGATGGACATCTGCCCTTAGCTTGCTTTGTCCTGACAGTTTAAGTCCTGGGAGCCAGCTCATGAAATGGTGCTGTACAATTTCAGATGGATCTTTCCACCACAATCAACCCAGTACTTGACACTATCTGCTAGACCTGCCCAGAGAGTTGCTTCTGTATGATTCTAAAGCTTACCAAGTAGACAAGATCACCTTTCCCAAGTAGTGATGATGATTTAAAAGCATGCAATCTTTGTTCTGAACTTACTGCTCTGTAAAAAAAGAATAATGAGGGTGTGTTGAGGCTAGTCTCTGTGATATATTTGATATCTCCTGTGAATCCAGACAAGTAACTAAACATGAACAATTTGGAGGGAAAAGTTTCCATGGAACATTCCAATCCTACTGATCTGAACTTGTTTTTCTTTCTTTCTTTCTTTCTTTCTTTCTTTCTTTCTTTCTTTCTTTCTTTCTTTCTTTCTTTCTTTCTTTCTTTCTTTGTGGTGGCATGAGTGGGAGTAAGTAAAATTTATTGTTCATAATCTACTGTTCATCATATGGAATATTCTCTTTGACATAGCTTGTAACATCCTTTTACTCACATTTAAACATCCATAAAATGCCAGGAGTACTTGATTCCTTTTATAATTGAGTAGGTTTAGACTTGAGAGAGACTGTATTCATCACTAGGGACACACTTTCTGCTGCTATATACAAGCATGGAACAGGAAATCGCTGTCCTTTCTCACTTGATTGTCCACTATTGCCTCAAAAGAAATTAGGAAAAGGAAAATTTTAAAGTGCTGGCATAGGATTTTATTCTGTTGGAAGATTCTTACCATTTCTGGATTGTAGGTTAACCAAGCTTTGACGTTGTGCACATCACATGTTAAAGTCCACTGAAGGGACGGTAGTTTGAAAAAGCACAGGTATTGCAAACCATTGAGAGACTATTTGCATAGTTAACTTAAGCCTGAAGTGTTTTGTTTTTAGTTTAAATTTTAGTTTTTGAGGATCTTATCTATAAGCACTGTGTTTTTTATCATTTCCACCCCTCTAAAAGCCATTTCCTTTATTCATTTCCTTAGTTCTTCTTTTCCTAAGATGAATCACCAAAATTACTTAAATATAATTCAATAATTGTTCCCTTAAAAATAGGGCATATTCTTTAGTAAAGTTAAAGAATAACTTAAAACTTTAAAACTTTAAACTTTAAGCCAGGCAGGCACACGCCTTTAATCCTAGCACTCTAGAGGCAGAGCCAGGCGGATCTCTGTGAGTTCAAGGCCAGCCTGGTCTACACAGTGAGATCCAGGACAGGAATCAAAACTACACAGAGAAACCCTGTCTTGAAATACCAAAAAACCAAACCAAACAAACAAAGCTTTAAACTTTAAAATGTAACTTTAAAGTTATCTTTAACTTTAATAATGTTAAAGTATAAAGAAAATTAGAAATATCAGTATCCATACTTAATGATGACTCTAAATAAGTCTTTGTGGTTATATTTGTATTGACATGTACTTACTCACAAAAAAAGTGATTTGGTTTGTATGCTAATGGGTTTTATTATCTTTTGGGTAAATAAAATAGTTTCACATCATTAAGTTTAAAAAATACTAATGTACATGATCAAATTTAAAAAAGTAAATATTTTTCATATTTTTTTCTTTTAAAAATATGTAATTTACAAAAGTTTCAGTATTTAAACCTTCTATTCAAAATGTTCAACTTGGGGGAACATTGCAGAGCATATGTATTCCTTATATAGCATTACTAGAGTGTGTAGTGGGAATTCGCTCCACCCATGACCTTGGGTTATCTGACCAGATAGAGGCAGTGTTTCTTATCTGCCTACATGACTGCTTAAAAGGGAGGAGAAAGGGAGTCTCTGCTCTCTTGGGTGGTGAAGACTGGATTAAGTAGCATGAAGCATCCTGTGATCAGTCTCCAGCTTTCCAAGGACTCTGCAACTGGATTTACCTTATCCTGTATCAATGAGTCTGTTTTCCCCATAGAACCCCTTAATAAATTGAGATGTGTGTGTGTGTGTGTGTGTGTGTGTGTGTGTGTGTGTGTGTGTGTGTGTATATACCATTGAGGGTTATGTTACAAGAGTGTATGCCGGTGTTATAGCACCTTTCCTTTTTTCTTCCCTCTTTATAGGTCCTCTGCTTTACACCATGTTATAACACACCGTGAACTAATCACCACTTAACATATATTTGACTAAAATATATTAAACAAAATCCACAGAATGGAGTAAACAGTTCTATGTATCAGTTCCTTCCACTTGCAGGAAAATTCACCCCTTTTTGTTTGTTTTACATTTTAGATTGTTTGAAAAATTCTTGCTACATTGTTCAGTCTGATATCTTTCTGTACGCTGTGATTATATGTTGTTCCCATTGGTTAATATTTAAGCTGCTTTGGCCTATGGCAAGGCAGCTTAGAGGAAGGTGGGAAATCCAAGGAGAGAGACAGGAAAGAGAAAGGCAGAATGGAGGAGAAGTCAGACTGCCATCCTAGGAACAACATGTAGTGGGATGCAGGTAAAGCCACAGAACACATGGTGTACATAGATGAATAGTTATGGGTTGAATTAAACTATAAGAACTAGCTAGTAAGAAGCCTGCCATAGGCCATACAGTGTGTAAATAATATTAAGCCTCTGAATGATTATTTTATAAGTGGCTGCAGGACTTAGGGGCCAGGCAGGACCAGAGAAACCTTCTGGCTACAGTGGAATTCATAATCCTCCTGTCTCACCTTCCTGAACACCAGATTATTCTTTATCTTTTACAGGAATTTCATAACACAGTCATGGCAACACTTGGGACTTTAATATTCCAGTAGAATTTGTTTCCAGTAACTCATTTACAATTTTTCTTTTTACCTTTGAACAAAGACAAAATGAAAACATTTTTTATATCACCTAAAAACTGCATACTGTACAGTTTTGAATTTACTTGAAAAAAAAATTACCAAATAATCTTCACATCTCTCCCATCACAGAAGTGCCAGGGAGTCTGCACAGCTTCAGAAGAAGAGAAAAAGTTGTTGGTGGAGGGAATTTCTGACCAGGCAGAGAAACTAAATAGTGCCAGAAGGAGTGGCATGAGCCAATGAGCAAAACCCCAAAGAATAAGTATACCTTGTAATGTTCTCAATCCAGAGCAATTCATAGGAACTTTAAGTCTTAGTAATTATGCAAAGAAAGAATAAGGAAAAAATTTATGCAAATTTTGTAAGAATATTTTCAACATACTTACACACGTATAAAATAATATATTTTAGAGAAACATTAACTAATATTATGCTAATCCAAATCTACTTCATAATACTTAGTTATATTTACAATGAGGGTGATTAAATGTAATCATGATTAATTATTTATATGATTTGGACATTGCAGAAACCGTATTTAAATGCTATCAGTGTTATGTTTTAGAGCTAAAGAAAGCAAGGGTTAGGGTTTTTAATGCCTGGCCCATAGCCTCACCACCAATGGGCTTAAAGAAGCCTTGGTGTAACTCAAAGTCTGTCAAGCTCTTGCTTCCCTGGAGGTCCAGCACTAAAGCAAACCAATTCCTTGTATCACTGCGGGGGTGCATCTCTTGCAGCAGATAAAGCTTTGGTAGAGCAGAAGGAGCTGTGTGAGCGATGCTCTGCAAGCTGTTAGTTTTCACTGGGCAGACCATTATGAGACAGAGAGAGGGCTGTTTGTGGAAAGCACACACTCGCGCATACCTGCACACACATCCCTATGGCAAACAATGGATAAGGGAACCCAAGAAATGACTTTCTCTTGTAACATTGGAGTTAACAGGACAGCAAAAAGTAATTAACGGGGCAAATAGAGCTAAGCCAAGTTACTGATTAATTTACAAAACAATTAACTTTCCACTTAAAATTCAAATTAAGATTCTGTCTGCCTTAGGCAACCAATGTTTGCAAATTTTAATAGGGTTAGACATTAAGTGTCTTACTTAAAACCAAGTTCAGACCACACTGGGTAAGATTATTATGGGAACAAGCCGTGCATGGCTTTCTTGGTTTTCAGTTATAAAAAAAAAAAAAGACAGGAAAACCTTATAACATGCTAGACTAATATATTTTCAAGAAGAATGTGAGAAAATGAGAAGTTGTTTAACCTCTTATTTCAAATATTTGTAGACATTCTACACTTGTAAAGAAATTCAAGAAAATGCCTCATAAAACATTTTCTAATTTCATCCAATCATTCAACAAGTATACTCTGTAATGGAGTCTGAAAAATGATCTGTGCATCTAGAAATATAAGAGATTGTCTCTGCTCTTTATAATTTAACATACTGAGCACAAACTGGACAGTGGGGGAACAAATGTCAAGGTCAACTAACCCTATCCTATTCAACCAAGGCACTAAAAGTGATAGCAGACATATTAGCCCATGACCATCCATGTGCAAGAAGGATGAGCCTTCTGCCCATCCTCCATCCTGCTCTGCATGTGATCACTGGAAGGGTTTCCAGGAAAGCTGAAGAACTTTTTTAAATATCCATCTTATGTAGTACCTTGTGTGTTTCCATATCTTACAGAGTTATCAGGGTTCTCTGGCTCCATCTCTGCAGGAATAAAAGGTGCCTCTGCCTTTACCTTCCCAGCATATACTAGCACTAACAGGAAACAGTGGTTTATTGTGTCTTGCAAGAAAATAGTCATGAATTTGTTGGTCATGTGATCAGTAAGTCTTTTTTTGTTCAGGTAAAAAATGCATCTGTGAGCCAACATATTTTTTTTTTTTGCCTATAAAAAATACACACTGTTACTTGCATAGATAAGTGAGAGCAGCCTACCCATGAACCATTTAAATACATAATAAAAAATTAAAAGAAAAACAAAATAAAAAAACTGCTTCAAGGAGTTTCTAACTTTTCTTTGGTGGGGATAACCCCACAAATAGCACTCATTTTAGCCTGTATACACTTTCATCAGAAACTCTGTCCCTGGTACACACTCAACTTTCTGGTCCAATCAAACAAGTGTTTCTGCCCTTTATCTTTTCTCTTGTCTGACCCTTGATCCTACTAAGGGCTCCTGCTTTGAGGATTTGTATGCCGTTATCTGTCTGCCTTTTGGAAATGTTTTGTATTTTCAACTGGACTACTGTTCTCTCACGATGACAAACAGTATTTTATCTCATTCTTGTATTACTGGTCAGTCCTGCTTTCTCAGGGCTGCCTCTAGGTCAAGAGCTTAGAATAGATAATGCACACGCATTGCTTCTTTTCACATAGCATCTGTGTGAAATATGAGACACAGAATGGGCCTGAGGGATCATCTAGTGACTACTTCATCCTAGAGATGTGGGTCCCAAAAGCTCTAGGGGGCAATAAGAAATGTGTGTTCTATTGGAACTTGAGTCAAAATATTTTCATGGAGCTTGGCATGTAGAAAACTATCTATCTATCTATCTATCTGTCTGTCTATCTATCTATTAAATAACTTGAAGTCAGCGCTGGGATGTATGTGCTTCAGGTCTGGACAGTCCCTTGGTAACAAGGGCACTGTAGCTGAGGAAATGACTGTAGCTTACCTGTTTATGATCTGCTATCTGTCATTATCATTGTGGTTGTGTTGTTTCCCCCAGCCCAGATGGCTTTGCCTTCTTTCCCAGGATCTCCACAACTCAGCTACAAAACTGTTGCCTAGTCCATGGTGATAGCTGAGAAAATATTTGACAGAAGTGAATAATGTAATTTTAAAAATTAATCCTAGCATGCAGAAGTTTTTATGCCGTTTTTCAGCCTTTTTGGTGTCAGTGATTATGCAGAAACACACTTAAAATGATGCTGAGCAATGGTGCTCTCGGCAACATCTTTACACATTTACTCAGTCCCTCCAAAGAGGTAAAAAGAATGTCTCAGGGAAGGACAGATTTTATCTCAAAATTCTTCACATCTTTCTAGAGCTGTTCTGTAAGCCAATTTCTCTTTGCTTGTTTATTTAACTTCTCTTTTTCTTCTCCATCTACTAAACTCCATTTTTCTGAGGGTTGTTATTATTAGACTCACTCCCATAATTTGTATCAGTCATTGGTGAGTGTGGAGTCTGGACAATATATTTTCTGAATAAAAAATAATTTCAATATAATGCAAACCTTTTGATTATAACTGACATTGTTTTAAATTAATCAGAATAAAAATAATTTTTAAAATGATAAATAATTAAATAGAATGTTTTATACTATGTATTTTCAAGTTTTGTAAATAATTTGCATATGTATTTTATACATTGTCTAATTGAAGGAAGATTTGTTCTCTGACATACTTGATGTCTTGAGGGAGTCAATTTTCATTGCCTGTTTTCAACTGAAATTCTTATTATTTTATGATGTTGCTGGAAATGGAGTTTCATTTAGGAACATTAAACTACTGATGTATGAGTCTCAGCCACATCGGCTTATCTTCCTCAATTTGCCTTGTTGTGATTTTCTCTGAACTCAGAAAAGAACAGGAAATTTGCGCTCCAATGATGATTGACATGTACATCAGCCAGCCATTATCTGTGGCTTATTTGACTTCCACTGAACAGGCAAAAAAAAATGGATAAAATTTGAAATAGTGATTTTATTTGAACATAAACAGAAATTTACATGGTTACTATTTATACCTGTGCTTCCTTCACCTGTCGTTCAAATTGCTTCCATTCCCTGATCTACCAAACAGTCACTGCTACCAGTAGAAATACAAGGTAGGTTTACTTAGGCATGCTTTGTCACATAAAGAAAGAAAGCAGAATGAGCAAGCCGTGAGTGGCAAGCCAGCAAGCAGTGTTTCTTCACGGTCTCTCTATTAGTTCCTGCCTCCAAGTATCCACCTGCCATCAACTCTTGTTCTGAGTTTCCTCAGTGGTGGACTGTGACCTGAGAATCATGAAAAGAAATAAATCTTTTCCTCCCCAAGCTGATTTTGGTAATGGAGTTTCATCACCGCAACAGAAACTGTAACTAAGTAGCCATCCTTAGTTCTAGGCCTGAAATCACAGTTAGAGTGAGAGTTTGTTTTTTTTTTAATTTGTTTTGTTTTGTTTCTGTTTTGTCAAAAACTTGGCAGTAAACAAAATGGAAATTCAACCAATGAGTTCATTTCTGGGAAAACAACACTAACAAAACCTCTCAAGTTCACTTTTCAGATAGAGAGCTTATTACCATAAATAATCTCAGTAAGGAACAGCGTGCATCAAATACTGTTTTAAGACATTTACTTGTTTGTTCTTTTATCAACTCATCAAAACTTGATCACCTCATGACTACAAGATAGACACTGTTCAACATCATGAAGAAGACACAGTTCCTGCCTCAGGGGCCCTTCAAATGTCTCAGGGAAAGAACCTTTGCTGTGGACCTGACTCCCTCTCAATACCACGCTTTCTGTTGGTTATACATTCACAAAGTTTCCCAAACACAAATGCCTGCTGAAATCAGATAGAGAGGAGAAAAGATTTAAAGGGACCAGTGAGAACAGTGCTAGGATCTCTAATTAAACACAAGTTAACCTGTGTTTGGCTGTGGCTGTGTGAGAGTACGCTCCATCATCATGAAAGCCATCCATTGTTAACCAGAGACATGGGTTTTTAAATGAAATCTCCCCATTCTTAACACTGCCAACAGTACTGTTGTTGAAAAAACACATGGGATAGTTTTGGTTTGCTTTGTTAATATTTAAACAGATATTAAGACCCAGTGACCCCCAGTTATCAACTTGCATCAAGAAACCTCTCTACATGAGTGGACATTAGCCCTACCCATGCTTGAGCTTCCTCATCAACAGTAGGCAAGCCGAACCTGCTCACTGACTCCATGGAATGCTTTTTTATAAGAATTAATGGCCCTGGGAAGGATTTAGATCTCCTTGGATAAGGAAACTATGCAAATAGACATTGTGATTGTTAGTACTGTGTTTCTCACTGGAGAGTAGTCCTACCTGTCCCAAACCATAGCATTTCAGTTCTGTGTGTAACAAGAACATAGTGAAAAGAAAGTTGTTAGAACTTGCTGATATCAGCTTTAATAATACACCTGCAGTCTGTTTATTTCTAAATCACTTGGAGATGTTTGAACAGCTTCTGCAGAAAACCTGTGTCTGTTCTCTAAAGCAGTATTTAAGAACATATCCTTGGTTCCTTACCAGATGTTTTTAGAATTTCTGTGAGGATCAGATGCCCAGTTAAGGATGAAGAAAGACTAGTGTGTGCTCACATTCTCTTAGGGACATACAGCATACAACTTCTTTGTGATCAAAGGAAGCAGAAAATGTACATTTCATGTCCCCACCACTTAAGGATCCCATGAGCATGAACATCAACATAGAGAAAAATGGAATTTTTTCTTAACAGAAAGTAACATTGTTGGTAAGATAAAATCCCATGTGTGAGTTCTGGGGGATCAAACTCAGTACAAACATTTTATTGACTAAGTTACATCTCAACTCCTCCATGGATTTCTTGGCTCACATATTACTCAAATACACAGGAGTGAATAGAAAAATTAAGATAGCCTTCCCCCAAGACAGACCCATGGACCAGTTGGAGATATTTCTGGATATCTCTGATTAATTATGTTTTCAATATCCTAACTGAAAAACAATTATAACGGCCCCCTAAATTTAGAGGTTTAATAAACAGAATTCTTCAGAGGTTTTATTAAGAGCATTGTGCCACATTACTAATAAGTAATACAATTGTTTGTATATATATATATATATATATATATATATATATATATATATATATATTTTGAAAAAGAAACACTACTAGAAATATCATAGCCTTAAGAGAAATATAAACTGATAAAATATATATGCTCTATTACTCTTGTATCTGTTTGAAAGCACAATATAAAGTGAAAATAAATAAGTCGACTAGCCGGGCGGTGGTGGCACACGCCTTTAATCCCAGCACTCGGGAGGCAGAGCCAGGCGGATCTCTGTGAGTTCGAGGCCAGCCTGGGCTACCAAGTGAGTTCCAGGAAAAGGCGCAAAGCTACACAGAGAAACCCTGTCTCGAAAAACTAAAAATAAATAAATAAATAAATAAATAAATAAATAAATAAATAAATAAATAAACAAATAAATAAATAAATAAGTCGACTAAATATGGAAGAAATAGCATAAGGTCTTCTAATGAGATTTTTTGTATAGTTCAGAGTAGAACATGGCGAACATCTTGGAAACAACTTAAAAATTATTTTAAGGATTGTCATCAATGGAGCAACATAAAAATGCAAAATTTGCTTGTCAACGTGAAGCCTTGCTAACAGGAAGCATCATCTGGTGTTTCCTCCTACAATAAAATTGTTAAATAAAGAGTTTGATCACATCTGTGTACCCTACATGGAGTTCTTTTACAAGACTGACTGAATTCATAGTGGCATACAGTCACAAGGATCAGAAAGGGACTATAAAAGCAGAGGCAAAAAGAAAACACTATGATTAAGTAACCTGCATTTCACACACTCACTCCAGATTTCAGTTCAACAACATCCATTGTATAAAGCAATGGGTGTGATAATGGTATGTTTCAAGTATATTCTATGCTTGGCTATATTGACTCATTATTACTCTCTCCTGTTACTCCTTCTTCCTTCATCCTTCTTCCAGGTAATTCTTTCCTAACTTTCCTAGTGATACAGGAAAAATAATGTAGGCGTGATTCTTTATTTCCCAAGCACAGACCTAATTTATTTAAGTATTTGCTTATAAGTTTATTAAAATACTATGTATACTATCGTAATTGTTAAATAGAATCCTCACACTGGAGAATAACTAATGCCATTAGCATCAACCGATAACTGAATTTATGACTGCCTCTGAACATCATGCCTTGATTTACACTCAGTAACACGAGTGTATTATTTATTAGTATTTATTAGCACTAGCTCTAGAGAAAAGACTGCCACTTACTGAACAACTGTGGTGTCCTCTGGGAACCAGATTGTATCCCTTATCCTGTCTCCTTGAGAAGAAGGGAGCAGTCATGTTCTTCCTTCCAACACTGAAACTAATTGGCAAGGAGAGAGAGAGAGGACAGTGAATGAGAGGATGCATTCTATGTATGGGCCTGGTCATAACAGCACTTACAATTACAGAAACATGTCAGGGAATTTTAAAGGGTTATTATTTTGTGATATTATTAATTATTGTTAATTTTTGAGATATTCCTCCAAAAGAGAGTATCATCTCTGTCAACCACAGACAATCGAGGAACTGAGACTCAAAGATTATAGAACTGACTTCTGAAAGCACCACCCTGGATTTAAGCTAACAAATTCTGACTAACAGAGGATAGAATCCAGCTGGTGGGAACAAAAGAAGAGAGATTTCTTTCCTTCTCAATAGAATGTTGTTGAGCAGGTCCTGTGAGCTCCTTTCATCTGGAAATTTAACTAATTAGACTCTGATCACAGGGCTCTTTAGCTTGTAACTATTAGCAGATCAGCTGTGAGCAGGAAAATGCCCAGACACTATTGGTGGACAAATCTACAAGGACCCATCAAGAAGATGCAAAGCTTTGTCACAGAGAGATTTGACAAATTAAAGCTTCCTGGGTCTTGGCAACCCTACTAAGAGTCTTTGCATTGCATTATCTTGTTTCTAAGGTGACACAAAAATCTGATTGAACACAGTATCAGAAAAGGACAGCACCCAGAAGGAACCTCACACGAATGCTAACACACCATCTGCTTAATTGTGTAGAGAGAAGGTAAAGGCAGTCGGTATGAAAATAGCACGTTAGTACAGGTTGCATGAGGTAGAAGTAAAAAGAGATATAGCCATACACAGGAAACCAAATCCATCCTTCAACAAATAACTGAATGAAATGAGAGTGCAGTGTGCCAGGACAAGTTCACTGAGCCAAACACGCACAAAGGGACCTGGTAACTACCCTGAGCAGGTCAGCTTTCTCTCACTGAGACACGAAAGCAGGACTCCATGAAAATTCACAAAACTCAGACGACTAAATGTGAAGTCAACATGTTTTCCTCTAGTACTTTTGAGGAGAATAAAACTTTTTGCCACATTCAGAGTTACAGGTTGTTTAGGAGAAGTAGCAACTCTAGTTATTTAGCTAGGGCATAGATGGGAAGCAGAATAGATCTCAAATGGAAAGAAAGATGGTGCTGAGGTTATCTGGGTTTCTGGCATTCTGTATCTGCAAGTGGCTTATGATGTGGTGGGACATTTATAGTGGGAAATAGTAAGCGATAGCACAGGAGAAAAAAATCCACACTGTATCCTTGAATAGATATACAACCTTCCTGAAAGGGGCAATAGCCCTCGAAAGTAGGTTAATGTGCCACAGGGTTTTGCTTTATAGCTTTTATGGAGTGGAAACACCTTTAAATTGGAGAGAGAGATTGCTGGTGGTAGGAGGAAAAGGAATGGGGAAATAACATGATTTTTTTTAAAGGCACACCACTTGGTTTAATCGCCTTTATTGACATAATATGGCTTTGACCATAGCTTTTCTTATGTATAGTAAAAATACTGTTATATTTTCCTAACAATAATACTATCTACATAGAGTTTGATAATAAGATTCAAATCATACTAATTAATATATCAAAATTATTTTCACTTTCAAGGAATAAGGAGTCTTTTCAGGCACAGGGACTATTGTTACCATATCCTTTTCTTCAGTCTCTATTGGAGACCAGATGGACACTGACATCAGTGGGTTCTCTTGAAACATGAGGTATGGCTGAGATGTTCAAAGGGCTAGCTACAACAACTCAAAGACAAGGAAGGGCTTTTTCTTGTATTAGAGAAAGAGAGAATCTTCATCTTCTACCTCCCAAATGGTAAAGAATGAACAAGGAGATGTGCCAGGGTCAAAATGAGATAGGGGTGTCCCAGACAACAAAGAAGCCACTCATGGAGTAAGAATAGCAAGAATGACATAGAGTTCAACACAGGAAAGCTTTAATTAATTAAATATTAATTTTTTAATCCAATAAAAACACATCATAGATTCTTGCCAGTATTTAAGGGAAGAGGGGCTGGAAAGATCTCAAGTTTCCCTAGGCTTTCATGCAAGAATAATTTACTCAAACGTGCAAATAGTAGGTAAGCTTTATTGAGGACAGTAGAGTAAGTCACCATTTTATTGTGGTAAGAAGTAGTCAGGACTCAGAGTTCTCACTCCCCTGAACTTTGTCAGACTTTCTGCTACAAGTAGTTTTGGTGTGTTATTTTCTAGAAAAGGTATTTACTCTCTTAATTATTACTTTCTTAATATTGTCATCTAAAATGTACAATTATATAGCTTCACCAGTGTCCCTTGCATACTACATTTCTCTACCTTATTCGACATGATAGCAAGGTATTCATATTGGAAAATGACAATCATACCATCTCATCTTCATCATGTCTTCTGAAGAGAACACGATAGGTGTTTTCCTTCTGAAACTTATGAAAAGTTAAATTAAAATTCAAACGTATTGCAAATTTGCCTAAAATCACACAGTAGGATGGGAGTAGTAGATAAAGTACTTGATGAATAAACTTGAAAACCAGATTACTGATTGCCAGAACCCTCACAAAGGAGCCAGGCAGGCATGGAGGTGCCTATAACCTTAGCACTTAGGAGGTAAAGACTGGGGATTCCTTTGGGCAAGCTAGCTGGTAGCTAGAGTAGGTGCATTTAGTGAACTCTGGGTTCAGAGAGACACCTTGTACAGCAAGTAACAAAGAAGAAACTGAACACCCACTTTGGATCTCTACAGGTACATACACATATGGGCATAGGCATGCACATAGGCATGCACACACACACACACACGTGAATAATTGTATGCATACATATCACATACACATACATGCAAAAATAAAATAAAACAAATAGAATCATATAGATAATAATTGGCCAAGTTTGAGTATACTCACATTCCTCTTACTTTTTTTTTTTTGTTTGTTTTGTTTTTTTGTTTTTCGAGACAGGGTTTCTCTGTGTAGCTTTGCGCCTTTCCTGGAACTCACTTGGTAGCCCAGGCTGGCCTCGAACTCACGGAGATCCGCCTGTCTCTGCCTCCCGAGTGCTGGGATTAAAGGCGTGCGCCACCACCGCCCGGCCCTCTTACTTTTTAACTGAAATATTTCACATGATATATAACCACCTGTTCACACTATGTCTGCCTGCTTCAGTCACTTTGGAGTACATTAGCGAGTGTCAAACTAGAAAACATTAATCCCCCAGGAAAGAATTTAAGATCTTTAAACAACAACAGAAAGATGGTCAGATCTTTCATGATCACTGTGATCCCTAGGACAATAAGCACATTAGAAAACTGAGAATTAGGCAGTGGTTGTACACGTCTTTATTCCCAGCACTCGGGAGGCAGAGGCAGGTGGATCTCTGAGTTCAAGGCCAGCCTGGTCTACAGAGCCAGTTCCAGGACACCCAGGGCTACACAAAGAAACCCTGCCTCAAAAAAGAAAAAAAAAAGAGAAAGAAAGTAGAGTATTTCTAGTCTTTATTCATGCCCATGGGAAGATTGTCCTACCTACATTCTATTACAGTTATCAAGAAATTGTGATCTGACCTTTGCAACTCAAAGTCATTGATGAAATGGAGGAAGTAATCACTAGGAAAACATTCTTCTGCTTATAACACCAAACATCAAAGTCTTGTGGTTTTCCTTCTCAGTGAGAGTCTGCTCGTGGCAGGAGGTACGGATTGGTGTGTTGGGGCAAAGGCGTGGAGCAAAGGTAACAGAATACCAGTGTGCTTGTGAGTTACAGGAGATACACGACAAGTTTTAAAGCATTGTCTGCATTTGCGGAGACTTGGGAAAATAAAATCTATTATCTTAAAATACTACACAATGGGCTGGACATAGGGCTCAGTGAACAAAACATTTGCTATGCAAGTGTGCGGACCAGAGCTTGGGTCTCTAGAAATCACATAACAGCTAAGCTGTGTTGGCAGCTGTCTGTCACCCCAGCACTAGGGATGTAAAGACAGGCATTGCCCTGGCACGTTGGCTAGGAGGCTAGCCTGAATTCATGAAGTATGGGTTCAGAGAGAGACCCTGTGTCAACAAATAAAGTGAAGAGCCATCTAAGATGACAAGCTAACTTTGAGTCGCTACTCACATAAACCCACACATGCACATATGAGCCCACATATTTGAACATGCATACAAGCATGTACATGCACATACCTTCCGTCTTTAGTCTTCCAAGAGCATGCCTTTACTCTGGGAAATTATCACCGGAGAACCAGTGAAGCACAGATTAAGGAAAAATGAGAGAATTTCCAATAGAACCTAGACTGTAACTTTTATATTTTTTCCGATGAAGTCAGTGGGCCGGGACATAGGAAGTGCTGGAGAGATTTGATAAGTGTCTTGGTCAAATTAAGACCTTTTGCTGGCAACTCTCTTCTCTAAGACCAAATTTAAAACTACTCTAAAATACTTAAAATTTTAGTTAATATAATAAACTGATGCCATAACATTAAAAATTGAAAAAAAAAATGAGTGCTTATCACTGGCCTAATGGAGCCTTCATTTATCTGCTGCTCATCTTCAAGTTTCTAAAGGGAGTCACAGCTTACTCAATTATTTTGAGGCACTAAATATCTTAATTTCAGAAAGATTCACCACCTTTAATATATAAACCATCTAAGAGGTATGAAGTGGTAATATGAAACATCCATGTGACTACATTTCTATGGAAACTGAGCAGAAGGCAAATCTTGACCAATAGGAACAGAAAACACCTAGACTTCTTGAGATATATAGTTGAATGTAAGAAAATCTTGAAACTTAAAGCCTTGTTTTACCTCCAAGTAGCTCTGTGAGCAAATGTTTTCTTTTCTGGGACCTTTCTGCTGTAAAAAGTGGAAATCTTTTTCCACATTGCATTTTTCCAGTGGAGTTATCTATACCCAACATGAACACACCCTAAGATGCTCTAGAATGACTGTGTTTACCAATATTAACATCTCTGGATTGATCGACAATAAACTGTGAGTAGAGGAGCCCCTCACATTTTGATATGAACAGAAATGGCCGTACTTGTCTGGGGGAAGACCACCTTTTAAATGTGTTACAGGACTGAATGATAAGGTTGCTATCTCAGAAAATCAAGATTTCTGGTTATTGGAATCCACTGCTGACCCTAGTCAGGAACTATTTATTCCACATTTGGATTCTTGTCTCTACCAAGAATAAAATTTAATTATGAAGACCTTGTTATATGCTAAATACTTCCCCAAATGCTTCCTTCAACCAATTATCACATTTATGTCAAGACCAAAATAGCAATATTATCATTTAAAAGGTGAGAAAAATTAACTAAAGTGAAATGGCCTTTCTAAGTTATCATGGCTGGACAGTAACTCAAAATGAGACCTTTTGGATCCAACATAGTTATCTTTGTGATGCTGATTTTATAATAACATGCATTAAATACATTGTGCTCAAAACACGAGTTCTGGACAAATCTTGATTGTTATTTACAGTCACTCAGTACCACGTTGCTTAAGCAAAGGTATAGCTAATAGTTCCATGCAATATATAACTTGATGTAACATTTAACATGAATAATTAATGAACGTAGCAGCATCTCTGGAAATTCATTCTATTATTCTATATTTATATTCTAAGTATGAACACACATTTTATGTATGACTCCATGTAGAATATTTTGGTTTTATACATATGTATGTATGTAATCTTAGCAGGTACATTTTTGTCTTGGTATCCTCTCAGAGGAAGAAAGAGACAATGTTGCTGTGCAGGAATTTTAATAGACACTAACATAATAGTGCTTTTATAGCACTATTCTAAAATCTGTATTGTCAAGCTTAATTTATCAACATTCTTTTAACTATAAAGCAAATACAAAATGATATCTATTCAGTTCTAAGATTGTTTTATCCTCCATGTATATCTTTATATTTTAATATAAAATTTTAGTTTTAAGTTTAGTATAAAATTATAAATTTAGTATATTTCATTTTATATTAATTTAAATATAAGTTTACATAAATGAAATATTTGTGCAAGGAGGAAATCTTATTATTTTGTTGTTTCTATGAGAAAATAATAATAACAAAATATGTGGAATCAGGCATGCAAGAGACATCTTAGTTCTAAAAGAAGTTTTGAAGATGGCATGGGAAATGAATATGTGTTCAGAAAATAGCTTCCAGGAAGTTACAGTAAGAGTTAAACACTTACATTGTTCTCTTCTCTCCCTGTGTACTACAATACCATCTGCCTTTCCTGTAATTAAGTAGTTAGTGTCTGTACCTTTTAATTATTAGGGTGCTTTCCTTAATGAAGGCACTTAATTTTTAGCCACATTAAAAAATACCTTTTCAGTTGGCTTTATTGTGTGTTACATAACACATAAGTACATTTTTTTACTCCTGTACTATTTTATGTCCAGAACACTAAGTCATTCTTTCCAGTGATAACCACTGCATTCATTTGGAGGGAAGAAGGTCTCCAGAGAGCTTTCGAGTGATCTGGGGAAACGGTTCCATAGGAAAAGCACTGGCTATGCAAGGGTGAGAACCTGAGCTGGAACCTGAACTGGAATTCTGCAGTGAAAAAGAATATCTGGAAGCTTGTGGTCAAGATAGCCTGATGTATTCTATTGAGGCAAGTGGTGACTCAAATAAAACTGGAAATAAGGTCTAACACCCAAGGTGCCATAAACACTCTGTAGCATTCACATACCTACACCCACATTCATACATGTATACATGCACATGCATGTATGCATACACATCATACACACATATAAAGTTTAGAATTAGAGTGCAAGTCAATGAATTTATGCATTTGTTTCCTTAAATAGAGTTAAATTTGTTGCAGAACTCTGTGAGGTCAATTTGAAACATCCTCAGAGTTTAAATGTTCAGTATTTATACTACTAAGAGTTAATTCATTGGTTTTTTGACCGCTACCAGCCAAGCCAACAAATTGATACTAATATGGATGAGTAGAGTTCACTATGAAAGGAATGAAAGTCAGTTATCAGCACATACTTGCAAATTTGAAGATTGGAAAGAGCTTTGTATTTCATCTATAACGCGTACAAAGCTCCTTCCGTTCTTATTATTTTATGTAAATAATTTGAAACGATTATTTTCACTTTTATAACTCTCCTCCAGAAGTGGGCTATTGCATTCAATAAAATGGTAATGCACTTTACTCTCTGACCTTTCAGTTACAATGAGGGACAATAATCACTGTAATTATGCTGCTTATATGAACTGTTACAAAATTTGCTCTTTGCCAGCCTGCTGCAAAATACTATATAGTCATGTGCCACTTATTCACAGAGAAGTGATTTGAGCAAGGTAAGATTAGGCAATTTCATTGTTGGGTAAATACCATGGAGTATACTAATACAATACCAGATAGATGGCTGAGATCATGTACTTGAAGTGATCTCCTATTGCAATTAGAACACTTGGGGAATACCAGATGTTAGACGCTGCTGACAGCATGATGTACAGTTCCACAACAAACTACATTTGATAAGCAGCACTTAATGATACTTTAAAACAATAACACAAAGTACAGTAAAATAAACACATAAACCAAAAGCATCATCATTTATTATCAGCACGCATTGTGTATCATACATAATTATTTGTGCTATGTTCTTATACAGCTAGCAATGCAATGATGTGATTCACACAAGCATCACCAAAAATATATATTGTCTTGGTTCCTTTTCATGTTGCTGTGATAAAACACCCTGACAGAAGCAGCTTCAGAGGGGAAGGTTCAGGGTTCACTTTGGCTCACAGGTCAAGGACAATCCATTACTGTGTGGAGGTCAAGACAGCAAGAGGTTCAAGCAGATGATCATGTTACACTGCCAGTCAGAAGGTTGCAGTGAATGTGTGCATGCTTCTCAGCTTCCTTCCTAACTTAAATATCCCAAATCCCTTTCCAGGAGAATTGATATACCCACTAATAAAAAGGTCCTCCTATCAATCACTGTAAACGGGATAATTCTCTGCAGTCATGCTTGGAGCTCCACCTCCTTGGCAATTCTAGATCTCATCCTACTGGCAATTAGCATTAACCATCACACATGTGAACGGAGCTATACTATGGTGGAGGGCTGGCTCTGATATCAGTGAGACATAGGAACTTTTCAGCTTCGTTATATTTTTATGTGACTACTACTATGTATGCTAAGAAGACACTTACTAAAACATATTTAGAAAGTTCAGCATTGAACTTCCTTAAGTTGGCTCAGATGTTTTGCTTATGATTTCTCCCTTCAATCTGGGATGCAAAGCATGTGAAAATCTGGTAACTTGGTACTCAGCTTACACTCACAGAAGTCCACACTATTTGATTTGCCTCAAATTATTTTTAAACCATTTTCTGTGGAGCAACTGACTTGTGGTTGACAATCTATGCTCCACCACTAAAGTAAACTGTGAAAGCTTAGGAAGCTAAAATTCACCATTCACGGTTCATGTATTCCTTCTAAAGGACCAACTGAACCAAGTGCTGTGAAGCCATGCTCCGACACTGTGAAGCAGCCTATGAAGTGGGAGTGAGCAGATACCAGCTACAGGACTTACTAAGGGGTGCACAGCAGTTTTGTAGTTAGCCTTGACAAGAAGCTTAAATTACGTTTTGTGGAAACCCATTTGTCTTTATCTTTTTAAGATTAAAAATTATGTGTCTGCTTGTATGTGGGGGTAGGTGGGTACTGGCATGTGAGTGCAGTTACATGCAGGAGCTAGAAGAGGGTGTCAGATGTCCCATCTATATCTACAGATAGTCATAAGCTCTTCAAGAGCATGAGTGTTTTTAACAGCTGAGCCATCCCTACAGTTTCTTCTTGTTAGTCTAATGCCACCCTCATGGTACTCAGCAATGCCATTACCATACATCAGTGACACTAGCATCTTTGTAACACCCGTGGATGTGAATACTGTCCACATTGGTTATCAGGGACTGTGTTAGTCTGTGCCACACAACTGTTGCTTCTAATACTTGTACCAATGCCTCAAGATGATGTATTTTTAATACTAATTAAATAATAATACTAATTAATAAATAATTTTAATAATAATAATACTGTTTTTATAAGTGTTTTTATAAATGAAGATATGTAGTTGCCCTTGTTTTCTCTTGTTACCATACCATACCAATCACTTTGAGCCAGAAAATTATTAATAGCATTACCTAAACCTGTAACATAGTTATTAATTATTAATATATGCAGCTGTTATCCTTAATCAAGTCTTATTTTATCTGCTTTTCATTATAGAAAATACCAAGTTTAATGGACATGGAGAATTGCAATTCTCACCTGCTAGGAATAAAGACTGGTTATTAATTTTTAGGTCTTAATAACCATGAAGTGAGAACTCACCTACCAAGATAAACACAATCTCCTGAAGGAACAAAGTGTCCTTTAATTTAGGTCACATGGCCAAGCTTAATTTGTTGTATCTAAACATATTAAAACCAACAAAGAAGAAAGTATGGTCACTAATCAATTTTAATTAATATTAAAAATGAAATTAGCCAAATTAAGCTTCTAGAATATTGTTTCCAGAGCCCACTATGTTAAATAACACCTTCAAAACTAATGGTAATTCATAGTCTGAAGTTGTGTAGGAAACAGAAAAACATAAAGCAGAAAGATGTTAAATATGATTCTAGAAGTTGAAGAGCAGTGGTTAAGAATATAGAACACCAATTTGGTTTCCAACAACCATGCTAGGTGACTTAAAACTATCTGTAACTCCAGATCTAAAGAGATCAGATGCCTCTAGACTCCAGTGGCACCAGTACTCATGTACACACACACACACACACACACACACACACACACAGAGAGAGAGAGAGAGAGAGAGAGAGAGAGAGAGAGAGAGACAGAGACAGAGATACACAGAGAGAGACAGAGACAGAGAGACGGAGAGGTCCAGAGAGAAACAGAGACAGAGAGAAAGAGAAATATAGCTAAAATAATACACTGTGTCCTTAAATTTATTCTAAATTACAACCTATTGTTATTTCACTTTTCTGATAATTCTTCTTCACTTAAGAAAATGAGTTTTCCTGTAGTCAAAGCCTTCCACACTAAAGGGATGAAGGCTGTATCCTCAGAACATTACCAGAAAAGATATTTCTTTTTTCTACTTGTCAAGGGTAGATTACCCATGGGAGTCTCTCTTTCCTCTTTCTTAAGTCAATTACTTAATTTTGTCCTTGTAATTGTTTGTCTTTGTCAATTCACATCAAAACAACATAGCTACAGGGAGTTATCCTTGGCTGTACAGCTTAATTAAGAGTCTGTGAGTAAAGAATCCTGTTGACAGGCTTTATCCTGAAGTCCAATTACCGGCAAACAAATGCTTCTGGACTAGATTGTGATTTTTGGTACATTGAATCAATCAAACTTTCCTGGAAACAGGTTAACAGTTTAAGGTGATTCAAAATGACTAAGCCATTATGGCCTTGGAACAGATGCTTTTCCGAGCAAATTCATTTGACTGGAAATTGGTCAAGGTTAATAACTGATATATGGTTAAAGAGCACATATTAATCTAAGCCCCTGTAGGGATAATTTCATATCTTAGTAGTTGAAAGCTTGCAGTCAAATATTGTTAGTGTCCGTGTGTGTGTGTGTGTGTGTGTGTGTGTGTGTGTGTGTGTGTGTGTGTGTGTAAAGTAATGTGGGCTTGTTTCTGTTTGAAGAAAGTTGGGTTGAGCTTATAAAGATGTCTTAAGAAAAAGTAACTTCCATACTGAAGACATTAGAGAAGGAGTTGGTACAGACTGGTATTCCAATACTCTAGCAGGACTTTCTAATCATTGAATGTTTATATTCATGATTAAGAGAAATGTCTGATTTGTCAAAGCTTAGTGTAGTTTTATAAATATAAAAACTAGTATAGAGACAAGGAAGAGACAACTAAGTAACAAAAATAATCTTAAAACATAAATTACTAATTTTGATTTGGTTGTAGCGGATTGGGTTTCTGAAGGGCAATTATCTAATCAAAAACAGCTGATCAGCTGAATTAAGCACCAGAATATGTTTAAAAACTTTGGTGAACGACCACAATAGCCAGGACTTGACAATGTCCCAGAGAATAGAGGTGATCATTAGAGTGACCTATCCGTGCCATTTTTATACTCAAGATCTTTGACAGTTGAACTATAAAAAAAATTACAGTTTGTCATTTTTACACTCAGGATGAGAGGATGGAAGATCAGGAAAAATCCAGTGCTAAAAGACTAAGAAAAATTTCCAAAGCTGTGAAATTGAAAGTGGCAGTTGGGTAGCTTGGTCTATTTGTGGGGCTCCTAGCAGTGGGAGCAGAGGCTGTTCCTAATGCTTGAACTGACTTTTGGGAACCTATACTGGGCTGCCTCACCCAGCCTTAATATAAAGGGAGGAGCTGAGTCCTACTCCAACTTGATGTGCCATGCTTTGTGGACACCCCTGTGAGGTCTGCCCCTTTCTGAACAGAAACAGAGGAGGAGTGTGTGAGTGGGTCAGAGGGGAGATGGGAGGAGAGAACAGGAGGAGAAAAGGGAGGGGAAACTGTGGTTGGGATGTAAAATAAATGAAGAAAATTAATAAAAAAAAGAAAGACACAGATATTCAGGACTATGGACATGGGAAGTTGGAAGTTGTGATGGTTAGTTTTAACTCTTTACTAAACGCAACCTAGAACTCCTTGGGAAGAGAGTTATAATGAGATATTGTCAAGATCATGTTGGCCTATGGGAATATATGTATGGGATTATTTGAATTATCTTTATCAATATGGGAAGATACACCCTAAAAGTGGACATCACCAATTCTTAGTTTGAACCCTGACCCTGGAAACTTAAAAATGTCAAGCTAAGCACTAGCAACTAGCAAACTTTCCTGCATTCATTTTCCTCTGCCCTTGACTATGGATGATATGACTAGTTGCTTAAATTTCTAGCAGCCTTGACTTTCCTACAATAGTGGACCTTAACCTGGAATTGTGACCTAAAACAAATCCATTCTCCCCAGGCTGGTGTTTTGTTGTTGTTGTCTTTTGCTTTTTTTATTGATATTTTATCAAAGTAATGGAAATGACTCTGTGACGTCCAAAAGAGAAAAGCAAAAGAGACTGTCAGAGTTGAGCCTCATTTCTCCACAGTGCATGTGTGGATTCGTGAGTAAACCTGATAAGAAATGCCATAACTTGGTAAAACACCTGCCAATAGAGGCAGGAACACAATGCAGGTGTCCAATATTGAGGTTAAACCAGATTTCAGTGCAGAGAGTCTCTGAATAGCAAGCCAGGTGTTCAATTGCTACCTCTGAAGGACTACATTCCAGAAGTTACATTAGAGCAGAAGTGTGTTAAACTTTATTAAGATGAGAACTAACCCTCTGGAACACTAAGAATAACAGTGGGACATCCATAACTCTGCCTAACAGGAGCTAGGAGAATCATTTAAAAACAATGGTGTTACAGAATGTCTCAATTACTCTCACCTGTGTCCAAAAACTAGTGGACTCAGGGGTGACAAAAGAAAAAATAATAAACAGTGGGCATAGAGTCACAGGCTATCTATGTGGTCACTTGGACAACTCTAGAAGTATAAAACTCAATGAATTTCCCTCATTTGAATTTTTATGTAAATATTTTAAATTCAATGTTAATAAATTAAATCTTGAAAGTTCCAAAAAGAAAAGCTTATCACAGTAAAATTAAATCTATTCTGGTGATACAGATTTTGTGTATAATTTAAAAATAAATTTCCCATACAAAAAGTTAAAAGAAAGTGGCCTAGAATTTTCTCACTTGATTTTGTAGAAGTGTTTTACAAATATCAAGACTCATTTACACAGCAGGACATTATTAATAAGAAAGAGTAATCTTTAATCTGGTTGATATCTGTAGAATGCTTATTACAAACCTACTGTTCAGTGACAATGGATATAAGTTCTTCCCATCTCAGAACATCATAATTTTAACTAATTTTATCCCCCAAAATTGCCAAGCTGAGTTTTTAATTTCTGTGGAAACTTGAAAGAACAGAAACAAAGTAACACAAAAAGCCAGATCAGTGATTTAAAATATAAAAACATCAACTTTGTATAGATTGAGAGTTACTGAACATCTGGCCCTGGTTCAAGACTACATGTGCACCATTAATAGAGAAGCAGGGAATCAGATAAGAGACCCAGATGTGTGATGCGGTGGTTTGAATACGAATGGCCCCCATAGACTTACTTACCTGTTTGAATAATTGCTCCAGAGGTTGGGGCACTATTAGGAGGTGTGGCCTTGTTAGAGGAACTATACCATTGTGGAGGCAGACTTTGAGATCTCATATGCTCAAGATATTACCAGTGTGGGACACAATTGCTTCTGCTGCCTGCAGATGAAGATATAGAGCTTTCAACTTCTTTTCCATCATAATGGCTGCCTGAATGCCACCATGAAGATAATGAACTAAACCTCTGAAATTGTACGCCAATCCCAATTAAATGTTGTCCTTTATAAGAGTTGCTGTGGTCATGGTGTCTCTTCACAGCAATAGAAACCCTAACTAAGACATATGGACATTAGATTTAAGAAAGATTTCACTGTAGATAGTAGAGAAAGAACTATTTATTCCTATGTAACATGGTTCAGTGTTCAAAGACAGAAGAAAAGTGAAGTACATGCTCCTACACAACAAGACACAAAGAAAGCTTACTGTAGAAATTGGGATGCAAAGTATGGATACATTAAATTTACAAAATACAAAATGCACAAACACCTTCTTGACCTTGTAGTTAAGTGGCAATTTCTTAGGTGAATCACAATAAGCATTAATATAAAATACCAAAGCAGAAAAAAAAGAACTTATTGCAATTAAAAACTCAATGTGAGTGATTAAATTTATGCAAAGCAAACTTCAGAAATAGGGAGAAGATACTTGTAATTTCTCCAAAATTATCGAGATTATCTGTGTGTCAGAGAAAGACACCTGGGAGACGCTCTCAGGAAGCTGGTGAGCTCTGATTTTCGAGACAACAACTGGTTATCCTAGATTATTTACTTTTCAATAAGCCACCAATCTACACCATCAAGAATTTCCACTCTTGACTTTTCTGTAGTACTTGGGTAAAAAATGGTTCTAAAAGTTTGCTAAAGTCATAATGTGGTGAATACTGTATTCCCCTCTGTGGGGAAAAAGGTCAATAACACTTTTACAATGTAAATCCCCACAAAGACATGAGCATGTGAAGCTAGCTATGCAGGAAGATGTCTGTGTGAAGCAGAGATAAGGGTTGGGTAGGACGGCAGAGACAGACATTTCCTGAATGCACAAAGAGGACTTTGTAGACTAAAGTGCCAGTGGAGAAACTTTTCAAGATGGAAACTTCTAGGGTGGCGTTGCCTTCCTGCATCTGCTGAATTAATTGCTAGTGTTTTGCCACCAGAAGCTCTTGCTGCATTTTAACCGTCTATGGGACAGAAACCAATGAAAGTTGCCTACTCTTCATGGGGCTGATTATTCATCACTGCACACCCCCCTGCAGCCTACCCAGAAGACATGTGGCTGCTCATTATCACCCGGAGGAAAGAAGGGGGGTGTATCAAATGAGTTAATTAAGCTACCCTGGTCAAAGATTGGACAGTGAGAGGAAGTTGATACTAATGGCTAAAATGAGCCTGTTAGATTTAATGAACCTCTTAGTCTTGGCTTCCCCCTGACTCTGGGAAAAATGAGAATTACACTTTAATTGTCTTTTCAATAGTGTCCCATCTGACCTACGCTCTTATACACTTAATTCAAGAATTAAAAGTTTTAATGTATAGAAGATGCTAAGAAAGTTGCACCCATTCAATCTTTAGGAGTTGATTTCATCAAATCATGCCAAAATATGAAAATAAAAACTACTCTAGAAGATCTGTTTTAGACTGGTCTATAAAGCTACCACAAAGAGGAAATGAAAAGTTGGCACTGAATTCTCACATGTATGCAGCTAATAGCACTAGTTGTTGACCCAAATTTTGTCAATTAAAATTTTTAAATTACAGTGTACATCGCAATTTAAAGTTTAATAATTAATAATGTTATGGGCCAGCAAGATGACTCAGCTGGTAAAAGCACTCGCTGCCAAGTGCTTGATCCACAGAACTCATAGGGTGGCTGGATTGAATGGACTCATCAGGTGTCTACATGCATGGCATGGAATGTGTGCCTCTCCTTACAGATGTATAGTCATATGTGCAAATGGCCTTTACTTATTTATTACTTATGTTATTTTTTAGAATTCTCCCCTAGACAGTCACCTTTAAACAGCACTTTCCAGAATAGAGACTATTTACCCATGTCCACTTATGCTAATGTTTCTATTCACCCAACCTAGCAAGAATCATTACATCTTTAGTCTTCCTCCTTGGTATTTATATGCCTGCTAGCAAAGCCATGCTTCTCAAAGTCATTTTAATACATCGCCTTCTGCATCACACTCTTTTAGCTTTCCATCATCTCTCAGATAAAAACTAATTTGTTAACATGAGGGATACACTGGGAATCTCCAGAGAAGCAGAATTTAGAGAATATTGTCATATATAATTTGATGCTAGGGCTACACCCTGAGAAGTGAATACTAGATAAGTTAATAATTTTATAATACAAAGTATACTTACTCATATATATTGTGTATGTCAATCACTTTATATGATGTAGCTGGAGTTTTCCTGACTGGCCCACAGTCAGGGCAAATCTCTCTCACCCGCCAGTCCCAAGCCGCTCAAACCCGATCAAGTAAACATAGAGACTTATTTTGGTTACAAACTGTATGGCCGTGGCAGGCTTCTTGCTAACTGTTCTTACAGCTTAAATTAATCCATTTCTATTAATCTATACCTTGCCACGTGGCTTGTGGCTTACCGGTACTTTACATCTTCCTTGTCCTGATGGCGGCTGGCAGTGTCTCCCTCACCCAGCTTCCTGTTCTCTCCATTCTCCTCTCTGTTAGTCCCGCCTATACTTCCTGCCTGGCCACTGCCAATCAGTGATTTATTCATTGACCAATCAGCAACACATTTGACATACAGACCATCCCACAGCAATATGATATCTTGATGCACCCAAAAGACTTCATAACCAAAAGGTGGATGAGACTGCTTCCAAAACTAAACAGCCTTTTATTCTCCAGCAAATTATTTTCTTATAAGTGCAAGGATATATTCCACAACGGGAGAACAAAGTTCAGTAGTGAAAATATCTAAACTCATAACATTATCATCTATTTTCATTATCAGTCCTCACGAATTGTGCATAGCTGACTGGATTACACTTTGCTTTTGTTGACAGTAGAGTAGCCTCTTAGTTTGGACAGGTTTTTAGTTTCACCATGGTTTGGTGAAACTGGTTTGGTTTGGTTTGGTTTTTGTCACTGGGTATTAAATTCTGAGTCTTGTACTACTGAGGTACATTCCAAGTTTGTAAATTCATACTCTAAATGTTTTATAATCTAAAAATTAAATTACATATTCATTCATCCATTCATTCATTGTGTGTGCATGGGCACATGCATGCCCTGCTCATGTGTGGAGGTCAAAGGACAACTCAAGGAAAGTCCTTCTCTTCTTCCAGGGCGGGTCCTGGAGATTGAAATTAAGTCATTGGCTTTATCAATCAACATCTTTACACACTGGTCCCTAAATGTTTTATAATTTTATGCTAAAGTCAATTTGCTGAATTTGTGAAAATTAAATAAACCTATGGATACATGTTATTTCATCCTTGCATTAAATCAGTATACTCATTTATATTTATATTTTATTGCTTGAAATTTGATTAAGAGGTATTGTTTAATTTTTCTGACATGGGTATAAAGCATGTTATCAGAGGCAAATCTAATCTAATTATGTAGGTATTAACATTTTCTCCAGTTGACCTCTATGTCCCAAAGCTAAAAAATGCAGGCCTAGATCCTCATATTCTTAGCATTCTAAACAAACTTTGTCGCTAATTCCCAGGTATTTCAGTCTTCAACGCTCCCACCCTCTCTGTAAATCTTCATTCTATCCTTGATCAAATAGAACATTTCTCTGCTCCTCATATCCCAGGTCTGATGCTTGGAACAGAGGTGCATATCCTGTCTACTTTACACCAACAGGGCCGGCTCATAACTGCCCCCTGCTGGAACATGTGTGCACATTTAGAAAAGCAGAGCCCTGCTTCCCTCTGAGGTATTATGCAAAGTATCTTTCTTTCCTTCTCAAAGAGACTGGGACCACAGAAACAATGCATGACATCATCTTCCAGTAGGCTTTCCTATACCTGACCTCTGAATTACTCTGTGCAAAGTGCTTGTGTTTCAACTTTAAGTTCTGATTTGGGCATTCTGATAACCTATCCACTCATCAGATCATTGCTATCTTCAGAAAAAGATGTAACATATAACCACAATCTAGACATGTACAGACTCTACCATAAACATATCCCATCTGGATTAAACTATTTCCAGAAAGCCTTGGTTTTTCAAATATCAAGTCCTTAGAGGTTCTGCAAAGAAAATTTGGAATGAGTTCAAGAGATCCTCTGGTCTACTACTCTCTGACACTCATTGAAGTCTTCATCAAGATCAGATCTCCTGGATGTTTTGTAAATGGACAGAGTTCTTATTTCTGGCCCCTTTCCTAGAACTAGGAAGTAAATTAGAGAAATTTTGATTCTTCTGCCACTGATGAAATCAAGCAGGACCTGTGACCCTTCTTAGATAGTGTAACCTAAGCAGACATCATCAGTAAAGTAGGGCAACCTCTCTTTGGTCAAGTACATGATTTATAAATGCTACCTAGTGTTGGTGAAATTATTAAGGCAACCCCACGTAGTTAAAAGGGAGGTTTATTTTGTGGGGTAACTCATAAGTGAAGGGATAGGCAACAGGGTCTAGGAAAGGTGTAGCGCAGTCCGGTGGTGTTCTCTGGAGAACTCTGTTTGGTCTACCTCCAGGATCCAGGATCCAGGATCCAGGAACCAAGAGTGCCCGGCGCATCCAGATCTTGGGTCTTCAGGGTCCTCTCTCGGCCCCGCCTTGTAGCCGTGACAGTTACCGAAGCCTCAATCTGGGTTGGAACTTCCAGATCAAAGATGGAATGGCTACCCACTACAGCCTAGCCCTATTTTAATTTGTCAAGTGCAAAGACTAGGATACATGTGAACATAGTAAAGATGATAGAGCCGATAAAAATAATATATTGAAATTTCCTGGCATCATAGTCCAATTGGTTTAATTTTGACATTATTCTACCACTAAGGGTTAGGTAGATGACTCAGAGATTAAGAACATTTATTCTTGCAGAAGACCTGAGTTCAGTTCTCCACATCCACATGATGACTCATAGCTCTTCTGACCTCTGAGGGAACCAGGCACACATATGATACACATACATACATGTAGATAAAACACTCATACATATAAAATGGAATAAATATATCAAAAAAGCAATTAAAAAGAAAAATTTTTTTAAAGCACAGTCTCCCAAACTCAGGCTACTTCACTAGAATTCTGAAGGATTCTTTTCTGGAGATACTTAGAGAGAAAGCATAACACTGGTTACTATTATTAAGCAAGGAATGTCTGGTTGGTAAAATGGCTTTACAGGTAATGACATTTGTCAATAAACCCAAGTTCAAGACCAAGGGGATTCTCTTGTAAGAAGAGCAAACCAATTCCAGTAAGTTGTCCTTTGACCTCTATACTTTCTTTCAGACTCTCACACACAAAATTAGAATAAATACAATAATAATGTAATAAAAATGGGGAAAAGAAAGTATAAAATAAGATGAAATATGCTTGAAAATTTCAACTTTAAGACTGAATGATTCCTTACAGTTAGTGTAGACAAAAACCAAACTGTGTATTATTTGTCTCTGACTGCTCTTGGATAGCAAACTGCAGGCCTGGTGGAGTGGTGCATTCCTGTAATTCCAGGACTTGGAATAGTGAAATAAAAGACTTACAGCAAGGCTAGCTAGCTTAAGCTCTTAGAAAATTCATAACTGGCCTGAGCTATATAGAAAGACTGTCTCAAATAAATAGAAAGAATAAAAACCATGTTTAAAAATCTCACATGCAGAAGAAGTAGACCCTTGATAAGTACACAGAAATGTTGAATAAATCCAACCATAGGAATAGCATTCTGTATTAAAACATGAAAAAGACATCAGGCTATATTTTTATACTATAAGACATGTGAGGGATGTTTAGTATTTTTGACTCCTTCACATTACAAAAGTTTGACCTTTCTCTGTATTATATCTATAAAACTAAACCAACATGAAGACTGTACTCATGTTTTCTCATTATGCAGTGGGACCAGTTTTTTACTGCTAGAGACAAAATAGAAAAAAAAAATAGTCAGACGGAGCCTTTGTCTTCTCTTGCAGTCACTTCTCTAATGGGATGCGTGTGTGCAATAAATATTTGTTCACTGGGAAGGGGAATCTGAGAAAACAAAGATCCAGCAAGAAATGAAAGTAAGGCTTTGAATTACCAAGGCAAAGTTGTTGAAAGCAAATATTTTTTTCTCAAGTCCCAGACGCAATAAATAATGTCTAAAGCATTGTAGTCCTACAGAGTGAGTCTCCTCACTTCTGTGCCTCTAATGACTACTTGTCTCCCCATCTTGAAACTGCTCCTTTCAGTCACTATGAACTAATCCCAAATAAATTACATTCATTTAACAGAATTATTTATGTTTAAGATGTATCCTTATTAACTTCTGTATCCTGACATGAAAAATTAGGGATGTCTATCTTGTTTGAAACATATATTCCACAAAAGGGACAAAGATCACTAGAAAGAGTTTTGGATAATCATTTTCAAAGTTTCTGATCCATAAGCCAACCCACACCTGTGATTTCCTGTAGCTGGAGTTTTGCCTCTCTCATTAGGGTCAGATAGCCAAGGGTGTGTAGGTTTCTAAAATGTCTCCTCTGCTTTAGGCATTCATTCTTGGCACTGTGTGCCTACCGTGTGTGTTTAATAAAAACAGAGGGATGGAAGATTGGATACAGGTGGACTAGATCCGTAGCACTTTCAGTGTGGTGGAACTTAATTAGTACAGTTCATAACACCTCTCAGGCTTTAATAATTTTCCATAATGGTGACCAAATTCCTACTTATGATTTCAAAATCTAACAGAAAAAGAATGATGAAAGGTCACATCCCATCCCCAAGGCCCTGAACACAAGGTGACCTATTCTTTTAATCAACTGTGACCAACTTTGACAAGACACTCTCTGGCTGGATTTGACTTTTATGTTCCATTGGTTTCTGTGAAGGCTTCAGGCTAGGGCTGCTGAATCCCCTTGTCATAGACAGGTGATGATCCTTCCAGGACAGTAAGGAACAAGAGTACTCCAAAAATAAATTAATGTCCCTGACTTTTCTCTTTTTTTTTCTATTTCTGGTACTGAATCTTTCCCCATAACTTATCATTTTCCTATGTATACATGGACAAAATCCTCTTATTTTCCAGAGGTATCTCAGAGTTTCTGCCTTTCGATATCATCCCTACACTTCTCCAACCATGTTTCTATGGATGATTTTGAGGGACACAAGGTATACCAGTCTCCTATAGTCTTCCTAGCATACATTCCAGAACTGACACTGACTTAGAAGATTTTTTGTTGTTTGGCTCAATGACAAATTTTTAAGCAACATATTTGATGAATATGTTCACGTGTTCACCTACACTAATAGAAGATGTAGTGATAGTAGTCATAGTAGTTGCTTGATGCATGAGATACTTATCATGTGTCATTTCATTGACTCATGGAGGCTTTACATGCCCTCAATGGAAGAATATTGATATTCTTTTTTATACTTGTTGAGGGCTAGATAGGGCCAAAGGCCCTTCATGTTCCTGTGACTGGAACAAAGAACACCGAGCTTCTATTGCACAACAAGGGTCGTGCTTGGTAAGGCCAGCAGTGGACTGATGCCAGGACTCTGAGGACATAAGGCTCAGGCCTGGATCTCTACAGTTCCCTTGTAAAGTTGTGGTCAGTGTTCCAGAAACTGAGATGTGAAATGCTTTGCTTACTGGATTACCATGTACCTTGAAAATCAGGAACTAGTGCTACTCTGAGCTTCTCATGATCCTGCAGTCCAATTAGTGCCTTTAGACATTTGTTTTCTGCTTCATCATTTCATGGCTGTCTAGGGAACTATTAGACTAATAAACTTTCTGGTTTGGGTTATCAGCCCTCTCAGCCCTCCTGATCCCAGCTTTTGACATTTTATGTTCTCATCATCTTCCTACTCTTAGTCCCAGACTCGTGCTTGTGGGCATACAACTGAAACTCATGTGTTCCAGCCCCAAGGTATTTGCCTTAGCCAAATCTTCTCTACTGAGCCTACTTTGACCTCAAAGATCTAATATTTTTTTTCATTTAAACAATTAAGAACAAATTCTGTAAAATGATGCTGGCCAAACACCAAAAAAAAAAAAACCAGTATTTTCATTATTTCATTTGTATCTATCTGAAAAATAAAACTTAAGGTTGTTTAGGTTGTTTTTTTAAATTAATTTGTATGTCTGCTTATAAGTATTCAGCCATAATATATTGAAATTCTTAATGCATTAACCTGCATTATTGGATGTTAGAGGCAGAAGAAAACATAGAGATGCATTTTTGTTTCTATCTATAATAGAAAAACTTGGGTATGGGCTTGTACAAGAGGGAGAGTTGTAAGGCTTTGTGGAAATGTACCAGTCATTCTCTTTCTCTCTCTTTTTCTCTTTCTCTCTCTCTCTCTCTCTCTCTCTCTCTCTCTCTCTCTTTCTCTCTCTCTCTCTCTCTTTCTCTCTCTCTCCACACACACACACACACACACACACACACACACACACACACACACACACACACACATACACGCACACACACAGCTACAACTCCTAATTGACACTGCTTCCTATAACATAAAAACACTCAACTTTTCATAGGATTCCATGCTGAATACAAGATCTCTGGGTCAAGATCTATCATTCTGTTCCAGTGCTCTAATTGTGGTTAAAAATGGTACTAGTCAGGAGCCCCTCAAACAAATCAAGCTACACAACTGTCTCACCCATGCAGAGGGCCCAGTCCAGTCCCATGCAGGCTCCACAGCTGAAGGTCCAAAGTTCATGAGTTCCCACTGGCTTAGTTTGGCTGTATCTGTAAGTTTCCCCATACCTTTTTGGAGGAGAGGATGGGGGAGGGAGGAGTGGGGAGGGGAGGAAGGCTGCATGGTGGGAGAGCAGGAGGAGGTTGAGTGGGGATCTGTGGTTGGTATGTGGAATGAATTAAAAAAATTCTTAATAATAAAAATGATACTAGAAGGTTGGAGCTGGGCTAAAAATACTGCTTTCTAGTCTCTGGTATATCCCCTTTGAAGAACAAAATTCTAAGACAATGGATACAATGAGCAACCCCTAGCATAGATATTGCCCATGTGTTTCCTGCTACCCACTGAATAAAATCATTTTGGTATGGGATATAGCTTAAAGAATCAGTCATGAATCATTCAAAGACTTAATAAGAAGATGAACTGGACTGGAGGATTAGAATCAATTAGAAGGAGATTTTAGAATCTCAAAATTCACTGAAGATTGAGCTTGTGACTCATATGCGGGACTAGTAGTCGAAGTCTAGAGACATAAACTCACATGGCCAAAGTACCACTACAAGGTACTATTAAGGCCAGCTTTGAATTCAAGTCTTCTAATAATAGGTTTTCCATAAATTTCAACAAATGTTAAGAGATTATTAATTTATAAACAATGACTTAGACCTAGGCATTGTAGATTTGGTGGGAGGAGAGAGAGTTTACATTGCTTCCCTCTAAGAGATAGAAGTATACCAGAATACCCTGTAGCAACTGCGTGTTGGTTGAAGCACCCCAGGGAGAAGTGTATATCCTGTGCTTACCCATTTGGCTGATAGATGGAGATTTTCCTGTCTGAGAAGAGAATGTGGCTAAGTACAGGAGTTGACTCATTCAACATCCACACTCTTCCCTTCTTTTAGCTCTTTTCTTCTCTCTTAAAAGCAAGGAGGCCTCCAATGGGCCAGGCTAGACTATTGCTAGATGGGGGTGTTACTCTACTTATCTGCCATGGTAAAATTGCCAATATTAAATATATTGTAAAGAAGACGGGGTTGTTATTCAGATTTCTGAGGTCCGGGATGTTGAAGATGAAGGTGCTGGTAGAATTAGTGTCTGATCTTCATGTCCTGATTGCAAACTTTTGACTTCGTGTGAGGGGCAAAACGGCCTCCTTAATGTTACTAATCCCATTCAAGACAGCCCCTCTATTGTGACATATGTGTCTTCTTAGGCCTCTACCCTTTAATAGCATCATCATGGATATTGGAATTTCACAGTAAATCTGCATAAACAATTCAATGTTTGTTTCTGAAGTTAATGCCAGGAGCAGCTCTTTCTTAGAGACAGAAGCTCCCGACTCTAAGAGCAGACACTTTCATAGACTAAGCAGTCAGTTTGCTTACTTCAGTTTATTTTTCAGTCACTTTGAATTTGTTAAGGAAAGAGGATATTTTACTTTGGGCCAACATCCAACCCTAACAAATAAATTCAGACAGGTTACTGTAATAACAAATGTTCCGGACGTTGTAGAGAAATACAGGGCAAGTTGTGATACCCGAGCTGCACTAGCTGACTGGTTTTAGGTCATACTTCCCTGAGTTGCTGCCTAAATTATCTTTTTGTTTGCTTATTTTTAGTAATGGACTAGTCTTGCCTTTGAAATATGATGCTTTTCATTGAAACGATGCTATCATTCATCAACAAGGGATTATCGTGATAAATGTCCTAAAACTCACCCAAGTATTTCTAAATAGACATAGTGATGGAGAGGTGATCTACAGCATGGGTCTTTGAAGCATTATAATGACAAAGAACTATTTTCTCTCTTAAGAAAAAAATTCTTGTTGACGACAGCCCTGTGCCTGCTCAGCTGGCACTCTAGAGTTTTTGTCTCTCAAAACTGCAGGAACGTCTGAGGAGGCGCAAATATTGTCATGCAAGTTTCCAAACCCATAAACTATTTTTACTATTAATTAAAACAAATTTTTTAAAAAAATTAAAAAGAACAGGAGGGTTAGTTTTGTTAAGCTTCCAGAAGTAGTCACTGTGACGATGTTGTTCTGAAACAGGCTTGTTTCTCAGATCTTCTTAGACTTTCCAAATCACCTGTGTGCTCCAGGCTTTAAAGTAGGAACACTCAGAGAACACGCCACGTGGGGGAGTCAAACGTTAGTACAGGGAAACGTCAGTTAAGAATTACAGCTAAGTTTAAAATGTTAATTTTCTGGAAATTTGTGTTAGTCATGTGAAAGCACAAAAGAACAGAAGGAAGGTCAGAGTTTTGATGAAGTTCAACCATGCATTCTGGCAGGTTCTTTACTGCTCACAGAATAAGGTGAGCAGTGAGTTGGAGCAGCCGCTACAACTCTTGCACATCAGTCATGTGACCGCACAGTGGGTCCCAGATGATCGGGACAAGTTGAATCCCTTGTAACAGAGTTGTCTGCTCTTGGTCTGTGTTCAAGACTGCAAAGTCCTTTATCTTGTGATTCTTAGAACTTTCCCTCAAGAGTTTAGCAGGTCTCGGGGGCTGTTGGGGGTGGTTTCCCACCTCCTGCTTCTCTGAAATGCAGGATACCTACTTAACTGTATTCTCCATTATGATATTACATATATAAAGAGACAATATCAAAGTAAACATGTAATGAAAATACAGATTCATATATTACTGTAGCAGTGGTTGTAGATGCCGACACCTCATTTCCACATGTTGTCATTAGCTGTTTCCATCTAACGTTTCAGTGTATCCTTACGAAAATAAAGCAGCATAGAAAGAAAAAAAAAAAAAAAAAAAAAAAAAAGAAAAAAATTCTGTCTCTATGTACAATACTATCACATGTGCTTGTGATTTCATAGTTAAAAGTCTAAAATGAATGGTAAGTGTATAACATACAGTGCGATGGACATGAAGCTACAGTTTCTTAGTTTTAAACCTGTCATTCTGGAATAGGCTTTGGCAAGTTCTGGCTGAGACTCTGAAAGCTGCCATTCTTCTCTGCCAATACCTTCCTGCGAAAGTCTATTGATGGGGACCTCGAAGGTGCGAGGGAACAAGCCGAGGAGTAGAAGGGACCAGTTGCTATTTTGGCTTCTTCTTCTTTTCATGTAAGGAGAGAAGGAAGCAAGAGTGGAAGAGAAAACTACGTCCCCTTATATTGAAAAATCGTTCTCCAGAATTATTTGGCACCTCGAATTTACACAGGCATTTGTGAAACTGAAGAAAAGTCCCCCATGTTGTATCTTCTTAGTCCATAAAAGACTGCAGTGTTTAAAAACAATCTGCTCCCCAAGTCCTCCGATCATTTCCTATCTGCCCCTTTGATCAGTTGGCATGCTGGTGCCTGGCGACCATAAACTTCCTGTTCACAGCGTGCCTCTAAGAAGGATCTAGCAGTGTGCTTGTGTCTTCTTTGTGTTTTCTTCTTTATTTTATCGCTTTAAAAATAAATAGCCACTATCTCTGGAGCTCCCCCACCCCTTGCCTCGGGAAAGGATATGTAACTTCATCATCTTTCTCAAACACTATTGAGAATAGTCTGGATCTGAGCACAACCCAAATCTAGTTAACTAGCTGCTGGTGAAGCAGTGCCAGGCAGTTTTATTTTGCTCTTTTAATAGTGTAATAAGTTGCAGAGATTAAATGGTTGTTTTTAGCGAGTACCTTATTATTACCTTATTATGGCATTTAGTGTTTTTGGTTATGAAATCGGATCCCCAGACAGGGCCTGGTGTCTAGGGAAGCACTTTAATGATATGGCCTGGGGGCCTAGGCAGGTTTTTACTACTGTACTTAGGCACTTACGCTTTATAAGCGGGTGGAGTCTCTGAGTTGGAATGATTGCAATTTGCAGCTTCTTCAGGAAATTAGCTCCAGGAAGAACTGCAGATAATAGTGTTTCTCATGGCACTTCCTTTGTTTGTCTACCCCTGAAACTTAAATATGCAGCAGCCCAAGTGCAATGTCTTAAGGAAGTGTGTAAGTTAGGAATGTGGCTTCCATTGCTGACTATTGGCAGTGGAATAATTAAGGTGTAACAGAACTAAATGCGTCACTCACAATTTAAAAGTTTATTTGCGAGATGAAATTAGAGTGTGCCTGTATCATTAAAAGACATTGACTGGGCTTGGGTATATCCTGATAAGCACTTTAGGAAAAGAGGAACACAGAAGGCATAGTTAAACATCATAAATAATTTCAACACACGTTGTGCCAGAGTGAGCAAATCCTCATATTGTAGGGGTTTACGCGCTCATTAAGTTCAGCTTCCTTGTTTTAGTGGTAGGGAACTTACAGACAAAAGCTGTCACACTCTTGATCACCTCACCCAGCTCTTTAGTGCAGAACCAGAGCTAGAGAATGGTCTCTTCGCCCCAAGCTGAGTCACTCCGATATCAGACGTTGCCTCCTTTGTTTAACTTGGCTCAGTGAGCAGCCGTACCACCTCCACATCCCACAAATGCATCTGTCTCTCAGGCCACCAAACAGCCACCCATAGATGTTCTATGCCTCAGGCTAATTGCAGTTATACTTAAAATCTCTGGTACCTAGGTTTTAAGAGAGACAAACAAGAAAGGGAAAAGGTGTCCTGCTGATTTCTGCTTTTATTTTCAAGAATTTCATCCATAGAGATATGACATACTTGTGGTTATTCTAACCAAGTGTTAAGCAGATGATTTAAAAAGAGGTAAACATTCCCTCCTGAACAATACAACTAGGCCTTCCAGATACATACATAGGCTTAAGAATCATGATGACAGGATGAAAAGGAAGTGCCCCTCCTGTATGTGTGTGTATACATATGTATAAGTATGTGGACACATTCACAATTATACAAAGTGTTAGCATACTCTTTACTTTTATGTGGTACCAAGATAATCTCCACCAGACATATTAATGAGTTTATAGGAGAAGGAATTCTGAGTGTTAGATATGGCTCATCATAGCAAGCAGTTCCCAGAGTAGGATAGCATCAGTTTATAGCTGATGGCTTTTTAATTTTATGTTTATTTAATTTAATTTTAGTGTCCAGGCTGTAAGTCTTCAAATCAATGTTCCATGTATAGGGACAAGAAGAGTTTCTGGAAGACAATCTTCATCCCTTACTTTTGTGATCACCCTCTCCCTGCCTCCCACCCTTTAGCCTTGTCATTTCATTTCCATTAGGTCTCACTCCTTAATCTTCGGCCCATTTCCTTCTCCCCCTCCCACCCCTTCTCATTTTCCCATGATCCTTCCGGCTGGCCGTAATGATATATGCCCTGTGTTCCAAGGTGGAAATTAAGAGCTCTTTTATTTCAAGCTGAAGTTCCTCCTTTGAGAGCTTGTGTTTGTTTATTTCTGCCATAGACTGTTGATACCAAGTGTACACAGAATCAGATGCTCATTTTCTACATTCTACAGTGCTGCAAAGTTTTCTTAAAAACAATTTGACTGTAGTTGGAGTCCACATTTTAAATGTTTTTCATTCATAAATATTACTCACATTTGACTCTTTCATCCATATGTACCTCATGTCTCTATGTACTATGTAGAGTATAAATTCACATGGCTTGGTACCTTAGGAGAATGTCTTTGCCTGGAAAGAAAGATTGTATGCACCAAACATCTTTTTGTTGTTGTTGTTTTGTTTTGTTTGCCTCTTTTCTTCAATTTTCTTACTTTAAGGCATCATCAGAAGAGTAAATGGCACAATCTGATTTTGGAGGAAGTATTGGAAGTATTTTATTTTTACTTACTTTACATACTTGTTTCATCATCTATTTCTTCTTATATCATTAGACTCAAAAAGCATAAGGACATGTTTACATTTTGTGACTATTTTCCAATTTCATGTTCAATTCACTTCGTATGTGTGATCAGCACAGCAGGAAAAAAATGTGAGAATAAAGTGTTCTTGTGTGATTTACTATATACAACAAACTCATTTTATGGTGAGCATATTCTGGTTGTATTTCATAGAACTTATCTGTATGAACTAGATATGTCTGAGTGTTTAGAATCTCCCCTTAAGTGACAAGCTATTGATCTATACCAATAAACAAGTCACTAGGGTTCTGAAAAACTTTCTTACTATTTAGATTTACTTTGGAATGGAAAGACATTGAGGATTTAGAGTACTACTATGGTATTCATTAATGAAAAATTTCAGGTTGCAGAAGTAGGTTCATCAAAGCAAATGAATTTGAACTATAGAATTCAATAGCTTTGCCCGAGATTTCCAGTGATATGCCAAATGCCAGTACTGAGAATGCCACCTAGGCAATTCGAATATGAGGAATAAAAGGTGCTCAATTATTCTCACATAAAAATTAGATCACTTCTATGGATCTGGCCTGAATACAGGGTTTCAATAAATCCATCAGTATTTAGGAAAATGTATTCTTATGTGTGAAACATAGCAATAACTCCCCTCTCCTGCTAATATAGTAGACTGGAACAAATGGAATAAAGATTGTGGTTCTAACTTCCCGACTGCGTAACTACTGTTCCCATCATACCCTCTTAGAACCAAAGCTGTTGACTTTACTGAGTATTCTGTCTGTTCGCAGTGTTTTATTAGCCACGTGGCTGAATTCTTAGGAAGCCTTCTGTCCATAAAGACTACTTACTCTGTACGAGGGTTAAGTGACAGCTTGACTTGTGTAAGCATAAATGTGCTGATTTAGAATTAATACTCAAGATCAATTATGACCTCCTTGCTCTACAATATGTGAACAAAGAAGTGCTTTGGTATTTCTCCTCATCTTTCAGTTGACCAGAAGTGCTTGAAGTTACTCAATATTCATGCTACACTCAATTCTTTTAAAACAGGACAGAGGTCCATTGAGCTACCCAATAAGAAAGAAATTAATTAAAATAAGGAAGATGTCCACCCCTTAGGAACCAGGGAGCAAAGAAATATAGTAATAAGAAAGAACATTCTCTATGTTAGCATGATTTATAATCTCCCATTCTCAGTGGTTACATTCTAGATGAGAAATAGTCCACTATCCAAACTTGCAATTCTGAAAAGTATATTATTTGCACCAGAATTACTCCTTGAGAGTAAGAATTTTGTACTTAAAGTATATTTTCTTTCCTTAAAGAAATAATTATAGATTAATGATCTTTACTTCTCAAGTGATGAAAATTTAGCATCATTTTATTTTTAGCATCATTTTATTTTTAGTTTAATATAGAGTCTCACTATGTAACTAGGTTGCCTTTGTACCCTCATCTCAGATGCCTCTTCATCCTGAAGGCAGATACAAGGCTCATACCATTATGTTTGTATTTACCATGATAAAAACTCACAGCACATGATTTTTCAATGTATTCTATGCTTAACTGAAATTCGCCATGGCAGATATCAATGAATTCTTGCATTGTGGGACTTCCTAGAAGGCACTGCACTGTAGAAAACAGGGACCTATTTTACTTTGGTATTCAATATTGTGATTAATTTTATGGCATAGAGTGTCACTGAATTCTCTCCAATCAGAGGGAGGAATCAACTTTATTTCTCAGTACTATTTTCCTTTGTTTTTAAACTTTAATGGCATGCATAAAGTATAACTATGAAGCCTGAAACTTGCTTACTGGATCTTCAACTCTTATTCTTAAAATTCTCCCCAAAGCTGACAAGTCTTTAATTTTGTTTCATGTTAGTAGCTTTAAATTTGTAAATTATATTGTATTAATTAGATGAGATATATATTATAGAGAGAAATGTTTATGGGTGCAAAGTATGCCACAACATGTATTTTATACTTCATTTTTATTTTGAAATTTTCCTTGTACCATAATAACTTCCACTAGTATAGACCACTGCTTTTAATTGTAAAATGTTTGTGTAACATGACTAGATTACACTTTAGCTGATAGTCTCTCATAGATGAATTTTTCATCTTTCTCTTTTTAAATTATTTTTAAGCAGATAGATTAGAGTTTTGTTTTACTGAACAGTGTCAAGAGAATGCTGAAAAGAACACAACAGTCCTACTTTATTCCCGGGGTTAAATTCCAAGACTTCTAGGGGTTTCCTGAATATTCAGGTAACACCAGATACTGTATTTAGTATGTATTTCCTTATATCTATGTATTAATGCCAAATTTTAATTTATAAATTAGATACATAAATCACTGATAGCATTAGTACAGAAGAACTACAACAACATACACTAACAGAACTCTTACATCACTATTCTTGTGTTTTAGGGATGCTTAACTTCTGGAATGCTCTGATAGTCTGACAATCAAGGTAGCTTCTGACTAACAAAAAGGTCACTGGACCTCACAGATCTGCCAGACAGCGAAATAACTGACATCCCAAGTGGGACAGAGTGGCAGGTATTTCATTACGCATATTGTTGTTCAACCCAAATCTTATCAATTGTTTCTTTCTGGAATTTTCCATAATGTATTCTTGGACTTCAAATGACTGCAGGTAAGTGCAACTACAGAAAGCAAAGTGACGGATTTTGGAAACAGCTATACTGGGAGGACCTAAGTCGAAGTATGGTAGCTTTGGGAGAATTTCAGATTTAGAGTTGCAGATTCATAAGTAAAATTTAGACTTAACAGTTGTGCTTTTGGCACATAATTGAACAATCAAAAACAAAGGAAAAACAGAACTAAGAAGCAAAGGTGATCCTACTTTATGATTGGATAGATTGTATAATCGACAACGCCATCCATGGCACTACTAATAAGGCCAGAATAGCATAGCAAAGTAGACCTAGGTTTGTTCTCTGCAATAAACTTTCCCAGGAGACACTTTAAGATGTGGAATTGCATCAACATTCAGTTGGTACATTTGAAACCCTAACATCCACCCAGGTTCTGCTGATCTCCACCCCTGCCTGCAGTCTGTGAAATGATATTTGTAAATTAACATATTATCAACTTACATATGTTTGACCAATAGATGCTAACAATAATATCTTGTGTTCATAATGAAAAATTACCAATGAAGTCTAACACACTAAATAGTTTAGAGGCAATTTGTATTAGTAATTATCTACTCATATTATTGGCTTGTTTCTCATCAAGATATGTGATTTTTTTACTTAGTAATTATTAAATAGCTAGGGAAGTAAATTTGTGGAGCACATGCAACATATTCTCCCTTAATTCTGGTTTGGGGATTTGTTTGCATTTTTTTTTCAGTTATTTCACTTCATTAATAGAGACTTATTTTGGGGTTAATGTTTATAGAAAACTTAGGTGGTAAGCACAAAGTTCTCACATGTTCCATCAGCTCCTTTTATTTTTCATTTTAAAATGATATCTTCTATTATTAGGGACTTTTAATTTTATCAAGGTCATATTTATAGATCTTGTATAATTTGCTTGTTTTTATTTAAGAGAACCTTTCTTATCTGTGGTCTTTGATCTAATGTCCTATATTTTCTCTCCATTTTCCCCACTGGTGATAGATGTTTGCATCCCTCCTCCAGTCAAACTTAGTGCCACTTGGGTTCACATTAATTTGCCACTTCACCTTCCTTCATCCATCCCTGAGCACTTAGAACCCTGTCACTTAAATATTCCATCATCACTCCAAGGCCAATTCTCCCGGAAAGTGTGCTGTCATTTTTCCAGTTAGAAATGATCTCTCCCTCCTTTGAAAGTTGTCCATTGTTGTTAAATGGTTGAGATAGCATTATGCTTGTTTCCTCTGAACAGTTCTTGAAAATAGTCTCCCTAAATCTTCATGACCTCAAAGGATTCTGCTTAATGTCTCAAAGAATAGGTTTGATACCTATTTGATACCTTCAGAATTTGCAGAGAAAGAATATGTATTGGTCTGAGCTACTGAACACTCAGCTAAAGCACACAAAACTGTTTGAGTACTTGAACACCTATGCTTTGTCAAAGGAATGAAGTAGGTCCTATATTGTCAATGTCTGGTTTCTAAGGATAATATATATTTTTGTAACATAATAATAGAATTCTCTGAAAATTGAAGATACTCACGTGAATGAAGAACATCATCATCCCCAAACATATTCAAGCAAAGTCAAAGCATTAATACACTGAAGCCTTTGCTACACACAGTAGACATGCACTGTTAAAAATGCTAGTACAGTTTGAATGTTTTAATTTTAGACATTGTGGTAGATTTAATGAAAATGACCCCGGAGGCTCCTAGAGACTGGCACTACAGGGAGATGCGGCCTTGTTGGAGTAGGTGTGGCATTGTAGGAAGAAGTGTGTCACTGGGAATGGGCTTTGAGGTCATTGTTACTGCAGATCCAGATGAAGAATTCTGCCTGCAGATCCAGACAAAGAACTTGCAGCTACTTCCCAGGCACCATGTCTGCCTGGATGCTGTCATGTTTCCAACCTTGATGACAAAGGAATAAACCTCTGAACTGTAAGCCAACCACAGTGAAATGTTTTCCTTTATAGAAGTTGCTGTGATCATGCTGTCTCTTCACAGCAATAAAACCCTAACTAAGACAGACATTAACTACTTTTGAAGTACTAAAAGTAAAATTCAAAGCCTTTCAGGTCAGGCAAGCACTCTACCTTAGAGTTTTACCCCCAACTCGAAAACACTGGCTGTTAATACTGTTGAGCCTTCCAAATATTCCAGTTTCCTGTTGCATTCATCTGTACAAAATGTTTTACCTTAAACATGGTTCAAAATTTATTCACAGAAATGCTTGTGCTGCCTATTATACCACTTTTACCACCTAAATTGAAGGTTTTATTTTCATGCTCTGCATGAGAAGTTTATAGGCCTAAAATCACTTTTCAAGAGATTCCCTATTTAATTAGTGAGCTTCTCAAATAGTATCTATATTTTATTGTCATATACAGTATATATAGAAATATATACTTTTTATTAAATTGATTTATAAACACTATTACCAAATTTCTTTATTTGAAAATTAATCACAATCATTACAAGGTGAATAAGTTGAATATTTAAGAAAGAAAACAAAACAAAAAACAAACTACTTGGATTTCATATTTAACCTTCTTGACAAATTTTAACAGATTATAAGCCAAATTCTAAAAAAAAAAAAAAAAGGAAAGAAAACAACAACAACAAAACTAGCAACCAGCAGTGGTATGCATACTGTGTGCTCAATACAGACAAAATATCAGCAAACATGCCAGCCATGGTTTCCTGGTAGAAAATTGTTTATTTATCAAGAATCAAGGTATCAAGGCATTTTCTAGAATTAGAACAGCACAATTCACCAGAGCAGGATTACAGAAGAATCCAGAACACAGATGAATTCTAGGAGTCATAGAGAATCTGCAGTAGCATTTTTTCTTTGTTTTGTCACATAGTTTCTGTGTTTCAGTTACTTCTGAGGATTTCTTCCAAGTGTTGAAGCCAAATCAACACTGTGCTTTGTATCTTCTTTGAAAGAGTAAATTGCTGAGGTTTTCTCTTAAGTAGCTGTGCTTGCTATAATATTTGCTCCTCTTTATAATCAGTCAGGAGGAAAAGAAGAAATAGTTTCATTCAATTACTTTAAGGTGATTTTATTTCTCCCTTCACTGGCAAGATGCTCATTAGGCAGTGAAAAAAAAAAAAACTATTGATGAAAAGTAGAACAATTGGAAAAAAAAACCTGTTGAAATCAACCATCAAACCAAGATAGAAGATCATCACAATGGCAGGCAAGTGACAACCAGAGCAAAAATGATGTTGATGATGTCCTTCATATGGAATCTCTTCAGTGAATCCATTCTAGTCAGTTTTAGAGCTAACACTACTATCATAGTCAGATTTTTATACAGGGAGTACTATCCAAAGAACAAACTACTGATTGGTTAATCAGGTCTAGGGTTACACTTCAGCTCGGTACAACAACCTTCTTGAGATGAATAAATCAATTTAGCAGAATAATAGAGATCTTAGATGTGAGTAGATTCTGCTCCATCAGCCTATCTGGAGCTCTTGTACAAGTTGTAAGTCAATCAGTAGCAATTCAGAGGTCTGATACTGCTGCATAAGTACCTCAGAGGTGGAAATGTGCTAGGTATATAGCTCAGAGACTGAAAATTTCTACATAAGTAGCTCCGTGGTGGGAATCTTGAAGGCCCATAATGTGGATACTGGCAATATCCCATTAGATAACGTTGGTGATGGTAGCTATTATTAATATAACAAGAAGGGGAGAAGCCATTGGTGATGAACCCAAAATTTCCGTAGCTTCTATATCCACTGTTGCCCAAACCACAGTGACCTGGGGTCTGGAGATTCCTAGGGAAGGAATAAAATTGCCCTATGAAGTGGGGGCCATTCTGAGGAGTTTGGCAGGCCTTAGATGCAAATCGAGTAGCTGTGGTACAATTGGATACATACCCTTTGGTCCCAGTACAGGGACTGCAGCTGGGTCTGGTTCTGATCTTGGTAGTTTCACAGGCACTAACAACTTGACTTGCAGATGGGGAATTGCAAGGCACACAGGAGTTCTTGGAATCACCAGTTGGAGTGCAAGTCTTGAGCTCATGGCTGGGAGATTCACAGCAAGGTGCTTCACAGTAGGAGTCTTGGCAATGGTCCAGAAGCCAGAGATTGCCTTGGCAGCTGCTGGGTAAGTAATGTCTGAAAGCAGGGTTTACATCATCTGAGCAGATGGCGATGGAAGGAGCCACAGGGATGTAGCAGTGATTTCTATGGGAAGTGGCACTGCAGAGTCCAGGATAGCCCAAAAGAGACATGGAGCCTGAATTCAAGCAAGAGGCAGCTGCGTGGGTATGGCATGCTGCAGCTGGAAGACTCTTTATATCTTCCCTGGTGACTGCAAGGAACATCTCCAGACTCTCTTCCTTCTCTCTGTCTGACACCATAACACATAACATCTCATTAGTGCATTGTTTAGCTACAGCTGCTAGTGTCTTCAGGCTCATACAAAAATAAGATTGTTTTGAGTCTTCAAAGTAGCTCTAATCACTACTCTGACCATCACCCATTGGTCAACTTCTGTTGAGCATAGCTTTAGTGAATAGTGATTTCAGTGTTAATAGGCAAACTCTCATATGCCAATCAGTGATTAACAAGAGTTCGTGTCTCTACAGGATTCTACAGCATGGTTATTAAAAGGTTAACAAGGTTTTAATAAAGCAAGGCCCTATATTTTTCTACTCTTTGACTTTGAAAAATGCTGCAGGATTTGATCACACATTCTTCAAAGGTGTATGGTTTGGCTGTCTCAACACTGTCACTTGAAAAAGAAGATGTCTTTATTAATCATTTTTCCCTAACACAGGGGTATACATGTGTATAAAATCACATGTATACCCCTGTGTTAGGCCAGACCCTGATGACAACTTTTCTGCTGATGTGTTTTGAGAATTCCTTATGTGAGGCTCACAGTAATCCTGGTGGCATTTGGTGACCTATTATTCCAGACTAAAAATGAACTGGTCCCCATGGGTCAGTGGTTGCTAAGCAACTGAAGCTTCCATGAAATTCCCTTCTTAAACAGTTTCTAACCCATGTACTATCAAAGAAATCCAGTTTGTCAATATTGTAGTTTTTTAATTGACTAAGATTATGCAACATGTGCCCTTTGCCCATGCTCTAAATCCTCTATACTATCAGATATAGAACATCTTCCAACAAACAGGATTTACTTGTCCTTTACTTGTTTTCTTTTAAACATTGCTTTTAGTGGATCCCTGGATTGAAGTTATTTTTGGTATATGGTGACAAAATGTAATGGCCATGTTGAAAGGTTTCATTTGAATAATCTGTGTGGTTGCTACAGGCAATACACATGCTAAATAATGTCTTACACTCCTTTAAGGTAAAGCTAAAGGAATGTTTAAGATTTTAATTGAAATTGAAGAATCTTTGCTTTGCATCTAATATCCACTTATGGGTGAGTGTATACTATGTTTGTCTTTCTGGGTCTGGGTTACCTCACTCAGGATGATTTTTTCTAGTTTCATCCATTTTCCTACAAATTTTCTTGATGTCATTGTTTTTTTTACCTCTGCATAATTCTCCATTGTGTAAATGTAGCACATTTTCTTTATCCATGCTTCCTTTGAGGGACATCTAGATTGTTTCCAGGTTCTGGCTATTACAAATTTAATGCTGCTATGAACACAGTTGAGCAAGTGTCTTTGTGGTGTGGTTCAGCATTTTTTGGGTATATGCCAAAGAGTTGTATTGCTGGGTCTTGAGATACCACCATACTGATTGCCAAAGTGGTTGTACAACTTTTCATTCCCACCAACAGTGGAGGAGTGTTCCCCTTTCTCCACATCCTCTCCAACATAAGCTGTCATTAGTGTTTTTTTTCTTAGCCATTCTGATAGGCATAAGATGGTATCTCAGAGTGGTTTTGATTGCATTTCCTGATGGCTAAGGATGTTGAGCACTTCCTTAAATGTCTTTCGGCCATTTGAGATTCTTCTGTTGAGAATTCTCTGTTTAGATCTGCGCCCCATTTTTAAATTGGATTATTTCATATTTTGATGTCTAGTTTCTTGAGTTCTTTATATATTTTGGAGATCAGTCCTCTGTCAAATGTGGAGTTGGTGAAGATCTTTTCCCATTCTGTAGGCTGTTGTTTTGTCTTCTTTACTGTGTCCTTTGCCTTATAGAAGCTTCTCAGTTTCAAGAGGTCCCATTTATTAATTGTTACTCTCAGTTTCTGTGCTACTGGTGTTATATTTAGGCTTAGCTCCTGGAGTTCAGCTAAAGAGAGGAAGGAGGGATTATAGGAGCAAGGGGGGGAATCGGGATCATGATGGGAAAAACCACAGAGACAGCTGGCCTGAGCTAGTGGGAGCTCACAGACTCTAGACTGACAGCTAGGGAACCCACATGGGACCAAACTAGTCCCTCTGAATGTGGGTGACAATTGTGTGGCTTGATCTGTTTGTGGGGCCTTTGACAATGAGACCCAGACCTATCCCAGGTACATGAACTGGCTTTTTAGAGCCCATTCCCTATGGCAGAATGCTTTAGTCGGCCTTGATGCAAGGGGTAGGGGCTTAGTCCTGCCCCAACTTGGTATGCCAGCCTGTGTTTCCTGCCCAAGGGAGGCCTTACCTCCTATGAGGAGTGAATGGGGGGTGGGATGGGAGAAGGTAGGAGGAGGAACGGGAGAAGGGGAGGGAAGGAAGGGGAACAGTGGTTGGTATGTAAAATGAAAAAAAAAATTGTAAATAAGAAAGCAACTGAAAAACCGACATTTTGTCCCCAAAAATAGAAACTATACTTCAGACATATAGACTCTATTAAATTAAAAAGAGCAACATGTGTATTAACAGCGATGCATTCAGTCTGAGAGCAATGCTGACTTCAGGGAAGGCAAGCTACAGGGACAGATGTTAAAAGACACCATACTCTTATGTGTCCAGGATGTATTGGTCACCATTTTATGCCTCTCATCTAGGTTTTTAAAATTGCACTTCAATGTAAACCTAGAGACATTCTCCAAACATTTTTATGAGTGTTTTCAATGCTTCTCTCAGTAATTATTATAGAACACAACAACGAACAGCTCTCCATCAGTACATTGTGCTCACTGCTGGAACTTCTTTCAGGTGAGAAGAATCAGATTAGTTGGCTATGGAAAACTCTAGGATATTGTGCAGATGATTTCAGCCCCAGAGTAGGAAATGTAAGACAAATTAGATGTATAAGACAGCTGGTGCTTAATTTCCCACTGCAGTGAGTCCTGATGTTCTAGTGTCCAGATATTGGTGGAGCCTGGGTATTATTCTCTTTCTCTATCATCTTTTACTAATTTCAGCATTTCACATTATTCTTAAGATTTTATGATCTTTTTTTGTTTTTTAAATTACAACTACATCATTTCCCTTTCCATTTCTTCCCTCCAACTCCTCCTACACATTCCTCTTTCTGTCTATCAAGTTCATACCCTCTTGTTTTTAAATTATTTCTACACACACACACACACACACACACACACACACACACACATACACACATACACGATGGGGGGTCATTCAAAGTGGTAACAGAAATGGTTTGGAATGCCTTGGCCCCAAACTAAGCAATGCTGACAACCTTTTGAAGATGGAAAAAGACGGGCCGATCTTCCATTAGACACACTATAGGGAACCAGCACTGCTGATACCTTGATTTTAGGTCAATAAAATGGATTTTAGACTTTTAACCTCCAGAACCTGAAAGGAATAAATTTCTATTATTTTACTCTGCAGAGTGTGTGATAATTTGCTGCAGCGGTCAGAGGAAATGAATACTCTATAAGAAGATATAAAATGTAACCAATAGTCTTTCCAGGTCTGTAGAGTTGGTGCTATGTATCCAGGGCAATGATAAGGTGCAAGGAATAAACTTCCTTAGCCATCAGACAAAAGAAGTATATCATCCAAGAGTAGAAAAACACTTCCTTTAATGAGCTAGTGCAGTCTTTTCAACTCATTAAAAAAGAGTTATGGAACTCTTTCTCATTTTTTCCCAAAGGTTAAAATCCTTTAGGGTAAACACAGAGCAAAGAAAACTAAATTTACACTAAGTAGCCTTTAAAGGAAAGAATGGCGGATGCCTTCTAGTCTTCAGGTCATGGGAAATTGCACCCTTCCTTTCCTTAACTATGCTCCAATCCAATTGCTAAGGTGCTGTCAGATAAAAGAGCAATCTTAAGATTTCACTAGCAAAAGCACACACAAATCCATGCTTGCATAGAAATTGAACTGTAGGCATTGAGTATAACAATGCTCACATTTAACAGCATTGCCCTGGAATGATGATGCCCTAGTGACTTCACATTGTTGGTTTGACTTATCATTAATGTTTTCAAAAGCTCAAGGGCAGATGAGAAAAATCAAAGTTGAAGGGAAGAAATACAAGTGAATGGAAAGACAAGAATCTGAATTTGATTCATGTTTAACTTTTCAGAGAAACAAAGGAAGTATACAACTTAAAGAAGTTTTATTAAGAGCTAACCACTGTGGGATGTGCAGCCAGAGCTGTTCATTAAGGAGCTGCGAATCTATTATTATGTAGCATTTCTGTATTAGTGGTTAACCTTGGACAATTTCTTTCTTAGTACTTCAGTACTTTCTCAAGCAAACCCAAAGTTAATAGTTTGTACTTTGCAGGGATGAGCAGCAGACAGAATAGATAATGCACATTAGCAAAGTGTATTGTGTATGCTAATTAAACATTATTTTTCTTTCTAATTCTCTATTGTTCTAATTCAGGGAATTCTACTTATTAAATAAACTAATGAAATATTGTCATTAATTTTCTTTAATATCATATATACAGATATACAATATCTATCCTCTCAGAGTTAAATGGAAAAAAGAACAAAAACGTCCTTAGATAGTGAAGAAAAGTAACTTGCTTGATATCCGGTCACTACGTTATTAATCACATCTGTGCAATCCATAGTCTTCTATATTAGGCATCCTGGAAGGTTTTATATGTAATTGCTTCAAATAAGATTTCAATACTCAGGTTTGCTGGACTACATCTCTGTTGCCCAGATAAGTACCAAATGCTTTGAAACTTAACAGCTATGTATTTAAAATGAAGTTAAGTGTAGTACTTTATTTGTGGGTGACTGTGAGAATTAGATTCAATAAAATGTAAAGGATTTGTGTAGTTTTTATTTGGTGTTAAAGTTGATGATTATCATGGGCCTACAGATTTTGTTAATATCCTTGTTAAATAGTATTATTTTCAATATAAGTGTTGCATTTTCTCTAAACTCAATATATTCTTTAAGAGGATATATGTGTGTACATCGCACACACAGGCACACACAGACACACACACATGCACGTGTGCATGTGTGTGTGTGTGTGTGTGTGAGAGAGAGAGAGAGAGAGAGAGAGAGAGAGAGAGAGAGAGAGAGAGAGAGAGATGGGGGTGTCAGAGGGGAGAAAGGTATGAAAGAAAGAGAGAAAATGATGTAATATAGTTTTTACAGTTAGATAATTTGCTATAGACGACGTTGAATCTAGAGAGCCAAGTTTCAGGAATTGAGTATGTTGAAGGCAAGCTCTGTCTCCATGTGAAGTACAATTTCCAAGGAGTTCATAAGGATACATCTGATTAAAGTTAACCAACCTATAATGAAAGGGCATGTTGACATTCTTCCAGAAAGAACCTTATTTTATTTGCAGTTTGGATGTGGTAGTCTTAGAGTTGATGTTCACAAGTCTTAGAGTTGATGTTCACATCACAATCATCATCATGTTATTGGCAACTTCATTGTGGCTCCCAGATGAGTCATCAGTTGAATGAAGGGAACCACAGATAATGTAAATGATAAAGAAAACTTAATGGAATCTTACTTATGTGAGTCTGTGAATAAATTGTTTGCCTATTTGAGTTTTCTTACTAAAAAATAGAATAATGAGAATATGTGTTAGGAAATCATTACTATTGATTGTAGAGCTGCTTGCTTGACATAAAAGTGGAAATTATAATTACTGTGATATAAGTAGTGGATGAGATGAACAGGTTCCCAGTTGAGCACATAGGAAAACTGAATTAAGTAGTGATTTTCACATACATTTACCTAAAAGAAAAAAAAAGATTTCATGTTATAGTGGCCCACTTTATGCAAGGATCCATGAAGATCAGGAGGGAGGGCATCAGAATTTTAAGAAGAAAATGATGGGATGTTTTCAACTGTCTAGAACTATAATTCATGCAGTCTTTTGTGGCTTACACTGTTGGTTAGGATAGACATTGTAACTTTCTCCCATTCCATTCATGATTTCTAGGATGAGAAAGATTTTGAAAGTAGAGTGATGATTGTTTCGTGTAAACAATAGACCATATCAAGTAAAAGCATCTAGAACTTTGGAGTGGTTCATTATAGAAATTGTTCATCATTGGGGCATAACATGGTCTATCCTGATTAAAGAACATCCATAATTCTCTTACCAATGGCTGTAAGACGCACAGAGAATCCCATATTCAACTAGGTTCTTGAAAGCATGTACCTTGCCTTCTTTTCTAGATACTTGTTTTTCCTTTCCTTATAACTTTAACAGAAGAATAGCATCTCTAGTTCTATGAAGATAATACATAATAGTTGTTTTTACACAATTTGTAGCAAGTTTATTTAGAGATCTGTGTAGAAACCTTTATGTCTATGTGAGGACAGATTGATGGCACAGAAAGGAAGGAGCCTTAATAGCAAAGACATTCAAGTGGAGGAACCAATAATTACAAAGCAATTAATTGTACTTGGAATTGTATCAAAGGAAACAGCCACTGGACAAGGAGCACTCTTATTTATTTATCAGTCTGGAAAAAAATCAGCAACCTAAAGATATGTTTACTTGCCAAGTTACAGGCAAGATCCTGGGATGAGGATGCAATGTGATCTAATCAATGGAGATTAACAAACTCCAAACGAAAAACAAGCTGGTGGGAAAAAGGGCTATGTGTGTGGGAAAGAAACTGAAAACTCTTGGGCGCATAATCCAGGCTTGTGAAACTCTTTAAGAAGCATTACCTAGAGAGGCTAGCAACCGCAGGAAAGATAGCTCAAAGGATGGGAATACTGGACCCAAACTTTAATCAGTGGCCACTGTAGGTGAAGCATAGAAGCTGGGAGCAATGATAGATGGATTTGGGATAGAAATTCCTTAATGAAGAAGCCCAGCATATATCAGGCCTTTATGGTTGGCAGGGGTTTGAAAGGTAATAGTTGATGAGCCAGTTGCATGGTAAAGTTTGGAGACACGGTAAGAACTAGAAGGGAGACAAGAAAATTTGGCCACAGCACACAGCTGGATGGTTGGTATCTGGAAGTTTTATCACAGCAAAGTGGACAGTTGTCTGTGAGCCAAGGTCAGCACTGACAGGTGAAGTGCAGAGCGTCACCACAGTGACAGAGAGGAGTGCAGTGGATGAGGAACATGGCATTACTCCTAAGAAAATGGAGGCTGTAGTTTACAGACTACTGTGGTTGACTTACAAGCATGACTGTGTTAAATCAGGCTTTCAGGTAAGAGACAAGGAACACCTTGCCTAAGTCTCTAAGGAACTAGACCATATTTTACTTTTGCCTTGGTGGATCTCTTCCAAAACTTATTTTCCATCCATTTGCATTATAACATCATTAGTTTTTTGTAGTGCTGCCTGTGAAGATGACTTTCCACCCATGAGTAAAACAAATCTACTTTGTGTCTTCTCTACATCAACAATCTTAATTTTGTTTTTTCTTGCCAGGCTTGAGAGGCTATGATGCACAGTTTATCATCTGTCACCTGTGCATCGGATTTGCTTTGCTTCTGTTCCCACCCACAATAATGCTTGCCTAAACTAGTCTATTTGAATGACTGTTTATCCTGTTCATCTCCGATAGGAACATCACACTAAACAAGCCATGGTACTTCCCTTTCAAAAGTTCTGACATCGCTGTTCTTGGATGAAGTGTTGACATCCTAAAATGGTGTCCATAGGTCAAAATTTATTGAATTTGTTAGAAATAAAATACCACGCCTTTCTCTTCTTTCCATATTCAGCTAAGAATCTAAGTATGTGATGTTGTCCTCTGCATATTTACCCTGACTACGTAGCATCTTTGAGTACATGTTAAAGAACTCCACCATGACAGCATTGTAATACTTAGAAATTGGGTTTGATTTCCAGAGACTTGAGGAAGTGCCAGCATGTATCTGAATATATACATAAACATATAGCATATTTGCTATTAGTAGAGAAATGTCATATATTCCTGTAACGCAAATTGCCAAACAGTCTTATTAATAATAAAAAAAAAAAACCCAGAGCCAGATATTGGAGTGAAAGCTAAAAGATCAGAGAAACAGAACAAGCCAGCCACATTCTTACCTTTACAAAATCCTCAGCCTCAAGAGGAGAGTTCCTGTTTCCTCACGCTTTATATACATTTCTGTATCCTGCCATATTACTTCCTGGGATTAAAGGTATGTGTCCTTCCTAAGCAAAGATATGAGATCTCAAGTGCTGGGATTAAAAGTGTGTGCCACCATGCCTGGCTCTGTTCCCAGTGTGGCCTTGAACTCACAGAGATCCAGACAGATCTCTGCCTCCTAAGTGATAGGCTTAAAGATGTGTGCCACCACTGCCTGACCCCTATGTCTAATTTAGTGGCTGGCTCTGTCCTCTGATCCCCAGATAAGTTTATTAGGGTACACAATATATCACCATACATTCCTACTCAAGGTAGCCAGTTTTAGGAAATAAACATGAAACCATGTGCCTTCAGCTTATATACTAATATTCCAGAATTAATAGAAGTTTTTACCCAAGACCACTTAGTGGGAGACTTTGGACTTCATGAAGCTAAACTGAACTAGTATCAAGACTAATTTAATACCACATAAAGAAGTATGTCTTTTTGCAACAATTTTTAAAGTTTTGAGATCTTAATATGATTACATTATTTCCTGCTTTACTTTTCTTCCTCTGAACTCTCCCATGCACCATATGTACTTACATGCGTGCACACACACACACACACACACACACACACACACACACACATATATACACACAAATGTGTAGCAACAATTAAAGAACAAATAAAATCTCTTAATTTGTGTTTTTATGAAATCCATAGGAAAACTTTCTTTAGTCTCATTTTAGAATCTTCTATATTCACATACGAGTTATTGTTTACATAACTCTCTATTCTGGAAACAGATATGTTCCAGAATCAAAGATACCTTTTTTCAAGCTTATCCCAGTGGATCAAAGATACATTTGATGAGGAACAGAATAAATTAAATATTTCAGCCAGGCATTCAGTATCTTAGTACATCATGCAAGAGCAATGTAATGAATGTTTTACTATTGTACAAAAGTCCTATTATTTTTTTCATTTTTCACTGAAGAGTTGGGAAGGCTGGTACCCCTTCCCTTTCCTTTAGAAAAAAACAAAAACTTGTTCATGGAGCTCATATGCTTTTCTGGAAAGGTGAGAAGATCTCACATATCATGGAAGCATGTACAGAAGCAAACAAGGACACACACTGTAAAGGTACATTTTAATATGTGTTTATATGTTTATTTTTTAATTTAATTAACTTATTTTTTCATTTATTTTACATACTGACTACAGTTTCTCCTCCCTTCTCTCCTCTGGCTGCCTCCTCCCTTTCCCCCACTCCCATCTACTCCATCCCCATCCACTCCTCCTCTGTCTCCATTCAGAAAGGGGTAGACCTCCCATGGGCTTGAACAAAGCATGAAGTTGAGGTAGGACCAAGCACCTGTCCCTGCATCAAGGCTGGGCTAGGTAATTCAGCATGGGGAACAGATTCCCAAAAGCCAGGAAGTCCATGCATCCCTCTTTGGGTCCTCTTTGTTATCTAGCCTCTCTGGGACTGTGGGATGTAAGTTGGTTATCCTGTACTTTACTTCAAATACCCACTATGAGTGAGTACATACCATTGTCTGTTTTTCTGGGTTTGGGTGACCTCACTCAGGATGATTTCTTTCCAGTTCTGTCCATTTGCCTAACAAATTTTATGAGGTCATTGTTTTTCCAGCTGAGTAATACTCCATTGTGTAAATGCCAGGAGTCTGGAAGAAACAGAGGAGGGACTGTATGAGCCAGGGGAGGGGGGCCAGGCTCATGATGGGGGAACTCACAGAGACAGCTGACCTGAGCTCATGGGAGCACATGGACTCTGAACCAACAATTAGGGAGCCTGCACAGGACTGACCTAGGCGCTCTGCATATGTGTGACAGTTGTGTGGCTTGATCCGTCTGTAAGGTACCTAACAGTAATACCACGACCTGTCCCTGGTACAATGTTCATTTTTAAAAGAATGGTATACTGTATCATTGAGAAGTGACGGACCACTACTTTGGATTTAAATTCATTTTTGTTTCAAACAATGGAAGAATTGTTTGACATTTCATACTTGAATTTTTGGAGTCAGTATTCTTAAAGAACACATTCCTTTCTGTCTCAGATCACTTCACATCAGTGTGTGGTCTGTTGCTGGTAGAAAATCAAAGAAGAGATAGCAGCCACTGAAGGCTGAGACAACTTTGCAAAGTCCTTCTGACATTTCCCATATCTGGTAAGAACTTCAAGGACTCTAGATAAAGCAGACTTTTTCAAAATCTTATGTTCTTCCAAAGATTCCTTTTCTCACCTTCATAACTCGTTTCTGAAGAAGGTTATATGTGTGTTTTGCCTGACGACTTTGTGACAGTTTAAGATTCTATTCACTTTATTGTTCCTTATGGTCTGAAAACAAGTGACAAACACAGACCTATGAGATCTCTTCCTCTGCATGTAAGTAGGCAAACTGTCAAAATTTTCTTTTTAAATCACAGTAAAAATTTGGTCTCAATACCATGGCTATTGAAATTTACCAGGTAAGATGAACACAATAGGGGCAAGAGTTTCAAAACTAAGTAGAGTGTCATCATTAATCATCAGTAATTAAGGCATCTATTGGATTTAGCAGATATAACTTCAAGAAGATTGATATCATCAGTTAACTTATCACATCTTGATGACAGTCACAGGATTGACTCAATATGCCTATCTGACATGTGGCCTAATTTATCACTTTTATTTGCATTTATAATCCCTTTCCATCTCTATAGTGACCAATTGCTTATTTTTATGTACAAATCATCTCTATGTAGTTTCCTGGTCAGTAGCATGAAGTTAAAATGAATATGTGTTATTATGTACATTGTTAGAAATGATTGATGGAAAATGCAATAAAATAACATAAAAAAGTGAAAGCTGCATTGGATAGTGAATTACTTTAATTTTCTCATCAAATTAGCATATTAAAACTTATTTATCTTGAGTAAGTCTGAACCACCCACTCTGTTTTGATTGTTTCTTCATACACAAAGTTTTTGTGTCTTCTGCATCATAAACTCACACTCCTACCCAATTTAGTAAGAGCTTCAGGAAGGCTATCTATTATACTTTTTCATATCTTCCAATTTTTCACTTTAATATAAATGTCTGGAATTTCCTAGGTGTCAATCTTTTCAGTGTCACAGATTTGGCACTAAGTTCTCCCGTTCCATGTTAACTTTGTATCATTGTAATAAATACCTTGGATAACCAATTATAAAATAAAAGGTCTATTTTGGCTCACATTTTTGGAGGGTTCTGTCCATAGTAGATTTGCCTCATTCCTTATGATTGTTTGTCAAGGCAGCCCTTCCTGTTGAGAAAATAGAATAAGGATATGGAATTCATGACCAGAAAGTGAAAGTGAAAGGAAGACCCAAGAGTTCTAATAGCTACTCAAGTGTATGCTGTCAGCTCTGATATTCATCAATTCCTCGTTGAGAGGAAATTCTTACTGTGCTTTATTTTCTCCCATTAGTCCCAACATATTTATTTGGAATTTCTTTGCTTTTACTGTTTTCTCATATTCTAGGAATAGAACAAACAAGCTCATGCAAAGTTGATAACACTATCCCACATATCCTCATGTTCCAAATGTCTAATAACTTCAATAAGTATAGCAAAGAATAATACCAACTCAGGGCACTGAAGGCTCCCAATTATCTAGTTTTCTTCCCTTCTATGTTTTTTTTTCTTCTATAGTAATTTGTTCACAAATTAATACATTTAGCATAAGCTTAAAGCCTAGCTGTACAATATTGTTTCATAGAGACAGTAAGCAATGTGTTATTCTTATCAATATCTCTCATGGTTTGTTCTCTGACCAAGTTAGTCCATCTAAGTAATATTTTGAATAGTAGATAAATAAAGTGAACTTTTTTGTTTTGTTTTTTGTTTTTGAGACAGGGTTTCTCTGTGTAGCTTTGTGCCTTTCCTGGATCTCGCTCTGTAGACCGGGCTGGCCTCGAACTCACAAAGTTTCACCTGCCTCTGCCTCTCGAGTGCTGGGATTAAAGGCTTGTGCCACCAGCGCCTGGCTAAAGTGAACTTTTAAAAACTGATTTGATTTTAAATTCCAACTTTCTACTTGATATTTTCCTGTATAAATCTCCCTTTAATTGGTCTTGGTGACTTAAATTGTTTCCAGGCTGGAGAGATGGCTCAGGGGTTAAGAGCACTGGCTGCTCTTCCAGATGTCCTGAGTTCAATTCCCAGCACCCATATGATGGCTCACAACCATCTAAAATGAGATCTGGTGCCTTCTTCTGGTGTACAGGCATACTCTATACATGGTAAATAAATAAATCAAATTGTTTCCTTGTTTGTTGATAGAAAGAATGGCCTTGAACTTACAATGTAATCAATGATAGCCTTGAACTCCTGATTTTCTGACTTCTATATCCCTAATGTTGGGACTACAGGCATACACCAACACACCCAGCTTGATTTTTATTACCCTTTTAACTTTTCATCCAAAACATAATTCTTTATTTTGCTTATTAGACTTACTAAATTATATTTTCCCTGTATTGATGAGTGGAAAATTATTTAGCTAGTTTCTCAAGCTAAAAGTCAACGTCCACATTGATTCTTTCATTACTCTTTACTGCTCATGAATAATAAGCAAACACTAACACTCTTCTGAGCAATGTCTAACATGCCTTCTACTTCCCATCAGGCTCATTTGGAATCCACCATGTATCTCCAGTCTAACAACTGCACAGTTTACTTGTAAGATTCCCTGTTCCTTGCATGATGATCAAGTTCTTTTTTTTTTATGCTTTTCTTTGTTTACATTGATCTTTGGTGTTTGATGCCTAATCTATGTCTACAACCTCTTCTCAGTTTAAGTTACCCTTGACCCTCAACACTCTGGCCAGCTAGTCATCTTCCCAGTCTTTCAAATTTATCAAGAATTTTTTCAATCAGTGATCTAAATACCTGCAGTTTCCTCCCTTTGTCCCACGCATCCTCTCATTCATTTCCCTAGTTGTTATTTCCATTCTTCAGTTTGCAGGAAGACACCTCAGATATGATGTCATGATATATTCCAGCTCATTTGTAACCCCTCTGCCTAACTTTTATATTCTCTATAAAGGAACTCCAATTTCCCTCTCATAATGCCTAACAACTACGTTATTCAGTGAACATTGTTTACACATGGTATTGATAATGGACACCTTGTTTTCCATCTCTTCTTCTTCCTTCCTCAATGGGATCTCACTATATATCACATGCTGGCCTCAGCCTATGATCTCCCAGGCTCATCATCACAAATTCTGGGATTACAGGCATATATCAACATATCAGTTAGGAAACATCTTATTAAGCATCTCTTCAACCTTTTATACATGTATGAAACTTAAAACTAAACTAGTTGACATAAGTGATTGCTTTCAGATAACTAGAATGTAGAGAGCTGGACTGTCCAATATTATACACAATGACTACAGCTTTCTGAGACAGTTGTTTCCAAATCAAGTTATTTCACAGTGAAAATACCCACATTTCTTGCTTAGTAAGCAGCAGTGTTTCCCTATATAGGCTGGTAGTTTGTAGTTGTAAATGAAGAGCGTTTCAGATGAGTGTATTATAAAAGTTGTGACTCATTTTTTTCTAGTGACAAATGTTTTCTGTTCATGCAGACAGGGTATCACCCATTTGTGTTGTTTCAATTCTCATTCTTGCTACTATGTAATATTTACTCCTTTAAAACATTTCTTGGAAGAATAATCAAATTTCACTGGTATATCTACTTCTGTTAATAGAGAGATGTTATAACTCAGCTACATATTATATCAATAAATAGTTTGGAATTGAAAATGAGATTCTTTTGTGAACCAGTAATGATTTTATAACAAGATTCATTTTATTAAACCTATTTTGTCATCAGGAATACGGAAGTAGCCACTTTTCAATTCATACTAAAGATTAAGGTTAATGTCAATTAAGTGTTATACACCAGAAAAATGGGGAGCTGGACAGCTGGTTCAGTAATCAAGAGTTCAGTTTCCAGCATCCATGACAGGCAACTTACAACCTCCTGTAACTCCACACACAGACACATATATAAACACATAACTAAAAACAAAATTAAAAATCTAAAGGCTATGCACCAGAAATGTGTAATGAGAAGTTTTAATGTCACATTATTTTTCTATAACTTTTCCTACAATCTATTATAAAGCTCAACTTAAATATTTGAAAATTAAATAATTAAAACAAAATACACAAAATGAATAGATAAATACATAGAAAGCTATATCAGACAATTTGCTTGAAATTTCCAAATGCCAGCCTTCTTGCTTATAAAATTATGATGACTTTCTTTTAATAAAATGTTATAGAGAACTGCTAGTGTGGAAATGCATAAGAAGACCCCACCTTGTTCTCTGTGAGCCTGATAAAAAAGTGAATGGATCAATCCCGGTGATGATAAAAAACCAAGTCATAAATCCTAGTTGTATATATTACCTTAATTTGACAAGTAGTCACTTCAGAAAAATATGGAATTTCCAATTTTAAAGGAACAACTGATAAGTTAGCAATTGAAAATTTGTTGTTTTAGGCAAAAGAACTACATTCCACCGTTATTTTACTCCTTGAAAATGAAACTGAATGTATATGGGATTTGTTAAACCAAAGCAGGAGCATTCATCAGAACTCAGATATAATTAATGTATTAGTGAGGGAGAATTTTCTGCTTCCTTCTTTTCTTTTATCCCCTTAATTCTGTCTTAGGTTGGTCCCTATGCCAGATTGTTGTATGCTCTACAATTCTATATTCCTGCTTTTCTGGACTTAGAGAATTGCATCAGCTGTAATAGTCTCTCTTACAGGCAGATAAAGCTACAGAGGTGAGTTCCATGCTGACTAAGCTGCAGGGAGTGCTCCCAGTAGGCCCCCTTGGTAGCTACATCATAGTGACATTTCTGCCAATTACTCTTTAAATAACTGCATGAGGATCCTAATGGGCTCTTCCAGTGTGTGATATCAAAAGAAGAACTTGGCAAAAATCTAAAGTAATGTATTTTTGTGGACTTGAGGCAGTATAAATCTGTGGGTTTATATCTTATAACACTGTTATTAGTATCATCCTATCAAAATGAAACTCCCTGATTCCTGAAGGACATTTTTGTTTTGTTTTTTGTTGTTGTTGTTGTTGTTGTTGTTGTTGTTGTTATTGTTGTTGTTGTGAGATGAGGTTTCTCTGTATAACAGCCCTGGCTGACCTGAAACTCACTCTACAGACCAGACTGGCCTCAAACTCACAGAGATCTACCTGCCTCTGCCTCCCAAGTGCTGGCATTAAAGGTGCGTGCACCAACCACATCCAGACTCCTGAAGGATCTTAACATCATATTCCAAATGCAGCCATGTGGCACATGGACATGTTGATAGTCACTACCTTACAATGATACATTTGATTGCTTCCTTTTTAATAAAACTCTCTCTCTCTCTCTCTCTCTCTCTCTTTCTCTCTCTCTCTGTGTATGTGTGTATGTGTGTGTATGCGTATGTGTCTGTGTATGTATCTGTATCTGTGTGTGTGTGTGTGAGTGTGTGTGTGTGTGTGTGTGTCCATGTCTGTGTAATGTAAGTGTCTGTTGATGCATGGCATATGTGTGAAGGTCAGGGGACAACTTCCTGAAGTTGATTTTTTTCCTTCTTTTTCTGTCATACATCCCAGAGCTAGAACTCAGTTTACCAGCCTTACACAGCAAACGCCTTTACTCACTGAGCCAGTTTGCTGACCCTTGTTTTCATAGTTTTAATAGTTTTTTTAATCTTTTAAAAATATTTTTTATATAAGTCATTAAAAAACTTCTGGAAATATTCAATATTCTCCATAGTTAATCCCAAATAATTGTCATTTTCACCTAAAGTAGCTGCTGTCCATAGTTTCTAAGGAGAATGGCAAATTAAAACCATGTAAATGATGACACACGATAAGCATGATCTTTATGCGAAGCCACGATTTAATTAGAATGAACACGGAAGAAAAACTTTTTTCCAAAGTAGAACAATATCAAGCTTTGCAAAAATACTAAAGTAAGTGATATACATCCCTAAAGCACCAAGAAGTTCAGTGGAAGAAAATTACTATAGAATGAGCACGCATTATAGCCCCATGAAACAAGATCCCTCCCTGATGCTGGCTGATCTCTCTCGAAGTTAGAAGCATGAGGTTGCTTCAGCTACTCATGAATTTCTTCAGTAAGGACAACGCCAACCACCCAAGGAAGAGGAGTATCGTTGGAACCTGCCATATGTACAGCTTGTGGGCCTGTAGTAGTCAGACATGCAGCTAAAAGGCTGGCATCCATAGGTCAGGTTTCTCAGTGGTGGACAATCATAGGGAAGATAGCTCAGTGGTTGACGACCATAGGACAGGTAGCCTAAGGGTTGATAGCCATAAGACTGGTAACTTGGATAGAAGCAGCTCAAAGGTTGTCTACAGGATGTTGGACGGCCAATGCTGGAATTGCAGGAAGTGACAGGAAGGCAGCTGTTTCCTTCCTGGGATCCAGATATCCCTGAAGTAACTGGAGATCCGACTGAAGGGCTGCCAGTGTTCCTGATGCAGCTGGTTGATTGGCCGCTCCCATGTTCACCGCAGGGTTCGTGGCAGTTGTCACATGATGCATTGCAGCCTGGGCTACTAGTAGGAGAGCAAGGGGCATTTCTACACCTCATCTCAGTGGAGCAAAGACCAACGGGTGAGGTGGCAGGAACGTGACTAGAGTTCCTAGAAGAAGAACTGCAGACTTCTGAGTGGCAGTTATTAGACATGATAGCGACAGATAGATCGACAACCAGGCCTCGATTCAACTGCAGAGAACAAGTTGCTGAAGTGCGTTTGTTACCTGCTAGACTTCTTTATATACCCTGGGTGCTGGGTGTTGGTTCTGTCTATAGCCCATCCTCCTGGCATCTCATTAGAATATTATTTAGTTGCCTACTAAGCAATCCTCCCACTAACTCATAAAAGATACATCATCAGTGTCACATCTTTCAAATGACTGTCATTTCAAAGTCAATCTGGTCCTCCTCATCTAATTTCTAACTAGAAGCAATTTTCCTTTAACAGTCTTAACAGCTTTTTAAAATTACTGTTAAAAACCCACCAATGCCTCTATATAATTGGTGATAATTTACTTAAAGTCACTTACTAATAAAATAAAAAAGAATATATCTTAATGTTTAAAGTATTAATAACGTATTGAAGAAGTGATAAATAAAAGTGAGAAAATTGATCTCAGACTCATAATACTTCTTTGGAGAGTTAACCTGAATTTAAAACCCACACAACCACTGGGAAGCCTGATTTAGATATTGTTTTCCAGTGTATCTTTCCCAGTAAGGAATGGTGACCTGAAAATCCTAGGTAATTTTTATGAAGATCCACACCCAAAGAGTATGTGTCACTGTTCTGTCTTTTATTAGAATGAAACTGGAAGGTGTTAGCACATATATTTGACAGATGATGTGTACCAAGAAAGCCACATTTCCTTTGAGGCATGCCTATGTGAGTTTACAGAATGATACTGTAAATAAAAAGTGTACCTTATTTCTAGCCAGTTTTCCAAAGACTGTCTTCTTATACACAAAATATTTTTAAATAGCTCATGTTTTCCATATTGTTTATCAGAGAAAGGCAATTTAGTTTCTTTTTCTTGTTGGACATCTAGAGTCACAATGTATGGTTGGAAAGGAAGTGAAAATTCCTGGTCTAGTCTGCCAATCAAAATCATGTTTGTAGCTTAGTTACATTACTGTACCCTACCACTCAATCTAGGCCCCGCCATTTAGGTAAATGGCCTCTCTTAGTGTTCCTTAAAGAGCTTAAATTCAGGAGAGTGCTTGCTTACATCATATGCCTCTGGAAACATGTCCTTTTTTTTTTTTTTTTTTTTTTGGTTTTTCGAGACAGGGTTTCTCTGTAGTTTTGCGCCTTTCCTGGAACTCACTTTGTAGACCAGGCTGGCCTCAAACTCACAGTGATCCACCTGCCTCTGCCTCCCGAGTGCTGGGATTAAAGGCGTGCGCCCGGCTGGAAACATGTTCTTATTGGTACCTTTTGGGGTGGGAAAATAGTAGACCTTAGCTAGTTTTCTTAGTCTCTGTATTTTAGTTTTACCTTCCTGAAGCAACAACAGCCAACATTTTTGGCCAGAGAAAACATAACCAGACCTTGTACATTATCTACTATTCAATTATTATATTCTCAGATGCAACATTTTTAAGTTTTAATTCTTTCATATAAAAATACCATCACATTTCAAACAAGCTCACCAGTACCTTAGAATTTAATGAAAAAAACCTGGATGGAAAGTTTGGGCCATTATCTACCCAGGAAGTCCTCATTAGAGTTGGCTATAAGCTTGACCTGAAGCACAGCAATTCAATATAGTCAGCACTGAGCCTTGTTTCAGATATTTTCATAGATGGCTATGGTAAACATCACTATGAGGGCAAAAACTGTCCTCTTTTACTGAGGAAGAACATTCTTTTGCCATGAGAACACTCATAGCTAACTTTTCTTGTTAGAAATTCTGAAAGTCTCTCAGGGCTTACTCATTAGAATTTAGTAATTCTAAAGGCATCTTTTCTATTTGCAATACCAGGAAGCATCCATACTGGCATTGTGTTTACATCTGTTCTGGGTGTGTATTTCAACAGTCCCATTTATTTAAATCCTTTTAATACTGGGAAGACTATAAATACACATTTTATGATTCTTCAATAAACCAAAAATGGATTGAGTCAGGTTATAATTCTGTTTATTAAATAAATAGAGACAGCTAAGTAACAACATACCTTCCATTCCCTCCCTGCATTGGATCTTGGAGAATTTTTAAAATCATGTTTATTGTTTGAGAATTTCATACATGCATATCATGTGTTTTAATTAAGTCCAGTCCACAGTCTCCCCAATATGTACTCTAGTCTCCCCCGCTCCTTTATTGTCCCAACTCCAGGTGCTTTGTATTGAAACCTACTGACTCCATTCAGTGCTGCCTATGAACTCATGGATATAGGACGATCTACTGGATTATGTGTAGACACCCCCCCCCCCAACTGAACTCTTATTCTAACAGTAGCCATCGGTTTTCAACAGCTCCTCAACTAGAAGAGTGAGACATATTTTCTTTTTTTTTCTCCCAAGGGTCAACTGACTATTTAATCTAGAACACAGTTACTGCAAGCGGTACATATTTCCCAGTTCCATAAAGTTGTCTAATAAGCCACATATCAGCTAAATCCTCAGATGTGGGTTTCTCCCCATGAGATGTGGTTTTGCTTGCTCAATTTATCAGTAATTAAACAAACATGGAGCTTTGCTTAAACATGTTATATTGGATAGAGGATATCCTGGATTACCATACCCCATAGCTACATCCGCCATTGGAGACCCATGGCATAATTAGCTGGACATTACTGTTAATAAGATAAATTAATCCCTTCTGTCATTCACTGAGTACACAAGTGTATGCTTGATGGGGTAAATAATGGGAATTTATCTATGAGGTACTGTATTTTTAAATACTTGTATAGAAAAACTGTGTCCTGAATATCAAAGGAGGAGAAGTGTTACTACCTCTGCCCCCTGAACCCAGCATAAGTGAAACAGGAAACAAACCAACACAAACTCCTCATAGTTCTCATGGCCTCCTAAAGATCAGTCCACTTACATGGTGATTAATTTGTTTTGTGTACATCAATTGGGACAGATGTTGAAGTTTATGTAGAAGATTTGGTGGGGGTAGATTTACTTTTCTTTAGAATGAGAATTTTCAAGCTCTTAGAACCAAATTAAATTAAAAAAAGACTAGTGAAGAAGAAACACAGAGGCTGGTAAGAGAAAGGCACACACTTTGTATATTTCACCCTCCAGCTTTAACAACCTTGACAGTCAAGTAACATTACCTCTTTTAGGGGGAGGGCAATGGCATGCTACATATAGCCTCTGGGTAGATGGTTAGTGAGCAAGTAACAGCAGGAATAGCAGGCACATAGGGTCATAATTCCCAGAGGATCAGAAGAAACAAGATGGCATAGTTTTCCCAGGCTGTGGGGGTGGCGGGGATCACAGTCAGTGATAGCCAACAGTAAGAAGAACATACAGTTCTACCCCCCACAGCAGCCCTATTGGGATTTTTACACCATGAATTTGGAAAGCTAGTAGGTACTCCTATGAATGAATATATTGTTTCCCTTTATTTTTCTGTAAGAATGTAGTTTTTCTGTCTTAACTAGCCTTTCCCTGCACTGTCTGTTCTAGTGATGAGATTCACTGAGTTCCCCGCCTCAATCATTGTGGTTTCATTTATGTAAGTTTGATCTGGGCCTCTCTTTTTAATCTTTCATATCTCTATTTACCATGAATATGCTGACTCTGTGAGCATATAAGCACAGTTAACCTTACTGTTATAATGCTTTTCCTAAGTAGTTTTAGCAGTGAAATAATTTGTCCTCTGGTTTTGATTGACTTGTGTTTCTGTACAGTATGAGTCTTATTTCAGTGTTTCTTTGCATGCTTTGGAAACATCAATTGGATGCCAGATGCTGTTATTTAACATTTTGTCTGGGGCATATTTTTTGTGTTCTGATAAACATTCTCCAGCTTTGTTCTGGGGTAAAGGTGATTTACATGGAAACAGTTTGATCCTTTGGAGTGTTGCTTGCATGGAACATTAAGTGAAATTCAATCAGTACTTAATCTCTGATTATTTTTGCCTAAGCAAAACATCCCTTTGATTCCTCCGGCAATTTTCTGCCCTATCTGAAGGGAAACTACATGATTCCCAGACACTGAGCTATGAGTTTCTTTGATAATTGTGTCAGGCAGCTCTTCTCCAACTTCATGAGCTTCCTTCACCTGCGTGGATTGATCATTAAGCTGTCGAGAAGGCTTTGGTGAGCTTTGCAGATCCTTGCAACTCTCCCCACACCCATCTGCAACTCTCCAGGATGTGACCCTTCACCTCCCCTTTGCTGGAGAGCTTGAAAAGATCCATGCCTCCTGTACTTTCTTCAGTTTTATGATTGTTTCAACACACAAATTCACCTACTATTCCGTTTTGTCTAGAAGAAATCCAGATCAATTAATTTGAATCTCTACTTTCATATAGGCAAATACCTGTATGAGAAAGAAAACCAATTCATCCTATTATTGGAGATAATTGAATATAAGTCCCATACTTATAGCAACATTTCTTTTTAATACAAAGACATACTTTGTGCCCAATAATTACTATTTGCATTTTTAAGTCTCTTTTCCCAGTTATATTTGTGTGGAGAACAGTTTATAAGGATACTTTTAAAGGACAGTAAACCACTTTAAAGCCAATAAGCTCATTATTTTAACTTTTCTTATACAAATATATGCATATACATTTTTTTATTTATAAATTATTATTTTTTTCCTGTGGACTCTGAGAAAGACCTCAGCTAAAACCTTATGAGGTCAGCATAGTATATAAAGACTAACTCATAAGAAATCTACATTGGTTCACTAATTATGACCCGTATCAATACCAATATAAGCTACTACTAATAGAGGCAAATTAAATAAAAATTTATATTACTTTCATGAGCTTCCTATAAATCTGAAACAATTGTAAAACAAAATATTTAAATGTGGACAATGGACTAACATTTTGCTATTAACAAATAAAAAAGATTTGTTTATTTAGCATCTTTATCAGTTTCTCCAACTACGACTTAATAAGTTACAGTTTTCTACACTTTTGTGTTTTGCTTTTGCTTTGTTTTGATATAGCCAAGGCTGGGCTGAAATTTGCTATCTACCCAAGGTTGACTTTGAACTTCTGATCTTTCAGCTTCCAGTTCCCAGGTATTGGGATTACCGGTGTTGCAGCACCATGCCGAGTTTACATATGCACTAGGAAAGTACACTAACAACTAACCTGTATCCCCATCTGCTAAGCTACAATTCAATAATAATATGTTTCAACACCATCAAGCACTTTTCCATATTTCACCTTATCTTATTATTTAAGGAAAGTTTTTGAGACAGGAATCCAAGTTTATGGTGATATTTTATTTGTACTGAAATGTGATTTTATTTGTATGTTAATAAATAAAGTTGACTGGGAGTCAGAGCTTATAGCAAGCCATAGCAGAAGCCTGGCGGTGGTGGTGCACACCTTTAATCCTGATCACATGACAGGCAGATCTCTGTGTGTTCAAGGATACAGCCAGCATGGAGACACATGCCTTTAATCTCAATACCAACCATAGAGACCTAGAGGCCTGTATAGACAGGCAGTGTTGAGGAGGTCATGTGGTTGGGCTTACAACCAATAAGAAGGCAGAACAGAAAGTCAATAAAAAGACAGACACACAGGAAGTAGGCCTCTTTCAGAGGGGAAGAATGGCATGGGCAGGAAGGATAAGAAGGTGATTTTAAATCTCAGCTCTTAGCTACTGCTCAGACCTCTTGGGCTTTTAACTCTGCACTTGGCTCTGTGTTTCTTATTTAATAAGACTGTTACATCTACACAAGTTTGTTTTGTTTCTGTTTTATTTTTGTCATTGCTTTTAACTATTTTCTCCAAAGTAAAGATTCCTTTTAAACTCTACTCTTTCAAGTCACAGAGTCTGTAAGAAGTGGAGCTGAGTCCATTACCCAGCTATTTGACATCTTATCTTGTATTTCTTGGTGTCTCCCTTAAGGAAAACAATGTCAGTGCTGAAGATGGCTCAGTTGTTAGGTTTCCTGAGGCCAACTGCCATTTCCATCCTCAGGGCCACAGGGTGGAAGGAGGGGACAGAATCCTGTATATGGGCAACAGCATTTCATGGTCTGGATCCTACATGTAGAGTGAGCTATGTACTAGCACATACGTATTAATTGTTTATTCTCAGTCTTTTTAAGAAAGTTTTTAGACTTGTTTCCTTTTGTTTAATGTGTATGGGTGTTTTACCTACTTGGATATCTGTGCCTAGTACCTTTGGTGCTAGAAAGGGGGTTGGATGCCCTCAAACTGGAGTTGCAGATGGTTATGAGCCATGGTGTGGTGTGCTGAGGATTGAACCTGGGTCCTCTGAATGAGCAACACGTTCACTTAACCCCTGAGCTGTCCTCTCTAGCCCACGCTTTTACTATGGATGCACACGACTAGCTGCTTCAAGTGTCTGCTGTCTTGACCTCCTCCACCACGACAGACTGTGCCCTGGAGCTGTGAGTCAAATGAATCCTTTATCCCTTGAGTGACTTCTGCCCAGGGATTTTAACACAACAATGGAAAATAAAACTGAGACATTGAGTGAGCACAGTTCCCTTCGTGGGAGAAAACGCCACAAATTTACCAGAAGTATCAAAACAAAAACCATCAAAAGACATACATGTAGACCTCGAGAATGCACACTTATCAGGAGTGGAGAAAAAAATCTGTTCTTCATATGCTGGAAGGCATGCGAACAAAACTTAAGGTAGACACTAGGCTGTCCTGCAAAAATTTTTAACTACTGGTACAAAAGAGAAATATTTCCATAAGGAAGATTTAAATTTATTGTATTATACTCGATTGCTTAAGGCCATTTTAATACAAGTATAAATTGTACTAGGAGTGTCTTTCTCCCACACACATCACTACCCTTCCAACTGGGGTCCTTCCCCCCTGCCATGTATCCCCTTAGCTCCTGAGAGATTAAAATGTGATACATAGCAAGCCATTCTAGTATTAAACCCAAATTCTATATTGATTCTGCTTAACTAAGGAATTATTAGAACATAAATTCTACGTACTCCAAAGAGAATGCAAGCTTTAGAACACACCCCCCACCCCTGGCCCAGGTGTGTAACCCAGAGCTTTAAAGGTGCAGGGCAATTAGGTTAGCATTGGTTAGCACTGCTAGTCACATTGCCAATGGCTACATCAGGAGACATAGATCAAAGGGAAGCCACTTTTACACGTGTAATGTATGGGCTAGAAGACCCGGAAGCACGCACTGAAGGAAAGGGAGCTCTTAATTGGGAACGTTGGGCATCTGGTGTAGGATGATGGGCAGACTGAACTGGAACACGGGGAGCAGCAGGAACAAAGTGAGCTCTTGACGGGATCTGGAAGAGGTCCAGCAAAAGGTTACATGGCTGCTTGGCCCATGCTGCCCAGCTGGCAGCTGGCAGATTCACCACAGTCCTCCGGGCAGCAATCCAAGACCACGACAAACAAGTACTGAATAAACTGGTATCCCATCTTTGGGTACAGAGATCAGGACAAAGAGCGACACAGAGACTCGGAGTTAGTGGTAATCCCAGAAAGCTTGTCGCCATAGACAGAGAAGGAGGGGCTGAAAGACCTGAGGTTAAAAACACAAGCTTCCAAAGATTTGAAGACATTTCCCCAAATGTGATTAGTGCTTTCTGGCTGAACTGACCACTTCCAGGCATTCTGTGCACACCTTTATTTCTGTGTTAAAGTGTTTGTTGTACCTGCAGTATCCCTTGCTAGACATCCAGGTGTCAGTGAGAATGCCCTACAATCTCCTCGTAGCCAAATACTGTTTTACTCTAGTTATTGACATGTAAGCAGAAGGGTTGTAACCAGTAGTGTTCTGGGACCATAATTAATTAAAATAGAATTCCTTAGCTGACCCTGCTATCCCAAGCCTGAAAAGGAGGCTGAGGCAGGACATGACAAGTCCAAAGCCTGCCTGGTCTACAGAGTTTATAGCCAGCCTGAGTGACTTAGTGAGAACCTGTTTGCACTTGTTTCTTGCTAAATGCTGTGAACAAGTACCCTGTAGAAAGCAATTTAAGGGAGATTTATTTTGCTTGCCAGTTCCAGGATACCTCCTGTCATAGTAGGGGATGCTGGCAGGATCATGAGGCAGCTTTTCATATTGCATCCGATTATAAAGCAGAGGGACATGGATGCTGCTGTTCAGTGACCTATCCATCCTATTCAGGACTCGGACAAGGAAATGGTGTTGCCCACATACTCTGTTCTTCTTATCTCAATTAACCCAGTCAAGAAACTACCCCAAAGACATGCCCAGAGACTAACTGAATCTAGATAACTGCTCCCAGAAATGCCCAGAGACTGACTGAATCTAGATAACTTCTCACAGACATGCCCAGAGACTGACTGAATCTAGATAACTCTGCACAGGCATGCCCAGAGACTGACTGAATCTAGATAATTCTGCACAGGAATGCCCAGAGACTAACTGAATCTAGACAATTTTGCATAGGCATGCCCAGAGACTGACTGAATCTAGATAACTCCTCACAGACATGCCTAGAAACTGAATGAATCTAGATAACTAACTCCTCACAGACATGCCTAGAAACTGAATGAATCTAGATTATTCCACACAGGCATGCCATGAGGCTCCTTTCCTAGATGACTCTAAGCCTTGTCTAGTTGATGATACAAGCAAGCATGCATCTCCAATAAAAAAAGGTGAAAGGAAAGGCTGCAGGACTTGATGGATGGTTCAGTGGGCAAAACTGTTTGCTCCACAGCCTGGTAACTTGAGTTTGATCCCCAGACCCCATGACAAACAGGCAAAGCTGACTCTCAAAGGTTGTCTTCTGACTTCTGCTTGTACACTATGGTGCATTTGTGCCCACATTCACATGGCAAACCTGTTGACCTGCTGAGCCAACACCTTTTTCTGCGATTGTTTAGTGCTTCAGTTTCTGTAAACGTTACTGCTGCCCTAGTTGGCTTTCAGCACTAGGGATCATTCCTTGGGCTTCACGTGTGTCAGCTAAAGACTTGACTACTGGGCTACATCTATTGCCCTAGTCTTTGTATCTTGATTGTAAAATTTTTAAATCATTTCTTAAATACCTCCTTTATAAAAAGAGGCATCTATCCAAGAACTCCAAAAGGAAATGAACATTTTCAGAAAGGATTTTTCATTGTCAAGACATATGTTGTTTCGAAAACAACATCGAAATTTTATGAAAAACAATGTAGCACATACATGTGCCTATCAGTTAGTGGTTCACACTCACCCAGTTTTAATTGGATCCGACAAGTCAATTTACTTTGAGGATGTGTCTATGAAGCACAGTACAGAATACACTGGATAAGAAAATTTGGATTTCACATTCCCAAACTCTTGGATTACGAGATATATATATATATATATATATATATATATATATATATATATATATATATATATATATATATATGTATGTATGTATATATATATGTATATATATATACACATATATATGTGTATATATATATATATATATGGCATTGCATTCTGAACGATATTACAGATGGAAATTGTTTTTCCTTGGCATTTCTTATGAAACTGTATAAATATTTTATTTTACAGACAATACCCATTCTTCCTATCAAACTCACTGTCACATTTCGGGAAGAGTTTCAAGAGGAGCACATTGTGTGGAAACGTCAGTGCTTTGCTACTGTATGCAAAGCTCTGGCATGCTGGTACTTGCAAACTGACTATTCAGAAACTGAAAGGATCCAGAGAATAGATGCCTATGCAAATGTGCTGTATTGGCCTGTAGAACAGTGTTCAATGTTTAACGGACATTCAAAACTGCTTTCTGAATAAATTGCACAGAATGAATATGTTTGTATATTCAATTTTAAACAAAAGTATCACGCGTTTTACCAATGTACTTTCAGGCTCTACCTCTAAGGGGCTTTTTTTTTGTGTGTAGTTGTTATTTTTCTGTTCAAACCTCCCAGCCTTTTCTTCTTTTTCAGTATAAGAATGTGCATAGGTATTGTTTAGAAAGCTTTGTACTTCCTGCATTCTTTCCATAAGGAACTGAGCAAGGATGGGATGCTAGTTGTTAACTTCATACTGAGATTCTTCCAGCAAGATACTTTAAGGAGTTCGCTTGCTTCCTGTGCTTCAAGGCCCTGTTTCATTCTAATAATGATGAGAGTGATAGAGAGCAGGTTGCTCTATAGGAGAGAAGACAGCAGGTGTGCTTTAACATGCAGTTCACCCAGCAGTTGTTGAAGCTCTGTAACCAGCCTGTAGGACTATGTTACAGGTATGTCTTGAAGGCAATTGCCACCCCGGAGATGTAGTTCAAACTGAACTGATAATATCTGGTATTTTTCAACCAATAAGAATTTCATAAAGAAAATGTAAAGGTTTTTTTTTTTTCTGTTGTAATGAGGAATGAGGGCTCATCAATATAACTCTACACAGGAACAGGAGTTGTACTTGGTGTGTGCTTGTCACAACTTTGTCTGTGCTCTTTCTTTTCCATCATATTTAGGTCTGACAGTAGTCCACTTATATTGGGACTTATACTGGGATAAAGAATAGAATATGTAATGTCAAAACCAACACTTCAGGGTAGAGGCAGCAAAATGTTGTTTTGGAGGGTGTTCTCTAAATCTGCCTTTGGAATTATTGATCTTAAATAGCTAGACATAGCCTAATTGCACCACGGAAGGTGTTACAAGTCCTCTTTACTAATAAAATGTAACTTCTTTGGGTCATGGAAAATTTTAGATTTTCAGTGTTTTAGATCATTTTAGATTTCAGTGTTTTCCATAGAGCTACCATCTAAGGTTGGTAGAAAACCTGGTTGATTCTCCTTCCTAGAGAGTGACCCATATTGAAATCACTATTATTAATTTTTTAAATAATTGATGAGATGTAGGCAGAGAACACAATGTGTTATTTCAGAATTCTTTCAAGAAACGCTAGTATCTAGACTTTGGATGAGAAGAAAATAAGATAATAGAAGAAGAAATTCAAAGGTAAAGTCTGTGATCCTTCAAACTCTCTAAGTTAATGCCTGTGGCCCACTAATTATGATCAAAGAGACACATCACACAAATTAGTGGGCGGACCCTATGAGTTCCCATGAGTGCTGTCTTTATTTCTATACATTAATGAATAGCTGTTTTCTATGATTATTGAGTGTTTCCTGTTTAAAGGGTCATGTTTCATACTGCCATGTAATTTCCCATATATGTTATGATAGAGTTTGTCAGTATTGCCGTACTTAAGTCAACACCTGGTATAGCTAATAGAACATTTGTTGATGTGTGTAATTTAGAGGGCTTCACAGTCTACTGTGTTCTTCAGGCAAGCATTAAATAATGATACAGTACCAACAATTTACTTTAAGTACATTAATTTAACATGAGGGTTTAAGAAATTTACTATGCAGGGTTGTAGAGGTCACTGGTATAAAACTTAAATTAAGTACGATAAAAATAGATTTGTGTTCTTCTGACACTGAAATGTCAAACTTCGGTTTAAACAACTATGTATCAAATGTCCATTTGCAGCCCTGTTCCTCTGCGCTCAAGTGAGGGACCTTTATCACACTGATATGTTTGACGCTGTATTTGACACTGTTAGAGATGGCCTTGCTTTCAGTCCACGCTTGTAGCGTGTAAAATTTGAGAGTTCTGTGGCAGTTCGTTCTGTGGTCTCTCATTTGCAGTATTTTCAGTGCATGGTTCCTTTTATATGTGTCATATGCTCACTAAACTTAACGCGCTTGATATTCTGGAGGCTTGGATGTCACAGAAAGGACAGTCACCTCTTAGAAAAACATCTGTCTTCCAGAATATAAAAATACTACAGTATGCATGTAACATAGACACTTTCATTAATATAGAGGAATGTTGTCTAATTATTTATGTTCATAAAGGCAATTGATAGATACCTCAGAGGATAAGCAACTGTGGGCTTTTAAATAGACTTTTAGTTTAATGCCAGGCATATCTTTCAACACAAATTAGATTAAAAGGAGGAAACAGCATGTTTTTGTTTCAGTATACTATCCAAACTTTGAACATTTTGTTTTCTCAATAGAAACAGAGAAATATTCCTGGTGAACATGTCAGCAATAATTAATATCAACTAATGGCATATCCTTATTCATTAGGAAAATGCACTAATTTCTTACTAAAATAGTAGTGAACTCAGTTTAAAAAACTGGAAACATTCTAATAAGTTGAAAGAAGTAAAATACCTGGACATTGAACAAGATGTAGAAAATATTTAAGAACTGCCAGGGCAAATGTGTCAGAACTTTCAAAATTAAGAATATAGTTTTAAATTTCATGTGAAGCTTACAAAGTTTTGCTTTCATATCCCTTGCAAGCTTGGTGATTTGCTTACTGTCACACTATAAGCAAGGCCTTTGCAAGGTATTATATGGATAGTTTGTATTGAAAGCTATTAAATATTATTATCTGATTTGACATATTTTGTATTTTGCAAGCAAAAAGTTCTGTAATTCCTTACGGAAATGTGTGTGACAGTTCCATATATTATATCCTACCCATGACCTCCCACCTACATTTCTATCTCTGTGACTTCAAGAATTATACACTAATCAGATTAGTGAATACCATAACTATCATCATAAAGTCTTTATCCTGGAAGCAGATGCAGAGATCCATGGTCGGGTGCCAGACCGAGCTCTAGGAGTCCAATCAATGAGAGAGAGGAGGTATTCCATGAGCAAGTGGCATTGAAATTATGATGGGAAAACGTACAGAGATAGCCATCCAAACTAGTGGAAACTCATAAACTGTGGACAAATAGCTGTGAAGCTGCCATGGGACTGGACTAGGCCCTCTGGATAGGCGAGACAGTCGTTTAGTTTGAACTGTTTAGGGGGGCCCCAGGCAGTGGGATAGGGATCTGTCCCTGTTGCATGAGCTGGCTTTTTAGAGCCCAATGCCTATGGTGGAACACTTTGTGTAGTCTTGGTGCAGGGGGGAGGGGCTTGAACCTGCCTCAACTGAATGTACCAGGCTCTGCTGACTCCCCATGGGAGATCTTGCCTTGGAGGATGTGGGAATGGAGGGTGGGTTGGGGAGGAAGGTTGGGGAGTATGAGGAGGGAGGAGGGAGGAGAGGGGGATCTGTGGTTGGTATGTAAAAGGAAGAGACAATTTCTTAATAATAAAAAAGAAAAAACATTTAAAAAAATTTACACATTACACTTTCTTGTTGTGTGTTGGTGAGATCAAAGAGTGAACTTTTTGAAAGTTTGAACTGAAAATTTGAACTATGCCACCCCATGTTTCTATTCAGCCAGGAAATAAATGGATAAATTAGAGCAACAGATTCCATTAAAGCCTCTAGAAAAGAATTTTGTTGCTTATCTCTGCTCACCTGATGACAGTTATAAAAAGAAAGGGCAGAAGAAAGAAAAAGAAATGAAGAGAAGAAAGCACAGATGAGGTACCCAACCTCCCCCTTCTATCAGTCATTCTCCTCTTTTAATCTGAAGTCCAAATCTGTAGTAATTCCCAAAAGACACTTCTTAGTGAATGGTGAATAAATCTCAAACACTATACTTTCAAGCTCTTCTAATTGAAGAGCTGGTCTACCTATGTTTATGGACTTTGAGTGTATTTTTGCTTTTTTTTTTTTATCTCAGCAAGATGCTATGATTTACAGCAAGTCTCCATGGAATCTTCATCCCTAATTAGAGGCCCATCTGGCTGAGTTTACTCCATTTTTGGAAAATCACCAATGCTTACTACACACATTTCAGATGTACCTGACGGGGATGACCCTGCTGTTGGCTACAGGATCTGATACACTGAACACACTGGGCAAGATCTCTGGCACTATTCTCCTCTCTCCTTTCCCTCCTGCTGTATCTGCCTCATTTCACCCTGTATCATCCTCAAGTTCCTGCACTTGACCTTGGTCTCTGTGCCCAGAACATGCGAGCGCAGTTAACCCCAGGCTATTATCTTTGAATCCTATAAGCACAATTCAGTTGTCAGTTTATACATACATTTTCTTTTATTGAAAATACATTTTTTTCATATAATATATCCTGATGACAGTTTCCCCTTCCTTTTCTCCTCCCAATTCCTCTCCCCGTCTGCTCCCACCTAGGTCCAAACCTTTCTGTGTCTCATTTCAAAACAAACAAGGCTTTTAAGGAATAATAATAGAATAAAATAGAATAGAATAAGATAAAACAAAACAAACACATGGGAATAAGACAAAATAAACAGAAGGTAAAGATTCCAAGAAAAGGCACAAGAAACCGATACAAACACGGATACTCACTCACTGTGCTTCACGCACTCAGGAACCCCATAGAAACACAAAGCAAGAAGGCATATATATATATACAAAATGTCTATAGGGTGAAAAAGAGAAAACAAAAAGATGAATAAAAATAAAATCTAAAAAAGATAGAATTTAAAAAACAAAACAAACAAAACCTGACACCATATTATGAGACAAGGAATTCTCAAAATGAACTTTGAGTTGGCAGTTTTCTATTGAGTATCTACTGTGGGGCATGCATTCTACCCTTAAGGGTAGTGCCTTTCCCCAATGGGACTCTGAGGTAGAAAACTAAATTTTTGTTTGCGAGCGTTTATCAACTGGAAATAGCTTCTGGGTGAGGGCTGGGGGCATGTGTCCACGTCTTTCAGTTCTAGGCCCCTGGGTGGTTCAGAACCCGGCAGCCCTGTGTGTGATGCCTCAGTCTCTGTGATTTCACATGTGCCATGGTGCTGTTCTTGTTTCCTTGGCATCCTCCATCTCCTCTGGATCTTAGCACTCTATCTGCCTCCTCTCCCCTGGGGTTACCTGAACCCTGAGGGAGGCATTTGATGGAAACATCCTGTTTAGCTCTGAGTATTCCAAGGTGGTTCTCTCTCTCTCTCTCTCTCTCTCTCTCTCTCTCTCTCTCTCTCTCTCTCTCTCTCTCTCTCTCTCTCTCTCTCTCTCTCTCTCTCTCTCCTCTCTCTCTCTCTCCCTCTCTCCATAGTATCTGTGAGTCTCTGTATTTGTTCCCATCTCCAGCAATAAAACTAACTGGGGGCCGGGTGGTGGTGGCGCAGGCCTTTAATCCCAGCACTCGGGAGGTAGAGCCAGGCAGATCTCTGTGAGTTTGAGGCCAGCCTGGGCTACCAAGTGAGTTCCAGGAAAGGCGCAAAGCTACACAGAGAAACCCTGTCTCGAAAAACCAAAAAACAAACAAACAAACAAACAAACAAACAAAAAAACAAAACTAACTGAGAAGTGTTCTTTCTGTTTCTATTTTGTGGAATACTTTGAGGAGTATTAGAATTAATTCTTCTTTGAAAGTCTGGTAGAATTCTGCACTAAAACCACCTGACCCTGTTTTTGTTTGTTGGTTGGTTTGTCTTTCTTTCTTTCTTTCTTTCTTTCTTTCTTTCTTTCTTTCTTTCTTTCTTTCTTTCTTTTTTTTGTTGAGAGACCTTTAATTACTGTTTCTTTTCTATAGGGACTATAGAACTCTTTAAACTGCTTATTTGTCTGGATTCATTTAACTTTGGTAAGTTGTATGTATCTGGAAAGTTATCTTTTTCTTTCTTTTCTTTTCTTTTTAAGACTTTCCAATTTGCTGAAGTACAGATTTAAAGTATGTCCTTATGATTCTCTGGATTTCCCAGCATCTGTTGTTATATCTCCTTTTCTGCCTCTAATTTTGTTAATTTGGACATTCTCTCAGCCTTTTAATTTGGATAAGGATTTATCAATCTAATTGATTTTCTCAAATAACCAGCTCTTTTTTTATTCTTTGTGTTTGTTGTTGTTGTTTTTATTTTATTTTATTGATTTCATCCCCAAATTTGATTATTTCTTGCCATTTACTCTTTTTAGGTATAATTTCTTCTTTTTACTCTAGAGCTTTCAGGTGTGCTGTTAAGTTACTAGTATGTGCTCTCTCTATTTTTTATTATTTTACTTAATTTTTTTATTTTATATACCAACCACTGTTCACTCTCCCTCCCCTTCTCCCCTCCCCCCACATCTCCACCCCCATTTCACCCCCCTTTCACTCCTCATAGGGAGTAAGGCCTCCCTTGGGTAGTCAACACAGGCCGGCATACCAAGTTGTGGCAGGACTAAACTGCTCTCCCTGGCATCAAGGCTGAGTAAGGCATCCCACCATAAGGAATAGGTTCTAAAAAGCCAGTTCATGTACCTAGGATAGTATTATGCAAACTAGATGCCCCTCAATGGAAGAATGAATAAAGAAAATGTGGTACATTTACACAATGGAGTATTACATAGCAGCAAAAAACCATGACATCATGAAATTTGCAGGCAAATGGATGGAACTAGAAAAAAATCATCCTGAGTGAGGTGACCCAGACCCAGAAGGACAAACACGGTATGTACTCTCACAAGTGGATATTAGATGCAAAGCAAAGGATAACCAGGCTACCATCCACAACCCCGGAGAAGCTGGGTAAAGAGGAGGACCCTAAGGGGGACACGCATGGAGGGCCCCAGGAAGGAGAAATGGTTAAGACCTCCTAGGTAAACTGGGAGTGGGGGTAGAGAGGAGGAGACAGAGGGTGGGAACATGAGGGATTGAGATGGCTGAGTTTGGGGAGGGAGAGAGAGGAAGACATCAAGATGAAAGAGACATCTTGACAGAGTGAGCCAGTATGGGATTAGGGAGAAACCTGGTGCCAGGGAAATGCCCAGAGCCCACAAGGATGTCTATTTTCTTATATAGGTGCTAGATTCTATGAATTTGTCTCTTACACCCACCTTCACTGTGTCTGATATGGTTGGGTATGTTGTGTATTCATCTTCACTCAATTCTAGGGAGTCTTTGATTTCTTTCTTAATTTCTGTCTTGACCAATTTTCTTTCAGTAGTGAGTTGTTCAGTTTCCAAGAGTTTGTAGGCTTTCTGCTGCTGTTGATATACAGCTTTAAACCATGGTGGTAAGATAGGATACAGGAAGTTATTGCCATTTTCCGATATCTGTTGAGTCTTACATTGTGTCTGAGTATGTGGTCAGATTTGAAGAAAGTTCCATAAGATGCTGAAGAGAAGGTACATTCTTATATTCTTGGGTGAAATGTTCTATAAATATCTGTTAGCTCCATGTCTTAGTTTGGGTTTTTATTTCTGTGAAGAGACACCATGACCATGGCAACTCTTATAAAGAAAACATTTTATTGTGGTGACTTGCTTACAGATTTAGAGATTCAGTCCATTATCATCATAACAGATATCATGGATAACATGCAGGCAGACACGGTACTGGAGCTGAGAGTACTGTAATCCTCCCTGTAAAAAATAAAAAAGCAGATCACATACTTCCAACATATACTGGTACAGGATATACATAACTGTTCCAAAACGTATGGAAGGCAGCATAGTGAGGAAATACTAAACCAAAGCAAGACCAAAACCCAACTGGGCAAACTCCAGACTCTGCATCCTCATGTAGAAACACTCTTCAGATCTCCAACTCTGTTCAACTTTGTTGAATGCAGCATGCTTCTTTCTCTTGGGCTCATTCCACTCCCTGTTAGCAGTTCTCCTCCACAAGTATTCCATTACTCTGGCTTCTCTAACATTTTGGGTTTTCCAAGGCAATCCAGGCTTCAACTTTACAGCTTCATGTAAAGGTTTCTCTACTAGGTCTCCATTCAGGGACACTCCTGCCACATGCTTGGTCTCAGCGGCTTTCTTTAGGTGCAGAGGCAAATTCCATAACCTGTTTTTTTCTATCCTCAAGTCTAAAGCCAGAACCACGGTGGCTGAAGCATCCAAGTTCTGCTGCTTACTGGGGCTGGAACAGGACCCCCTTGTTCAGTTACACATTCATGAGCTTTCTGTCTTTCAGTGCCTAACTAGGCTGTCCTTGAACTTGCTCTTTAGACCAGGATGACCTCAAACTCACAGATCCATCAGCCCCTGCCTTCCCAGTGCTGGGATTAATGGTGTGCTCGGCTACACTGGGTTCTAAGCTTTGCTTTAGGTCCTTTTCACATGTTGGAAATTTAGCTGGTTGGAATCTTGCCCTGAGATCACCACTCCCTTTATTCCCTTTCTTAATTTATCTCCTTGAACATAGGATTTAGCTCTATTCCACTTCCTGGTGCTCTCTTTCTCCTCAAAATTTATGTTTTGTAATTTACCCTGCTCAGTTTGTTTCTTTTCACTTAAAATCTTCATTAGAGTTACTACTAAAAACCACATAACAGAGTCTAACCTAGGCTGTTTTGAGATTTCTTCTGCCAACAGAATTAATAAAAAAAAAACTCTTCATTTTAGCCTCAGGAAGACTCTTCAGACAGGGGCCCAAAGCGGCCACTTTCTTCACCAAAACCTGACAAGAACAATCCCTCGGCAACATACTAAAAGTCTTCTTCTTTGCAACCTCTTGATCCAGCCCCTCACAGTTCAAATCACATTCAGCATCACTGTCTTCCATGCTCCTACTAGTATGTCTGTCCCATTAAGAAGTGCTTTAAGCATTCTACTGCTTTCATAACCCAAAGTCCATATTACTCCAAACAGTATTATGGTCAGTCCTATTGCAATAATACCCCAGTCCCTGGAACCAATTTCTATCTTAGTTTGTGTTTTTTTTTTTTTTTTTTTGTTTTTTTTTTGGTTTTTCGAGACAGGGTTTCTCTGTGTAGCTTTGCGCCTTTCCTGGAACTCACTTGGTAGTCCAGGCTGGCCTCGAACTCACAGAGATCCACCTGGCTCTGCCTCCCGAGTGCTGGGATTAAAGGCGTGCGCCACCACCGCCCGGCTAGTTTGTGTTTTTAATTGCTGTGGAATGATGTCTTGACCATGGCAACTCTTATAAAGAAAACATTTAATTGGGTGGCTTGATTACTGTTTTAGAGGTTCAGTCCATTATCATCATGATGGGGAACATGACAGTATGCAGGCAGATGTGTATTGGAGCTGAGAGTGCTACATCCTGTAGGCAACAGGAAGTCAGGTGTCTGTCACACTGAGGGAAGTTTGAACAAAAGAGACCTCAAAGCACTTTTCCCAACAAGGCCACATCCCCTAATAGTGCCACTCACTTTGTGGGCCATTTTCTTTAAAACCACCACAGTCCATTGGGATTATAACATCAGTTAGCTCCAGCATTTCTTTATTTAGATGATTTCTGGATGACCTATCTACCAGTGAAAGTAAAGGAAGTGATGTATTGATGGTTCCCAATATCTTAAATCATGTGTGAGGTTCAACACATGATTTAAGCTGTAGTAGTAGTAGTGTTTCTTTTTTTTTTTTTTTTGGTTTTTCGAGACAGGGTTTCTCTGTGTAGAACTCACAGAGATCCGCCTGGCTCTGCCTATTCTGCCTGCATGTGTCCCTGCAGGCCAGAAGAGGGCACCAGATCTCATTACAGATGGTTGTGAGCCACCATGTGTTTCTTTTATCAACTTGAGTGTTGATCATTTTTAACATAGTTTATATTGATATGGCTTGTACATAGACTACATTTTAAAAATATTATATATCCTTCAACTGATATGCCATGTTGGTGTTTGAGGGCTACACATGGTGCCAGAGCCATGGTGGTCTGGGTGGCCTGCACTGCCACCTTGGGCAATGGTGACATCCAGATCCAGCTGCTGCCAAGAAAAATGTCTGGTTCCATAGTCCTGCAGCAGCTGGGGTCTATGCTAATGCCTGTAGCCCATGGCACCTCAGGGGACCATGGGAACCATTCTTGATGAATCAGAGGGCCATGCTGAGCAGGCCCACCCTTCGCTGGCTATGGGGGAGCTAGCCCTGCCCTTTGCTGGACACTACAGCAAGAGAACTGGGAGGTGAGCAGACTTAGGGTTTATGATGTGAATTTCCCAAAGATTCAGTAAAGAAATTGTGATAAATAGTAAAAAAAAAAAAAAAGAAAGAAAGAAAGAATTTGAACACCAAAAGTGTTCTCAGTTTACTGTATCTTCTATTGTCAGATTCCTTTCACTGAGACCATTTTCTAGCATTTTGATTTTGTGTTATTTAACTTTTATGTGCATATAAAATTACCATAATATGGCATTAGGTATATGTTTCAAATTTATTCATAATCCTATGATCAAGAACACCAAAAATTACTAGACTAAATAGAATGAAAGTGTGTATGTGTGTATAAGAGAGACACAGAGAGAGAGACAGAGATTTATAACATCACATAGTACTTTAAATTTCAAAATGACCATGGAAGGTTTTATTTTCTCCAACTATGGTAATTGGAAGTGTTTCTGGGTATAGTAGTCTGGGCTGGCATCTCTCATCTCTAAGATTCTTCAGGACACCTGCCCAGTCCCTTCTGGCTTCTAGAGTCTCCATTGAGAAGTCAGATGTTATTCTAATAGGTCTGCTTTATATGTAACTTAGCCTTTTCTGCCTTGTGGCTTTTAATATTCTTTCTTTGTTCTGTGCATTTAGTGCTTTAATTATTATGTTTCAAGGGGAATTTTTTTTCTGGTTCAGTGTATTTGTTGTTCTGTGGACTTCTTGTCCTTTGATAGGCATCTCCTTATTTCGGTTAGGGGAATTTTCTTCTATGGTTTTTATTGAAAATATTTTCTGTGCCTCTGACCTGAGTATCTTCTCCTTCCTCTATCCCTATTATTTTTAAAATTTCTTTTTTTCATACTGTCCTAGATTTTCGGGATGTTTTGTTCCTGGAGATTTTTGGATTAGACTTTTTCTCTCACTGAGGTATCCATTTCTTCTATCATGTCTTTAATGCCTGAGATTATCTCTTCCATCTCTTGTATTCTGTTGGTGATGCTTACCTCTGAGATTCCTATTCTAGTTTCTAGATCTTTCATTTCCAGATTTCCCTGAGTTTGGGTTTTCTTTATTGATTCTGTTTCTACTTTCAGTCTTAGAGGTTTTATTTATTTATTTATTTCTGCAGTTTGTGTTTTCATAGATTTATTTAAGAGATTTTTCATTTCTTCTTTAAGAACCTCTATCATATTCATAAAGGATGTTTTAAGGTATTTTTCTTATGCTTCAGCTATCTTGTAATATTTAGGGTAGAGTTACTGGCCTCAAGGGGAGACATATTGTCTTGGTTGTTATTGATTGTGTTTTTACACTGACATCTAGGCATCTGGATTGTGGATGATTGTAATCCTAGGTGTTGATTTCTGGTCTTGTTTTTGTTGGGTCAGTGTTTTGTTCCTTGGTTTTTGTTGCCCTCTCTGGTTTTTAGGAGGCATTGGTGCCTGTGTGTTTCCCAGTAAGGGATTCTTGGATCTTGCCAGGTGTGACCAGTGGCCCTGGGAGTTCCAGATACAAAGTGTTTTTAGGTTTCAGAAACTGACACTTAGGAATGAGGATGTGCTGGTGGGGACAAAGGAGTTCACAGGAGGGAGGAAAGCAGAGTATACCACCAAGATACGTTTAGTTCCCTAGAAATGGGAGTAGAGAGTAAGGAGAGGTCACAGCAGGTAAATCTGCTACAGAGCTGGGGATGAGATTGGGGCTTTGGATTTGGAGGACATAAGGGGGAAAGAAATCTGAAGCTTGCCTACCTGCTGCTTCGTTGGCCTAATTGCTTCTCTGGCAGCTTGATTGGCAGGTTCCCAGGGAATGCCTGCTGGAGATGGGGCCTGGGACAACAAATAAGTGTGGGGGAAGGTTGGAGGAGAAGATCTGTCTGATCTGCTGGAGACAGGGGCAGAGTAGAAGAGGAGGCCACAGCAGATGGTCTGCTACAGAGCTGGGGGTGAGTCTAGGGGATGGATTTGGAGGAGAGGAGGGAGAGGTGAAATCTGCAGTCAGTCTCCCTGCTTCTTTCAGTTGTCAGTTTTTAATGACAGGAAACCTCTGACTTTCTTAAAGTAATCACATCTTTCTGTTATAACATCCCTCACTCCCTCTGTACTACTTAAAACACTCGTATCATTATGTTTTTTTTATCAGTATTTACCATTTTTTTTCTAAACTCCTCTATGATTGAACTGTTTACTATTATATTCCTAGCACCCACAAGAGAGCTTGGCATGAAGCAAGAATCTCTTGTTTACTTAGCAATTTAGCATGCTGAAATAATTTCAAAGTACACAACTATATTAATCAGATGAAACAGTGACACACTGCGTATGTTTTCAGTCTGAACAGTGTATCTTTTAAAATAGACTTTCCTGACTATTTCAGGAAGCAGAGTCCAGCAAAGCAATGTAATGATTTGAATGAGAATGTGATGAATAATAATAAGATCGGGCCAGAGAGAGAGTTCAGTGGTCAAGAAGACTGTATGCTCTTCCAGAGGACCAGAAATTGATTCTCAACACCCATGTGGTGGTGGCTCAGAACCACATTTCACTCTAGTTCCAAGGGACCCAAGGTCTTTTCTTACCTCTGTGCCTACCAGACATGTGCCCTATGCAAAAACTCAATAATACACATAAAATAATATAAAATACATTTATATAAAAAGAATGAGACAACAAGAAAGCATTTAATTAAATAAATATTACCACATTTATTTGAAATATTTTCTTGTAGTTGTAATTTCACATGTACTTGCTTTGAAGAGGAGGATTTCACTCTGATTTCTGGAGTTTGAAATGCTATATTCATCTCATGTTCTGTTAGTTATTGTTGTTTTTATTTTCATTTATCAAGGTGTATACACTCTCTGAGATTTCAGAATTTGTGGTCTGGTGGGTTTTGTTTCAATTTGAAAGCTCTTAGCCAATATTACTTAATTATGTCTTTCTTTTTCTTATTTCCAGTGTGCTGTGAGCTTCCTTTCTTCATGCTATTCCATGCTCAGCCTGTAGTGATTTCTTGAAAGTATTATGTTTATGTTCTTACCAGTTATGAGTTTAGCAGCTTTTGCTCAAGGAAAATCAAGGAAACAGACTATTGGTTCACATAACAAGTTGGAAGAATGTCAAAGGCTTCTTAGTGAAAAAAAAATGCATGACATGTGCTTTGGGAAGACACTTTATAATTTCATTTTGAAATTTAAAAACAGGTAAGATGAGAACAAGGACCAGTATCACGATAATATTTCCATCTTTAGTGCAGAATAGACTATGTGTTCTAGATCACCTCATCTCATTTTGAAATGATGTTAAAAGTAAGCTCTCCAACCATATCAACAACAGCTGCATGTCTGCCTTACAGGCAGACTGAGCTTTGTGAAGGTCAGGTGTCAGGAAATTGCCAGGACAATATTCAAAAACTGAAGGTGCAGATGCCATCAACTCAAAAAACCCAGCAGGTGGGAGAAATTACTGATTTACAGTGGACTTTACAACACCACCATCAGGAACATGATAGGAACTGTTCTGTCATTCTGGAGCTGGGGCTATAATACAATGGTAGAACTTTTACCTCACATACAGGGGTGTTTTAGGTGCACAGTCAACATTGCAAAATAAATAAATATTAATAAATAAACAAAAGTTGTAATAGGAAGAACCCCCCTTCTGTGTCAGTCCTGGGAAATTTATAGGTAGGATAAGAACTGTGAAATCAAAGCACATCCCTTGTCTGGGAGAAAAGACTGCTAAGTTAGTTTCTGGTCCTCAGTATTTACGGGGCCAAGTTTCTCTGGGAAGATATGGCCAAGAGTGTAGACATGCTCTGTGACCTCAAAATTAAGCCTTAGACTTTTAATGGACACATGTCCTTGGCCTGTTATCTCTCAAGTAGTTCTTAGTATCTTAAACATCCAGTCTTACTGCAACTTGTTATATCATGTTTTGTTGATATCCATGGGAGACCTGCCCTTTCCTGAACAGAAATGGAGGAAGAGTGGATTGGGGAGAGTGGGAACAGGGGGTGGGGGAGGGGGAGGACTGAGAGGAGAGGAGGGAGGGGAAACTGTGGCCAGGATGTAAAATGAATAAATAAGTAAATAAATAAATAAATAAGTCTTTCATTGAATTCCCATCTCTTTGTCTTGCCTAATTTTTTTTTTTATCATAGCTCTGAAAACACCCATGAGAGTAATTTTAAATCCCTTTCTGATAGTTCTAGCATCCATGTCACACTTGAGTCTGATTTTGATGCTTCCTCTTTCTTCTTTTAAAAGAATTTTTGCATTTGAAGACAGTCATTTCCAGTATCTCAAAAAGATCAACATTCACATGTTTGTAGTTTAGCTTTACCTAATTAACGAGATTTAACTAAGGTTTATCCTGTAGTGTATGACTTCTGGCAAACTCCGATAATTCGTATTCGATTTTTTTTCATATCTCTGTCTCTTTTGCCCGACATACCAAGACTCTGTGAGTGTTCAATAGCTTTTAGCTGTTGCTTAAGTCTAAGGTTAACGAGTGAATTTGGATTGTTTTTGTGATATTCCCAGCAAACAGAGAAGGGCAAACTATTCTTGATAGTGGTATATATATATATATATAAAATGGGGATGATTATTTTAAAAGAGTACATGGATGAGTCATCATCATATGTTAGACATGAGTGCAGGAGCATGGTGTTTGCAATACTGAGCAGAAGGGAATAAACGCAGAGAAGCAGGAAGGACACGGGTCACAAAGGAAGCACTCATCATGTCTTATGGGATGACATCAAAGGAAGCAACATAGGCTAAAGCGAAAGCTTATTGTTGGATTTGCAACTGAAGAACATTCTGGAGGAGGTGTGTGTGAAAGGGAAAATTCAGTAGTCATCTTGAGAGAACCCCCCCCCCCTCCCCGGCCCCTGTCTCCTCTAAAGGTATGTGCTGACCAGCAGTTTTAGAACTGACCAGAAGCTGAACTTATGGGAAGATGAGAAGATAAGGCTGAAACAATAAATCTATATATCCTGGTCTTGGCAAAACAGGATATGGGGAGTAATGGGCTCAACTGACAAGAAGTTGAACTCATGAGAAAATAAGACTGGAACAAGAAAACTGAATGTGTATATCCTGGGTTCAACAAAAGCAGGACATAGGGAGTAAAAATGTATGCCTCTATAGATACCCTGAATCCTGTTAGCCATTAGTAACCTCATGCTTATAGTTTTGTCAGTAACTTAAAAGAACTACCTCACCTCTAGCCCCCTCATCCAATCCCAAGTTGCATATAAAACTTTCCTATATAAAACCCTTCAAGTCAATGCTCGGGGCTGTCCTCCTCCAACCCGCTGTCGGATGTTGGATGTGGACCAAGCCCAAGCTTGCTTGTTATTAATAAACCCCTTCATGTTTTGCATCGGATATTGGCTCTGCGGTGGTCTTGCTTGGGGGTCTTGTGACGTGGGCACATGTGCACTAGAAGTTAGAGGTAAGAGATTACCGTTGAGCTCCCCTTTAGACCATAACTTACACCAAGGTCATTTGGCCCCTCATATCTGTCTGAAGTCATTATACTCCTAAAATGCTAAACCATTGCCCAGGTGTCAGATAGGAGCACATGGCAGAGCATCACCTGGCAAGTATTTGAGGATGCTCATTTTTGTGTTTGCATGAAGTAATGAAAGATAAATCAATGCACTGGATTATTAATTTGGAAAGTCTCATTTATTATAATATGGATCATATTAGGAACATAGTCCTCCCACTTGAAAAACATTAAGTGGCCAGAGATTTTACATGAAGGAAAGATAAAAGCAAGTCACAATGAGAAAGGAAGTTTGCATTAACTCAGACAGTGCTAACAAGAAAAAGCAACTGATACTCAGACAGAAGCAAAAACAGAGAGTTGCAGTTTTAATCCTGGCTCCTCATCGTTGTTGTTCACTGGAACAAGGAGGCTACTGCCCTCCTTGTGCCGAGCAAGATGGACGACAAGTGCCAAACACACGGGTCCCTGGTTGGCAACTACCAGAGACAGGCCTCAGAGGTCTGAAGCTGTTTGACACAATGTGAATGGTTTGAGGGCCATAAGACATACAACCCGAAGGCCTGCATCCATAAGGGACAATGCTCAGGGGTCGGCAGCTGCTGGATACACAGGGGAGTGGGCGATAGCCACCAGACACACAGCCCACAGGCTGGCAGTTGTTGAAGAACGGACTCACTGGCCGGTAGCTGCTAGACACATAGCTCACAGGCCTGCAGGATGCTGGGAGGCAGACACCAGAGATGACAGAAGCAGGAAGATAGCCAGAGCCCTGGCAGGGTCTGGGCACATAGTATGCTGAAGTGCAACAAGAGTTTTCATAGCTGCTGGCTTCATGGCTGGCTGGCTGGCCACTGGAAGGTTCTTCAAAGGTCTCAGGGCAGTTGTCCATGAACCAGGTATGATCTTGGCAGTTGCTGGGTACGCAGAAGACCTCTCCGCAGTCCATGTTTGTAGAACAGAGGGCAATTGAAGGGGTGGCTGGGATATGGCAGGAATTTCTGAGTGATCCTGAGTTGCAGTTTCCAGAGCAGTTGTTACGGCTAGCCATGATGAGCGTCGGAGAGCGTTGGCGGTCTAAGAGAAGACGTGAGAAGCTCGGTGTGATTCTGACACTCATTCGTCTTTTCCCTTTATATAGTCTCAGAGAGTGGCAGTTCTGTATACAGACTCATCTTCCTTGTTGTCAGAGGCTGCATCTGAACTCTATTATACCCAGGAAGTCGGGCTCCTACCTCTCATAAAACTGGATGATCTCTGCAATACCTTCCATCGATTGAGTATAACTATAAATCAGTGTGACTGGATTTTAATAGGGGCCTTGGTAAAGTTATACCAACCCAAACAGACACTTTAGAAGGCTATGGACTCACTCTAGCTCTAATCACTGGTGCACAAACATTTTTCTTAGCGTTCTCTTTTGGAATTGCCTCTGAAAGTTGAAGCAAACTACTCTGAATAATGACAAGTTATACATAACTCACTGAGAAGTAAATTCCATTCTTTTTGTACATTGACAAAAAAAATTCTAGGAAGCAAAAGGTTTGGAAAGAAACTAAAAAATTTTCAACTTTTATGATCAAAAGAATTTTAAAGGCCATGCTGTGAAAGACTCCTGTGTGTTTTCCTTGATTTCAACCTCTGAACATAAAATGATTTCCCCTGAAAATATGTTATTTCAGAAAATGAGTGCTTGCTTCATTAATTTCTGTAAATGAATAAACAGTCATTGAGATTGTATTTTGTCTGTGATACTTGTGAATATAGGTAATGAGGTCGAGTTCAGTTAAAATGATGAATTCCAGATTGAACAAGGGCAAATACACAGAATTCTAAAAAGAAGCCTGGACAAAATGGCATTTATCATGAATTCAACAGGCTGTATGTGTTTCAATGTTATTCATACTACCACTGAGAAATATCTTTCTGGATAAAAAAAAAAGTCTATTATGATGACCATGACAGTATTGTGTTTTATTTCCCATATTACATCTGGTCACAATTTTCAAAAAGGACTGCCTGTATTAATTGGCACAAATAATGACAGAATACATACAAACTTTCCCTAGGTTTGAGCACTTTGAAGGCTGCTTAGGAACTTGTATGTCTCTACAAACTTGTTTTAAATGCATGAAAATGGCCAGCCCCCACTATTCCACTGCGTTTTTTCACCCACCGGCATATCCAGTAGCTCCAGCGGCTATTTTAATGGGAATTTAAATTATCTGTCGAATCTCAATTCCATCCCCTTTGGCTAAAAATTCAATTTAAATCACAGCACTTTCTTCTATTTTAATGTTCAATGGTCATGGCCACACTTATCAAGTCTCCCTATGCCCAGGAGAGTAGCAAATATGAACTAGTGTGCAGGTTTCTCTACAGCAATACAGGTCTCTTTTACCAGAAGGGTTATGTGTGACGATGAAGTCATATAGACTCCGAGGTCTTATACACCTATGATAAATTTATCTCAGAACATGACATCAGAGGCTATTAGTCTTGGATGGTTTGTGCCTGATGTGATTAAGGAACCCCATCCTAGGACCTCATCACTGGATATTCTGTACACAGTGGTTAGCATCTTCTACAATCTTGGACACATATGCTGAGTATCATTAGTAATAGGGACATTCACATTTAGGTGAATGTTTATCAAATTTATGTTTGGATGCATTTTACATGTGCTGATCTCTAAAATAACCAAGAGCCAAGCCTGTGTTATCAGTGTGTCACCAAGGTGTATATGCGTGCATGGGTTCCATATGCATCCTATGTATACATGGGTGCTTTTTTTCCTAAACGGAAGTGTTATGGAATTAGGAGTAATGAGCATTTAGTCAGCACTTACTCCATAACATACCTGATGGCATAGACATACAGATGGCTGCTGACAATTCATCCTTATAATTTTAGAAGACAAAATTTTACTGTTTCAAGTATTCATATCCAAAATATAGAACATTAGAGTAATAGACATAAAGAAAAGCATATTAAACAAAAATTCCTTATATCTCCAAACATTTTATTCCCACAATCTAATATGGCATCATACAGAAATGAATTGATACTATCATCTAATAACTGTATAAATCTGGGCATTAGTTAATTTATGTGTCTTCTGTCAATGTCAGTACCACTTTTACCTATAAATATTTATACAAAATCCCACAGACTTTCAGAAAACACAGAGTCCTGAAAGTGATTCCTATAGACTGAATGATGCTATTTCATATTGGCTATGTTACTATAAGGTTTTATTTGGCCCAAGTAAGGCTCCCATAACTTACAGATAGACAAGTTCATATGACCCTAGTTCCAAAGAGTCCAAGAAAAGGAGAAACCATGTAGTCCCCAAGATTAATCCACATTTGTGGCTTTATAGTCAATGAATCAGGGACCTTACCACTCTTACTTTACAGAGAATATTATGAATATTTCTGTCTTGGACAAACAATCCTCATAACATTCAACAATGAAGGTTTGCCGATAAGTGACACACATTCATTGTTTTATCCATTTGTTAGTTTAGAAAATGTTTATCAAGAATCCAAGATATATACCACAGAATGAGAGAAGCAGTAATACAAGATAAAAGTGATTCTTTTCCCAGGTAGACTTCTTTGGTGGACCAGCCACAGCAGTGTTTAATAAGCCCCATCAGTGATGTACAGAGAAGGCAAGTGGAATCTACTAAGCTTGCTAAAAATTAACATATTCTACTAATTTTTATGGATAGAAAGAAATGACATGGGAATCTGGAAAACAGAGAAACCATTCATCAGTAGAAAAAGACACAAACACTGGAAGAAAATTGACAACACAATTCTTTCAGTGGAAGTTTCCAATAGTGTCACTAAATTTAGATTGGCTTGCTGGATGTCTTAGTGTCATTAGGGAATGAATTAACGTTCTGTTCTAAAGAAATAACCAAGCATTTGTTTTCAGAAAATGATGCTAATAGTAAAGTGTGTTTTCACATCTCCAAGATCATGTATTTCATCCATCTTCTGATTCTGGAGTCCGTGCTGTCATCTACATTGTATTTTGTGAATTCCTTATTACCATCCTTAATTCTTAGCCCCACTGTCTCCTGTTTTACCTGAATGTTGTGCTTAGAATTACATTCCCAAAGTTAGTTATGTCATGAAACTCTCCCCCAAACTATCACAATTTCCAGTTGCCCATATACAGCAAGCCAGGCACTTGGCCCACCCTGCTCTGCTTCCATTGAGTTTCATAGACATTCTTGCTTTGCCTGTTCATGTCTACACTCACATCACTTCATCTTTCCATGTCTTCTGCCGGATTGACATTCCCATCCAGCCCTTGGGAAAAACTACAATTTTATTGATCTCGACTTTAAGTAATTTAACTACTTTTTCATAATTACTTCACAGGCTGTTCCTGCCAAACTAGATTTCTCTAGTCTTTAACACCATGTAATTACCATTACTTAGCATCACTTAAACCTCTTACCAACTGTGTTGGCCAACTTCCTGCTGCCTGTGTCTATTTACTTTTTTCCCTCTGTTGTGTGCATGCTATCTCTCTCTCCCAACGAGCATAGGCAGCTACTTTGTAAGCAAAGCTTTTCTCATCTTATTTCCCAACTGTAATATGGGACTCAACGTGGCTACCACTTACTGTGACCTTCCTGTCATTATCACATACCAGACACTATTTCATATGTTTTACAGGTATTACTTAATTTAATCCTCATCACATCCTTACTTGAGTAGGCATGATCACTATGGGGAGCCTAGTCTATCATTAGTAAATATTCCTAATAAGCATCATAGCAATCACAAAATATGCCCTTGGTTTTCTTCATCAAATGAAAGTTAACATTTACTTATTCAATAATCTCTCTCATGTACTTTTTTTTTTTTTACCCATTCTCTATATATACCTGAAAACTTAGCTTACTGAAAATGTAAAGAGTTTGAAAACAGGACAAAGGTGTCTTCCTGTTTTGAGAAACTTATATTCACATCATGAATATGCACTCCCCTTTCCCTAAATCCACCTGTCTCTACCTCTGACTCTCTTCTTCTCTCTCCTGTCCTCATTAACACACATGCTTAAATCTTTATTGAAACTGTTACTTGAGAAACTTCAGTTTGCTTTAAAAAAAAAAACACTGTAAGAAGGCAAGAAGGCTTCATATGCTTTGTAATGATTCTCATATGCATGTTCTAATATTTTTTGCTACTAGTCACCCTAGTTTGGCTTAGGGAAGCATAACATGACCTAAATGAAACACCTCCTGAACTGTGTCATGTATAAAATCACTGAACTGCAGTCCATTACATAGTTAACCTCCTACCCAGCAATACAGAATTTGGAGTCAGTTTGTCTGGACATAATATAGTAATAACTAAATTTTTGCTGTGCTGTGCATATTAAGTATTAAAATACATATGTATTTAATTTACATAAATATATCATATATTTATATAAAATTAGTTTATACAAACTATGGTAGAATTTCACACCTTCATATCTTCTTCCTTCACATGCACTAATAAACTCTACATGATATAAAAAAATGCTCCATTTAAATCAACACTTCCTCTCATAATTTATTAAAGACATGAAACATAGAGGTATCTATTTTTTTCCATTCTTATGATTAAGTCCTTGAACTGTGTTCTTTTGTCTGCATTAGGTCTTTGAACTATTCCTTCATTTACCTATATGTTGATATATTAAATGTAAAAGACTTTTATTTAAACATTTCTCGGTTTTTCTGAGCTAAAACTGAGCAATAGAAACTGTATGTTTACATGCATATGGTTAAAGTTTACAAATATGATGGTCTTTTACTACACATATGCATTATTGTGAAGCCACAATAGCAGTCAAACAAATTACATTCCTATCACTTCTCACAGTTAACATTTTTGTTTCTTTTCAAAAAACTGTGTATTAGGAATTTCATAGATGTAGACAATGTGTTGTGATCATCTCACCCCTATTTTCACTTGCAGGTCTCCCAAAACTCTCTCATAATGCCCCCCAACCTCATGTCCTCTTTTTGTTTGTCTTATTATGCCCAATTAGAAATGTCTGCATGTTCATAAGTGTGGAGCCATCCACTGAAGCACAGACAATCTATGGTGACTCCCCAAAGAGAAATGATGCTCCCCACCCCAGCTGCCATCAGCTGCCAAGATTTACTTATGTGAACACTTACAATCTATTCATTTGATGAATTTTAACTATACTATACAACACTGTTAAATGATGTCTCCATGGTATATGTCATATCTACAAGCTCACTATGACTACATAAAAGAAACTTGTTTTTTCACCAAAGGGGTCAAGATCATGATGAGGAAACCCACAGAGACAGCTGACCCAAGCTAGTTGGAGCTCACTGACTCTGGACTGACAGCTGGGGGAACTTGCATGGGACCAAACTAGGTCCATTGAATGTGGGTGACAGTTGTGTGGCTTGAGCAGTCTATGGGGCCACTAGCAGTGGGATCAAGATTCATCCCTAGGGCATGAAATGGCTTTTTGGAGCCTATTCCCTTTGGTGGGATATCTTGCTCAGCCTCAATACAGGGGGGAGGGGCTTTGTCCTGCCTCAACTTGATGTGCCAGACTTTATTGACTCCCCATAGGAGGCCTTACCCTCTCTGAGGAGTGGATGGGGTGGGGGATGGGAGGGAGGTGGGAGAGAATGGGAGAAGGGGAGGGAGGGGAAAGGTAGAGGGTGAGCAGGAGGAGGGGAGGGAGGAGGAACTGTGGTTGGTATATAAAATGCAAAAAATAATCTTTTAAATAAAAAATATTTTAGAGAGAGAGAGAATTAATTCCTTTTTAATCACAGTCAGGCCTCCTAGCCAAGTGACTTTAAATCAAGCCCAAAAGATGGGAGAAGACACAGAAGGAGTTTATCTTTTCCTGGAGAGTGAAACCCAGGATCCTGGTGATCCTGGGCAATGAGTTTAAAAGTATGTACCCATTTCATTTAAGACTCTTATGGATATTAAACAGGCTTGTACTCAAAATAAAAAAAAAAAGCAAAAAGGAAACTTGTTTTTTCAGTAATCTACCAGTGATAAGGCATTTTGATTGGAGAATTTAATCCATTTATACTTGAAGCAATTATCAATAACAAAAGACTATTTACATCTTGCTGTTTTCTTACTTAATTTCTTTTTTCTCCTTTGTAATCTTCACTATTGAGTTAATATTATTTTCATGGCAATATACCTTGGTTTGTTTTCTCTTTGTGAGTTCACCACAGAATCTTTTCATGGAGGGAATCACCATGATGATTTCATAAAATATCTCATGGTTATAAACACCTATTTAAGGTGATAGTAACAACTATATTAAAGTCTTCATTGATATAACAAACTACCTGACACCTGACAAGAAACAACTTAGAGGGAAAAGAGGAGCTGATTTTGTCTTACAGTTTGAGAGTATACAACCCATCATGTTTGGTAAGGCACAGAGCAGGTGGAGGAAGCCGCTGATCATATTAGGTCTCCAGCAGAATACACAGAGAAAATAGAGTTAGGATTGGTGTCGCAAACCTGGAAGCCTGAGGTCATCGGTCTTCAGCTTCCCCATTTTGGTGACAGGTTCTCTTGTTTATCCCTACATATCCCACAGGGGTAATAAGATTTAAGAGGCACATTACCATGTCTAGCGTGGCATCAATATTGGGGTTTTGACAAGTAAAAGCTGCTTTGGAAGAGTCAGAGAACCTTGCAAAATGCTTAGTCAAATTTGAGGGAATTTCACCAGAACCAATAGTGCTCATGTTAACTAATCTGAGACAGTATATGGCCCTTCAATTTATTGTCTGTTAATAAGAAGGGATTGAGGAGATGATTAAAATTCAATTCCTAAGGAAGAGGTACAAAGACAGCTGAAAAACAAAGTCCAGAATCAGTAGGGATCTCTGCTTTAATCTAATAGTCAGCTTTTAGTTTGACACCTCAAACTGCTAATAAAAAGGTTTAACTGGGTGAGTAGAGTTTCCTCTGAGATGATTACAGAGATCTCTCTGCATATGTGCTGATCTCAAAGTACAGAAGATTCATCATTGATATAAACGGGGTCTAGTTACATTGTTAGAACTTTATCTTGGGTCTTGTGAAGGTAAGGAAGTGGGGTGTTCCTTTCTGTGAAGGATGGAAGGGGACTGGCAGTCCATCTCTCAGTTCAGTCCTTGAAATTTTCGGGCATATTCCCTCAATTAGTTTGGGAAACTTTAGTAGCAGTTATGTTGAAACTGGGCGACTGATTTTTCTGCACAATGAGGTACTATGTGCTCCAGAAAAAGGTCAAAACAAACAACAAAAATGCTTCGTGTTATGTGTGTCTGCAGCCTGATACACTCCAAAGGAACAAACCTTCTTCTTTTTGAGTCCATTCAATATTCTCTGGCATAAATATTTAAGATGTTGTTAATGACTATGGGACATCAGGTGGACTAGAAATATGAGTTCTTAACAGGTTCTTAAAACCTGGGGAAGAAAATCTTGCCTCCCCCTCGCCCGCTTCCCCTCTCCTTCCCTTCTCTCTCTTCTCTCTCTTTACCTCTTGCTCCTGCATTAGGGCACTAGCTACTGTAAGAAGATGATGTAGAATATTAACCCTCTGTCTACTGAGAACATAGGAGCTTATCTTCAAATACGCTGGGTGATTTCAAGGAAAGAGGCATGCAGAACTTGTGTTATTTGGTATAAGTGCAAAAATAAGCAAACCAAGGAAGAGCATTGGGTTGCTTGGAATTCCATACAATTTCATTAGTTTTAGCAGAGATCGAAAGGAAGACCAGAAGGTGAACTCGTGGAAAGCCCATGGAGCCAATTCAGAACTTTTTTGTCCTCAGCACTATGTGCCCATATTTGCTCACCAGTAAGTTGCAAAGGGGGTTCTCCTGGTGGCAAAAAGCTACATATCAAGAAGTAACAGTGCCTCTTGGGACCCTTTGAGCTACAACTCACTTGGATGATTTTTGCTGAATTGAACCTTTGGCAAACAGAGGCAGTCTCTGTCTGTTGGATGATACTGGAGTTCTCATTATAGTGGCTTTATTGAGTGCTGTCTGAGAGTTCATGAATGGATTGAGTACAATCTACTGAGGGCAGATTCTGAGCAGTCACTGGGCTGGAACATAGAGACATTCATCAAAGCAGTGCAGGGGAGAGTCAATGATTGGACGCTGTTGGGGAAAATCCTTAACAGGAGGCACTTGCGTTCCTTTCTCTAGGGCAGACTCACCAATTCCTTCTATTTTGAATTATCTTTTCAACCATGATTGTGGAGCAAATAGAACAATACATACAGTGTTTTCTCTGGGGAAAATGCCAACCATACCTACAGCCTATTATCACATCCATTGGCCAGAGCTTAGAAGCTCAGAGCTTTTGTAAAACAAGACAGTGTGAACGCAGCTGCCACCTGGCCCTGTGAGAACTGGAGCTCATGGAACTGAGGCAAATGCTAACTCCCTGACTTCTGTTGCTGCCATGAATAATAACCATCTCTGTCTCTGACCTGAGTGTCTCCTGTCTGTTGCTAGCATTTGCGATACTGTAATGGGTTAACTTGTTACCATGGAGATGGGGTAACATCTCTGACTTTTCACAGTTCTCAAAGTCCCTTCCCACAAACTGTTGCTTGCCAGCTGAAATTATGAGACAGCAGTCTCATCATTATAAGTACTTATTTTTGCTATTTTTTGACAAGCATTTAATAAGAAACAGAAATACAAGTAGTGATGCAATAGTTAGAGTAATGTGTAAATAAAATGAACAAATTATGAAGAGATAGCTAGTAATAACAATTCAAGTTATAAAGAAACATGATGCCATCTTAAAAATACATCTGGGAGGCTTAAAGGGCATTGACAGGAAAGGCCAAAGGAAAGGGAACAAGTGCAAACCACAGTTTGCTTAACAAATAATCTTAAAGTTGAGACACAGAGCAATAAACAAGCTGGTGAAATATATCTTTTCACCTATATATACATATATATGCTCACATATATAGTGTAGTGTAGTGTGTGTGTGTGTGTGTGTGTGTGTGTGTGTGTGTGTGTGTGTACCTGTGCCTGTGTATATGCAGAAGCCAGAGAAGCGTATCTGATGACCCACACTATCACTTTCCATCTAATTCCTTTGAAGAAGGGTCTCTCACTGAACCTGGAGCCAGGCTGGCAGTCAGCAAGCCCCAGTGATTCTGTTTCCTCCATGCCTCCCAACTCCCCACTATCCAGCACACAGTGGTACTAGGATTACAAGTGTGTGTGTGTGTGTGTGTGTGTGTGTGTGTGTGTGTGTGTGTGTGTGTGTATACACCTGATTTTTTTTTTTTTTTTTTTGGTTTTTCGAGACAGGGTTTCTCTGTGTAGCTTTGCGCCTTTTCCTGGAACTCACTTGGTAGCCCAGGCTGGCCTTGAACTCACAGAGATCCGCCTGGCTCTGCCTCCCGAGTGCTGGGATTAAAGGCGTGCGCCACCACCGCCCGGCTATACACCTGATTTTATGTGGTGCGTGGTGAAGGTTTGGACTTGGGTCCTCATGGTTGTGTAGCAAGTGCTCTTACCCAATGTCTCACCTCCCCAGAACCCCACATCTGATTTTTCTTTAACGCAATCTTCAGAACATAATCTTTCATGAGATTTACCACCTCCTTTAGTGATGCCAGCAAGCAAACTTTACATACTTTATTTAGAAGCGTGAGGGATTTTTAAAAAAGCAATGGAAGTCAAGGCAAACATGGCTGAGTAGGTAGTTATGTTGTCAATATGCAAACAGAGTCCACTAGAGGTCAGCAGCTGCTAACTCCCAGTCAAGCATAAGAAGTGAGTGTACAATCCACAACTGACCACTGTGGGATCCTGGAACATCCATTGTTATCTGTTCAAGAAGCCCAGGACTTTGAGCACAGGTTTCCAAGTGGCAAGATCTAAAGACTTAGGAAGAAAATGCTGAGGGCAATTCTGTAGACAAATCACAGAGTCAGGTAGGGAAAATTTCATAAAGGCTGAGCATACTGTCTGCTGGTTGGCAGCTGGCAATTCCCTTCTGGTGTCTTGGCAATCATTCAGGAGCTGGATTCTCTGCCATGGCTGCTGCTGGCTTTGCAGAGGGGACTTCCGAAGCTCCTGTGGAGGAAAGGGCTATTTAGAGGACATGACAGAAATATGGCAGTAACCCTGAGGGAATGACAGTGTTTTCAGATAAGCACTTATTGAAAGACAAGATGACTTTAGTTAAGAAAAGTTCCTCCCCTGAGTGAGTGCTAGCCCCTTTTCTATTCTGTGACCTCAAGAAATGTTAGCGATGGGTGTTATAATCCTATGAAGGTGATGAATCATTTAGATGGCAGGGATGATAACTACTTACTGGCATGTGAAAGTACTTGCTGCATCTCTGAAATAAAGAACCAACGGTTTTCTTACATTTATAAAAATAATATTCCAACTTACATTAAGGGATATTTAAAATTCTGTGAATGAAAATATGTTTATTACACAAGTATATTCACTTAAGTCACATTTATGATCTAATAAAGATTATTTTATCTCTCCTCTAGAGCTGTTAGTATACATGTAGGTTTCATTAAAGATTTTGTGGTTAACACATTTTTAAAAGAAGCTCATCATGAATGACAATGTGAGGCACAACCAAGGGAACGTTGGAATGAGAGTCATATGCGTGAGTTCTAGCTCTGACTCTCTTGGGAATGAGCTGAAACGGACTTGAGTCTGTCACTTAGTGTTGGCGGGTATATTTGTTCATCTCTAGTGAGTGAGGCTCACTGAAGATAGAAGTGAGGCCACATATAAAGAAAACATCAGAATAATCAACTGATCTTGGAGACACTTAATCCTGACTGGACATCTCTCAGGGTGAAATATAGCTTTGGCTAGTGTTTGTCCTCACAGAAAAGTTCAATGGCCCACAGTGCAGAATATTGTTTTTTGATTGCTTAGCATTCCATTTGCAGCTTCAGGGTCCCAGAGCACTGGCCCCAAATTAGAATTCCCTCAGGACTAGTCTCAAGATCAATGCTTTGATCTCTACATTCATTCACTACAGGAAATTAAACCAGAGTCCTGGGGACCAAGCTACCATCAGCTATAGCCTTCGGGACATGGGAAACCAGGAGCAGACCTACTTTAGACATCCTACTGAACAAAGAAGCCTGGATAATGGAAATCACCTTGATACCTGTTTCTATTCTCTCAGAAAAATATATTCTTTCCAAGGCAACAGACGCTCTAACAGTAACACCTGGCTACTAAGTAACACTTAGAATTATGACAGGCCTTAACCGAGTCTTGCTGTAAAACTAACCATCTCATAAGTGTGTTATAATATGGCATGTAAACATCAATTGAGCAAAAATTTGCAATTTATTTTACTCTGTGCTATAATTTAGCAAAATATGAGACCTAGGGAAGTAAGTTTGTTCTTGACGGTGTTCACACACACTATGAAATTAGTCCTATAGGATAGAGTATAAAAATAATAAGTACATGCACTTCACGTCAAGAGGACAAAAAAAGAACAAAATAAAACAAAACAAAACAACAACAAAAAAACCAGCAACCATGGGTGATCCTGAGATCACTTCTTACACAGTTTGAAAGGGAGTTTGTAATCCAGGTTTTCCACTGCACAGTCATTGTAAGTAAGGAGGAAGCCAGTGTCTCTGAATAGGGACAACTTGGTACATCCCAAGGACTACTGTTATCAGCTTGCCTTTGATTTTCAATCTTCTTTTCTCATTATCTTTGTCAATTAGTAGGTATTGACCTCTTGCAGGAGCGTTGACCCCATATTTGAAGCAGTACTGTATTGAGTAATGGAAGAATAGGAACTAGCTTAACTATTCACCCTTGAGATTTCTTTGTTCTTATGTGCAGAGGCAACAACATTGGCTTTGCCTTGGGCTCCAAGGAACAGCTCTCTTTGAGTCTTATTAGTGAGTTTGCTTCCACAAAACGAGAGAAAGTTTTATTAAAATGTCAAGCAAATTGCTTACAACTATGTTACAACAGAAAGGTTTCTTTTTAATGTAGTTTTATATGTTTACTATACCTGCACCTGTGAGCCTATGGTGCAGTGTATCCCTTTTCAGGGTCAAAGGGAGACAGGGCAATGAAGAGTGTACCACTCTTGTCACCTTCAAGGTATCACTTCAAAAGGCTTAGTAACAGTTGCTCTATGTTGGTTGTTCCTGAAATATTCTTTTTTAGTTAACTATTTTACATGCAAGTAGAAAAATTGGAAACATTTTACATGAAAGAATTACAAGCTGTGGGTGTGAATGGGATTTCTGAATATCCAGAGGAAAAAGAGTAAGAACAAGCTGTGTCAAACAAAGGTGTAAAGGATTCTCAATCAGTGTCAACCAAGTTTTCTCTTCATCCCCTATGTCTACAATGAGCATAAAGTTTTCAAAATAAACTTTATTTAGATAAAGTGGGAGGATAAAGGTAATGGAAAATGAAATTATTGATATTAAGACTAAAAAATCTCTTATATTGTTCAGAAGTCTCACTTCCTGCCTGTGGTGATATTGTGTTCCCCAAAATATTGTGCACTCTAATAAACTTATCTGGAGTCAGAGAACAGAACAGCCACTAGATATAGAGGCCAGAAAATGGTCTCTCACACCTTTAATCCTATCACTTGGGAGGCAGAGATCCATCGGATCTCTGTGAGTTTAATGCCGCACTGGAATCAGCCAGGCATGGTGACTCACAGCTTTAATCTCAAGAAGTGAGCCTTTAATCCCAGGAAGTGATGGCAGAAAGCAGAAAGGTATATAAGGCATGAAAATCAGGAACTGCCTGGTTAAGCTTTTAGGCTTTTGAGCAGCACAGTTCAGCTGAGAGGCATCTAGTCTGAGAAAACAGGATCACCTGAGAAATTGGTGAGGTGAGGAAGCTGTGGCTTGTTCTGCTTCTCTAATCTTCCAGCATTCACCCCAATACATGGCTCCAGGTTTGTTTTTATAATAAGAACTGTTAAGATTCCTGCTACATCTGGCGCCCAACATTCGTGAACTGATCATTTTCAATTAAATTGTTTGTATTGACCTTCTGTATAACATAAATGTACCTTATACTTAGAGTTACCCTGATGACTAGCAATGCCATGTAATTTGTACTTTAAAACCCACTTTATATGATAAAAATCTCTGTTATATACTTGTTACATATGTCTGACAACTCCACTCATGCAAGCCTTCCTCTTTATTGAAAAATGGGGTAATAAAATAGTGATTCTTCTATCCAGTTATTATGATAAGACATATACAGAATGTTTGATAAATACTAAATGCTCTGTTAGTACTAGCTTTGTTGTGTATAGCTCATGGTACATTACTGTAAAGGCAAGCAAATATTCTTGATAGTCATTTTGCTTGAGTTTAAACAGAAAAGTATGTAGTTAAGATCCCTATGTTCTGATGACTCTGACACACCAATGCATAGATCCCACCACAGTTTCTGTTTAGAAAGAAGTGAGTCATTTGACTTACAAAAAGTGTTCTGAAATATATAGAATTTGAGTTCTTCATGGTATACCCAGTATGTACCACACTGCTTCAGTCCTTTCCCATGCTACAGAAAGGCATTTCTTGGTCTTTGCCCTGTATTTTCAGTACAGCACACTCAATCATAAACTGAGGTTGAGCCCCAAGAGCTAAATAGCAAATGAAGTGTCAAATGATACCTGGCGTATATTGCACACTTGCCACGTGTTAAACACTCCACTAAGCATTTAATTGGAACTTTATCATTGAGCTGTCACAATCATCTACTACATTAGGCAGCATTTCATCCACTTTATAGTGAAAGAACAGAGTCTCTGAAATGTCAAATCGTCCCAGGGCATACAGCCAGTAATTGACGGAATTTGAAATTGAGGAAGATCTAGTCATAACCTGTTCATGATCTTCTCCTTACAATAAATTTCCCTCCAAGGTCTCTTCCTGAAATCATACCATTTCATATTCAAATATCAAAAGTCTTGTATTTGAGGTCACAAGATTCAACCCTATGAGGGACTTACATGTGTTTCATGTTGGGTTACATCATGGACTGGCCCATTCTTCAGAAAACATTTTTAGGGAAAATGACCAAGCTCAGCCTAAAAGAATTAGTTATTAGCCTAAAGTGATGAATATGGTAGACATGAAAATAAAACTTGTTTAACAGTCATTCCTCTCTTCTGGGTTTTTAATCTTCCCATACTTCACTAACCATATATAGTCATTATTAAATTATTCTTCCATATAAGTTATACCAACTACAGGAACACATATGTAAAGGCCTATACAGTAAACAGCAGTCATATGAATTTAATTCACCATAGGTGATTCATTTGAACTTCTTTGAACTTTGACAAAAATCTTCATCGTGAATAAATTTCATCCATGTTCACATGTTGACTGGATTGAATCCCTGAGAGGCTGGAATGAGATGAAGTGTTTGTTGTTGACAAAGCTATGTTGCTAGCGTTACAGATGTGACCAGATGAAGTATAGCAACATCTGACTTCAGGAATATTCCTCTGTGTCCACAAGCAGTGCTTCCATTGATAAAATCAAATAGTATTCAGTCTCCTTCTTGCTCAACTCTCTCAGGATCCGTTCAAGCCACATCTCCAAAATGCATCTGAACAAATGTGGACTTAAAGAATTTAAGTTCAAACCTTCTTCATTGTCTCAATACAACACTAAATCAGGGTTATTAAAAAGAACAGAAGCACGTTTTATTTTTATACTATAAATTAATTATAAAGATAAAAGTCTCACATAAATCTTCCATAGTTACGTGATTATAGATTAAGATGAAGAAGTCTCCTAGTCAGCTTTACATACCCTGGATATCCAGGGAAGCCAGTGGTCATTTTGATTTAAGAATGAAAGCCTGAACACCATGGGAGCTAAAAGTATAAACTACAACCCAAAGCTTGTTGGAGAAGACTGAAGTCCAAGATCAACAGAAAAACAAGAAGCAAGAAGGAGCACTCTCTTCCTCCTCCATGTTTTGTTGTATCTGGGTCATCAATGCATTTATAATGAGCACCCGCCATGAGACGGGTCATTGATTGGGCTCAGTGATTTCAATGCCAGCCTTATCCAGAGAACCCTCACAGTCATCCAGAAATGACATTCTCTCTGGGTTCCACTTGGCTTAATCCACCAGACATGTGTAATTTCCAAAACACTCACCCACAGACTGATGGGTAATTGGCAGGCACATTAGCTTTGCCAATATTTCAGGGGTAATGTGTTAGCCTGCTTCAGCTAGGTACAGTGTGGAGGGGTTTGTTGTTTTTATTTTTATTTTGGTATGGGTGTTAGGCTTGCATAAATGTTTGTATAACTAGTGCCCTCAGAGGCCAGGAAGTGTACTACATTCCCTGGATCTGGAGTTCCAACTGATCTTGAGCCACCATTTTGGTGATAAGGAACTGAACCTAGGTCCTCTGAAAGAGCAGCAAGTGCTTTTAACCTCTATACCTCTTCAGTCCCACCTCTGCTGTGGGTATCGATTGCTCTGTATGCTGTGAATGTGTTGCTCTGATTTTGTTGATAAATAAAATGCTGATTGGCCAGTAGCCAGGCAGGAAGTATAGTATAGATAGGACAAGCAAAGAGGAGAATTCTGGGAACAGGAAGGCTGAGTGAGGAGATGCTGCCAACTGCTGCCACCATGAGAAGTAAGATACCAGTAATGAAGTAAAGTACCGGTAAGCCACAAGCCATGTAGCAACTTATAGATTAATAGAAATGGGTTAATTTAAGATGTAAGAACTGGATAGCAAGGAACCAGTCCCAGCCAAAGAGGTTATAAGTAATATAAGTCTCTGTGTGTTTAATTGGGTCTGAGTGGTTGAAGGTCCCAGCAGGACTGAAGAAATCTCTGGTTACACACCTCCCCCTTGCAATATGCATTTATTAATCCTTTCCTTTAAAAAAATTCTAAAGTAACTCTTTTGCCTTTGTGGGATGATCAGCTTCCTTCATTTTTTCATGAATCCCCGGGTTTATTTACAAATCTCCATTGTCTGCAGCCTACTGTGTCTGTAAGCAAGACTGCTTGCTACATCTTATTGAGCATCAACTCTACACAAGATGATTGATCTTTCAATGTATCGACTTTTAACCCTCACAGTGCCTCATCCTTGTAGTCTCAAGTTTAGAGTTGAAAACAAAATACTTTATTGAAGAATAGTTACATAAATTGCATCTAATCATCCAGTTGGGGTTCAAATAGCCTTCAACAAACATGGAATTTTCAATTTCAGAAAGCTTGTCTTCACAGCCCATGTCCTTAATAACCAACTTTTATTTTCTTCCAAAATGAGAGATCCATTTAAGACTGTCCCCAAAGTTTGAAAATAGCCAAGCTACCTAAATAAATCTATTGCATTTCAAATATTCATACTCTATTCTGATTCCAAGGTTTCATGGTCTTTAAATTGAGTATGTTTGCTATCTTTATATAACAACCAAAAATGTGATACTGTATCCTGGCCCCTTCCCTAAAAGGTGTGGTAAGGGAACATGTTCTTTAAATTTTCAGATGTGCACTACTTTCATCACATCAAAACATCCTTCAAAACTCTAATATAAAACTCACAGCAAGGGATCTGGAGAGATGGTTCAGAACTTAAGAGTACTTGTTGCTCTTCCAGAGGACCTACCTGCATTTGGTTCCCACCTAAGTCAGGCAGCTCAAAAAACAAAAAACAAAAACCTGAAACTCTAGGAACAAGGAATCTGGCACACACATACACACACACACACACACACACACACACACACACACACACACGCACACATCTTTTAAAAATCCTCACCAAAATGTTGAAGAAAAATGATAGTGTGACAACTAGATTTATAATAAGTCTATTTTATTGAAGACAAATCACATTTTCCCATCCCTAAATCATTGGAAAAGAGAGGTGAGAAAAGTTAAGAACAGTGGAAATAGAATGAGGATTCTAATTGTGAATTATCTCTTAAAAGACCACCAGATACTGCATTGTTATGAAGTTCATGGAGGTGAAATCTAAACTTCTTGCACTTTTCAGATACAAGACTCCATTTCATATTTACAAGTGTTTTGATTCAGTTAGCGAGTAGACCCAGTTTTAGTAGTATTTCTGATGTTATTGAATACCTATTGATTTCTGTTCTAGTTGGACCTAACAGAAATTGTATAGCACTTTGAGCATCCAGCATAAATTCCAGTATTTCATGGATTTCTGATATAATCACACTAGTTAATAAGCCATATCTTCTGCTAAATATTTTCATAGACAATAGCTAGCAGTGAAAGTTGTCTTTTCAAGAACCAGGGGTTATTCCCTGTTGAACAATAAATAGTATCTTATTTACTAAAATGGTTATCATACTTTATGATCCCAGATTACCACCAGAAACACCCAAAAGAATAAAAGTTTGTTCTCAAACACAAGCACATTATTTTATATTTAGAGAAATGGAGTTTCCAAGTATTCAGAAATCAATTCAAGTCAACCATATCATCTCTCAAGTCTTCACTTACTAGACAATTGTGAACCGCCTGTCACACAGCATTCTGGCTCATAAGTGCTACAAGATTCCACGAGTTGTGTCCCAGAGACAACATTGCTCGAGGAGTTACAGGAACTGGAGTCAGGAACCTGAGAACAGCATTGGGTGGTTTCAAACTCCACAGTTTGGCAACTTGCAGATCCTGTAGACTTTAGCGGGTAACACCTGGACATGTAACTTGCAGGTTGATAGCTCTGGACTACAAATCCCACTTGCTGACAACTTCTTGTCTGGCAGGGTTGAGAAGCACACTCTGTCAGAGCTGGAGAGATTCCTAACTGGCACGTGGTTCGTTCACAGGTCTTGGAATTGGACCAAGTTGTTTGGTCAGCTCTGGAGATCCGGGAACTTTGTACACAGGGGTCCACTTTGCACTGGTGCTGTTCACAAGTGGCTGGGTGGTGGGTGGAGGTTTCACTGTAGGTTTCTTGAAAGTTGTCCAGGAGCCAGGTTCTGCTGTGCCAACTGCTGGGCAAGGAAATCCCATCTTCAAAGCTTTTAGGATTAGAGTCGTGTGTGAGGGCAGAGAGTGATGGCACTTTACCCAAGCTCCTGAGTGAATGTCTGTAACTATGAGGCATATTCTCCAAACCCTTAATTGAAGTCAGCTAAAAAGGCTCCAGTTGTCAAATGTCAGGTTTAAAGATGTGGATATTATATCTTTGCTGGGGACATTATATAGTACTCAGAAAGCTGGGTGTTGGCTTTTATTTTTAAGACTCCTTTGCACTCATTGCTGAAGCTAATTTGAAGGATAACATCTTATTATTGCTTTGCTTAGTTCTATGTGAAATGGTGTCTTATTAACAAGATGCAAGTCCAATTGTTAGTCTTCAAAATGGCTTTCATGTGAGTTCCACAGCTGACTCATCAGGGCAGGTGAGGTTAGTCAAATAGGAGTCTCAACGTGTCATTCAAGCTCACTATTATGACTTTTTATATTGGTAGGTGGACAATAAAGAGTGTGGGTGTGAATAGTCAACTGAATACTGCTTAATATTCTTCATTGGAGTTTTCTGTGTACCAATCTGTTCAAGATTGTGATAAGAGGTTGTTAGGTTATCCTTAGAAGTAGGGCCAGTTGAGCCCATCATCAGGTCTTATCCTCTAGTTCATCGGCATGTAAGGAGAATAATATACAATAACATTTCTTCTCACTATTCACCAAAACCATCAAATGTGCTCATGGCCCTAGCATCCTTTTTCTCTGTACCTCTTAAAATGTTTATTTCATTTCCAGTTGTGTGTATATGTGTATGTCTGGGTATGCAGTGTGTGCATGTGAGTGCAGATGCCCTCAGAGGCCAGAAGACAATGTCAGATCCCCTGGAACTTAGCTGTGGTTATGGCCTGGAGTGAGTAACCCAACATGGGTTCTGGGGGCTGAGTTCAGTTCCTCTGCAAAAAGGAGCATTGACTTTCAACCCATGATCCATCTCCCCAGCTCCTACTCCTTTCTCTTTATCTCACCTTTTGTTCCCTTAATCTCCTTGACATCTTCACATGAAACTTTCTTATTTTCCCATTTAAGATGATATTTTCTGAGTCACCAGTACGTTATTTTTTAGTGCAAAATGTAATCTCCACTTTTTCCCCTTTGTATACATTCAATAAGCTTTGACAAGGAAGATGAATTACTATTGAAATAAATAAAATGATAAAAGATACCAAAATTATATAAGCAAATATGGAAGATATTCATCTATCACCTTGGATTCAAGGTTATAAAGCAAATTTTTATTGCATATTTTATGACATGATATTTGTATATATTTATGTAGTATAGTGTGATAAGTAGTTGCATGTAGGCACTGTATAATGACCGTATTGGAATAATTAGTATTCCCATCTTTTCAAACATTTATTGTTTCTATATGAAAACTTGTACACTTATACAACTTGAATCATATCAAGGATTTATGTAGGCCAGACTTATCCTCCTGTGCTAAAGAACAGCAGCACAAATTCCCCCTATCTAGCTGTGTTTCACTATTGACTTATTGCTCTCTTCTCAGCTTCTCCAGATCTACTCTAATGATGACTATGCCGGGGAATTTCAACCCTTTCTAGTATGACTGACTTTTTCATCAGGCAGTGTCTACATGTCATCATACTTCCCAAAGATTGATGTTTCCTCTGTAGCAAATCTCTTCCCAATATGCTTTATACATACCAAAATACACACACACACACATATACATATATGTGTATATCTATATCTATCTATTTTTCTCTCAATATATGTATATATATATATATATAGAGAGAGAGAGAGAGAGAGAGAGAGACAGAGAGACAGAGAGACAGAGACAGAGACAGAAAGAGACAGAGAGAGTCAGTCCATGGAACACCAATTTGCATAGAGGACCAAAGAGGATTTCAGATCCCTTGGAACTGGAGTTACAGGCAGTTGTAAGCTGCCATGCATGTGATAGGACCAAACCTGGGTATTCTAGAAGTTCAGTAAGTGCTTTAAACCACTGATCCATCTCTCCAGCTCTGTGTTTTGTTTTGTTTTTTTGGTGTGGACAGATGATCCACTCCTACATTTTTTTGCACCAGTATGCTCTAACAAGCAGTTTCATACTCATAATACAGAGCCTGCCAAGGTAATTTTTTATAACACATTCTGTAATTTACATAGCTCAACTAAAGAGTAAACAGAAAGGGAATATATTCTTAGGACAGTGCTCCAGCCTCCTGCATGTAGATCTGAAGAAATCCAAGACTATCCAGGAATTCTGAGTAACCCTAATGAGTAACTATCCTTAATATTTGAGGGATTAGGGATATCATACTAAATTTATAAGATACCTATGAAACCATTGTAACAAATGGATGTTTTTATTGTTTAGAAAAAATATCCATGAATTTGGGATCCTATCATGTTCCCCACATGACCACTACAATAAGCCATTAAATTCTTGTATTTATATGTTCTATTTTTTATAGCAGTTTCCACTGGAACTTCTAATCATCCTGTGTGTGTGTGTGTGTGTGTGTGTGTGTGTGTGTGTGTGTGTGTGTATGTGTGTGTGTGTGTGTGTGTAGAGGATGGAGGTCGGTGTGGTTCCTTAGACACAACCCACTTTACTTTTGATACAATAACTTCTCTGGATGGTCAGTCTAACAGGACAAGTCCCAGGGGTCAGCCTGTCTTGCCTTCCCAAATGCATGGATTATAAGCCCATGACACCATATCCAATATTTAAAAATGTGCTCTGGGGAGTTAACTTTGATCCTCACTTGTGCATACTGTGTGCTCAAAACTGACTTCTCTTTCCAGCCCTGACTCTTCTTGAAGTGATTAAATTAATATAATTACAATTAGAGTAAGATCTGTTCCCTTCACCTAATCTGTAGTACCTCACCAGAACTGGTCTCATTTTTGTAATTCAAACTCTTGTCTTGACCCTCTACCCGATGTGCTCCAAACTGTTGTGGAATAATCTTTTTGAACACTGTAAGGATTTGTCACTCGGATTGGTTTAATAAAAAGCTGAATGGCCCATGGTTAGGTAGAATTTTCTGGGCAGAGAGGATGCTGGAAGGAAGGAAGGACATGCAGGGAGGTGCCAGCCAGCCAGAGATGAAGCAGCATGGGCAGCACAGAGTAAAGGTAATAAAGCCTTGATGCTGAAAGTAAATTAATAGAAATGGGTTAATTTAAGCTATAAGAGCTAATTAGAAACAAGCCTAAGCTATCAGCCAAGCTTTCATACTTAATAAGTCTCCATGTGGTTATTTGGGAGTTGGCAGATGTGACAGAAAAATCCACCTACACCAAACTCAAAGGCCTTAGCTATGCCCCTTGGGTATGCCTCGTCTTCCCTTGACTCAGTGTTCTTCAGGTGCAGCTACATCATTGCACTAACCTTCACTGTTTTCTTCCCTTCCTTTCTGCGTTGCTCTCTTCTTTCTCTTTGGTGTTCAGCAGGAGTTAGTTTTCTACGTAGAAAATCTCCATCAACCTTAAAAAGACCTTAGGGTTACATTGTTGCTTAACTTTGCTACTATCCTACAACTTTTATGAAGGCAAGAAAAATCTGTATCTTTCTCACTGTCAATTCCCCAGCCCTGAGTGACAGTCCCACGCAATGACTGCCAGTCATGTAATATGATCTCCATAAACATATTCTGAAAATTAACAACAGAGTGTGTTAAATAAAAATGTTCTCAAAGTGTAAGTGATTTCTGACAGCGTATTGTGTTCAAGCCTTCCCATACCAAGTGTTCAACAACTGCAAAGGGTGCTTAGCCTAAGCAAATGAAAGCAAATAATTAGACTTTTCTTTTTGTGAAGAAAGGATAACAATATTTTGGAAGTCCATTATTAGCATGGCACGATCTGAATCACTTACTCTGGGGTGATATTTGGTTCTCCATAGGTTGCTGTAGAAAGCTTTTACCGTGAAAAGGTCTCTATTTTTCACTGCCCATGCATAGCCCTGTTGCCAAAACGTGTGGACAAAGCAAGGAATCATATAGATTAGACTTCTTACCTGTCTCCAGGAACCAGCCTTTTTTCTTACCCTTCCACCATGTGGTAAATTAGTGGGGACCCATGCGGTTCCTGACTACTACATGTGAGATGGAGATGTGAGGTCTGTCACTTGTAAACAGGGTCATTCTATGAATTCTTTTTTCTTTGGGAAGAAGCATTGGTTTGCATATTCTACTGAACTGAGTGCTAAATTAATGGGTGTTTCAACATATAATTTTGATTCAATGAGCTGCTACAGATTTCAGTCACTGCAGAATTTATAGAGGGAGTTACCTGGCTCATTACTACAGAATGACGTATGCTAGAACAATGATCACCCTGGAATTGCTTCTACATAACCTACTAAAAACTTGTGTTAGCTTTGGAGGCAGTGATAATTATGAAACATATCTTAGAGTGTTCTTGAGAATCAGAACTAGGTACTTAACTGTTTATGGGGACTAGATACTGTGTTGCTGAATGAGTGAACAATTCCCTGGTTTACCTGGCCCTGAAGTTCACAAATGGCAGCAGGTGCACAGCAACTCCTGACCACCAGAGTGTGGGAGGCAATTAACATCTAGCACAAGCAAGCAGGCAAGAGTAAGCCAAGCCTTATAATCACAAATTTCAATAATCTTAATATTCTGATGGCTCTGTTTCTTTATTTTTAATATGAGGTGCAACATTGTAAATTTGTTTACTTAATTATATGAGAATATATGCATATATAATTATTATATTACTACATTTCATGACACCTAAAAGTCTCAATTTTTAAAAACTCATTAAGGGTGTTCATGTGGACAAAGTCACTTCTCATAGTGTTCATATGGGATTTATACAAAATTATGAAGGAACATAACCTTTTTTAATATTTAGGGTGTTAATTGTATCTACTTTTCTTTTCATGTTCCATTCATTTTCTTTTGAGAGGTGGGCTGTACTTTTCTTTTCCATTTAAGATGGAATCTGATCTTGTCTCTGTCTCTCAAGGGCTAAACATTTGGATGGTTTATGTTGATTCTGTTCTTTATGTTCACTCTGTTACATTGTATGCTACACTTCATACAACTTGTTCCATTAAGGTAAGGTACAAAATTTATTAAATAGTTAGAATTGCCCCATATTTTGCCGTAGTACTGCTCTGAATTTTTCTTCCTTCTTGAGTGTTATTCCACTAATGACTTCCCTCCAATTAGAAAGCTCTGAAGTATCATCATTGCTCAGCAGTGCAGCAACACTCCTCCCACAGGCTCTAGACGTGGCTTCTAGCCCTGCTGCTTCCCCTCCTTTGGACATGCCCCTCTGCCTCCATGCATATTGCAAGAAGAGAGTTTGAATTAGCGTTGTTACAGTCTTCTCTAGCTGCCACGTTCTACACTTTTCCTTCAACTTGTTGATGCTATAGAGCTAGAAAGGATACTGGGTGCCATCTTGATATGTCCACGAATTAAATGAAGTCTTTATTTTCAATTAAGGTCATCCATTCCATATTCAGCTAAATTCAGAAATGTTAGTCTGTACACTATCAGTTGCCATGGATGTGGGTAAAATCCCACAACTGTGTAATAAATCATCTAGTATTTGATGGTGGCCCCTAAGAATAGATAAGCCCATTTCTCTTGTTACATGTTGATCTACACCACAGGAATTTTCACAAAGAATCATTATATTTTGCCATACACAAAAAAAGGAGAATACTATGCAACCCTCTCAGACACTGTGATGTCGAAACAAAAAAATGATTTTAGACTCTGGGACATTTCAAAATTACGATATTACGTTAAATATCAGCATGTTTTTATGTTAACCTTATCTGTGTCTGTGGATAAATAAACCATTTAGAATATAAAAGTGGGGCTGGAGAGATAGCTCAGTGGTTAACAGCTTGTGCTGCCCTTACAGAGACCTGAGTTCAGTTCCTAGCACCCACATCAGACTGCTCATAACTGCCTGTAACTCTAGTTCCAACATGATCTGATACCATTCTCAGGTACAGTACTCATTTGCATACACACACACACACACACACACACACACACACACACACACACGTGCACACAAAATTAAATATAAAATAAATCATAAAAATGATTATAAGTGCAAAAGGAGTCCTAAGCAGTACCACTTGCTTTCCAAGGATATCTTTTGTTTGTTTGTTTGTTTTTGTTTTTGTTTTGTTTTGTTTTGTTTTTCGAGACAGGGTTTCTCTGTGTAGCTTTGTGCTTTTCCTGGAACTTGCTTTGTAGACCAGGCTGGCCTCGAACTCACAGAGATCCGCCTGCCTCTGCCACCCCAGTGCTGGGATTAAAGGCATGTGCCACCACCGCCAGGCTCCAAGGACATCTTTAAGCATTTTTGTTTCTTGGAATAATCCTTTTTCAATTGCAAATTAGTTATACCAGATTTAAAAACTAGGACAACTGGGAGAGAGTGCAAAAGGTAAAGAAAAATAAAGAATTAATTAAGAGAAAGTGGAGGGGAAGGAGGAAGAAGAGGAAGAGAAAGGAGAAAATGAAGAGTGGGAAGGGGAGGTGGACCTACACACCCATGACATCCATATAGACCTAAATACTTAGGATTGTTTGTTTGGTTTTGTATGGCTTTACTATGCTTGTTTCATGTTCTTGTAGCCCAAGCTGTCCTCAAACTCCCCACTCTTCTGCCTTAATCTCCTGAGTGCTAGGATTACAAGCCTGTGCTATCACACTTGGCTCTACATAATTTTCTTTTTCTCTGCATCCCAAACAGAACTCTCACTGAGTCAGCTAGGATAGACTTGCTAGCATATATTTAAAGATCCGTGTTCTGAAGAAGTTTAATTCCTGTATCTTAGATTGAAGTAATAGAAATGTATATAGTCAAACAACACCATTTTACTGTCTGTGGCTGGAGAAAGAAAATTACCCAGAGGCCCTGAAGGTTTATTCAATTCCACAGCTTCATACGGTTCTGAACCCTATCTTCAAACGGATATTGTTCATTTAGTAATCATTCCTCTCATGCCAAACAACTAAACATTAATTCACAAAGACGCTAAGAAAACCAAGCACAGCTAAGCATGATACCCATAAATCTATAACATGAAAATTTGAGTTTTCATAGAATTTAGAAAAAAAGTGTTCAACACTATAAATTCCACTTGCAATGCAGTCTTAAACTTTGAATTAATATAATAGCAGAGTTCTCAAAGGGCACCCATTAGCCAGTAGCTGGGGTCAGAGAGAAAGTGAGGAATTGGCAATCAGAGAATGAGAGGATAACTCTTCCTGGTCAAAGGAAGATAACAATGGCAAGATTGGAAATCAGTAAGATGATCAGTAGAATCCAGATCCAGTGCCCCAGCTTGGTGTGTAACAAGAAGACTGGAAGGTGATATAAGGCAAATAGGATGGGTGGCCAATCCAGATCTATAGCCCAGTGAAAAGAAACTCTGGGGTCTAAAGTCACTGGATCCACAGCTCAATGAGTAAGAGCTTCTAGACCCAGAGCCCAGAGAGTGGCAGCTGCTGGACCCAAAGCCCTGAGAGCCAGCATATGTGGTCCTGCTGCTCAGGGGCGGTGCAGAAGCTGGAGACCCTTGGGGTGTAGCAGGGCCACTGGCAGGAACTGTGTACCACATGAGAAGTCTGGCATCTGATGGGCTGGAAGCAGTTCTGATGACATCCGCTGTGGAGAGAGGAGCCCAGATGGCAGGTTCTGGGAGAGTAGAAGCTAGTGCTCTGAACTAGGTGGTGGGGATATAAAGACCCCTAAGAGTGGATATAGGCCAGGTTACCCCCACAGGAGCAAGAGGATAAGTTCCCATGGAAGTAGTTGTAGGATATATTCAGAGGAGGTATGTCTTCAGCCAAGTTCCAGCAGGCAGGATGCTCTAATGTTCCTACCCTCGCGATGCTTATATATTCTTCCTGTGCTGTATGAGATGTAGCATCATAGGCCCTACCCCTTCCCTTGCTTGTGATTCATTAAATGACCAAATAACTCCCATTATAATTATTACTTAGTAATGGAGGTGCCTTGATTTCAGTTTAATCACTCTTGATTTATATCACCCATTTGACTTCTCTCTCCGTATTTTTTTTTCCCAAAAATAAGGCATCCTTTAGTTTGTACCACATTGGTCAAAATGCTTATACTGTCTCTGTTCTCCACTTACTTTGATGATGTAAATTTTGACCTGAGTGTGTATAGTTCTTACCAGCATTAGCAGTCATTGGGAACCATCCCTGAATTATTGGTATATAATTTAATAAATCTTTATTCGATAAAATCTTTAAAATATGGCATGATTTAATCTTTGCAAGGATGTTAACATATAAAAGTTATAAAACTGTTATGAGAATTCAGGAATGAGGTCGTGGAGACCTGAGTAAGTTATATATTCTTCAAGCAACAGATCAAAGCAGTCATTGGTACAGGTCATAGTTCAGGTGTGTCTAACTCTAAAGCCAGTAGAAACCACAATGCTTTATTAACAACTTGGGGAGCTGGTTCTTTCTCATTCCAGAATCACCTATTGACAGAAAACAAAGAAAATTGGGTATATTTGGAGTTCTCTGGGAAAGCAATCTGGAAGAATGGACATTCAAGCTATCTTGATTTTTTTTTTTTCAGGTTTTTCAAGACAATGACTGGCTGTCATGTAACGTGTGTGAATTATTAGTCAGGCATTGTTGGTGTCAGCTAAAGCTAAGTTGTTCTGTGAGAATGGATTGAATGTCGTATCAGTCTCCTGGGAGTTTGAGAGGAAGGGTCTCATGCATAGGTTAGAAAAGTTTGAAGTCTATCAAAAAATATTCTAGGCCATAACCTTGTCTCAATTCATGGGTCAACACATTTTGGAGTATACATAAACAGGCACCCTAGTTTAGTGCCTCAGGTACAGACTATCTGAGGATTGATTAGTAACAGACTCCTAACTCCATTTCCAGTGCCCTCAGCCAATACTACTCCAGTTTGCTTTAGGCTACCTTGACACATAGGAGCAATTAAGTATTCAAAAAAGACTGTGTTCAATCTGATGCTATCTGTAATCTATCTGTTATATCATTTTTGTGTGTGTGTGTGAAGTCCCCAGTTCTATCCACTGAAGACACGGTTTCTTATTTGCTTTTGGTTTACTTTTTTAGTCTTTGAAGTTACCATGGAGATGCTCATTACAACCTGTGCTCAACTTGCCCTCTCGTTTAGCTTACCTTACTTAAGCCACTCAAGTCTTATCCACTGTGGAGTTACTAGACTGTTTTTCCAGGTCAGACAAAATTCTTTGGCAAACACTTTTATCACTAGGAAAAATGGCTGACGACTGGCACACCATTACTGAGCTGACTACCGATGACATATACTATCAAAACTTGAATTTTAATAATATGCTAATCTTTGCCAGCTCAGCTGGGAGTGAGAAATTTGGTGCCTTGGAGAGTGCTTTGTTTCACTCCCTGCTGAGCTTCTCTTTGTGTTCATCCTTCTAGACAGACAAAGCAGCATCAAATTTACTCTCACATGAAATGCTTAAAATTATCCTTAGTACTCTAAAAACTGGTGATGTAAAAAACAAGTCTGGAATTCATAGTGTCTTTCTCCCTACCTGTAATTATATCCAACTTCTACTTTTAAACATCTTTTAGACTGAGAAGCAAAAGGCTGTTTATTTATATGATTTGATCACTTTGCTTTGTTTCATAGACATGCTTTCCTCATCTCCTGTAGAGTCCTTTTTTCTTCCAGTGGAGTATATTCTGTGTGCTGACTGCCTATAAGTTTTTGACTAAATGTGTTACTACTTTTTTTTTCATTTGTAATTATTGAAATAATATAATTACATCATTTCTCCCTTCGTTTTCTTTCCTCTAAACTCTCCCATACACTCTTCCTTGTTCTTTTTCAAATTCACGGCCTATTTTTTTATTAATTGTTGTTATATAAGTAAATGTAGATGTATATATGCAAATATATTCCTAAATATCACCTGCTCGGTTTGTATCATGTTACTTGTTTATGATGTTTTCAGGGGTGACCATTTGGTATTGGATAACCAGCTCATGTGCTAGCTGCCTAAACATGAGCTGAGAAAAGGATGACATCAACAGATATAACAAAATGGACCAGAGATCGACTGTCAGACCTCAAACATATACAAAGGACTACAGGCAACTCAAAAATACCTTTTCTTCTATTGCTCTTTGTCACTTCTGTTCTTCCAACCACAGTTACACTCCTCGTGATCGACCCCACATGCCTTTATGAGGCCTTACCTGCAAGGAAAGTTTCATGAGGCAATGCTATTGGAGTTTTTTGGGGTGTAAAATCTTCAGTCACCCATCCTCACACTCCAGATACAGAGATGATAAAGGACAAAAATCAGAGAAAGACAATTTACTCAATGTGGTTGAACTGAGAAGAGAGACTGATAAGGAGTTTCGTGAGTTGCAGTGTATTTTGGGGTCACTGACATGAGGTTTAGGTAAGTAAAGGAAGAATTAAGATAGAAGGGTGAGAATCATGTGTCCTTAAGCAGTCATGGCCAAGGTATGAGCTCACTTAAAATTGTCTTGGTTCTGGTCCTTCAATGTGGTCCAAAGAGGTCATTATCTCTGTCCTCACTTCAGAGGACCATTGGAAGATGCTTAGTTATGTTCCATGACTCAGTCTCACTTTCAAGGATAATTAGACTCACATAGGGCATGTTCTATTCTGTAAGGATTTGTTCTTATAGGAGTATAAAAAAACTGATATTTAGGACAATTACTTCTCTTTGTCTTCAGCAAAAGCAAAAGAGAGACATAGAGTAAAGGCAGAGATATCTGGTTTGCATTCTGCTTTTAGATACATTGTGTGCCCAAGTGAGAAGCCAACACTTTTTACAACATCTGAGCGTCAGTATCGGCAGTCCCACTGTGTTTGCTTATACACACATTTACGCATGTACATCACATGTGCAATGTTTGTACACATGTTTAGACATATGTACCATATGGATTTGTTTGTGCGCACACACACACACACACACTCACACCATTGCAATGGATGAAATGAAAATGGCACCTACTGAAATCCATCCTTGAATGTTAGTAAGATCTCAAGATGAAGGAAGGCCACATGCATAAAATCAATGCCGTTTGTATAAGTTCAGCAAAGTCAGCAACAGTGTCCAGTCTTTATCTTTGACCCAAAAATCTAGTACTTATAAGGAGCCAACTGTTATTTTTATCCCAAAGAAAAGTATACATAATGATTTTTTTAAACTTTTAAGGTAATCTCTTTTGTAGAACACTTTATTACATTTTAGTGTGCATGTTCAAATTTATGTAGTGATGTGCACATATCACAGTAGACATGTGGAAGTCAGAGGACAATTTGTAAAAATCAGGTCCCTCTTTCAACCATGTCATTTACAGAGACTGAATCCAGGTCTTCAGGCTTGCTTAGAAGGTATATTTTCCTGACAGGCCATTTTACCCACCAGAGAATAATTTTTAACGTAGTAGTAAGTGCATATGATTTTTTCCATAATTGTATTATTCCAAGATAATCATAAGAAGTAATATAGGTTATCGAACCACTAAGTCTCCTAGAAAATGGATGTGAAGGTAGAAATTAGGGTAGCATTCTGTAAAATTTTAGAATAATTTTTAAAGTTTTGGTGCCTGAAAATTTACTTGTAAATTTCTGTTACACAAAACAATGGATTAGGTAAACCATAATGTAGCTGGAGTTTTCCTGCCTTGCCCACAGTCAGGACAAATCTCTGACACCTGCCAGTCCCACAGCCGTCAGACCCAACCAAGTAAACACAGAGACTTATATTGGTTACAAACTGTATGGCCATGGCAGGCTTCTTGCTAACTGTTCTTATATCTTAAATTAATCCATTTCCATAAATCTATACCTTGCCACATGGCTCGTGGCTTACCGGCATCTTCACATGCGGCTTGTCATGGTGGCGGCTGGTAGTGTCTCTCCTACTCAGCCTTCCACTTCCCAGCTTTATTCTCCTCCTTGTCCTGCCTACACTTCCTGCCTAGCCAATGGCCAATCAGTGTTTTATTTATTGACGAATCAGCAACACATTTGCCATACAGAACATCCCACAGCACCATAATTATAAAGAAGTAGTAGGTTGCCTTCCCTAGAAGTCCATATTTAAACTTATAGTCCAGTAGCCCTTGCATTATGGCTTCTTTCAGCCATGTCACAAATGCAACTGCCCTCTATCCTAGCCAGACACGTCCCTTATGTCAAACTTTCAACCAAGTCATTGTGATATTGGGATGTTCTCACTTCTGATTTCTGTGGAGACTTATCAGGGCTGCTATCTTACTGAGCTCTCCAGAATTGTCCCACAGCTGTTTTGTTGTTAGTGGTTTTATGACTTCTCAAACTTCATACTTAAAAAAAAAAACTACCAGTTAATTCAATTTTCAAATATCTAACATTTCCAACACTACTCTTGAAACAATGAATAGTATTCTGAAAAGAGAAAAAGTTCTATTATCAAAGAAATTGAAATTTGTCAGATTTTGTTGACATAATGTAGCAGATTTTGGACCTCTTAAACTGAACATCATTTTTTTATTAAGTAAACTAGAAAGCACACCTCTAAGAATTACAACACATTCGATTTATCATGAATGCATATATATATATCTATATATATATATTTCCTCAAACCTGAAAAAGTCACTTATTATATTTGTTCCTTTAATAAATTAAGGAATTTTGCCAAATATTTTGCATGGCTTCATGATGCCTTTTGATGAATAAATATTGGTCTGAAAGTGCTCTTATGGATTCCATACTAATGTTTCATTACACATGTATGACATGTTGAAGGTCATGACATAAAGAAACTATTTAGCATATATGAAAGCTGCATCATTCAGTGAGCAAGCTGTGCTTTGAGGACAAAAATGTGGTCATTGAATCTCTATTCTGGATCTTTCTTCTACACACACCTCAGGAGAAATTTTGTTTTCTCTTCACTTTCCATTTCCATAAATACTTCCACCAAACATCTCACTTATACTATATTTTTCTAAGTGGATTTTCCAGGTTTCTATTTAAATGTCTTGTTTAAAATGTCTGACCTTACTAATTTGTATTATGAATGTATATTTCCAAAATCACACTTCCATGCAAATGTTGGCTTTTGAAATGATGTTTGTACTCTGCTCCTGACCATACTCCAGACAAAATGTCCCTTGGAGTCTTCCTTTCTTTCCCGTTCCAGTTACTTCATTCTCATTAGTTTTAATTCCCCCACTCAGCCTTGCAAACATTATCAACCTCTTTCTGTTCTGAAGCTTAAGTAGTATCTCCTTCTTCATGACTATATAGCTATTTTCTTCTAACTCATATTCTCTAGCATTAGCAAACAACGTTTCAACTCTCTCTTCATAATCCCTTCCAATAGCCACCACATTTCTATCCATTTAGCATTCTTCTGTCATTACCCTGGGTACTCAGTCATGGCTTTGAGCTGCCGAATACAATGGTCATCTTGCAGATGATGGCAGGTGACCATTTAACCACATCCATGCTGGTGGCTGAGTCTTTAATCTTGTGAAGGTGAGTCCTTAATTCTGCAGCATGCTCATATGTGATCTACTTCAAAGTCCTGGTTTTGTATCTCATTTTCATTAATTCCTTCTTCATTTTGGGAAGGTTTTCCTCTCAAAATCTTCCTAAAGATTTTGAGTTTGTGTTCAGACATTTTTATGAAGAAGCGGTATGTTATCATTTTGATCTGGAATATCCCTTGTTTGAGACTTTATCTCCGGATGCTTGTACCATTGGAAGGTGGTAGAAATTTCAGGAGGTAAGACCTATTAAAGAAAGTTGGGCACTCATGCTGTGCCTTTGAGAAGTATGTTGGGATTGCTCTCCCCTGAAATCATTAAGTATTTCCTTACTTCCTACCCACATACAATGATAAATTGGCCTCCTATGTTGTAAGTTCTTATCCCTTTTATCTTCTAATCTAGAACATGGTTATTTGAACAAGGTCATCTATAATAGTTTTCCAGCCAGTATTAGTAAGTAATGTGTATTGACAGCTAAAGGAATGCATTTCTTCCTTTAAGCACGGCTGAGTAAAATGATAACATCATTGAATCACTCTGACCTAAGATCTACTCTGTGAGAGCACATTTCTGAGTTACAGTCAGTAAGATAGGAGTGTTGGTCAGAAAAGGACTCTGTTCTTCCTTCTTCCATGCTGACTCCTCAGTTCAAGAAAAGTCAAAGTAAATAGATGCTGCTCAAGCACTACTTAATGTAATTAAGAAAATTGGTGGGTTTATTACGAAGCAACATTTCCTTTTTCTCTCAGTTTCTCCACAACAACAGTTGGATGTTTTCAAACAGCACAGTCAGAAGCTTCTCAGCTGTTCTCTTCTCAGAATCACCTTGCCCCAACCTGCAACTGCTGCTTAGCATCCTAGCACATTTGGTCACCTTGTACCAGCTGTGTGATTCTGCACAGCTGGAAGATATCCAGGGAAGATTGCCTCACTGACTCAAAACCCCAAGCTAGGAGAACTGAAGGCCGTGTATACCCCTAAAGCATGTTGAGAATAGTTGTTTCCTTGGCAGCTTTCTTGTATGGTTCTAATTCAGTTATTTTGCTTCTATAATTGCTGGCACCTTCAGTGTCCTTTAAGTCATTTAGTTTACCCATCTCAACACTATTTCCTTTGTATTTCTCATGGATTTACAACATCTACATCGGCCTTTGTAACATTAATTTAATTTCTTAAGTATCATATGTGTCTTAGGCAAGGTTCTTTAGAGAAACAAAATCAATAGCATATATATCTATATAACATATGCATCATATAATTTATATATTATGCATATAGTATATATAGATATATACTATACATATTTATATACATATGTATGTATGTTATGTGCATATATAATATGTGTTTGCATTTATACACATCTATAATGATATCTATAACATAATATATACTACAAATATATTTTATATTATATGATATATTATATTCAGCATATATTTTATATTATAAATACAAATATAAATAATATATTTTGATTATCCACATAATTAATGCACTTTATTGTATTTACTTATACAACATGTATGGAGTAGTTCACCAATGGCCAAGTGCACTCTGCAGAGTCAGAGGACACAGTAACTTTTCAGTTCAACAAGTTCAATGTATCATTAGTTGAATCTTGTGCTAAAAGCCTGGGAGTTTCTTCAATAGTCAGTGGTTTGAGTGCACATTGAAAAGCTTATGAGAATGGAGTATGATGTCAAGGAAGAATGCAGCAGCCAATGATAGACATACTCTTTCAGAAACAGGAAGTAAAAGTAAACATGGACACTTTTCTTTCTCCTAGACTACCTTATATCTATGATGTCATTGGAAGATTCCACCTGCATGGATTGTGAGATCTCCTCAGTTGCTCCTCTTAGGAAACGTTATCAGAAATAACTAGACATGCATCTGCTGCTGAAGTTGACAAGCCAATCAAATTGATTATCATGACTGTGTTATGCTCTGACCTCCAATTTCTGACTCTACTCCGGTCTTAGTCAGGGTTACTATTGCTGTGATGAATCACCATGAATAAGGCAACTTGGAGAGGAAAGTGTTTATTTGACTTACAGTTCTATGTCACTGTTCATCATTTAGGGAAGTCAGGATAGGGACTCAAACAGGGCAGGAATCTGGAGGCAGGAGCTGATGCATAAGCCACAGAGGGATGCTGCAGACTTGCTCATCATGACTTTCTCAGTCTACTTTCCTATGGGATCTAGTACCACTAGCCCACAGATTGCACTACTCACAGTGGTCTGAGCTTTCTCCAATAAATCACTAATTAGGAAAATGCCTGACAGACTTGATACATCTTGATGTTATGGAGGCATTTTCTAAATTGAGGTTCCCTCTTTTCTGATGACTCCAGTTTGTGTCAAGTTGACATAAGACTAGCCAGCACAATACCTCAATTTAATAACAAAAGATACCTTATTGATTTGACTCAGCCAATACTGAAGGCAAATGAGGACTAAATCAAGCCAAGAGTTTCAAAGTCATCATTAAGAAATTATAAGAAGAGAAGACATGAAAAACAGAAAGACTATTGTAATGCCAGATTACAGTGGGACTTGAACCCATAGTGGGTAAATGAACTTTCTTCTGGGATAAAAGAAAGGAAGAAACAATAGCAACAACCTCCTCCAAAACTTCCAAAAATAACTCTGAAAAACAAATGTGTTTTTAAAAATAAATTGGTGCCAAGCGGTGGTGGTGCATGCCTTTAATCCCAGCACTCGGGAGGTAGAGGCAGGCGTATCTCTGTAAGTTCGAGGCCAGCCTGGTCTATAGAGTGAGATCCAGGACAGGCTCCAAAAGTACACAGATAAACCCTGTCTCAAAAAAAATCAAAAAATAAAAATAAATTGGTAGTAAAATATTACATTACTTATTATCTTTAAGCAGAAATGCATGACTCAATATCCTGAAAAAATGCATATTTTTATTTTTCTCTCTTTAGTGAAAATGTCTTTATTTTGTACCAAAAATTGATCAATATTTTTGATCCAAGGATGTTATCTTAGATAACTCTTGAATTGCTAAATAATGTATAGCTTATATACTATATAATCTTTCTAAACTCTGAAAATCTCTACATTCTAAAACACATCTATCTTCATCGTTTTTAATAAGGGAATCTAAATATGTAACAATGAAGACACATTTACAGATATTAATATGAAGGTTACTAGATCAAATTTACCACACAGAAGAACATGGCCCTTTCAGAAGTCCGGAAAGTAGATTAGAATGCCACATAGGAGCAAGCTTGTGTCCTGGGTACAAACCCAATCAGTGTTATCTGGTAAACGGTGCTCTTGACTACAATGCTATACTGTCTCCTATAATATTATTATTTAAATCAGAAACATAAGTACCATTTATGAGAACATTGAGGAGGTTCTTTGAGAAAATCTTAAACTTCTGAAACTCACAAAGTAGGAAAAGGCCAGAAAAGGTTGAAAAATGAAAATCAACAAATAAAGTCAACTTAAAACTGTGTTAAAAATACAAGAAAGCAGCCAGGCAGTGGTGGTGCATGCCTTTAATCCCAGCATTCAAGAGGTAGAGAAAGGCGGATCTCTATGAGTTCAATGCCAGTCTAGTCTATGGAGCTAGTTTTAGGACAGCCAGGGCTATATTAAGAAACCTTGCCTCAAAAAAAACATAACAAACAAGCAAAACAGGAAAGCTGTGAAAAAATATCCAGTGTCAGATGGAGGCCATATTAGCCATAATATAGCATATTAGTATTTAAACAACTGGTTACCCACTATTATCAGACCCTCTCCCCCATCTCTCTTCCTCTAGCATGAATAGGAGTATTGGTGTTGTGATTTACAGTGAGCATGTGGGGTGACTAAGAAATATCTGTGTTACTGAGTAAGGTCTCCCCAATTTGTCTCTATAACATGAGAAATATATTAACATAAAGTGACTTTAAGTTAAAGGGTGTCATTGTCCATTAAATTTAATCACTTTTTAAACTCTGAAAGATTTTTAAGCCAATATATAAAGCTGAAAAAAGTCTTGGATCCTTAACATCTCTGGAACAATTTTAAAATCTAGTAAGGCTTTCTATAAGGAATAGTAATTCTGTGTTTAGAAGGTATATTAGGTTGTACAGTTTTTCCTGATTCTGCAAATATCCTTCCCTTCTTGTGATTTATAGATTGCTTTTGTAGAATTAAAAAAAATATAAAAACAAAACAAAACAAAAAAAAAACAAAGTTATACCAATACTAATTTGTCATACTCAAAAGTGCAACCACTAAGTTAATAAATAAGATGTCAAGTGAAACTGCTTTTGTTCAAGTATGTAAAAGGTTAGTTTATGAAATAGAAAAATTCATGGTATATTGTAGAATATGCAAGAGGATAGATAAATTGTGGTGATATTGTGTTCCCCAAAATATTGTGCACCCTAACAAACTTATCTGGGGTCAGAGAACAGAACAGTCACTAAATACAGAGACCAGAAAATGGTCTCTGACACCTTTAATCCTAGCATTCCGAAGGCAGAGATTCATCTGGATCTCTGTGAGTTCAAAGCCACACTGGAAACAGCCAGGCATGGTGACACATGCCTTTAATCCCAGGAAGTGATGGCAGGAAGCAGAAAGGTATATAAGACGTGAAAACCAGGAACCAGAGCCTGTTAAGCTTTTAGGCTTTTAGTAGCAGTTCAGCTGAGATCCATTTGGATGAGGACACAGAGGCTTCCAGTTTGAGGAAGCAGGATGGGCTAAGAAGTTGGTGAGGTGAGGTTAGCTGTGGCTTGTTTTGTTTCTCTGACCTTTCAGCATTTACCCCAATACCTCACTCCAGGTTTGTTTTTATTAATAAGACCTTTTAAGATTCATGCTACAATAAACTCTCCTATTTGCATCTTGGAGGCAATAGCCAGACTTAGAAGTTGACCTACAGAAATTAGAGACAGGCTATCTCCAGTCAAGGTGGGTTTTATGGCAAGAAGGTGGGACTGTAATTCAAGTTTTGAAACCACTAGATATGCAGAGTAGAGATAGGTATACATTGATTTTAAACTGTAGAAATCTTCTGAGGAATAAAATCTTCATTACAGGGGTTGCTGATGGACCTCGAATGGCATGTCTGAGAGTCATTAACTAGGGACTGATTTTGGTAGAACCCAGAAGATGATTAGGGTTGATAATGCAGCCGAGATGAAAATAGACAATAGATTAGACAGAGTTGTCTAGCAACTCTCTAAGGGAACAGTAAGCAAAGTGTCCAGTGTAGCAACTGTAATGTACAATCACTATGTTTGGTTACTCTGTTGTCGGTGCCAAAGGGACATGAACACTCGACGCTGACTTAAAAGTGGATGTGCTTTCATGCTGTGGGTTTGATTTCCTCCACAGCCTACTTTGATGCCTTGTGCATGACAACTTACATACAAGCTTGTTCTTCATGTTGTTGTCTAACTTGAACTGAATTGGATACCTACGATTCATACCCAAAAGCTAGCTGACTGCTTTTTGCTTGCTTTCAGAGGAGGGTTGCATATTCAAAGCATTTGACCTTGGCCTTCAGTTGCAGCTTAGACTATGACTGAAGATCCAACAATGGATGGTGAGACTCAGTTCTTTGCTCTCTACTTGCTTACAGCATTATACCATACTGAAATTCTTTTCTGTCATTCCTAACATGTTTTGCCACATTATAAAGCACTTGCTTGCACTGATTATCATCTAAAACTGTATGTGTGTTATAAATGGTGCATTAAAGATAAAGATATCACCATAACATCATGATACACCATAGGAATCAATTGAGTTTTATGGAAAAATAATTTGCCTGACTCTCTTTACCAGTTGATTATGGAATGCCTTGTGTAAGTAGGCTTAAATTATATCAGCTAAGAAGATGGAAATTCTGGCCCAAATACTTAAGGATGTAATCTGCTATCAAATTTATAGAGTGTGAATTTTTAATGGCTCCTTAGGGGCTGTGTTTATAAGCAGTAAAGCAAATATCAAATTATTTTCAAGTGCCAGGAAAATTACTGAACAAATAAAAAAGTCTGGAAACAAGTAGAAGCATAGTCACATTCCCATGCCATGTGAGAGTGTATATTGTATCTAAGGTGAACTGATAGGTAACCATGTGTCTTAGTTAGGGTTTCTATTGATGTGAAAAGACACCATGACCATGGCGATTCTTATAAAGAAAACAATTAATTGGTATGGCTTGCTTAAAGTTTCAGAAGTTCAATCCATTATCATTATGACAGGGAGCAGGGCAGCATGCTGGCAGAGATAGTGTTGGAGCTGAGAGTGCTACATCTTGCAGGCAACAGGAAGTCAACTGACTGTCACACTGATGGAAGCTTGAGCAAAAGAGACCTCAAAGTTGACCCCAACAGTGACACACTTCCTCCAACAAGCCCACATCTCCTAATAGTGCTACTCCTTTGGGGAGCCATTTTCTTTCAAACCACCACATTCCACTCCATGGTCTCCAAAGACTTATAGTCTTATCATAATAAAAAAAAAATCATTCAGTCCAACTTCAAAAGTCCCAATAGTCTATCACAGTCTCAAACTTGTTTCAAGTCCAAAGTCTCTTCTGAGACACATGGTAATCTCTTAAATGTAATCCTCCTATAAAAATAAAAAAGCAGATCACATACATTGAACATATAATGGCACAAGATGTACATTACCATTCCAAAATGCTGGGAACAGAGCATAGCAAGGAAATATTGGACAAAAGAAAGACCTAAAACTAGCTGGACAGACTCCAAACTTTGCATCTCCACGTCCCATGTCAAAATGCTCTTCTGTTCTCCAACTTCAGGTTTGACTTCAACATACTTCTTTCTCTTGTGCCTGTTCCACTCCCTGTTAGCAGTGCTTCTTGGCAGGTGATGACTCTGTCATCTCTAGCATCTTGAATTCTCCGAGGCAATACAGGCTTCAACTTCACAGCTTCACATAATGGCCTCTCCACTAGGCCTCCAGGAACCCCCTGACACAGGCCTGGCTTCAACAGCTTTATTTCATAACTTCTTTCTTCTTAACTCTAAAGCCAGTACCACATGGCTGAAGCTGCAAAGTTCTGCACCTTGCTGGGGCTGGAACATGGCCCCCTTGTTTAACTACATCTTCACCGGCTTTCTGTCTTTAACTGCCTAAACTTGGCTAACCTGAAACTTGCTCTACAGACCAGGCTGGCCTCAAATTCAGAGATCCAAAAACCTCTGCCTTCCAGCTACTGGGATTAAAGGTGTTCCCCACCACACCCAGCTCTAAGCTTTTCTTTAGTTCCTTTTCATAAGTTGGAAACTTATCTGGATGAGATCTTACCCTGAGATCACCACTCTCTTTATTTCATTTCTTAATCCATTTATCTCCTTGAAGAGATGATTTAACTCCATTCCACTTTCTGGTGCCCTTTTTCCTCCTCAAATAATTTTCCTTGCTCAGCTTGCTACTTTACATTATAAATCTTCACTAGAGTTACAACAAATATCCACATGACAGAGTCTATACAAGGCTGTTTTGAGAGTTCTTCTGCCAATGAAATTAATCCAAATTTCTTCACTTCAGCCTCATGCAGACTCTTCAGACAAGGGCAAAAGGTGGCCACTTTCTTCACCAAAATATCACAAGAACAATCTCTAGGCAACATACTAACATTCTTCTCATTTGAAAATTCTTGATTGAGCCCCACACCTTGACATAGTTCAAATAACTCTTAGCACCTCTGTCTTCCACGCTCCTACTAGTATGGTCTAGTAAGCAATGCTTAAAGCATTCAACTGCTTTCATAACTCAAAGTATCAAAGTCCAATTTCCTCCAAACACATCATTAGGAGTTCTTTTCCTTAGTTAGGGTTTGCTATAGCTGTGAAATAATGCCTTGACCATGGCAACTCTTATAAAGAAAACATTTAACTGGTGTGGGTGGCTTACAGTTTCAGAGGTTCAGTCCATTATCATTATGATGGGAAGCATGGTGGTGTGCAGGCAGATGTGGTGCCGGAGCTGAGAGTGCTACATCTTGCAGGCAACAGGAAGTCAATTGACTGTAACTAGAGTTTTCCTGCCTGGCCCACAGTCAGGACAAATCTCTGACACCTGCCAGTCCCACAGCCGCTCAGACCCAACCAAGTAAACACAGAGACTTATATTGCTTACAAACTGTCTGGCCGTGGCAGGCTTCTTGCTAACTGTTCTTACAGCTTAAATTAATCCATTTCCATTAATCTATACCTTGCCACATGGCTCGTGGCTTACCGGCATCTTCACATGCTGTTTGTCATCTTGGCGGCTGGCAGTGTCTCTCTGACTCAGCCTTCCACTTCCCAGCTTTATTCTCCTCCTTGTCCTGCCTACACTTCCTGCCTGGCCAATGGCCAATCAGTGTTTTATTTATTGACTAATCAGCAACACATTTGCCATACAGAACATCCCACAGCAATTGACTGTCACAGTGAGGGAAGCTTGAGCAAAAGAGACCTGAAAGCCCATGCCCACAGTGATATACTCCTTCCAACAACGGCAAACCTCCTAATAGTGCCACTCACTTTGGGGGCCAATTTCTTTCAAACCACCACACTGTGTGCTAGTATAAGAAGAGCAGACACTGGTTAGGACATCAGCTCATATAACCCATAGGGCTAAGAGAAAAATTTTTACAAATGGATAAGCCAATGAGAAGGTAGAGTGGATGAAGGTGCTTCCAATGCAAACCTTGGAGCCCATGTAAAGGTGAAATGAGAGAAACCACTCCACAAACATGTCTCCTTACCTCCACATATTTACCATGGTGTCTATGCACCTAAACGTGCTCTCTCTCTCTCTCTCTCTCTCTCTCTCTCTCTCTCTGTCACACACACACACACACACACACACACACACACACACACACACACACATACACACATCATAAACACATATGCACATATTGTAAACACATACAGCAAAAATATTTCAAAGAGAGATAAGAGCATTACGGGAGCTGGTGCAGTGGCTCTCAGAGTGTAAAGCTACTTACTGTCAAGCCTGATAACTTCAGTTCCGTTTTTAAGAGCGGCACAGTGGAAGGTGACAACTTAATCATGAAATGCATGTGTATATGGGCTTGCATCCATGTACACACACGTACACCATGAATAAATATGATAAAATGCATCAAGGAACTGATTAATTAGGCAATATTCATGACAAAAACATACAAAATAAGATTAAATCATGTATTTATATGATTGTGACATTTGCCAGTGAATGGTACACAATATTGTATGTCTCAGTGGACATTTAAAGTGCTTGGGTATTGGGGAATAATAGTTAGCCATAAAATGCATAAAATAATTTATTTATAGCTCATCCAGAGGATCTGGTCAAGGCATTCATGACCATTCAGCTTTGGCCCCAAGTTATACAGATTTATAGTCTACCAGCAGTTAACATTTATAAAGGACTTCTATATTTAAGAGACTTTCCTAGTTGCTTCACGTATCATTTTTCCTCATGCTGTCCTGTGATAGAACTGTTATCATTACCTCTATTTTACATTTCTAGAAATTGGATTTTTGCAGTGTTCCATAATGTGTGGAAGACAAATGCCATAATGCTGGAGTTGGGAATTTCAAAATACATTTCTTTTTGGACTTACATGCTTGAGTGATTTTAATATGTTCACTGTCAGGGCAGACAGACTGGCACGCAAGTAAAATGCAAATACATCTTATTTACATGCTTAAATATTCAAAAGAATAAAGCGCAACAATCTAAAGCAAAATATCTCAAAAGTTCTAACAGGTAGAGAAGCTGAATTCGCGAATGCGTATGGCATTCTGATGGCCAAACATCCTGTCCCCTGGAGGACAACAAAGGAACCCAGGCATCACTTTTTAGTGGCTTAACAGACCAGAACCTCACACTCATCTCTCTTTTTATTGGCTGGATACATATCCACTGTACTTGTCATTGTCATGAGAATACCCTAGTGCTGTCCCCATATGTGGAGAAGGGGTTATTTCAGACTTTGTTATGTACCCTCAAGGACTCCCAATTATGTGAACACTGTGTCCCTACTCACCAAGGTAGGACTTCTTTGGACAATATGATTACTACATGATACCAGCTTCAGGGCAATGTGTCTTCATTCCATACCCACGTTAGAAAAACTTTAATATGCATCAGGCAGAGTCCCAAGTGGTGAATATTTATTTGGAGTTTAGAAAATTATGACTAATAAAAAGTGTGGCTCCTGGTAGGTAATCCACATTCCTATGGGTGGTTATACACCCAAGAATATTTGAACTGCACAAATTGTAGTTGGTGAGTTGAAAGAGAGACAGAGAGAGAGAGAGAGTTGGGGGATAGAAGGGGGTCATTTGGACTGGGAGTACCTAGGAGGAGGAGTAGTTCAGGGAAAATATGGTCAAAACACATTGTATGAAATTGTCAAATAATTTAAAATATTGTGATAAATTTATTTCCAACAAAATTATAAATGATTATCTGAATCTGTTAATATCAGGAATAGGCTCTGTACTCCAGCTAAAGCACGAGTTGCTCATAATTTTATGGTGGCTCTTACCCCATGCTGCTGTAATGGATAGGGTTTTCTCCTGGGTAATGTTTCAATAAATAAAACATTCTTCAAACACTTGTTTGTTTTTATTTTACCTGTGGTGTTATTACCTAAGATAGAGTTACCTATGAGAATTCAGAAAAGACTATAGATCAATTTTATTACAAATAAACCTTAAAAAAAATTATTTTCAACAATACCAAAGAAGGAAGAGACTGTTTTTCTGCTTGAATTCCTAATGTCCTATTTTGACCTCAGTAATAATCACATTCTAACCTCTGCTTGTCCTGCTCACTCAGAGGAGATGTAGATACAACAATAATTTGCAAGCCTGTTATAATTATGTCAGAGAAATGGTACTTTGAAAGTTGGATAAGGCACAGCACCTTTGAGAAATTAAATTCCAGAACCATTCAATTTACGTTACACAATTCACATGTGCATTAACTATTGTTTTTATTTTTCAAATGAAAAAAATAGAGAACACTCAGTTTGTTTAAGAGTATCTTCATAGAAATTTATAGTGCCAGGAAGTGAGACTGTGTCTGTCTGAACATATTCCATGACTCAGTTCAACTCTCTATACAAGGTTTGGTTTTGTTCTTTGAGGCAGATTCTCCCTATGCAGCCCAGGCCAGGTTGGCAATAAACTGATGAATACACACACACACACACACACACACACACACACACACACACACACACACACTGCAACGTATCTGTGTGTGTGTGTGGTGTGCATGTTCATGTGGCAGGGATGCACACATATGTGGAGACCAGAGGACAGCTTCCAAAATAGTTGTCCCTCAGGAGCTACCCAACTTGATTTATGTACTTGTTTGTTTTTGTGAGTGACAGAGTCTCTAATTGGACCTGGTGCTCACTAAGTAGGATAGGCAGGTTGACTGGCAAACCTCAGACATCCTCCTGTTTGTATCTTCCCAGAACTAGGATTAAAAGCACATTCTCATCACATTTAACTTGGTGCTGGTGCTGCGTGCTGGTGCTGGGTGCTGGTACTGGGTGCTGGTGCTGGGTGCTGAGAATGACACTCGGGCTGCACAGAAAGCATTTTACTGACTGAGCCATCTCCTCAGCCCTACTACCAATACATCCTGACCCACTTAAACAAAGCTAACACATAAAAATCAAACATATGTTTTAAGTAAGTTTTTAATCAATATAACATTTATCATTTAAGGCTTTAGCATTAAAGAAAGCATTTAGCATTAAAACAAGAAGAAAATGGGGGCAAAACCATTACAGATATGCCTGGGGAGATGACTCTGTGAGCAAGAAAAGTACTTGCTTTGAAGCATAACTTCTAATCCCAATATCCATGTAAAAGGCTAGGCATTGCTGTGCAACACTTGTAACACCAGTGCTGTGGGGAACACTGATGGGTAAAACCCAAGAGCTCAATGGCTGGCCAGCTTAGCTGAATTGGCCAGCTTTCTGTTTATTGAGAGAGTGTGGCTCAAGACAATAATTCTGAGACCAGCAGAGGAAAACAACCAATGTATGACACACACACACACACACACACACACACACACACACACACACACACACACACAGAGAGACAGAGAGACAGAGACAGAGACAGAGACAGAGAGAAGAGAGAGAATATTCAAATGAGCACTAAACCACTAAAGTAATCCAGGTCATTTGGAATGGAGCATATTCTTCTTCTTTCAACAATTTGAAAATGACAATGTTGCTGAGTAGAATTCCATTTCGTAACTTCTGTAAAAGAAGGATTGCTGCACCGTCATTGCTATCCCCTGTGTTGACCATCAACTAAGAAAATGTTTCCACATTACTTTCCCCAAATAAATTTGCAGCTCCCAAAGATGTGTGCTAAATGTGTTTTGACTGTTGGTTCCGACTCTTTCTAGTGTGCTAATAGACCATAGAAAATCACCCTAAAATTGTTGGAGCTAAAGCATTTTTCAAATTTGGCTTGAAAGTTGGAGACTATGAAGAACCAATAACACCTCTTCACCTTGCAATATCTATAGGGCATGAAAGTGAAGTCCCAGGAATCAATTTTACAGTGGAGACATTAACCCCTGTGGTCATTTGCCCAGCAGGAAGAGTGAGCTGTTAAAAGCACAGAGTCAGCTATTAGTCACTTCTTTTTATGATTGCCAGTGTGATAACAGCTTCCCCTTCAATTACATGACTAGAACTATTTTGCTGATAAGGTAGCAAAAACGAATGTGTGTAAGAGCAAATTCAGATTTTTCTTCCTTTGCAGATTTTCCCCGAAATGAGAATAATTTGCTATTTTAATATAGATTCTGACTAAAAAAAAAATTTTAACTAAAAATTACAATATTATCCAGCTCTAAGAAATTTGGGGGAATTTAATTGAATGTTTTAACGCCACTGCCTGGAAAGAAGAGAAAAACAAAAAAGCATTATCTTTTCTGTTCTTTCTCTTGAAAAAGTTTAAAAGAGCACCCTAAACCTGATTAGCTTGGCTAGTCAATTAATAATTAATTACAATTAATAACACCTAACAGGTGTTGTGGAATATCATTTTAAGATGTGTTACATTTGTTTAGGCTGTGGAATATTTGTTTAATGATGCGAAGATGTGTTGCACTCTTTCGTCTTTTGAGTTGCATTTCTTTAACTCTGTGAAGCTGTGTTACTTTCACTGTCTAAAACACCTGATGGTCTAATAAAGAGCCCAACGGCCAATAGCTGGGCAGGAGAGGGTTAGGAGGGGCTGCCAGGGAGGGTGAATAAATAGGGGGAGAATTCTGAAAATGGGCAAGGAAGGTGCTAGAAAAGAAGAAAGAGAGGAGGATGCCTTGGGCCAGCCACGCAGCCACACAGCCACGCAGCCACACAGCCACACAGCCACGCAGCCACACAGCCACGCAGCCACGCAGCCACGCAGCCACGCAGCCACACAGCCACGCAGCCACGCAGCCACACAGCCACACAGCCACACAGCCACACAGCCAGCTATGGAATAAGAAGGAAAGAAAGATGCATAGGAAATGGGATAATTTAAGTTAGAAAAACTGGCTAGAAACAAGCCAAGTTAAGACCCAGTAGTCATAAAAAAGAATAATCCCCATGTATTTCTATGGGAGCTGAGTGGCAGGCCCCCAAAGAGTGAGAAAAAAAAAAGAACTACAATTAGGAATATAATTTAAAATTTTCATAACAAGTTAAAATTTATGTCTAATACTATGTAATGTCTCTAAGTAATTAGTGTTGGAAAGTAGGGTTAGTCATTAGTCAGTTGAGGCTGGAGCAAAACAGTTTTACAAATCCCATCATAAAACAAAGCAAGGATTAAAGGAGAATTGACACCATCTATAACATGTGGTAAATGTGGGAGAAAAGCAGAGATCAGCCTATGGTATTTTGACTCATTACCTCTCAATGCCACCTTGGCAGTTAGAGATGCTCTAAGTCATTGAGAACTATGTCCTCTCACAATAACTAACAGAATTTACTCTCCAGAAATGTCCCCATACAAACCTTCTAACACACTTACTTTTATTCTTAACCTACCTTTCTTTAAAATTTATTTTTGAAATTATTACATTGTATACTGTCAGGAAGTTGCAAAAATAGGACATGGAAATTGTTTTCAACCTTGCACCCAGCTTTTACCATTGTTAGCATATTTCCTAACTGCTATAATATCAAAAGGAGAGAGCTGACATTGGTACAACACTATTACCTGAAACTCGGGCTGGCTGTGTTTTTTAAGTCTCAATTAAGCATGCCTTTGTGTATGTTCACACATATTTGAATGCATTTAATTTATTTCATGTGTAGATTTGTTTAGTCACTGTCATAGTCTGCCTAGAGAATTGTTCCATTCTTGGTCAACTTGTCAAGAGAAAAATTTAAAAGCAGAACTATCCAAGTAATTTATAGTGAATGGCTCAAATACCAGGCTTTGAAGACGAGAATGTCAATCTACAGAAACAGCTGAATCAAGCTAGTGGGAACTCATGAACTTTAGATCAACAGCTGTGGAGCCTGCATGGGACTGGACTAGGCCCTCTGCATAAGTGAGACAGTTGTGTAGTTTAAGGGGCCTCTGGCAGTGGGATCAGGATCCATCCCTAGTTCATGAGCTGGCTTTTTGGAGCCCACTACCTATGGTGGGACACCTTGCACAGCCTTGATGCTGGGAAGAGGGACTTTGACCTGCCTCAACTGAATGTACCCGCCATTGCTGACTCCCCATGGGAGGCCTTAACTTTTCTGAGAAGGGGATGGGGGAGGAAGGCTGGGGGGAGTAGGAGGAGGGATGAGAGGGGGATCTGTGGTTGGTATATAAAATTAATAAAAAATTTCTTAATAAAGAAAAGAAAAAAGAATGTCAGTATTCCAGCCTTAACACAAGCGAAGAGCTTAGTCCTATCTCAACTTGATATGCCATGCTTTTTTGACACCTGGGAGAGGCCTATGACTTTCTGAACATAAACAGAGGAGGAATGGATGCAGGGGTAAGGGAGAGGGGAGGGGAGGGAATGGGAGGAGAGGAGGGAAAGGAAACTGTGGTTGGGCTGTAAATAAATGAATAAATTTAATTAATAAAAAAAGAATTAGAAAAAAAAGAATGTCAATATCAAGGAAGGGGTCAGTTTAGTTTCTGTGAGGGACCACAGCTGAGTACCTCCAGGCTGTTACATCTTATGATAGAAAAGAGCTCTAGTCTCCTCTCCTGCTTCTAAGAACCCTAATCCTATCTTGTACACTCAACTTCAACTATGTCATCTCATCTTAATTACTTCCCTCAAAGGCCCTACTGATAAATATCCAGAATTGAAACTTAAGAATGTTTCAGGAACTGGGTGATGGTGGCACATACCTTTAGTCCCAACACTCAGGAGGCAGAAGCAGGCGGATCTTTGTGAGTTCGAGGCCAGCCTGTTCTACAGAGTGAGATCTAAGACTGAAACTACATGGAGAAACCCCGTTTCAAGAAAAAAATAAAAGAATTTTTCAGGTAACAAATAACCACTCTATAGTCGTTATGAATCAAAAAACAAAATTTTCATATTTCTTATTATTGTGCAATATTATCTAATTTTGTCAGTTATGAACTTTAAGAACGGAGTTGAGGTTAGTTTGGCAGTAATGTGCCTACCTTCCATGCATGAGACCCTTTGTTCAATCTTCAACATCACACTCACAAGGGAAACAGATAAATGGAAAAAAAAATACAACAGACATAATTTAAAAGAGACTGAATCCCTTTTCCCCCGTGATATTTGAGATTTGTGATAAGATGAAGATCAAAACAAAATATCATATCTCTGTGTAATAATGTCCCTTTCCCTTTAAGTCACAAGTAGAAGCTATATGAAAAAAAAAAGCATGGAATCTGGATGACTCCTGAGGTACAGTATACTAAGGAAAGTGTGTCAGGCACAGAAAGACATACTCCATGGTTTAGGTAGAGTTTCAATTCTAGAGCTCATGGACCCGAGAGTAGACTAGTGGGTATCAGGGGGTCAGGGAAGGGGTCAGGCAGCTGTTGGCCAATGTGTCTAAACTTGCAGTTATAAGGCAGGCACATTTGCTGACCTAATGTAGAACATGAAGCCATAGTTAGCACTGCACTGCTACACTTGAAATCTGCCAGAAGAATTGGTATGCGCCCACGATAATAAACAAATCAATATATTTCTAACGGAAATTGCAAGATGATGAATTTTTTAATTAGTTTTACTGTGATGATTATTTCATACAGTTTGTGCTTCTGTGTCTATAAGGTAAGGTTCTGAGACACCAACAGGAACCCAAATCCACATGTAACAAAGTCTTGACATAAAATATCACAGTTGTGCATGTATCCCTGACCCAATCACCTTTATGTTTTAAATCATCTTGCAATTGTTACACTAGTGAAGAGTGTTATTGCTGCAGAATTAGATTTTTGCTTGTTTCATTTCTGAGATTATAGTGTAATTACACCAGTTTTCCCTTCCCTTTCCTCCCTCCAAACCTTCCCATGAACCCCTGCTTTCCCTCATTCAAATAAAAGACCTCTTTTTTTCATTGTTATTACATGCATCATGTGTATGTATATGTATTTAGGTATAGGTACAGGCATATACATATATATTCCTAAATACAGCCCAGTGGGTCTATATAATGTTATTTGTATGTTTTGTTTTTTTTTTTCAGGACTGACCTTTTGCTACTGGATGATCAGTGAGAGTAGTCCTTAACTCTCATCACAGAAAGTTCTCTTTGCAATGGAATTCGTTTTTGTACTGTATTATTTGGGAGAATACTGATGGCGAAAGCCCATATTTACAGGATATAAGAAATTTTGTCCAAGCATTTCCAAGCCATAATTGAATACAACTATAAAAAATGAAACCTGGGTGATATAGAAAATAGACATATTTTCTGAAATATATATTCAGAATTTTACATTGTATTCTTTACCTATCTACAACTATAACTATTATGCCTCAAAAAGCTGAATTAAACTCTTCCTAAATAGATTATTATATTTTTTTTCCTGCTTGCTTCAAGAATCTTACTTCAAGAATCCTGCAAAGTATTTATTTACCTTCAAATTAAAAGCTAGTAAAATTTAAAACAAATCTTAATTTATTGGAAAGTAGAGGAATAAATAGATAAGGGTGTTTTTTATTTTTAAATAGGTGGTTATTTATCCTACCATATTCTATATCTTAGAATAGTAGGGAAAGGAAATGCCCATATCTGACAATGGTTGACTAGGGAGAATTTAACTTTAGAGTCATAAAAACTTTTTTCTGAAATCCAATAATCTGTGCAGCAACTTGACATGTAACCAATATATTGGCAGCATACCTGACAAAGCCTACAAATAATTTTCAAAAGCAAGCAAATTAGGTAGTAAAAGCAGAATCAATACAAGGAAAATTACAACCTCTGTGGATAGACCATGTCTGCCACAAAGCCATGTGTCAAGGGCTTTATCGCTCTCCTCTGGTGCTGTGGGAAGCTGGTAGAATCTTTGAGAGCTGTGGTGTGCTGGAAGGGAGTTAATGTTATATGCCCTGGTCCTGGCTGCTCACCACTCAAAAGCCAGGATTCAGGAAGTGATTGCTAATTGGAAGGCATTGGATTTAATTATGACATTTAATATGACAATAAGGGTCATTGTTCTAAAAGTTCTAGCTTGAACTCGGGAGTGCAGTAGGCTTTGGGAGGCAAGTAGGGATGGTTATGGGAGACAATGGCTGGAGAAACAACATCCTGGGTAGAGTCTTCAACATCTACTCTCTTTTTCTGATGGGACTCACCCAAATGGTTTTGATGTTCTGGAGACTAGTTTCTGTAATTTTTAAACAAATTTATTATTTTTCTAAAAGCGAAACTTCACAGAAATATATAGGCTTTGTGTTAGTGAGCAGAACTAATAAATATGCTCTGATACTATCTGAAGATCACCAGATATTGTGGGTTCTGCAAATAAAAAAAAGATAATTTGACAGATAAAATCTTAATTGGCATCTCTTCAGAATTCACAATCTCAGACAAATCAGAATGGAAACAGACTTGGAAGAAGAATGGGGAAATGAAAACAATTCCAAAAATAGCTGCTACTGTTGCATCACTGGGGGTGTGCCCTTGAGGAGGTGTGCCCTTGAGGAGGATGTTGGGAACCCAGTCCCTCATCTCTCTGCTTCCTTCTGTTTTGCAGTGGTGTCTGGTGCAGTTCTTAGCTGGTGTGCTTTTGACAGTGAAAGGAGAAGTCAAAACTTGGCAAACATTTCACAGGTCTGTCTGTTGGGTTAGAAAAAAATCACACCTTGATTGCATCTGGCTGTCCAGATTTCACAGTTCAATTAAAAACAAAAAGGAACATGTCATATCCTGCCGAGGAACCCACATGATATCCTTCTAAGTAATTGTGCTCACTTTTGTGCAGTGGCTGCTTACACCAGCTTTTTTCACACCCATGCTTCACACCAAGATAATAGGAGAAAACCTATTTTTCTCTCAGACATGAAATAACCCTTTAAAGACAAAACCTCTTGCTTTGCTAAACATCTGGCTTTTTTCACAAAAGAACCTCATATAAATTTAAAAGTCAAAACACATGGAAGGAGCTGAGTTCAGAACAAAGACCTCTCACATTGCTTGATATATTAAGAGAATTAATGTCAGAGTAAGAGCAGATGACTCAAGTGGGGTTGAAAACATTTTTTCCTGGGTGAATGATGGATCCATTACATTTCTGTCACCATCATCCAACCAGCCAGTGAAGCAATAGCAATCCAAAGCAGTGAGAACACAGGATATGGAAAATGAGAAAGAGAGAGAGAGAGAGAGAGAGAGAGAGAGAGAGAGAGAGAGAGAGAGAGAGAGAGAGACAGAGAGACAGAGAGACAGAGAGACAGAGACAGAGAGACAGAGAGAGACAGAGAGAGATTAACTAAAAGAAGAGCTGAAAAAAATCAGTAAAAGCATCAAGCATTAGAGGAAAATGATGCTAAGGAGAGCTTCCAGGTAGTTATTAAGCAGAGATTGGAGGACACAAAGTATCACCATTTTGTCTGATCTTCACATTGTACTTTGCAACATCTGAAGCTGAGCACATGACTCAGTAGCAGGGTGTTCACCTAGCATGTGCAAGATCATGAGTTTAAGGCCCTGTAATCTTGTAGATTTTGGAGTATGCTTGAACTATATAGAGAAAGCCTGCCTGAAGCAATGCCTAAGTGTTCTATTCTAATGCACCCATTTCTCTATCTACTCTGTTTCATTTCAGTTTCCTTTTCTACAGCAATCTTTACACTACAACGGGGAGACTCTCTAAGTCACTAGACACCTGTATGAGTTGTAACCCTTCTCTTTCCTTCTACTGTCTTTTGCATATCTAAAAATTCAATCAGCATATTGCATAGGAGTCTACACAGTAGGCAGGCCCGTGTTCCTCCTACATTTAACTAACGGCAGTTTTGACTTTTTCTCCATTTAAGAAGATGTTGACTGTGGGTTTGTGACACATAGGTGTGTCACCTCCACCATTGTTCCTTCTGCAGTGCTCATCATGGAGTAATGCTGAATTTAGTCAAAGATCTTTTCTGCACTCATTGAAATTATCACATAACTTGTATCTTTGAGTCTATTTTTACACTGTGTTAGACTATTTTTAAATTTGTGGATGTTGAACCATTCCATTTGCAAACAAATTTTGTGCCTGTGTTTATCGGGGACAATAGTATATAGTTTTCTTTTGTTGTTGTAGCTTTACCTGGTTGGGACCATAGAATAAGACTGTTATGCCCAGATAGCGGGGATCCCCAAAAGACCGCCATAGAGACCAAATCCCATATGTAAAAGCAAAAGCAAAGAGCCTTTATTTTCAAGCTCAGAGCTTGGACTCTCTCTCTGACACAGGGATGAGAGCAGAGAGCCCTGAGGCCAGGCAGGTTTTTTGTTTGTTTGTTTTGTTTTTTTTTTATCAAAGCCAGAGGTTGGGATGAGTGAATTCCCAGGGTTCGGGACCCTGACTGCCTGACTTTTGTCTAGGAGTATAGGGAATGTTTGGAATGTCAGGTATTTCCTCTTAGATGCAGGCCCCACTGGGTGGGGTCAGCTACTGGCTTTTCCTGGGTCCAGGTGTTCCCTGCCGGAAGCTGTGTCTGGGCCTCTAAGCCTGTCATGGCTGCTGTGTGGTCATGCTGTTTTGCCCCCCCCACCTCCCCCCTCAACCCACAATACAAATTTTGTAGAAGAAATTTGGAGCTGTCCTTTCAACAATTATTTCATTACTTTGGAAGTGTTGGTTGCAGCTTTTCTTTAAAGGTCTGATATAATTTTGTTGTGAATCTCTCCTAATCAGTGCTTTTATAGTAAGACGATTTTAAAAATAATTGCTTCAATTCTTTTCTAGTTATAGCTCTTTTTAAATGATTAAATCTATTATTGTTTCACTTTGGTGGGCCAGTTATATCTAGAAACTTACTAATTTCTTTCAGGTTTATCAGTTTAGTGTAATGAAGATATTTGAAGTATGGATTTGTGACTCTCCAATTCCTCAGATTTCTGTTGTGGTAGTTAGTGTCTATCTCGAGCTTTATTAATCCCACCTTCAGTATTCCTCTCTTTCTTGGAATTATTATTAGTTTTGAGCTATGTTTGTTATAGTCACTAGAATTAGCCTTGATGCCTTTCTTGATAAATATTGGAGGTTTCTAGTTTCTAGGACTTTTTCAGGGATGATCTAACATCAAACATTTGAGTTTGTTTTCCCGAAATGTTTCTTTGCTCCGGATTTTACTCCTTGTACATTATTTAAAGAGGGAGCTTTAGTTCATAGTCACTGCTGATGGCAATCATTTAGACTCTGCAAACTTTTGCTTGTTTGTTTGTTTTAGTTGGGTGAGTTTGAACTGCATATTTTCAGAAAAGTCAATGAGTAACTGATCAGCATATTTTATTAAATATAACTCTTTGTGACTGGTAAATTCTTATTTTAATTATTTTAAAAGAAAGGAAGAGTTTGTTGCCCCCCCCCCCAAAAAAAAAAACCCAAACCCATGAAAAATGAGTTAAAGGGCCAAGGGAAACAGAGACTCCTGTCGTCATGGTCTTCTCTCTTGGTCCTTTATTTCTGAGTCAGAAAGCCTGCCACCCACAATTCCATGCTTATCCTGTCATTGTCATACTATGAAAGAAAATCAGCTCTCTTTCTAAGATCCATTTAGAAGTGGTTAAAGAAATTATATTAGAGAAGGCAAGTCAGTAAATTGTCACATGATAGTCAATGATTTTTGTTGATAATACCATTCATCTCTCTGAATAACATTACTAACTATAGCAAGGGAATCTTTCAATTTCATTTTCCCATCATGCTGAGCTGAAGAAACAACTTGCCTAAAGTTAAAGGGATCATTAGGATGTTATTCAAGTGTCAAGAGTGTGCTAAAATTAATTATTTTTATTCTCGTTGCTGTGGCCAAGTGGACCCCAGAGAGATGTAGGCAGCTTTTTAGATTTAGAATATCAAAAGTAATCCAATATTACTCCTAAAACAATAAGAAACAGAGTGAACCATTCATCTGAGTTCTGAGGGACTCAATAACCTCAAAACAAACTTAAATCATAATGATTCTATACATTTATAATTTCTAAATATAACTACCATATCTGGGAGTCTCATATTCATGGAATCTTACAATCATGGATTTAAATACGTAAAAATGCATTGCTGTTAAACATACTTAAATTCTTTTCTTGCATAAATTTCTTAAAGTATACTAATATTATTTCATCGGGTATTATGGATAGCCTAGAGCTGATTTAAAGTTAATGGGAAGAAGTATATGTGTTCTATGAAAACACAACATCCTTTTATTTAAGGATTATCATCATGGAAGTATTTTGATACCTGTGGGGATTCCTGAACCCATCTTCCACAGATACTGAGGGACAGCTGCATAGACTTCTCTGCTCTAAGACAAAATACGCCTCTCTTCAGTTCTTCCCTAGTCAGTTTTTACCGTTATGTAAGTCTTGTCTTTGTCTATCTCTGTCTTTCACACCTTGGCAAACTCTTTCTTCTCATATATTTAAAAATAAACACAATCATTTCTACAGCCTATATTCCATGTTTTGTCTTATCATGTCAATACATCATGGTGTTTCATATTTTAATTTAATTTTTTTTTAAGATTTTACTATCTAGTTCATTGCTTCTTGGAGAAACTCTAAATCAATATTGTACAGAACATGTAAGCTAAAAGTATACTCTGATTGTCAGCATACTGTCTCATTGAAAATATGAGTTGGCTGACTCTTCTGTGGGCATATTTTCAATGATATTGCTGAAAATTCCAGTAGGCTTTTACCCATCTGCTTCTAGTCAGTGGAATGCTCAGAGATATATCTCTATGTACCAGATACACCGGTCCTATGTAAATGGATTTCCTAGGGAAGGTAGTCTGAAAGGTCCTAGTCTCAAAGATAGATCACAAATCAAAACTTGAGAGTCAACAAAGAATCAAGAGACTGTATTAGATGCAAGAAAAAATTATTTTATTAGATCAAATATAACTGTACTCCCATACACAGTCCAAGAATTTGTGAATAGGTAATCAATTGTTTCAAATGACATTTGAATTTGTATTTGGTTATTCATTCATTTCTTAGTTGAATAGACCTAGTGTTGCCAGAGAAAGGATGCAGAGAGAGATTAGTTAGTCTTATTGGAAAAGCACTATGTTAACTCATAAAATTCACTTATAATCAGGAAGTTCAGCAGCTTGATCTCTAGATGGCTGAGCCACAGATGGGCCTGTGACAAGAAGACTGGAAGTTTCTAGAAGTCACATAGGTTGGGTGGCAGAATCCAGAACCATAACCAATGGAAGGGTAGCGGCAGACTCCATAACTCACAGGTCTGAAGCCACTGGAGCCACAGCCTGAAGTGTAGAAGCTCCTTGATCCATAGCCCAGGGAGTGGCAGCTGCTGGACCCAAAACCCAGAGATCCAGCATATGTGGTCCTGCAGGGGCTGCAGAAGCTGGAGACCCGTGGGCGATAGCAAGGCCGCTGGCAGGAGCTGTGCACCACATGTGAAGTCTGGCATCTGATGGGCTGGAAGCAGTTCTGAGGACAGCCACTGTGAAGAGAGGAGCCCAGATGATAGGTTCTGGGAGAGCAGAAGTTAGAACTGTGGATCAGGTGACGGGGGTAGGAAGAGCCACAGGAAGAGTAGGGATAGTATAGTTGACCCCCATAGGATCTAGAGGAGAAGCTTCCAGAACAGCAGCTGTAGGACATATTGAGAGGAGATGTGAGATAAGCTGGGTGTCAATGAGACAATGCAGTGAGTTTGAATGGCATGGGTCTGAACTTCAAGTTATATATCCTCTTATGTTGGGTGTGTCCACATTCCATTGGCTCCATTCACCTCCCTCACCCTTTACATGAAAATATTTCCCTGGGTTATTACATTTAATTTATCACACATTCATATATTAATTGCACTTTAATCACTTGTGGCACATAGTAAGAAGATGCTCATCATTTCCTTGCCCTGGAATTTGCTGTGGTTTGATGTGGAATTTCTGTCAATGATCTTCCTCAATACAGAGCTTTCTTACACCATGTTCACTTAAGAAATAATAAATATCACTCTTTGAGTGGGACTTAAAGAGAAATATCTTCATAGATTTTCTCCTGAGCCTATTTTGTTAGTTTATAACCTTAATCTTAGTCATGTGTATGCCTGTGCAAATTTGTTTTATTTTACTATTTTGGTGCAAGTGAACATTCTTGAATGGCATCAATTATGTATACTTAGAGTGCAATTTTAGAGATTGCTATTTCTTTTCTAAAATTACTAATGTCAGTTCTTAGAGCCAAGTAGATATTCAAGCAAAGTCTGGCTAACCATGTTTTTGAATAGCTTAACTAATCTTGCCTGGCATCTCAGCATGGCAGAAGACTTAATCCTTAACTGTGGCTTCCTCAAGCCGAGCTGATCTTCAAGCTGTGCTGATTCAACTCTCATTTGTCTTAAAGAGTAAACTATTAAGCTTGATTATACTAATATATAAAATATCTTATTTACTTTTCCTGGTAATATTTGGATTGAATCGTGTCCAACAGGAGAATTCTAATGCGTAAGTTATTTTTATACATTTCAAGAATAGTTGATTTTCTCGGTACAGGCAGAAAATGACTGGAAAATCCATAGTCAGATTAATGGGGACACAGGCTTCCTGTTTGCTTTGTATCCATTCTTCTTCTTCTGAGCCCGACATTTTATGGGGCTTAACTAAGAGAGATGACATTCCCAACTGTCATTGTGTAGAAGGCCCCTTAAATGCCTGCGAATTAACTTGCTTTATGCCAAGCACGCGCACTCTTCAGAGCACTTACTTACTTTGTTTTATGATTATCTCTCCCATGCAGAATCTAAAGGTTGGCATGCATCACACAAAGTGACCTTGTGCAATGCTTAGGCCATCCTTCTGACTCACTTAAGTAAAATAAGCTGTGCTTTATGAATGGACACCTGTTGCATTTCCCAAAGCAATGAGTGCCATTCTCAGCATGCGGCCCTCCTTCTCATGCCAACTGTGAGCTCCTTTAGATCTAGAATATTTCTCTATTCTTATTAGAAGTTAAGACAGAAAGAGAAAGAGAGAGAGAGAGAGAGAGAGAGAGAGAGAGAGAGAGAGAGAGAGAGAGAGAGAGAGAGAGAGAGAGAGAGAGAGAGAGAATGAGTTCTGTGAGAGTTCTTAATATCTCAAAGTTCCTGCTTTCCAAGCAGCTACAGATATCAGAGAATAAACACTAGGATTACTTGGGTATAAATCAATTCTAATTACCGCTGCCTCCACCCATTTGTAATTACATTATTATTTCTCATTAGAGTTATATGTACACTTGGTAGAAATGCTAATAAACAACTCATAAATGCTAATAAATATGTCCTTCTGAATGGAGGAAAGGGCAGGACTAAGTAATGCGGCTTTAATAGCCCCAAACGGATCCTGGAAACACTAAAGCACTCTGCACTTTCTCTATACACAGGCAAGATGTTAAAGAAAAACAATCCCTCTCTAGATAGGTAAGGAAAACATGCTATATCTGGGTAGCATTAATTTTGGACTTAATGATCTGTCTGCCTGTCTATCTGTCTATTTACCTATGTAACTATGGACATAATGTTGAGAGGGGGATGGGGGAAGGTGGTCTGGGGGAGTGGAGGGCTAATGGAGTATATATCAAAACCACACTGTATACAATATGAAAGGCTCAAAGAATAAAGAGTAATATTAAAATGCTTTGTTTTCTCTCTTCCTCCCTGTTAACATTTATTTTCCTCACCCTTCCCCCATTTTTTGAGAAATACCAATGTACTACACTAAATCAAACCCTTCACAGTACTCCTAGTTGAAAATTGCTTGTCATTTGAACTATTTGCAAAATTGCTGTTTTCCAGATCACTGCACAAGTCACTTAGCCTTCAATCCAACAATTTCTTATTATAGTATTATTTAGAAATTAAACAATAAAACTTCCAAGTTAAACATAATTCTGCAATAACAAAAAGGATAGAATATCTGTGCTCAAATCCTTGTGTATTCCCCTCGTGTTCACTTTTATTTCCTCAAAACTGACTTCTCCAGGCCTCGAGAAACATCTTGCTGCCCAGGCTCCAGAGGTTCTTTTTCATACCACATCTGGTTCCATACTGTGTTTTCTCCATGCTCGTCCCCTGGGGGTTATTTGTTGCAAGCTGGTGACATAGATGGAATGAGGGACCATAGGTAGGAGTCTTGATGCCCGGTCACAGGCTCTGCCCTTGTGCTCCCTCCCCAGGTCTATCCTGGGCTTTCTCTGAGGTCCTCTCAGATACTCCTGGGCATCCCCACCTCCTCCTTACAGTAGCTGTTCTTGCTCCAAGCAGATTCTGTTTATGTCCTCAATCTCACTCCACTGTGTCTGAGGTGAAAATATAACTGGTTTCCAAGCTGCTCTTTTTGCACATCTGCTTCTAAGAGCCCATACTTACATCAAGCAAGTCACTTGAAGAAACTCAGGGGACTACATAAAATCCCATGGAGTAACACAGCAAAGTCTAGTTTTCTGGAAATCATTTCCTCAAAACTTCAGCATTTTATCTCAATTGCCTCATCTTTTCTTTCCCCTTTAAACAAAATAGATTAGACATTAGAGAAAGTAGTCCTGTGTGGGTCAACCTTAGTCTGATTCTTTCTCAGTTTTCCAAAGGTACAATAATAGCAGTACATTTGATTTTAAACAGACTTCTAGGAAATTATTTTACAAGCATATATAGATTCATACAGTTGATACTGTTGTTTTCTTTATAATAATGCTTCCATATTTAGAATGCATATGTAACTCATTTCATATTGAAATTATTGCAAGCATACTTAAAACGTGTTCTTATATATTTTATATTTATTTGTTATCATTACACTGGCATATTTAAAAATCAGCTGTAACCACTTAACATTTTATTATTAATCATAGACTGCTTAATTTCCATGACCAATCTTACAAGATGCATATTGTTTTACTGTTATTTTCTGTTTGAAGAAGTCGAGATATAAACAGATTGGGCAAATTTCCCAAGGTCAGCTCTGTAGTTAGCAGCAGAGATAGAATTTGAACCGAGTTACTGAAATGTGGGCAGTTTGTGCAAAGAACTGCTTTGATGCATTGCAGGCATCAGCTTCTCCCAGCTACCACTACGTCGAGTTCTCCCACATAAAACACCTTGCTTTACGAGTTTATCAACCTACTAGTTTTGACTTTCACTGTTTTAGATTGTGCTTGTGCATGAGCGCCTCAGTCTTCTGCTTTGGGTAGCCACATACATCAGGGTGAGATCACTGTGTAATTGTGATTTTAAATATTTTGTTGTTGCTGACAGAAGGATGTTGGCCATGGACTAAGACTGGCTGATTTGAACCCTGACCCTACCACACATGACTGAGACTTTGTTCTTTTAGTTTTATGTATTTTTTTCCAAAAACACATTCCTTTCTTACACCTACCTTTTAAAAGATATATTTATTTTTCTTTTGTGCATGTGTGCCAGCATGTACATGTATGCACCATGTGAATGCTTGGTGCTCTTGGAGACCAGGAAGGGGTGTCGGATATCCTGAATCTGGAATTACAGACTTGTAAATGACCATATTGGTTCTGGGAACAGACTCCAGGTCTTCTGCAAGGACAGTTATTTGTTTTGTCTCTCCGATGTGTACTTTTCTAGTCAATTGTTTAACTCTTATTTTTAGTCAGTTTTCTTTAGCTATAATTCCCATATAGTGAAAACACCATTGATTGAGTGTATGTGTGTGTATGCGTATGTGTATGTATGTGTGTGTCTGTATGAATGTGTGTATGTGGTATGTGTGTATGCATATGTGTGTGTGTATGTATGTGTAAGTGTATGTATGTGTGAGTGTATGTGTGTGTGTTCGTATGAATGTGTGTATGTGGTATGTGTGTGTATGCTTTTATAGTGCATATGGGTTTGCATGCTTGTAGATGCCAGAGGTTGATGCTTGTCAAGTGTTTTCCTTAATCTCCCTCCATCTTGTTCTGAGACAATCGCTGAACCTGGACATCATTAATTCAGCTAGAATGGCTGGCTATGAGCCTCCCAATCACCCTGTCTCTACCTCTCCCGCATTTGAATTACAAGTGCATGGCACCACAGCTGGCTTTTTGCATAGAATCTCGTGAATGAACATTGGTCCTCTTGATTGTGTGGCAATTTGCTGATTTCTCCCCAGTGGAAAATTAAGCTTCTTGAAGATGTACCACTGTGTTCTTACAAGCGTATGTAGTTATATAACCAAGAACCAACCAAGAAAGTTTGTTTCCTTTACTGAAAGATGCTCTCAGGCTCCTCTGTGTCTGTTCTGGTGTATCTGAATATCTACCACTATAGTTTCATAGTGCATGGAATTATAAATCATGGAGATATTTTGGGTTGGATCTTGCAAACATCAGCATAATTTTGAGATCCATCTTCTTGTTGCATGTTTCAGTAGTTCATTTTGTTGTATTGCTGCTACTTAATTAGATATACATTGTATGAGGTAGATACACACTAATTATGACATGAACATTAAGTGATTTCCTGATTTGAGTTACTAAGGATGCAAATGCTGCAAATAGTTACACATAGGTATTTTTGTAGACATACACTTTTACTTATCTTAGGCAAATACCCAGAAGCAAGATCGGGAACTCCTAAGGTAACCTTATGTTTAACGCCATAAGGAAGTAAGGGACTGTTTTCCACAGGAATGTAACATCTCACATTCTTAATGGCAATGCTTCAAAGTTCCCGTTATTCTGAGTCCTCAAGGTCTTGCTTGACAAAATAATTATCATAATAATACAACTATTGTTTGGTTTATTTCAAGTTGGCATGTAATGGCATACTATGGTGGTTTTGATTTGCATTTGTGTGTATTTTTCATGTGATATTTCTCTTCTATATCTTTCATTTATCTATGCCTGTTAAGATCCCTTGTCTTTTCTTTTTCTATTCAGGTTGTGCACTTGCCCTTGAAGTCCATCTTACACAAGCAAGGTTCAAATCGCTGATTATGACTTCTTTCAATACATTCTTCCAACTGTGCCTCATATTGCTATTTCTTTTTTTTTAAATGTTGCATTGTGTGTGTTCACTGTACATGGTTCTACATTACACAAGGATTTTTTATATGATTATATAAGTTGAGCAAATTTTTCTCCTGCATCCAACTTCCATTCTCTCACCTCTTCCCCTCCTGTAAACGCTTTTACTTCCCAAGACAGTTTGCATCTACATTCATGTCATGTATACAGCCATGATTTTATGTATCTACATACAATATACATACACAAGCATAAAAATAAGGACTATTTGTCTTTTAGAGATGACTTTAATTCACCTAATGTCGTTACCTCTGGTTGCCTCCATTTCCTGCAAATGGCTTTAGTTTATTCTCCTGTAAGGCTAAAAAAGAAAATCTACTGTGGAGAGAGGAAGGGAGAAGAGAGAGAGAGGCGAGGAGGAGAGAGTGTGTACAGAGAGTCATTTTAAGGACTTGGCAATGCACTTGTAGAGATGCCAAATATGAAATCTGCAATCCAGGCCAGCCCAGCATGCTAGGAACAGAGGGAAAGGTTGGGGACTTGGCAGGTTTCTGTTATAGCACTGAGTCTTACTTTTAAGGTTTTAAACTGCGGCTAGTGAAATAGATCAGTGGATAATAGTGCTTGCTGTAAAAGCAGGAGGGCATGGGTTCAAATCCCTAGGATACATGTGCCATATGAACCCATAATCCTGGCAGTCGGGGACAGAGACAGGCAAATCTCTAAAGCCTAGCTAAACCACTCAGCAAGTTTCAGGTTTGGCCAGTCCTGAAACATACATACAAGTAACATTATACAGACTATTCTAGATATACATGTATACATGTGTGCTTGCAACAATTAATGAAAGAGAGCAGGGAGAGGTATGTAGATTTGCAGGGAAGAAAGGAAGGAGGGATGATAAAATAGTATTGTAATTTCAAAAAACAAAAGTGAGTTTAAAAAAAAAACTGAAAAAGAAATAAGATTGAGAGTGCTAGAGGAAGGTATCAGAGGTCCTCCTCTGGCCTCAGTATGCACACCCATGGCATGTACTCCTACATACATGTGCACAAACAATACACACAACAGCCCCACCCACTCACAGCTTCTAAACTGATAGGAAGCTCACACTATAATGAAGGTTAACTGATGTTACTCAAAACCTTAGCAATTTAATGAAGTATAGTGACACACATCTGCTGTTCCACACCCAGGAAACATAAGCAAGAGGGTCTTGAACTCAAGGCTGGTGTGTGTTATAAATGACAACAATGCCTTAGTAATTGCCTAGTGATTTAAAAGCAAGTCATATTTTAGAAGTAGATTTACAGAGGCATTTTCCCTGCTGATTGACAGATTAAGTCACGTATACGTGATAGTTAAGCCATTACAGGTGGTAAGGTTACTCAGTGTCAGCAACTTCAGCAATAAACAGTTTTACAAGTAACTTTTATTAGAAAAATATTATTGTCATTCTACTATACCCTCTTTTGTTGGGTTATTTCTTCATTTTAGTTCACTAACATTTAGATATTTCTGTATCTTTGCATCATCCCATATTAACTCTTATTTAGACAATTTAAAATCTTCAGAGTTTGCATGAGCCTTGCTGAATAGGGGAGGAGTATTTACTGGAGTATAGACAACACCTTAGTGGCTATCCACTGCTGAAGAGAAGGAAATCACTGCCATAGCAACTATTAACTGCCAGTCATCCTTGAGGGGGTGTCGAGCCTCAGGGGTCTCTTTGCTATGGGTAATGGCAGGCCCACGCTTGTTGCAGGACTTGTGCAGGTGGCCATCGACACCGTGAGTTTAGGAGTGCAACAGTCACTTATGGCAGGAAGATGTGATTTCACAGCATTCTTCCCCTACCTTCTAGCTCATGGTCTTCCTGCCTGCCCCCTCCCCCGTAATATGTCCTGCACTTTGGAGGTGGTGTAAGAAATAGTAAAAGAATAAAAGTTTCGATAATACATGAATGATTAAAAAAAACAAGTAAGTATTAACACAATGCTTTGAATGGTAAAAGCACCATCTGGGAAAAGCATAGGTCTTATTTATAAGAAAGATCATTATAAAGTATTCACTAACTGGTGCAATTGAATGCAGGCTAAGCTGGTGAATATTCTATACTTCATTGTAATGCTGAGATTCTGTCAAAGTTTATGTACAAGAAAGCACATATTGATTTCATAAAGCATTGAAATGTTTATGGTAATAGTTCTGAGGACTCTTTGACTTGATGCATGAGACAGTAGATCTTAGTAATGAGAAGCCACATTTCCTTAGGAAATATTTGTTCAGTTAAAGTTGAGAATTGTATTTGCCATACAATGTGAGTTTTCACCACTGAACTTTTGGCTATCATTAACTTCTTAACTATGATGTCACTAAATTTAACACCCTCAGGTAGTTTGAAAGTTCTGGAGAGCTACCGAGAAGCCAAAATCTTTTATTAAAATTCTTTCTAGTTCTCCTCTTATTCCAAAAACTTAAGTGAAATAGATTTAATGGTCTAATGCTTAATTTTTAGAGCAGAATACAGAATCATAATTTTTTACCTTAATAAAATAACAGCAACAATGGTAATATTTAACACAGTTTCTATGGGCCAAGCATTGTGCTAAACATCTCAGTGCATAATTTATTCTATTTAATTCTCAATTATTATGTAATCATTGTATATCCTTAAAAGGAAAGAAATAAAACAGAAACTATATTTCACCATAGCTTTTTCTGACCCTCCAGACATGTTTTTACATCTTATTGTTCATTATTGATAATAAATTTCAATTTCTCTGTTGTCGAAGTATGATGAACCCAGACCAGAAAAATCAATGCCTCAGATCTGCTCCATGCTACCAGCCTAGACTTAAACTTCAATGTCAACAAAAATGTTTTAGCAATTTTCTGAGATTTCTCTCTGAATCACCTCCTTTAATCTTTAGTTTGATGCTATAGAAAGATAGGCATCATATCAAATCATAGAAAGGCAACAGCCAGGTACTAACAAAACTAAGGTCAGAGGAGAAAGCAAGTGTAGCACTATGCTAAGAAATGTCAGTCCAAATGGGTTGCCTGGGTAAAGAAAAACATTCTCAATAAAGTCAGTGAGGCAACACAAATAAGGCAGACAGAAGGGAAAGAGAGAAATGCATTTTAATGTCTACCAGTAACTTGACATGTATAATACCATCTAGTTCTCCTGAGAAATATGAATAGAAATGAGTGGTTATGTCTGGTGTGTGTGTGTGTGTATGTGTGTGTGTGTGTGTGTGTGTGTGTGTGTGTGTGTGTGTATGTGTGACATTTTTTTCACTGTAGAAGTGGAGGTAGACCATAATTGATAATTTGTATGAGGTTATTCCCTATGAGTTATGGAATTAAGACCTTGAATTCAGACTTACACTCATAGCTTCTTTTCTGATACTCCTTCACTCTTTCTGCTTTACTTATGCTCCTGAGTATGAGTATTCAAATTTTGTCTTACATATTTTTATTAATACTTTAAGAATTTCCTACATTGTGTTTTGATAGTATTTATTTCCCTCCTTCATTTCTGCCTTTCCATACTCACCCAACATTATGTCCTTCAAAAGAATAAAAATTAAACCCATCATTTCTCATAACTACTGTTTATAGATTCTTGAGTGTGTGGCCATTCATTGGAGCTTGTTAGACCTACCAAGGACCACACTCTTAAGAAAACTAACTCTTCCTTTCCCAGAAGCTGTCAATTACTAATACCTTCCTAGTGAGTGGAGGGACTTTATGCCACTTATCCTCTCTGTGGTACGATTTTGTCTATCTTGAGTTTGTTCAGGTTGTATGTGCAATTGCCCTACACTCCTCCCAAACACTGCTTCCCTGTGGTCAGTTACTACCTCTTTGTTCTAAGTATGAATTATATGAATTGTGTATTCTGAATAGACATCATGGACAGATGAAATGATTTAAGGGTGAATAAATGAACAAGGTCTATGAGGTCACTCAGTCCGAGTTATTATTAGAAAATTCATTCTCTGGTTCTTTCAAATACTGATCCCTTCAGGAGGCAAAAATACATTTCTGAGTTAGAAGAGCTACACTCTGTCAGTTGAATTTGGATTCTGCTTCTCTGAGATAACACTTAGGTCTCCAGTGGAACGGCTTGTGGAGAGAAAGATCTTTTGTCAGCATATTCCTTTGTTACAACCTTTGCTCCATCTTACACGGGATGGGAAGAAACAACTAATCATTGTGGGGCACTTTACAAAGTACTATCTTTGGGACTACAAGTTTGGATAAAGACCAAGAGGTAAAAAAAAAAAAAAAAACAGGAGCAAAAGGAGAGTTAACTAAGGATCTGATGACAGCAGTTATTTCAGAATCTGGATTGCCTGGTTTGAATGGCCTGTACTTTGCATGTGAATGGTGTTCTGTCTGGGTGATGGAACCAGGGGTTTTCATGCCAAAGGAGACTGACTAAAGGTACACAGAGCACACTTAAATACTGAGAGTTGATTTCTGTGTTAAATAGCGTCTTTGAAAATAAAGGAATATTGTTCTATTTCTTTGTGGTAAATTTGTTATTATAGAATGCACTCTAGGAAAGGGGAAGCAGAGGGGAGATAGGTAAGAAAGGAAAGATAGTTGGAAAGGGGGAGGTGGGATCTTTAGAATGTACAACTTGCGGATTTCTAGTTGAGGCACTGATTACTGATGGACTGAAAAGCTCTGGTTGGTGTTTGGAAGTGGCTTGTGAAAGGTTTACTTCTTGGAACTTGATGGACAACACCTGGGGTAGCAGGTCTACAATATCCTTAGAAATAAAGCTAAGGAAACGGAAGTGAGAACCTAGACATATGTCATGCTGACATGCAGACCTCTGTTCACACATTGATTAAGATTGGGTAGGAAGCGTCTCGGAGGAGTTGAGGGTAGAGAAAATATGACCAAATATATTGTATTAAATTCTCAAAAGGCAAATTTAAAGAACTGTAAAAGTTTATGGTAACTGACCTCAACCAAAGGAGCATTTAGAAACAGCAGACAACCCCATCATGAGAGAGATCTCTTGGCACATATACATGCATTCAGAGAGACCTCAAAATGCAGGATCATGTCAACCAGGACCTAAGAACACAGGCTTGCTGACTGGCAGCTGCTTTTGGGGCCAGCAGAGACTTGGTAGACATCATATAACGGAAATCACATGTTTTTGGATAAGGAGTCATTTTTGAACCCTAGGATATGCAGTGGGTTGGAAGGACTACCATAGAAGATTCCATAAATTAGGCAAGTAATTATCTCTTAGTTTAAAAGTCTCAGGGCCAGAGATCAAGGTGTCTACAGCTCCTTTTTCTCAAGGATTTGTGGATCAGTTCTGCTCTCTATCTTTGGACTTGGATTTTGTTGACCATCTTTGTATTTCTTTTTCCAGGTTTCCCTTTATATGTGTCTTTCTCTGTGTAAAAATATTTCATTTTTAGAAATACACAATTATATTGTATAAAAACCTGTCTACTGACCAACATTTCACCTAATCTCTTTTATAAATAAATAATGTTGTGGTCTGAGATACCAGGAAAAATATTGGAACATAAAAAACTTAAAATTTGATTAGATATAATTTGTTTTTTTAGTGTTAACCAAGGGTCATTTAAATTAAGAAAAGAAATGCTTTAGAATGTTGGTTAGATACTATTCACTAGTTTTAATTTACCTTTAACTCAATGATGAATTGGAGTAAATTTTGTCATAAAGAACACTGTAAATGTTTATCACTAGATGTGTTATGTGAGGGATACATAGTGGGATTCCTGGAGGCCTTTGATACTTCATTACTCATATCATTGAATTGGAAATGATTTTTCCCACTTGAATATTTGTCTGATGCATTTTATTCATTTAGTTAAGAGACACAAACCACTTGTTTCTTGTGTAGTGTGTGGCAGGGGCTGTTTTTGTGATTAATAATCAGGCAATCCATATACAACTTCTCTGAGTTCCACCTGCCATCCTGCCATGTGTAGCAACAAGATGCTTGGTTGTTAATGTTTATTTTCTGGGAACCAGGCAACGAAATCTCACATTTCACAGAGTAATAACACTTATTTCAAATTATTAGCAAGGGAAAATCATGATGTTAATATGGAAAATGTCTGCATTCATCATTTTAATAAACATTGAAAGTCTGCTGAGACCCTGTTAATGACAAAGATATTACCCTTTCATATGGGGTCCTTTGTGTTGTGGAGGGGGAAGACGAAACACCAAGTTGAGGTTCCTGGAACATCGCCAAGAATAAACTAATTCAGACCTGTGAGGGCCAGGAATACATAATTGCAACCAAGAGTTCACCAAGGCCATTGTCAATTTCATAGCCTACTGAGGTCAAGAGTTCATTTTGCTAATCATGGAGAAAGCTAAAAAGAGAACTTTAACTCACGGGATAGATTCCCAGTTGCAAGAGGATGGAAGGGGAGGCGAGGGAAGGATAGAACCTGCCTGTTGCACACAGCACAAAATCAGAGTAGAATGACTCTATTATCAATAATTGACTGCATATTTCAAAAGAGCTAAATACGAAATCAAAACATAATCAACAAAGTGAAGTGATACATGTTTGAGGAGGCTGTTATGTTAATAGCCCTGACTTGAACATCATGCATTATAAACATGTGTGGAAAAATCACACTGCACCCCCATAGATATGTGCAAATGTTATGTGTCAATTACATTTAAAATGTATGATATATATGAATAAAATGTCTTTATTAAACCCTCACTATACTTTGAATATGAAAATAAAATTGAACATAACAAAAAATAAAACTAATTCATTAATAAGTAAATTTCAGGAGAGGAAAGTTCTGGCTGTTGGAGCTTTTCCTGGTCTTCAGTCTTCAACAGACACTTGGATGTCATCACCCCAGAAGTGTTTCTGCCTCTGTCCCCCCATCAGCCACAAAGTTCTGCTAATGGAGCAGGAAGAAGTATAGTCCAGTGTAGGAGAAAATGGAGCTCTGTTCCTCTCTGAAGCTACTCCTGTCTAGGATGTGAGCTTACTCAGCTGTTTCAAGGTGAATGTGCAGAAGAAGCAAACGGGAAGCATCCTGCTGAAGCCTCTGATTCCAACCTTCTAAAAACACAGAAGCATCTGGAAGAGCCCTCTCTTCTTGTTCTGTACCACATTTTCTCTGCTCTCTCACCCATACATTCTTCCTTGTCTTCTCCCCTTCCTGCCTCTCTTTCTCCCCCTCCCTCTCTCTACCTCCTCCTTCCCCACTCTTCCCCATCCTCCCTGCTCTCCTCCCCCTCCTCCTTCTTCTCCTCTTCCTTTTTCTTCTTCTCTCACTTGCCCTCTCCTTTCTTACTCCACCACTCCCTTTAAGCTCACCAGTCTCGCTGTGATGAATACAGGCAGACTAAACATGGACTTGCTCTCTGTGCTCACGCACCTTCCCACAACCCCCTGCGATGACTTTTAAAGAGGGGAGTAGATGGTGACACTCAGTGTCAGGAAAAGGTCAGATCCCCAGAGTTCCAGGACAGGAAAAACTCTCAGACAGGCAACGTTTCATTGTTTCTTCTAGGATACGTAGAATATAGCTCATGATTCTTCCATGACTTCTGCTGAAGCATCTTGTTTCTGAACAGAGAAGTTGCAAACATATTTCCTAGATACAATTAACCTTCCCTCAGCTGCCCAATAAGAATGGAGAAATGCAAACTACTTGATAGTGACAGAATCATGTTTTATTTCACTGGAGACACCTACAAGCCTTCCCTTCTTGTTGCGTGATCAGAATCCCTGGAAAGGCTACTGTACATCAGGATTTGATTGTGTCTCAGTCCTGTACACAGAATACTATTCATCTGACTTTGCACCCAAAAGCTCTTTATATTCTGCCTCCCATTTTCAGCTGTCACAATGTGTCAAAATCGCTATTCTTCTCTCTGGTATTTATGGCTAAAGGAGTCATTACTTGTCATCAGGGGGCCATCTGCACAGTGTCATTGGGTACTGACACATAGCCACTGTTTAAGCTCTGAGATAGTACATTTCTCAGAATAATGCCAGTACATCCATCTTCCACATTCCCCAAACAAGAAGATTGTTAATAACCATTAGACCTGCACAGTCACGGGAACAGGGGGTGTACCATGGTGGTATAGGGAACTGCCCTTTACAACAGAATCACGATGTTACAAACAGAAGTTAGATACTTTTTTTTTTTCAGATTTTAACTGTATATTTTATTGTATAGGACAGACAAATCTTGAGCAGGTGTGGTTAGGGAGTGAGGCATAGAGTGCTATCTCTGCATTGTGAGGATTCCTTTATGGGGGCTGCAGGCTAGATGCTGACCCTGTGACATGACAGAGCAGTGGCAGCGATTCCCAACCACTTGGAAATATCATAATCCTACATGCAGCAGTTACAGTAAGTGGAAATTTCCCACTTTGTTTTAAGTTCTGTATTTATTATTTACTTACTCACATTTTGGTTTATTTTATAATCTAAATTACCCATTGCTAATTCTGCTTCATATTCTGTAGTAATATCACTATTGACCCAAACTTTTTTCCAACTCAGATGCTACTGGCTTCTAAAATCATTTTAAGTTAGAGCACTGAACTTCAAATCACTAAATTGTCTAAGAAGCAGTTTGTAAGTACAAGTAAGGTGGACAGATGGACAGATAATTGGTTTCAAGGTTGGTGTTTCCTAATCCATCAATACAGGCATTTTCTTTAAAGCATGGAAGATGAAGAAAGACGTATTTGTGTTTCTTTCTGTGAGTTTTTTTGTTTTTTTATTTTTTTGTTTGGTTTGGTTTCGTTTGTTTTTTTTTTTTTTTTTTGCTGTTGTTAAGCACATGCTCCTTAATTCTGTCACTCGTTCTCTTACTAATGATAGAGATGCTAATGACTAATAGTGAATGGGATGTGGTCTTGGATCTGAGAAGAATGAGGAGTGCTTAGAGTGGCTGGGAGTCACGATGCATACACCCTCATGCTTGTACTGGGCTCCAGACACCCATGAGTGATAGCAGCTAGTTAGCATGTTTTAAAAGAAGTCAGGAGTCCACACCTCATGTGTATTCTTTTTCACTTTTAGGTATTGGTATATCATTTGGAGTTTGATAGGAGCCCATGGGAACTATATGTAAATGAAATAGACTGTGTGGGCTGGGTTTTATAGAGGATTTTATTGTGCTCTTATACTTTCATCATGTTCAAGAGAAGATTATGTAAGAATAAAAAGGGCACTAGTGCAGGCCAGAGAAGGTAGTCACAATGTTGGGCCATGGTGGGCAAATGTGCTGCCTTGATTTATTTGGTTAACACTGAGCTTGCCACAGGCGATGGAAAACTTACTCCTGGCTCTGACAGGATGTTTGCTTTCAGAAGGATTTTAGGAAGTGTTGATTTGTAAACAAAATCCTATTCCTAATAACAAACCAACTAAGACTTTTACCCAAGCTACCAGGAGCCCAGAGAAAGACATTTAAAGATTTAGAAGATTAGAAGATAAACTTAAAAAAAAAAATAGTTGTTGGGTGCCTGTGAAGTTCCTTGTCATACAAATCATGCAGTAAGACTTGTAAACCAATTACACAAACATACATTTCCAGAAAAGGCACTGATAATTTCAGTATCTTTCACTTCACACTATTATATTTTCATTGAGTGGATTTATAATTCAGTGATGGAAGCCCTGACATTGTCCTTTTTAACCACTGATGTTACATCTTTGACCTTTGGTGGGTTACATCATTATATTCCTTCTGAATTGCTAGGAAACATGGTTATACTAAAAACTCACAATGACTCTATCAAATATTTTATTATGTTATTTTTTATGTGGAATTAATAAGAGGAGAAGACAAGAAAAGGAACGGCAGATACATACAGCAAGATAATTACCAAAATGAAGCTGAGCTCTAGAGGGAAACAGTACCACAAAGGTGTCTGGAGTGAGATGTGGGGACTTCATGGAATGAGAACAATTCAGAAACCTACCTTGGTGTCTGAGATGAGTCAGAGTCAAGTAATGAAGCTTGGGACTCAAAGCTTTGTCTTTCCTGACCTTTCCAATGCTCTAGAAAGATGAAGCAGGAACAACAGCTTCCTAGCAGGAGAGTCGTGGGTGGCAGTTCCCAGTCCACAAGAGGGTCCAGAGGGCTTCTTGCACTAAACACACCTTCCCACAGCATCAAACTGATGAATTTCAAGCAACTTTTACCTGGAAGTGCTGAAAGTGTGAAGGTGTTCTGCAACCTGCCAAGAAGTCCAGTCAATATAGGTAGCAGCCCTGTAAGTAAGTCTTCCAGAGAATCATGAAGCTTACTTGGGAACAGCAGTAGTTATCTACAGGCATACACAAAGGAGCACTGGCCAGCACAGGTTTTTAAAGGCAGAAAATAAGAGATAGTTATGCAAGCTACTTCTGAGACAAAGTTCATTTGTCTTAGATTGAAACCAAAGAACTAGGGTAAGTTCATTGGTGAAGGTGCTATGCAGGGCGAGTGTTTTGTCTAAAACATCTTTGCTGCATTGTTGCAAGATCCAAAATGGTGAAAAACTGAACTCATTGCATGTATATAGATGTGATGCATGCGAATCCTGTGGTATATAGAGAAGTAATCACCCATCTCTTCTGTGGCTGCTTAAAAGATTTTGAAACAGTGCTTACCTCAGAGAGGCTTGAGCAAGCCCTTTCCCACTTCTCATTTTGCCTGAGAAGAATCATTTTATTTTTGTTTCAACAACTTTCACTGCCTCTAAACTTCAGGGCTCACAGCTATTTGCCACTGATTCTCCCATAAATAACATCCCCAGCTCGCAGAATGGGTAGTGATGTGGAGAGGGACACCTGACTGGGAGGAACATTGTCTTAGGCTTGAAGTACCAACTGTGATCAAGTGAGATGAAGCTAAAAACTGAGGCATTCATAAAAACAAACAGTGATGTTGAAAGGAGCTATTTCTATCATCTCTGATACTTTCATATTTTCCTTTACACATTTTATAAAGGAAGAATATTATTTCCATGCTTCTTACAGAAAAACATGCTGAAAACCCCACTCTTGTATGAGGGTAACCAATCCCTCAGGTATCAAATACACAGGTACATTGGTAGGCTTATAGGTGAGGATGGAGGCATCATATTATCATGATCTTGTGGTATTTGTTGTTATTTTGAACATTAGAAGTTTAGGGATTTTACTATTATTTCTATTTTAAATTAACATTCATACTTAGATGCATTCTTATTTGCGATATATTATCCCAATACTGATGACTCACAAAAGTATCCTGTTCAATATTCGCAAAATCTGAATCTGCCTCTGGTAAGAGAGGTAATGGGATGGCCAAACACCCTAATTGTTGTGCTAGAAACCTCATCCAACTACTGAGGGATCTGGATGCAGAGATCCATGACTAGGCCCCGGGTGGATCTCTGGGAGTCCAATTAGCGAGAATGAGGAGGGTTTATATGAGCGAGAATTGTTGAGACCAAGGTTGGATAAAGCACAGGGACAAATAGCCAAATGAATGGAAACACATGAACTATGAACCAATGGCTGAGGGGTCCCCACTGGATCAGGCCCTCTGAATGGGTGAGACAGTTGATTGGCTTGATCTGTTTGGGAGGCATCCAGGCAGTGGGACCAGATCTTGTGCTCATTGCATGAGTTGGCTGTTTGAAACCTGGGGCCTATGCAGGATTGTTTGGCTCGGCCTGGGAGGAGGGGACTAGAGCTACCTGGACTGAGTCTACCAGGTTGACCTCAGTCTGTGGGGAAGGCTTTGCCCTGGAGGAGATGGGAATGGGGGGGGGTTGGGGGGAAGGTGAGGGGGACGGGAGGGGGGAGAACAAGGGAATCCGTGGCTGATATGTAGAACTGAATTGTATTGCAAAATAAATAAAAAAAAAAAAAAAAAAAAAAGAGAGGTAAAATGAAACAGGGCCAGATAGACTGAGCTTGGATAAGCTCTGAAACCATCCATCAATTCGAAATGATGTTTAGTGATATGAATTGGTTGGGTAAACTCTAGAAGAATTTGAACTGAGAGGAGAGTGGTTAACAGGTTAAATCAAAATTAAATCCACAATACCATCCCTCCAGGTGCCATTGACCCTTGTACACTTAATGCCCTTTTTGCTGTTTGGCTCTACACAGCCCTACAATGACCTCATATTGTTTTGATTTCATTATTCTAAATAATCATTTTTACACATGTTTGTTCAGGACTAGGATGATTTTGTACAATGTCTAAATTCTTTTGACTTGCTTTTATATAGCTCCTATAGACTAGATATAATAACCATTCATAATGGTGTATAAGAAACGCAACATTATTGGGTAGGGTGTGAATCAATGCATTGATATTGGAGCCATCTTTGAAATGGCTTCGTGACAGTGCAACAGTCGACCTCTTATCCAGTGACCAATTGAGGACAATGACTTTGTCATCCCTAAGAATAATTCTCCTCCCCAAACAAGAACACACACAAGTCACAGACAGAGAAAATAAAGGGGATTTCCTGACCATAATGGCAGAGGCACCAATTAAATACAGTCATAGCATTTGTAACATAAATGTATTTCATTGACTCAGACATATAAAAAATGAGTTCTCCCTTAAACGTAAGATAAAAGGAGCTAGTTAACTGCAATTATAAAGAAAATTACTGAGGTCCAGACATGCAGATGAGGGTGTCCAAATGCAGAAACAATGATCCTATAAGAAGCCACACCCATTACTGAGAGTATATAAAGGTCCCAGAAAAGGAGTGATTTTCAAATTCAGTCATCTGTTATACTCAGCTCAACTTACACCTGCCATCAACATGTCCTACGGCTGCTATTCTGAAAACTTCTCCTCCCGTTCCTGTGGAGATCACCTGAACTACCCTCACTCCTCCTGTGGCTCCTCCTATCCCCGGCACCTGGTTCAGAGCACTAGCTTCTACTCTCCCAGAACCTGCCATCTGGGCTCCTCTCTCCACAGCGGATGTCATCAGAACTGCTTCCAACCCATCAGATGCCAGACTTCTCATGTGGTGCACAGTTCCTGCCAGCGTCCCTGCTACACCCCAAGGGTCTCCAGCTTCTGCAGCCCCTGCGGGACCACATATGCTGGCTCTCAGGGCTTTGGGTCCAGCAGCTGCCACTCTCTGGGCTATGGGTCTAGAAGCTCTTACTCACTGAGCTGTGGATCCAGTGGCTTTAGACCCCAGGGTTTCTCGTCACAGGGCTATGGATCTGGATTCTGCCACCCATCCTATGTGCCCTACAGAACCTGCCAGTCTTCTTGTTACAGACCAAGCTGTAGTACTAGATCTAGATTCTACTGATCTTCTTTCTAATTTCCAATCTTTCTGACCACTGTCACCAGTCCTGGATTCTTGGCTGTTGTTATCTTCCTTCAACTGGGAAGAACTATCTTCTCATTCCCTGATTTCCAACTCCTCACTTTCTCTCTGACCCCAGCTACTGGCTGACATATGTCCTTTGAGAACTCTGTAATTAATCTATTAACTCAAAAATAAAGTGTGCATTGCAAATGAAATTTATGGTGTTGAAATTCTTTCTAAATTTATGAATACTTAAAATTTTGGTTAATGAATATACTGATTTGCTATCCAGCCATGCCTGCTTTTGTGAGTTGTTTCCTGTATGCTTGTTTTTGAGGTTGTGAAACAGTGAATTGATTAACATTAAATGAACAGTATGCACAGGATTACAGAGTTTGAAGTTCCACTAAGCTGTGAATTAGATAAAAAAGTCTTATGTGCCTCAGATAATTTTCTTCCTTAAGAACATAAAGCAAAATCATACTCTTTGAAAGCATAGATTTTTTTATTAATTAAATCTCAGATGCAGAAAAAATGATTTCCATCAGTGGTGGGTTCTCGAGTCTATGCCAGCTGGTCTGACTAAGTTCTGTTAAGAAGGCAGAAGTCAAAATGTATTTGATTTTATGACTGTGGGTTCCCTTGTGCACTGGCAATAAATGTTTTGATTTGAATCTGAAATGTCTCCCATAGGCTCATGTCTTGAATGCCAGTTTAACAGGTGATAATCTATTTTAGGAGGCTGTGTAAACTTAATTAAGGGGGGGCCTACCTCAAAGCTATGCCTTTGAAGGTAATAGGTCAGCAATAGTGTCAGCCCTGCTGTCTGTATTTCCTTGTCTTCCACAATGTGAATTCTCATCATCTCATATTCCTAATTCCACAGGTAGACCCACTCTCCTGTGCTTCCCTTCAATGCTGGATCTGCAGCCCTATGAAAGGGTGAGTCTGTGTGAATCTTTCCCATACAATGTTCTGTCAAGTATCGGGACATGGCAACACTAAAATAAATACAGAGGAAATGAAAATTACTGCACCGATTATGGAAAATGGTATAGATTCTCCAAAATGGTAGAACTACCAGATGATCTAGCAGTTCCATCATTGGCTATATAGCTAAAGAGGATTCAATCAGTGTGCTTGAAAGACATAAATACAATACTTCTTACAGTACCTTAGAAGTAGAAGAATATACTGAAAAGGGACTGCAGAAAATGTGGTACATATCCATAGTTGAATTTTAGCCATTAAAATGATGAGATGCTATCCTTGAGACAATATGGATAAAAGTGGAGAACAATATGTTAAAGGGTATAAGCCAGACTCCAAAAAGCAAGTCCTGAATGATGTCACCCACATGTGCAATCTGAAAAGTTTGCTCTCACAGACACTGAATGTAGAGAGGTGATTCCCAGAGACTGTAGAGGGAAGGGTTGGGGTGGGGAGCCGGAAAAGGTTAGCCAGTGAGGAGTTAATTTACAATTTGATAATTACGAAAGTCTCATATGTAGACAGTTGTTAGTTACCCCCACTATGACACAATTGGTTATATCTTGCATGTTGGTAATAAAAAAGTAGGATTCTTGCTTGCTTTTCTCCATCGGCCAATAGACCTTTGGATACTATGAGAGGCAGTCCTCAGTGAGAAGTCCTCCAGGTCAGTTCCAACTCAATTCCTCTAAATCTTGTGTCTGAAACTTGAAGTGTCTTAAGCAATAGTGCCTTCCCTTCACATTAAGGAAGGCGACCAAAGGCAATGGCAATAGCTTGCTTCACAGGAATGTTCTCTTGTACTCCGTTATCAATTCAAAGGGAGGTTTACTTTGCCAGGCCCTGGGGAGTTGGTTAGTCTAGGGCTCTGGGGGAGAGCACTACTAACCCAAGTGTTAAACTTCATTTAAAGTATTTATATATGTATGTATGTATACACATACACTATATATTATACACTTATTTTTAGATGTAAAGCCTGTACAACAATAGGGAATTCATGCCTGGGACTGTAAACCTAATCAATTGATCATAGCTGATGATGAAGTCATGGACCCTAGAAGAGAACCTTCTATTGCCAATTTCCTAAACCACTATAATTTCCAACTGCATTCTAAAGATTTATACTTACATAAACAAATAAGTGTAGCTCTCTCCCTGCACCATCAAAGAAGTTTATTTTCAGGAAACAAAGACCACCACAGAAATTGACAACTGGTCAAAATGCAGAGAGCAACTGACTGTGGGAAGCCCATCCCAAACTGAAACATCTACAATATAACCTCTATGTTTAGGGCCTAGGGAACATCACAGATTTCATGTAACAGTTAAAATACATTTAATTTAAAAGCATACAAAGAAGCTATTTCCACCATTTACAGCCACCAAGATGGAATTAGAGTGTACTTTATTAAAGAAAATGACCAGACTTGGAAAGATACTCTAATTCACTTACATGTGGAATCTGAAAATGCTGATGACATAGAGTCAGAGAGCTAGAAGGTGACAGCCACGAAGAACACAAGGAAATGGAAGATGGCCTACAATTTGATAAACTAGAAAATTTTCTTTTAATGACACATTTCACTGAATGATAACCAAATTTAATACATAGTATATTGTTAAATTGTAAAATTACACAGAGTGTCCTCTTTGGATTTCATTTAAATTATTACTTAGATGAAGTTGAAGATAATGTCATTTATATCATTAGAGGTGAGCATTTCATATGCATTTTAGTAAAAAAATACTTTTTCATGGTAATATTGTCTAATTTATGTGCCAGGAAATTCCTGAAACAGATGTGAAGATAGATAGCTTAAGATAAGGTGCCTATAACTGATAAAATAGATGATTCATGCAAGTTCCCATAAATGCCCCCACCATTATTCCTTTATTTTATATAGCTGTCTTAGTCACCGTTTCATTGCTGTGAAGAGACACTATGACCAAAGCAACTCTCATTAAAGAAAAGGAAGCATTTAATGAGGTGCTTGCTTACAGTTTCAGGGGGTTAGTTTATTATCATCATGACAGGTAGACTGTCATCCAGGCAAGCAGGTATGGTGCTTGAGAAGTAGCTGAGAGTTTTACATCCAGATCCATACAGAGAGAGAGAGAGAGAGAGAGAGAGAGAGAGAGAGAGAGAGAGAGAGAGAGAGAAAGAGAGAGAGGAAGAGAGAGAGAGAGAGAGAGACTGGGCCTAGAGTGGAATTTTGAAATCTCAAAGTCTACTTCCAGTTACATACCTCCTCCAACAAGGACACACTTCCTTAATCCATCCAAACAGTTCCACTTAGGACTAAGCATGCAAATATAAGAGTCTATGGTTGAGGGAGGAATGGCTGTTCTCATCCGGTCTACCAAAAGAGCCCTAGAGAAAAATAAAAATCTTAATAAGAAGCACTATAAAATGACAAGAATATCTGCCTTGCATTAAGACTCAAAATAACAAAACAAAGTAAAATCCAAATATTAAAATTTTTGCATGCTGACTCATACATGTGTTCTCAACACTTAGGAAGCTGAGGCGAGAGAATTGCAGTGAAATCAATACCAGCCTAGCTATATAGTGAATTTTAGGACAGGTCTGGGCAGCGAGACACCATATCAAAAAACAGAAAGAGCAACAAAAAAGCAAAAGTAAAAGAAATACCATGTTATTTGAATTATCCAGAAATGGAAAACCCCCCAAATCATTGTATGTCTTCCCTCACTTTATCTGTTTCTTTCTTTGAGTACCATCATCCATATTCAAATTGGTAACCAGTTGACCTTGTTTCAAGTCAAAAGTCTTTAGTCATTTTGCCTTTAAATAGTCTTTGTTTATAAGTGTGACCCATCACGTTTCTCATTCAATTTATCTTACCTGTTTTCCCATTAAACTGGATTCTAGAAACAATATAAAACGTATTTTAGAAATGGAAAATCATTGTTGGTAAATTGAATATTTTTATTCAACTCAAATAAAAGGGATGACATCATTGCAGTCTTCACCGTAGGCAAAAACCAACCTTTGGTCACATTATAGATAAATACACAGCCAGGTTTCACCAGGGACAGGACAGGGACATTTCTTTCCATGACTGGGTGCCATTAAAGCCATAGAGTACCAACAGTTCTGACATGGCGGCATCTAGTTTGATCAGTGCTAAAACAATACAGTAAACTGGCCTGTAAATAAAAAGTGAAGAATGATATTCATCTGCTCTTTCAGAAAAGGTATTGAGGGACACATTTAGAAATGAAAAATTGCATGTCAGCCATGATGGCATATACCTTAAACCCAGCTTTAAAATGCAGAGGCAGGAAGATATTGATTTATAATAAATTTTGCGGGGTAAATATTGAGATGTTGTCTGAAAGGAAAGAAGGAAGGAAGGGGGAGAGAGAGAGAGAAAGAGAGAGAGAGAGAGAGAGAGAGAGAAAGAGAGAGACAGACAGACAGACAGAGACAGAGAGAGACAGAGAGAGACTCCTAAATAAGGGCTAAGAACATAAATGATTCCTAATCCAGAAGTCATTAAAATCAGAATCTTAGTTATATCCAGCTGAGCTCACACCTGCTCTCAAGGTGGCATACAACTTCTAATCTGAAGACTTCTCATCCCCCACCATTAGATACTGGCTGACTCCCTCAGTTTCTTCCAGTGCCTCTCTGCCCCAGCAACCTGGTCTACAGCACTAGCAGTTGCTCTGACATGACTAAGACCACACCATTCCATTCTGATCCCATTGTGTGTTTGCTTAGACAGTTCTCAGCCCCCTAGCTCCTTCCCCCAAACACTCGTATCTGCCTTGGCAACACATTTGAGGTTTCCATGCCATGGTCCAGATGTACTAACCAAAATAACCTGCAAGTTATCTCTAAAATAGCTACTATGCTCTGCCAGGAACAAGAGTTTCAAGCTTATCTTGACCCTCATGTAACTGTGATGTATTTTTGTGGATTTCGCCTTTAAGAACTCTGTATCCCTGAACTTGGCAGTGGGAGACTTTTCAGAAGCCCAAAATAATTCTTCATCTGGCTATCAGTAGAAAGGACTTAGAACTCTTCATTGTGGATCCTGAGTTATGTCGTATCTCTGGGCTTTGGATCCAGCAACTGCAATTCCCTGGGCAGGGAGTCTGGAAGCTGCTGCTCACTGGCCTGAGGTTTGAGTGGCTTCAGATTCTTACGTCATGGAGGATATATTGCCTTCATCCTAATCTATGTGGATACACTCTTTTGTCCAGTGTTATACACCTCCTCGAGCTATCAAACTTCTACAGAGCAATCCATGGATCTAGTTTCTGTTAATTAATATGTGGACAGGCTAGACCATCTAAATAACTTCTAGAGGTCTAGCCTCTAACCAAGTAATTTTCTTCAGTTTTGAGAAAAATACTCCTCTTTGGGACCTCCAATCAGTTGTTAACTTATTTTTCCTTCAGTTACAATCTACTGACAAAAAAAAAAAAAAACTTTGCATGGAAAATACATAGAGCTTAATGAATGATCTGTTTGGTAAATTAATGGAATTAGTGGGATAAAATTGTTAGACCATTCAGTGAGAATTATACTCACACAATTTGAATTAATTCTAAGGGATTAATATAATTTACATTCATGCATCTTCTTCATAAATAGCTGAAAAAAACAAATAAATATTAGCTACTAAAATCATACATTCTAGCTTCAAAATATGTTGCTAGTTTCTCAGTTTTATCTGGAGAAGAAATTTTTGTGTGTATGTATGGTTCTTATTTTGTTTTTGGAAGCTTGTTTAGTCTTGCTAGGCCTCTTAGAGAAATTTTACAAAATCTGACAGATTGGTATATTTATCTTAGGCTTTTAATATTTCCCTTTCTAAAACTTATGCTTTCTGTCACTGTTTACATTACAAAACAGATTTTATGTGAATAATGTGAAGAAAAGTATATACTATATTTCCTTTGAATATGGAACATTTATGGTTTTTAAGGAAAACAGGACACTAGGAAAATACTAGTGGGAAAATTTGGTCATATGAAAGTTTTCTACAAAATAAAGAGAAGTTTTCTTTGATTTAGTACTGAGTAGACCAAAGGAAAAATACTCACTAATATAAGTATTTTACTCTTACTGACATTTGTATATGTGTAAGGAGGAAGTCAATTATCATTTGTAAGAATTAATTATGATTGTGGAACATGAGTTTTCACCTTCTTGGATCTAATATTTATACTAAACATAGCTAGGGAGAAAAGTAATTAATATTTCCTATTTGCTACTTCAAAGTAGATTTGTAAATTCCATTTTCGAATTTTATGTTATGCTTCATATATTTCATATAGAAAATAATGAAGTGGCATGATTGGTAGCATATTGATTGTGCTTATAGTTAGTTACAAAAATATTATCTTTGTACACAGATAAATAAACAAAGCTCAAAGAATTTCTCTATCCATTAATTTGTAGAACTTCACAGCAATTATGACAAAGAAATTTTACAAACCGCACTTTCTTCACCCAAGAGGAAATGAAAACTCCAGGGAGATCAGGAGTCCACAGTTGGTCCCCGCCCTGTGAGGACACAACAGTCAAAGACTGTGAGAGAGGGGGAAGTTTGCAGGAAGCAAAGATATCCATGCGAAGAGAAATAATAATGAGAAGTTTGAAACTATGACATAAAAGTTGACAAACTAGAGGTGTAGAAAGATGTTTGTCAACAACAAATTTACAGAGTTAAAATGGAAGGTACATAGCATAGCCAAAAATCAGCCCAGAGCTGTTACCCAGGTACCAGCAGTTCTCTGTGTGTATGTCACCGTCATCTCATAACTTACTTGGTTGTATTTCTTTGCTACTAAAATTACTTTCTATTTGGCCATTCTCAACTTATTTTTTATCTCTGTAAATATCCTCATATATTTTATAAAACCAATTTTGTCAGTCATACAAATTATATTTAGAATAATATTTAGTTATTTAATATAAATACACAATAATGTCAACTTGTAATTCATTATGATGTAAAATATGTATCCATATAGGTAATAAAATTCTTGTACTACACATGACAAATAAGATGTTAGAAGACCTGCAAAGTTTCTTGGTTATTAGTCAAACATGTTCTCCCCCTACTTCTGCTTGGTTAGGACCTAGTTCAGGACCAAGTTTAGGCAGCATTTTAATGTATAGAATTATTATAAACAAACCTTGTTTTCAGTACTATAGTCTAACCAGTGTTAAGGTACTGAATGCATTGTGGGTGCCAAAACATCTAGTTGTCATTTATGGCAAGTCTCAGAGAGGAATCATATTACAGTAAAATAGATTCTAGAATGAAATCTTGCACTCTGCAGAGGGAAATTAATATATCTTTGGAAAGGTAATCCCTAAGATTGTAGATAAACCAAACTTGACCAAGGGACACTATTTATCTACACAATTATTTACAACTGTCCATCATTGCTGATCCTTTCAATCCACTTGTCATAAAGTCACATGGTTGCACAGTAGAGTTAGTTTATAGGAAAGGACCAAGGCAGAACAAAAAAATCAGACTATAACAACAGATCCCCCAGACCCCCATAATATCCTTTGCTCAGATCACATATGTAAGCAACCTTGAAAGTCTTGAATAACTAGCTAAAAAAGAGTATAGAATATCCCAGCTAGGTTTAAAGATGAATTGTGTTTAATGTGGCTGCCTTTAAATAATGCAAAAAGAAAAATGTGTTCTCTGTGGTTGGAGCTTTATACTAAACACTGTGTTATAAACTTGGAACAACTGAAAATGATGTTCCAGTTGATACTTCTAGATTCCTGTAAAGTGGAAATTGAACTGACAAGCTCCTTCAGGACATGGGAGAGAGACTATTAGAATGTTGACATGAGGAAATCAGGGAAAGAGACAGATAGACAGATACATTGGAGCGAACACAAAATGAAATCTTCATATTTCATTCCAATGCCTAATGGAGTATCTACTGTGGAAGAGAAAATAAAATATCAAGGACACAACATGATCCTGCCAGGTAAGTTCAGGCTTTGCCAGGAGTCTCTTGCAAGGAGAAAATTAAGAAAAGAAGAATTGAATTAGAAAAAAAAAGCACCCATCATTTTAGAAGTGGAAAACAAGAGTTACTTTAGAGTGTAGACTGCCTTTTCATGATTTTCTGATTCTTATGTTGCTAACTATTCTTTCTTTTTATCTTTTTAAAATTTAACATCTTTAGTGATTCTTTCAGAGTTTCACATCATGCACCATAGTTCTGTTCATCTCCCTGTCTTCTCATAATCTTCCCTCACTCCTGCATTGCCCCCCACAACAAAAGAAAGCAAAACAAAGCAAGCAAGCAAATAAACAAACAAACCTCTTCACTTCTTCTTTCTCACCCCTTCAACACCTCTTCATTTGTCCTGGTAGTATTGGGGGCCTCAGTGTGTCACACAGTGACCCCTTTTGTCCTATCAGCTTTACTAGCAAATGTTCCTTGCAGCGAGTCACTGGTCTGGTTCAAGGTCTCTGGTTTCTGGTTCACCATCATCACTGGATTCTCACCAGAACTCCTCTGGGATAACCAATGGCTACCCCACTCTTGGAGATTTTGTGAGTATTGTTCCACAGAACCAGTCCCTTCATGAGGTCCAGCAGGTTCTACATGGGGTAGATGTTAGCACAGGCCAATCTAGTGGTAGCTGAGCTGGTCAGTCTGGGCCACTGGGGCCACCCACCTCAGGCAAGGGGGCAGAGTCAGCTCCCCTATGCCCATAACCTCAGGGTCGATTTACCCTAGCCTGTAGTGAGGGGTGGGGCCAGCTCTCTTGCTGCTGTGCCCAGCAAAAGGCAAGGGAAGCTTTCCCTGGGCCAGCAAAGGGTAGGGCCGGCTCAACATGACTCTCTGATTTCATCTTGCATGTTTTCTAAGGCCCACTGAGGTGATACAGGCCACAAAAATCAAAACAGACCCCAGCTGCAGCTAGATTATGGACCCGGACATGGCCCTCAACTGCAGTTCTGGCCCGAATGTCACCATGACATTGGGTAGCAGCACGGGCTTCTCAGATCTGCATTCATCATGGCCCTCGGACACCAGCCTGGACTCAGATGGCTGATCTGATGCTGGGCATCCTCATGGCCCTCCGTGGAAACAGGAGTCACATACATCAATCCAGACCCTGGCTGCTATAGGGCCATAGACCCAGACATGGCCCTCCTCAGCAGCCTGGCCGCAGATGACACCATGGGTCTGGTTGACAGCACAATCCACCCAACCCAGATTTGTATGGCCCTGCTGCAGCATGGTGCCCAGACCCAATAAGACTGCAGGCTACTGCTCAGATCCCAGGCCTCTGTGCAGGCTCTAGTGGCAACCTGGGCCACAGACTTCAACACAGACCCCAGGTACAGCTGGACCATGGACCCAGATGTGACCTCAGGTAGCAGCATGGCCTGATCAACATCCTAGCTGTAGGTAGTAGCCCCAGCCACTCAGATCAGGATGGCTTTGGCAGCAGCATGGCCTCCAGAGACCAAGAAGGCCACAGGTTGTAGCCCAGACCACAGGCTTCATGTGGCCTTTGGTAGCAAGATGGGCCATGAACATCAACATAGACCTTGGCTGCAGTAGGACGATGGACCCAGACATGGTCCTCAGCAGCAGCCCAGGTTGTATCTGGTTGTCTCCATGGCCCCAGGTGATGGCAAGGCTGTACCAACCAGCATGGCCCCAGGGGCAGCCTGACCCTTGGACCCCAACATGGCCCCAGGTGAGCCCAGACCACTGTTATCAGCATGGTCCTTGATGGTAACAGGAGCTGCAGACATCAACACCTACCCTGGCTGCTGTAGGACCAGGAACTCAGACATGGCCTTTGGCATCAGCCTAGTCCAGACATCACTATGACCCTGGGTGGCAAGCAGACCTCCCCCACCAGCCTACTCCTCACCACCTTCATCATAGCTCCAGGTGGCAAGTAGCCTACTCTTCACTCTGCCTTTCTGCCTCTTTCCACAGAGCAGGAACCATTCCATTTCTCTTTCTCTCCCATTTCTCCACCACACATTTGCTTATCATAATGGGCCCCACCTGCTCAGCACCACAAGGAGGACTATGGATGTCTTCCTGCTAGCCAGGTTCTTGAGGACCCTGGATGGCCTGTGACTAGCTAGGCCTGTCTGAGCAGAACTGCATCAGGTGGGGCGTGGATTTCTTCGCCAGCTATTCTTTCTTAAGTCATATTTTTATTCAGTCCTTTGGAGGTCAGAAGCACTCTATACTGATGGACTCTACACAGATGATGACCCATGAGAATATGAATTGGCAGTGAAAACTAAAGGCGGTCATTAAATAACGCCTTGCAAAGAACAAAGTGTCTCCCAGGATCACTTGAAATACTAGGAAAGTGAAAAAGAATATCCAGGTAAAAAGAGGAACATGGAGAGATGGTCAGACAAGAAAGGTGGGCTGCCTGATAGAATGATGTTGCTGACCGATCCCCTAATATAGGGATATTCATTGTTTTTGTGGTGTTATAAAAGTTGGAGCTTTTATATTAAATATGATTAGTAAGATGCTAGTCAATTACAGGTACAGTGCTTAATGATTTACACATATGTAAAAGTGTACATACATGTAAAAAAACTGAGCCTGTAATTGTGTCACACCCACTGGTAAGAGTACAGGTGTTTCTCAGTTAACAGCACAACTTTAAACCCCGACCTTCTCACGGCCATGCACGTGACCTCCTATTTCCACTCTTGTAACAGCTGCTCTGAAAAGTTATCCTTGCGTTAGGTTGGAGGCTTCCTGGCCCACTCACGCTTTTCCTATGGTGTCTCATATGAAGGGATCTTTCTATAGTCATTGCTGTCTTCTTGATAGTAGGCTTATGTGCTGCTTTTGGTCCAGTGGCATCAGACCAGTGGTACATTTTCAGGGGATTTTATTCCCTGTGTTTTAGACCCAGAGCAAAAACATACCATACATTTTCCTTCTGTGAAAGGTCAAACTTGGTTTTGGCACCCTGAATTAGGAGCTGGCTTCCAAAGTGAACAATTTGATGAATTCCATAAACGATCATGAAAATGTCTGTGATGTTCATTATGAGATTTTCCAGGGACAAGTAGCTTTTATGTCTTTTATCGGAAGTTCTTTTCTCTTAATTTTAAGATTATAGTGTGTGTGTGTGTGTGTGTGTGTGTGTGTGTGTGTGTGTGTGTGTGTGTGTGTGTGTGTGTGATTATGCCACATATGTGCAGGTGCTCACTAAGACTAGGAGAGGACGTTAGATCCCCTGAAGTTGGAGTTATATGAGGTTGTTATATGAGCCACCCTACATAGGTGCCGGGAGCTGAACTTGTGTTCTGTACAGGAGCAGCTCTTATCCCTACAGCTCCTCATAACAAGTTTTTATTCTCTTTCCACTGAATACTAGGTTAAAAAAATAAGTTCTTGTGTCTTCAAATTTAAGTAATAATGAGCTAAGTGTAAACTCAGCACTGTTTAAGAAATGTGTACAACTTTATTTTCTTCCAAATAGATACACAGTTTAATGATTATAATCTAATTTCCTTGCTCATTCTGACATCCAAATAGTTGTACTTTTTTTAATAGGATATTAATTGAAATATGTGTTCCGTTTGATTTAGCAAGCTAAAAGCACATTGAGGCCTAGAAAGATGGCTCAAGAGTTAAAAAACATTTAAAAAATGCTAGTAACTCTTAACCAACTTCAAATAAATTTGGTTAATATTTTGTTAAAAGTTGCCAGTCTTATGCAAGCAGTGTTAAATTCACAGAACATTATAAATTTTACAAAGAGAAGCTACAGGTGATGAGTATAGGTCCCAACGATGTGGTTCCAGCATCTTTCTGGTTTCATATCAATGTTTTATTGAAGCCCAAAATAAATATGAATGAAAACACAGATGTAGTTAAATCAGCAGATGCAATTATTTCACTTTATTCTGAAAATAACATTGGAGACACTCTCATTCTTTGTCTAATGCTCTTAGGTTGCAGAGGGTAATTCAAGAGGTCATATTTAACTAAGATAAATGGGCTTCTATGTAGTAACATCACAGTATTATCATTGAAGAGTGGTGCAATCAAGGTACTCCATTTTTTGAGGATGGTATATGGACCTGTTGCATATAATTTTCAAAACATTTCTACTTATTTTAAAGATAAGTAAATACTCAGAATATATCACAAGTCTTCACAGTTCTCAATTCAAAGGTCAGTATCTAAAATTTCCCGATTCCTAGGACCTCGCTGATCAGCAAAGCCAAAAGGAAGACAGAGCATATCATGGAATTTTCAGATCTAGAACTGAATAAGCAAGCAGAGAGAGTTGGCATCTGTTAGTGCTGATTGTACTCTAGCAAGTTTCTATGTACTGTGAAACAGATAGTGCCAGATCCTTTCTTCTAAGACAATAATGTGATGGTATATTCCTGCAAGCCTGTGACTAGGGATAACTGTGTAATGCATAGACTTGTTTCATATGTGTTAATGGTAATGTATCATACACACACACACACACACACACACACACACACACACACACACACACACACACACACTGATTGTTTACAATTCACGTTAAACTACCAGTCAGCTACATTTCATCTTATGTTGAATGTCTGCTGAATTCAGCTTATGCTGAATTAAGTTACCTAACAAACATATTCTTTTTCTCAACCAGAATTTATTGATTTCTCATTTTGACAAAATTCATTGATTTTTCTTTAGTCTTTTCGGATGAAGGGATATATGATGCAGAGACTTACAGATGGACAGTCAGAGTTAAAGTGATGTGGTTAGCATACTTAAGACTTTAGAGAATAAAATGAGAATTCTTTACGACACAAAACCTATTTCAAAACATTAACTTTTTAAGGAATTGAAAATAATAAGCACAAACCAAGAGCATCAGAAATTATACTAAGGATTTGGTACTGGAGAAGAAAAATCTGTCTTATGAGTCATGGAGAAGAGATACAAAGAAGGATTTCTATACAGCAGCAATGTTGCCATTTCAAATGAGATGGTCAGAAAATTCTTTGTCATGGGGGATTACAGGGAGAGGAAATAAAGATGCCACTGCCATCATCTCTAATCCCCACCCACTGGATGTTAATAATAGCTCCTTTCTAGACTATACTAGCAATAGTTGAGAGGGTGCCTGAACTGGCTTACCCCAGTAATCAAATAGGTAAATACCATAACTGTCATCATAGAACCTTCATCCAGTAACTAACTGATGGATGCAGAGATCCACAGCCAAGTATCAGGCCTGAGCTCCAGGAGTCCAGTTGAAGAGAGAGAAAGGGGATTCTGTGAGCAAGGGGAGTCAAGATCATGATGAGGAAACCTACAGAGACAACCCAACCAAGCTAGCGGGAACTCATGAACTTTAGACCAACAGCGGTGGAGCCACCATGGGACTGGACTAAACTCTATATATAAGTGAGACAGTTGTGTAGCTTGGTCTGCTTAAGGGACCCCTTGGAAGTAAGATCCACACCTGGTGCATGAGCTGGCTTTTTGGAGTCCACTACCTATGGTGGGACACCTTGCTTAGCCTTGATGGAGGGGGAGGGGCTTGGATCTGTCTCTACTAAATGAACTAGGCTCTGCTAACTCCCCATGGGAGGCCTTGCCTTGTTGGAGGAGGGAATGGGGGGAGTTGGTTGGGGTCTGCAGGGGTGGGAGGAGGAAAGAAAGGGAGATCTGTGGTTAGTATGTAAAATGAATAAGAAATTGCTTAACTAGAAAAAAAGCAAAGAAAAATAGCTCCTTTCCCACTCATGATGACAATGGCAATCTGTATTTTGTTGCTAATAGCGTGGTACCACAGACTATGTGGTTAATATTGAAAAATTTATTTTAGCTTACCATTCTGGTATAGAGTCAAGGGTATAGGACCACTTTTTCAGATGGTTTTCTTACTGGCAGTGTCCAGAGGTGGCATGATCTCCAATGTGGACAAAACTCAGAAGCAATCTGTGTGCGTTTCCATGTCTTCTTTCTTGGTCTTCATATAAACCCTCCAACATTAATCCTGTCATCCATATATACAATACATACTTATATACTATACAATGTATGCGTGTGTGGGTACATATTTACACAAACTTATAATTTGATTCTTACTGCTTTACTTCATTGTTCTTTTTTAAATGTATCTATTCAGTTACAATTTTTTTTATGCTCCTTTTTGGAATTTTCAGGGTTAGCAATATAATTCCCAGTTTTCAGTTTCTCCAACCTTCATGTCATATAGCCATTGATTTACCTATTTCAGAATATCTTACCAATATATGCTCATCCCTGCTGTTTCCTCATCATAGCATTCCCTCAATAGAGCAACTTCGGCCTGACTCTGGAGCTCAAATAAATATCTGTTAGTAACCCTGAGCCTGATACTCATCTAGCATCTTGCTTCTAAACATCACCTGTATAGGGCTCCACCTGTTCTGTGCTTGTTTGTTTCATTCACTTTATGGCATTGCTCAATACCTTATATCATAGAAGAGGCCCCATAATGAAAATGAGGAGGTTAATCTTTATTAAGCCTTCAAAATCTTTTGTGTATTCATTTAATGTATATGAGTGTTTTAGCTGCATATATATCTGTCTACCACATGCATATCTGGTGGCAGCAGAGGCCAGAATAGGGTGTTAGATCTCTGAAAGTGGAATTAGTGACAGTTTGAATCACTATGTGGGTGCTAACAATTGAACCTGAGTCGTTTAAAGAAGCATCTAGTGCTTTTAACTGTTGAGCCATCTCTTCTGCCCCATGAAGCCTTTTAAACAAGAGAATAATTTTGAAATAATTATTGAAACAAAAGAAATGTCATTCCAAAATGTAATTTCCTGACCCAGAAAGCAGGAGGAAGATAAAGATGAATGACATACCAGCAGAAAGAGGAAGGGTATTTCGGGCCAGATTGACAAGTTGATTAATACAAATAGACATGATATTTCTGACACAGGGTAGTTAATTGGTTTTGCATAATCATGAAAACATGCACCCATGAATACTACCTGTAATGAATTAAACAACTGCTATCACAGAACAATCTGTAGATTTGCTAGCATGCATATGGTAGAGTACAAATGGAGAAATGGTAACCTTGTACATTTCAACACCTATGGTCAAAAGCACATAAAGACAAAATCATGGAGATATAAATGTCACAGAGAAACTGACAATTTTTTCGGTATAATGCAGAAGTACTTGCATTCCCTGTTAAGATGTCCCTACACAGGTACTCTAGAGCTGTCTTCTTGCAGAACTTTCAGGGTTACCTGCAAAGCCTTGCAATTCTCCAGGGATTCTTCTGCCTATAGTCTTCCTTCATCAGAAACCTGATGTACAGGACCAACATCTGATCTCTTGATATCTGCCAGCTATACTCCTGTCTCACAATGGTTGGCAGACTTTTCATGAATCCATCTGCTACCAGACATCCTATGTGTTGTCTAGCCACTATCAGACATCCATTGTGCTATCTAGTCATTGCCAGACATCCTACTACCACACAAGGATCTTGATGTCTTATAGTTTCTGCCAGATTACTTATAGAAGACTTCTGGTGTTTGGTGAATGTGGGGGCATTGCCTGTCTTTAGACTTAGAAGCTGCTGTTCATTGGGCTGTGGATCCACAGGATTCTAATATTTGAGTAATGGAATTCATAGCTTACCTTCTCTGGACTATGGTTTTGGTTTCTGTCATTCAACTTCTTTGCTTCATGTAATCTCCAGTCATCTAGAGACCAATCAGTATATGATCTGGCCTCTACTGATGTACACACTAGTGTTCAGCTCTTACATAGAAATGTCAACAATTTTATTTTCACTTGATCACAGCCAAATGGCTGAAAGCCAATAGCAATCTCATTTTCACTAGAAGCAATGACCTTCATCCTATCCAAAAATGAAGTGCATACTCATTCCATGACCCCCCAAACATCTTTGTTTAGAATTATAAAACTAAGTAACAAAGAAAGTTAAATAACCTAAGAGTGACAAGTCTAAGGATGCAGAGGTAGGAGGAGCAAGATTTCTTGGCCAGCATGGGCTACATAGGAAGACCTTGTCTCAAAAGAACAATACTAACAGCAACAACAATAAAAGAAAAATCACATGAAACAGAAACAAAAGAGAAGAAAATTAAAATGTACAAACATATGTGCATTATTAAATTTTTGTCATAATGCAATCTTGATAAGTATAAACTTTGAGAGTTCTAAATTAGAATTTTGTTTTGTCTCTGAAAGTTTTTACCTAGTTGTATAAGTTTATCACATACATAGCATCTTTCTGAGGCTCAGGGATCCTTATTGAAGAGGGCTGGACAGATTGTACAAACCAGAAGCTGTGGGTACGGAAAAAGGAACAGTACTATTTCAGAAACAGCAGGGCAATTGCATAGTGTTTGTGAAAGCACACACAAGACTGCACAAGCTCCAGACAAGCAAATTTTAACACTGTGTAGGAAGGTGGTTATGGAAGTCCTACTCGTAGTTGAAGAGCTACTGGAAATTGATAGTGTCGTGAAGAGGGAAAGCCAATTTTCTTTAAGAGTGTACAGCCCATGGTAAATCAGTCATGCCCCAGTGGAAAGCCACACATCCTAGAATTTATGAGAAGCACTGGTGGGCCTTGATGGCGTTTAAAATAAAAAGGCTACAACATTAAGGGGGAAGGGAAGGAGTGTGTGTCTGGGTGGAGGGGTGTAAATATGATCAAAACATATTGTATGAAATTCTCAAAGAGCCAATATAAAACAGAACTGCCAAAAATTGTGTACAATATTTCAATAGTTAAAAATATACAAGTCTTCACTTGTCTTTATTTTTAAGGATGCTTATAAAATTTATCTTATTTTTTATTTATGTTCACATGAGTGCATGCCATCATAGCTAGAGTTGCAGATGGTTGTGAGGAACACAATTTGGGGGCTGGCAACTGAACTCAGACCCTCTAGAGCAGAAAGTCTCTTAACTGTTAAACCACATCTCCAGCCTTGGTATCCAAGACTGTTAAAATCATATTCACATTTATACCACTCTTCACAGAACAAAAACAAAGAATTGGGTAGGTGTGTGTGAAACACAGAAAGAAGTAATCATGTTAAACAAAAAATTCTGTTTTTACAAAGATTAAAAAAAAATCCTTATCATGGTAGTGTAATTTCCAGGGGGGGGGAACTATTAGCTTCAAGTTCCATTTATTTAGTTAATCTGATGTTGGTTAACAAAAATAAATAAGTTCTTAGAGTGCATTGAACAATTACCTGTGGATTATTTTTTTATAATATATAAGAAGGAAGCCAGTAAATTCTTTATATAAGAATTTTGGTTGAAAATTAATGATAATTTAATTCAACAATCTCCAGTCACATAAACAATGCTCCTGAGAATCACAAATGTTTACATCAACAAAAACATGGAACTTAAAAGTTCTACTAGAAAACAACAGTGAGCAAATACAGACTATGTTTCATAGGAATTGAAACAGACTTGAATTGCACCACTCTTGATAACATGCCTGTGATTAATCCTACCCTAATTTACTATATCACAAGTGCAATCCTCTACAAATACAGTCCATCAGTCTCAAATCATCTTTAGAAATTGATCAAACATCACCAATTAGACCAAAAGGCAAGATAAGACCAAACCACAACAGAATACAAATAAGCCCTGAACACTGATTGATCATCCAGTACCAAATGGTCATCCCTCAAAAATACATATAAGTAACTTTATACAGACTGATTGCTGTGGGATGGTCTGTATGTCAAATGTGCTGCTCTGATTGGTCAATAAATAAAACACTGATTGGCTAGTAGCCAGGCAGGAAGTATAGGCAGGACTAACAAAGAGGAGAATTGATAAAACAGGAAGGCGGAGGGAGACACTGCCAGCCGCCGCCATGACAAGCAGCATGTGAAGATGCCAGTAAGCCACGAGCCATGTGGCAAGGTATAGATTTATAGAAATGGATTAATTTAAGATGTAAGAACTAGATAGCTAGAAGCCTAAGCCATTAGGCCAAACAGTTTAAATAATATAAGCATCTGTGTGTTTATTTTATAAGTGGGCTGTCAGACTGCTGGGGCTTGGTGGGACCTGGAGAGAAAACTCTCCAGCTACAACTGAGATTAAATTTAGGAATATATATGTATAGTCCTATACATATATACATGTAACAGAAATTAATGAAATAAGACATGAATTTGAAAGAGAGCAAAGAGGGATATATGGGAAGGTTTGGAAGGAGAAAGAGGGAGGCAGAAGTGATATAATTATATTATCTCAAAAACAAAAGAAAAACGTACTAAAGAAAAAAAGGTGTGCATATAACAAAAGTGCAGGAATGATTATACTAGATATGACAGACATAGGTGACTTAGGATCACAAAGTTAATCTTGAACTATACATGAGGCCATTGAGATTGAGAAGCTTCTATGTTTGGACACAAGGAAGGCTAAGAGCATTCATACTGGTTCCTAAGTTCCACTTTGACATGGCTTTCTTTACATCATTGAGTCCATCTCCCTTCCCCCATCTCTTCCCCATTTTCTTCCCAGTCATCATCTCCCTGAACAACAACAACAAAATCCACAGTAACAGTTTCTACACTTTCATTGAAAAATATGAAAGGGCCAGGTAGTGGTGGTACACGCCTTTAATCCCAGCACTCGGGAGGCAGAGCCTGGCGGATCTCTATGAGTTCGAGGCCAGACTGGGCTACAGAACGAAATCCAGGACAGGCACCAAAACTACACAGAGAAACTCTGTCTCAAAAAAAATAATATGAAAGAATCAAAATGATACGAAAAATACAGAAAATTCTACTCAACTTTCCCTAAAAGAAATTGAAATAACAGCATGAAGTACTTCCCTGTGATCTGAATTTCATTTTGTTCCTAACTTATATGGTTTATTAAAAGGTCTAAGTTATATCTGTGTATGTTTCTATATTCTGTGGTGAAAAATTATCAAACAGATCTTGAAGACACTGCATTAGTATTAAGGAATACATTTTGTATAAATCGGAGTTATCACTGATGGTTAAAATTATACCAGATATTAGAATGGTTCATTGGCCTATGGAAAAACTATAGTAAAAAAAACTAAAATTCCTTTGGAGAAGTAGATGCAATAATAATTACTTAGTACCATAATGAAGTCCTCATAGGTAACTGGTAATTATAGCACTGTGAACAATAAATATGCAACATCTCAATTGGTACTGTAGCTAAATGCCACACTATCATATAAGTTGTAATCAAATCATCATCTTATTATTATATGAGACATTCTATTCACACAAGGGTCTCTTGAGAAATAGCTAACCCCAACCGTGCTCCAACTATTTTTGTTTGTTTGTTTTTTGTTTTTTGAGACATGGTTTCTCTGTGTAGCTTTGTGCCTTTCTTGGAACTCACTCTGTAGCCCATCCTGGCCTTGAACTCACAGAGATCTGCCTGGCTCTGCCTCCCGAGTACTGGGATTAAAGGCATGTGCCACCACTGCCCAGCTACTCCAACTATTTAATATGGAATATTATATATTTTATTTTGCAGTTAGTGGTACTGAGGATGGAATCTAGGGTCTTGCATATAACCAGAAACTTGTATGCTATTGAGATGTACTCTTAGTTCTTAGCCCCTAAGGTTTAGCATTATTTAAGTTCACCAAGATGAAGATATGTTTATCCTTATCAATCATCAACCTGGGTGCTCAGATTTGGACAGGTGCAGTCTTGCTGGTCACCAGATAACTCCACATCTGATAGATCCTGTCCCTAGCAGGCCTCCAGCTTTCTCCTGTCTTCTCTACCATGAAACATGCTTATTAATTCTGCAAATCTCAAATTCAGTGGCTTAGGTCTTAAACTGCTACTATCCAAGCAACAGTGTTTCCAGGAATGGCTAATCCTCCTGTTCCTGGCCAACCTGTAGTAACTTCTAGAGAACAATGCATGGATTTCGATTTCCTGGAAACTGCCCATGTCATTTCTATTCAAGGGATTTCACAATTCCTATTTGTGCATTCTTGTCACATTAGAGATTATAGATAACAGCTTTACTCCCCCTGAACTTAACTCCCATTTTTCCATTAGTCATGCTTCACTAACACATTGTTAAATTTCTTATCGGTGCCAGTCAGTATTCAAAACAAGATTCATCTAATGCTGCTCTAGAGAATGCATATGAGCAAATGTTTTATGATTTTCCAAGAAAATATGTTCATCCACATATCAGTCAATAATGAAAAAAATTAAAATGCTTTAAAATGTATTTGCTGTTTTTCTGAACATACCACTTAGCATCACTAGTGTTATTTATGCAAATAACTACTGAATCTCAAGAATATTGTAGAACATTTCAATTGGCCTTGGTGGTACACATCCATCATTTGATTCCCAGAAGATCTTCTACATATTGAATTTAAAGCCAGCATGGACTGCTTGGTGAGACATTGTCTCAAACTAAATAAAAAACCAACCTCATGAGATATTTTCTATTTTCAAAGATAGTAAAACCAATAGATTCAGTAAAGGTCAGAAAGTCTACTGAGGATATGTAATTATGTGTTTTTTTTGTGTGTGTGTGTGATTGGAACAGAGGGATGAATCAGTAATTTATTTCACAGTTTCATGATTTCTGTATTTGTTGATCCTTCATTACTAGTTCTGTCCACGAATTATGAAGCCTGTTTTGCTGTAAGTCTGCTGAGTTATGATTTTTCTCTAAGCATAAAATACTCTTTTTCTTCTTTGTTCAATTTTCCTTCTTATTTATTCAATTTTCTTTGCCTTCTCACATATCCCTCTGTCTACTCTCTTGGCTAGTCAGATTTGGACTGTCTTACAGTCCCAATGTGTAGACTCATTTATCAAATAGTAGTTTCTCCAAGAGAAACTTAAATCTCTAGTCTTCAAAAACACTGGAAGTGTCAATCCTCATTGTAGGTTTATCAAACAATCTGAAAATCTTCAGTGTATTCAGCAACCGCCAAAGCTGCTAAAATAAACATAGAATAGAATACAATAAATGTATAAGCTAATAAAAGGAAACAGAAGACAATGATAATAAATAAAATATGCACAAAACATAAAAACTCAATAACACATCGAGTAAAACAATATGAAGAAAAAGGAGATAAAGTGATTCATTTTTATGAAAATCTAGAAGAATTGGAGTGTTGATTAAAATTTTTATAGTTGTAACTGGGGAAATGGCTTGGTGAGTAAGTTGCTTGTCACCTAACCATGAGGACCCAAGGTAGTTCTCCAGCACACACATACAGAACTGGGTATGGTTACAAGCATTGGCAAACCAAGTTCTGGGAACAGACAAGGAGATCCCTGACTCCCTGGCCAGTCATTCTAATCAAAATAGAGAACTTCAAGTTCAGTGAGTCCATTTTTAAAAATAAGGTGGGGAGAAATAGAGGGAAGATATCCAATATCTAACCCTGTCCTTCAGATTTACCTGTATACATACCCACAAACATACCACATGTACTTCCCTTCAAGCCGCCTCCTATGCACAAAGGAAAAAATTCATAGTAGTTGCCTATGGGGGCAGGGGTCACTGAGAAAGAAACATAAGGGAATGAAGGTCTTAAGTGAGGTACTATATCTTGATAGACAAAAGCATACAATTTTCAACATTGTCAAATCTTACTCTTTAAAACCAGTTCTATTCTAACTGTTACATCTATGGAATTTTTTTCTGAATATGAACTTTTAAGACTTAAGAATTTCATTTTATGTAGTCTCTTTCAGCACCAGCAACTTCATACTCATGGATACTTCTTATAAATAACGATTTGCTTGTCTTTTCTAGTAGAGTCTTTGTCTGATTAGAATAGAGATTACACATTTTCCTAATATTATTCTTCACTTCAGAGAGAGACAAATGAATGTAATTTAAAAAATATATCTAACATCATTTGCATAAGATAGATTTTGCATAATGGTTAAGTTCCCATGATGATATGAAAATGATGGTATGTCTTGGTTGTACCTTACCAAACATTCTTGGAATCAGAAGCATTTCAGACTTCAAAACTTCTCAGGTTTCAGTACATATACACAATAAGAAAACTTGGAAAATTCCCGGTTTAAAGTCGAAATTCAATTATGCATCAATTATACCTTATATATACAGGCTGAAGACAATTTTTATACAGTATTTTATCCATTGACTGTTGAGTACAGGGATATCATGGTGACATTGAAAATTTTCAGGAGTGAAATTTTCAGAGTAGCAATGCTAATTTGTATAATAATAATAATAATAATAATAATGATGATGATGATGATAATAATAATAAAATAGTTTAAAGGCATACCTAACAAGAAGTTCAAAGTAACAGCATGAGGGAGGGAGAGGACAAAGAGGCCCTCTGTAGTCACTGATGACCTAAGCCTTGACAAGCAGAAACAGCAGAAGAGCAATGCCTGAAAATTACTCATGAGAGAATTTCTGGAAACTGGTCACAGCAATTCTTGGAAATCTGCATGGAAAACCAGTTGGTTAACAGATGATGATTAGCCTTGGCGGTTGATTATGACTGTGAACAGCCAATGCTTTGTTTGCGAACCTCTGTGTTCAAAGTCTTTGGCCTTGCTTGTGTGTGCTGTCTCAGTGTGCATTAGGAGGATGCTGGAAGAGTAGAAGCGACGAGCTGCAATCCTGAAAACTGTTGGCTGGCCTCCTGTTAATTACAGAAGGTGGAATTAACTTACAAATTTGCAGACCACAGTTTGCTGTCATGTATTTAATTGTTGGGATAGAGAGTGAATGAGATCTGTATGCTAGGAATTTAGTCCTACATAACTGAAAGATAATTACGTCGCTGGTGGCACTTAGTTTGGTCTAATTTGTGGTGGCAGACACTGTTTATGTGTTCTGACTGGTGCAACTGTCTTATATACTCAGTGTAAACTTAAAACAAACAAGAACACCACAGGTCCACATTACATTCAACACTCCCATCCTTCCCAATTTGTGAACCTCTGTAATGACCTAGCTGACTCAGCACTGAAGGTAGGTGCTCCATAACATCATGAAGGGAGAATTGTACAACATATCACTTGCCCATGGGGAGACCAAGATTTTAAAGTCAGTGTTCATTTGTAAATATGTCATAATAAAACCTTTCGGTTTGTATAATGACTATATTCTAATAACATTTAAAAAATTCAAAGTGAGATTTTTATTGAATGCATATCCCTTCTATATTTTCCTAATAAAATAATTATTATTCAAAGACTGTATTATGGGCCCTCTGTACTATCCTTTTGAAATGCAGAAAGCCACACTTGTGTCTAAACTCTTGGGACAGTAACAGATTAAACTTAGGCTGGTCAGGAAGCTCAAGAGCTTTTCTCCAAACTTTGCAGCTACCTGTGCTTTGAGAGAGGAAACCTGACAATTTATCCTGGGTAATAATTATAAACATAAGGATGATAGAAATCATGGAAACCCAAAGACAGTATGCAAAGGACTGAGTACTATTTTCCATACCAGCTTTTGCATTGGTGGTAAATTCTTTCCCCCAAACTTACTTCATTGTTACATTTTCCCTATAACTATATAAGCATCATGATTATTTGCTAAAAATAGTAATGAAGGAGGGAAGGGGGAGAGTCACAGCAGAAGGAAAGTGTCAGCTGTGGAATAAAGGACATCAGAGAAAATGTCCCAGGTGGACGGAATTAGTGGATACCCAGAGTAACATACAGTGTGGTTTCAAGCATAGCACTGCAATAACCCTAATTGTGATCTTTAAAATTCACCTAATTACTGGCATGCTGTGAATGTGTTGCTTTGATTGATTGACAAATAAAACACTGATTGGTCAGTACCCAGGCAGGAAGTATAGTATAGGTTGAATAAGCAGAGAGGAGAATTCTGGGAAGTGGAAGGCTGAGTCAGGAGATGCTGCCAGTCACCACCATGAGAAGTAAGATGTAAAGTACCGGCAAGCCACAAGTGACATGGCAACTTATAGATTAATAGAAATGGCTTAATTTAATATATAAGAACTAGATAGCAAGAAACCTGCCACAGCCATACAGTTTATAAGCAATATAAGTCTCTCTGTGTTTACTTAGGTTTGAGTGGCTGTGGGCCCTGGTGGGACTGGAGAAATCTGCAACTATACCTAACTCTTCTTTTCTGCTTTTACCACTGCAGAGTAAGTTCACAGAATACAGGGATGCTGGCTGCCATTGATTTCATAGTTTACACTTAGTTACTGCACCGGCAAAGGAGGAAGTAGCATGATGACATGGATGGGATGTACATATAAGATTACCCTTGACAGGTGTCCAATACTCTGCACTCCAGTTCCAACTTCAGAGAATGTTTAATGATCTCATAAAACAAGAATAGGTAAAATATGTGAATGTTATTTGATGTGAATATTGATTCCTTACAGTATCAAGCTAGTAATTTTGCTATACTTGATGTGGTCTTTTAATTCTTTCTTCTAAGTATTTAAGCTAGATAGAAAAGGATAGTATAATTCCAGATTATTCATTTATTAAAGAGACCATTGTGTCATTTTTTGATAATATTAAAGATCTAGGTTTTTTTCCCTAGATTTAATTCACATATTGGCCAAGAACCCAGGTATAACTTCACACCTGTTGAACCTAGCTATTTTTAATCTGTTGTCATACTTATACAAATGGAAATAATTTTAACAGATTGAAAATATTAATTGGGCTATGGGGACTAAACAATTTTTTAAAAGTGACACTCCTGCATGCTAACTTCTCAAAGTTGAGAATTAACACAGAGACATTAATCTTCTCTGTTAATATCCCTCACGCATTGCCCTTACCAAGTAAACTTAAATTTTTTTTGTATTCTTCAAGTTTCTAACACATTCTGCCCTTTAAAATTCATGCTGTAGTCACTCATTTAACAAGGATAATCAGTTCTCTGGGTCTTTACATAGAGAAAATCTTCATGTAAAAACTCAGAGTGCTCAGGAATATCTGCATTGAGAAGGAAACACACCTAGAGACCAAGTAAGTTAGTGTTACATTCTTAGCCTTCCAAAGCTAATACCCCAAAGTAATCACAATCAACGATAATTCAGGCATTGTATATTTTTTCTTATGCCTAAACCAAATGTCTGATTTAAGAAAAAGCAACACATTAAGGAAAGATTTATTTTGGCCCATGATTTGATGATCCATTTTACCACAGGAAAACATCACAGCAGCAGCCATGTGAAGCTACTTGCTTACATCTTGGTGATCTAGGGAAATACACAGAACAGGAAGCCAGATAGGGTAAGAAACCTCAAAGTCTTTCCCCAAGAGAGCCCATTCTTTCAGTTAGAGTTTGTCCTGTAAAGGTTCCACAAACTTCCCAAATGGTAGCCTTAGTGTGAGATCAAGTGGAGAAAAGATAAGCCCCTAGGGACTATTTATACATCCAAACCATAATGCATTAGATGTAAATAATAACATTAAACTCATAATTGTGCAACAGGAAGAAAGATTTATTAAGATAAAATGATTTCCTGAGTAATTTTTGGAGAAGCGAAAAATTATCAATTTTATCAGCAATGTAGTTGAACTTTTCCCTAGTCTTTCAGTTTGTCAGGGCCAAATCTGAGTGTTAGAAAAGAAAAAGGCAGCAGGAAATCAAGAAAATTTCAATACTTTCAAGGACAAAATGAAAAGACAATTTTGCTACAGAATCTGCATTCAGTATTGGCATTGGAAAATCAACAGACTAGTCAACAGAATCCAGATACGTAGAATGGTTGGTAACAAGATGAATAGAAACCCCTAGAAGGGAAAGAGAGTGGGCTACAGACAGTGGATCTGTAATATCTGGTAGGAAAGCCATGGACTCTGTAGTTCAGAGATCTGAAGCCACTGGATCCACAGCCCCCTGAGTAGCAGCTTCTAGATCCATAGCCCAGGGAACAGCAGCTCCTGGACCCAAAGCCTAGAGACTCAGCATATGTTCCCTGGCAGGGACTGCAAGGTGTGAAGCTCCTGGGATAGTAGCAGGGCTTCTGGCAGGGGCTGGACACCACACAGGACCTCTGGCAGCTGGTGGGCTCAATGCAGGTCTCCTGACAGCTGGTGTTCAGAGAGGATCCCAGCTGGCAGGTGCTGGGAGAGCAGCTGGTAGTGGTGTAGACCAGGTTGCTGGGGTAGGAAGAACCACAAGAGGAACGTGAGGAGGGCAGGCAGTGCCCGAGGGAGCGGGAGGAGAAGTTTCCAGAGCAGCAGCTGTAGGCCATGTTGAGAGGAGATGTGAGTTCAGCTGGATGTACCTGGGAGGATTCTGAGTTTGAATGTCATGCTGTGGAGAGCTGGGTTTATATATTCTCAGCAACAGGTGTGGTACCCAACAGTCTCATCCTTGATGCATCTGTGTGCTTCCTGGTTTACAAATGTGGAACTCAGTAATCTCTGTAATTGTTGTTGTATTAGTTGCATAGTTTTCTTCACAGTATATTTATGAGTTTTGTAACAAAAGCCAAAGAGCTCCTCCTGTCTACAAAATGCTATGACTATTTTATATTAATGCATGCCCCATGACAGCTATGGAAGCCCTTCCCATTCCTCTACTATGTGCTACCTACCTGTACTTGGTTGTACACTCCTGCCTCTGCTAGTGAATGTTTCTTCCCTGAAACTGGAGAAGGACATAGTGTTGTTTATCTGGATACTGGATCTGTTTCGATATGGATGGTAGCATCCACAAGAATGCTCCATCTTGTCAACCTCCATTACCATTCTGCCAAACTACCTTATGGTAATTTAGTGTGGTGGTAACAGAACACAATTATACCATGGATTATAGTTACACATTGTGTATTAAATTAAAGAAAGACAGAATCAAAATGGATAAAAGCAACATATTAAGAAGGGTAGCTAGAGACTGGGGGCAGTGCTGTGTATTTACAGGCAAGTGGTTGCAAAGTGTCTCAACAGAAACAGTCCCACTTGTTTAATGAAGGGAGGAAGTAACTATAAAAATAAAAATGAAGAAATAAGGAGGGACTTCACAATCTTTCCATTGAACTCTTTAATTGTTTTTTTGTTGTTGTTGTTTTGTTTGTATTTTTAAAAACAAGATTTTGCAATATTGTCCAGGCTCTCTTGGAATAAGTGTCCCTGCCCTTTTCTCCTCAGTGCAGAGATTGAAAATGTGTACCACTTGTCCTACAGCACTCTTACACTGAGGTTTGTCTAGTTTCAATATCTGAAGATTCATTTTTTGCAAATTAAACTTTTCTTATTCTCCTTCCTGCATTCATAATCATTGAGGTTCTAACCATTACAGTATGCTTCTGCTTCAAATGGTATTGGGTAGCCTGTGGCTTTATGTCAGTGCTGTATCCTTGTACCGGTCTACACTTGACTACCTAAATATGAAGTATATAAATATGTAAAGTTCCCTTCTCCTCCTCTTCTTTCTTTCCTTCCTTCCTTTCTTCCTCCTCCTCTTCCTCTTCTTCTTCTTCTCTTCTTTCCTTTTCTCTCTCTCCATCTGTTCTTCCTTCCCTCCTACCTCCATTTATCTTTTTATTCCATGCTTAAATTTTACTTTGTTGTCTATTTTCATCTCTGCTTTTTTATTTTTATTTTCCAGTTTTTTCTTTCCTAACAAACTATAGACTTAAAGTTGAAAATATGTTTAATAGACTTATTAAATTCTCACTGTATAACAAGCTTTTTCTATGCTCATTGATAGAATATTCTGTATTAAACTATGTAGAAATGATATTCAGATAGAATGAGGATGTACTACTATAATTTATGGTAAATTTTTCACTTTTTTCTAATACAATAGAGCCTATTTGCAATGCTCATAAAAGTCAAATGTATAGTAATAGGGAAAATGCTGTAATGGTAATGTAGACTTTATAAAAATCAAGGAGGGAAGATGTAAAGATACAAAGTTTTAGCTATTCCTTTTTTATTTCTGTTCTTCAAGAACAAAATTCATATTTTGTTATTTTTTGCTTCAAGATGAAGAACCTATCAATAAGATAATAATGAAAGTATTCTTTACTATTTAGGTTTTTGTTGCTGTTTCACAAATAACTCTAAGGTTTCTTGAGAACAAATAGGTGTTAAATACAAACAGTAATTCTTTAAGGCAAGAAATAATACAGTGAGTTCTTTTTCAGGTACCCTGCTTTCTATTCAAGAACCCTTCTGTAAGCTAGTTAATGTGAACAGTCTATCCCATTTTTGTCTCTATAGATCTATAATTTTTTCCTCATAAGTTGAGATAATGTTTAAAGTTTCTTGAAACGCTCTACCTTTGAACTAAATTCATCTGAGATTGTACTTTTTCATCTGTAGCTCTCTATGATTATTTTTATCTAATTTTTCATAGAAATGAAAAAAACTGGGATATTCACATAAAATGTAAGGCGCAGGAGACTACTCATGCAAAAACTTCTGACATTTGATTGTGTAGTCTCATCAGTAGATGATTAAAAGGTGTCTTTTGATGTTGGGGGTATTTCCAAAGAATCTCATCCACATAGAAAGTGATGACTTCAGAGCTACCTACTATCTCTTCTCTTTAAAATGTCAATGAATCTGTCACTTACAATCCCAGGATCTTGCTTTTGAAAATGATTTAGATTAGAATCTACATAAACAAAAACTAATATTTCCTGTATTGAGATTTCATAGTAACACTATTAAGAGCCAAAGAATGTATTCTTTTCATCATGTATCACCAAGTTAGAACTCTCTAATTCAAAGAGCATTTGACCACATGTGATCAAAAACACATTCATGACAGAAGTACTCCTACATGTCATTCTGAAGCACACTTCTCCCTTTAATAAATTCTTAACATTTTTCTCAAGAGATCACTTCAAAAAATTTATATGAGATCAGAGACACACTGCTTGATGTCTAATAAACATATTAATAAATCTTTTGGGCTGAATAGACAGCTCATCAGTTAAGAACACTTGTTACTCTTCCAGAGAACCAGTTTGATTCCCAGCACCCATGTCAGGCAGCTCACAACCACCAATAGCTCTAGCTCCAGGGTACCTAACTCCCTCTTCTAGCCTGTAGGGCTACCCACATGCACATGCATATGCACATACTGTCACACATATGTACACATGAACTAAAATAAAAATCAATCTTAAAAAATCCTGTACTTTCTTATAAATTTGTTCTAAAGTTAGTTGAAGACAGAAATTCCAGGGCCAGAGAGATAGGTCATGGTTCAGAACACTTGCTGCTCTTCCAAAGGACAGGGTTCAATTCTCAAGACACACATGGTTGCTCACAACTGTCTGTAACTACACTTCCATAGATTCACAACATCATCATCTGACCCTCCGAGTGCACCAGGCATGTACATGGTGCACAGATATTTGGGCAAACACCTATCCCCAAAACATAAAATAAAGTTTTTTTTAAAAAAAACATGGATTCCAATAATACTGTTTCAGAGGTGATTCTACAGAGGGAAATATGCTAGGAAATAGAGAAAATGAAGCAACTGTCAGCACACAAGCTCAATTCTTTTTCACAGGGGTTCAGCATACTTTCATGAATGTAAAAGTCATTAGGTAGAATTGTATAGAGCTTTTGGTAGTCAGTTTTCAATGTGTACCCAAGAGCTCTCATGGTGCTAACAGATGCTTTAAGGGTGAAGGGGGTGAGATGTTACTTTGAAATTCACAACTACAAGAAAAATGGAAAGAAATAAAGAAGGATGGAAGGATACAATAGATTGACAAGGAAACAGAACAATGTGAAAACATGTGAAGTAAGAGCTTTTTGTATCTCTGTGGAAAGCAGAGGTATGTGGCATCAGGGTGATAGTCAGTATTAGACAGACAAGCCAGACGCTCATAACCATAGCATCTGAACCTGTCCAAGCTTAACGGGTGAGGTCATCACCTTAAGGTGGTGGACACTGAGATTGGCACCCTCATAAGAGTCATTTCTGTGTCATGTGAACATAAATAAATATACAAAAGTTCTATAAAGTTATCAATTGCAGATTACTTAAAATACTGATTAATTTTCCCAGGAAAAACAGAAAAAAAATAGAGAAAAACATACAAATATGTGTGCATATATATGCCTATGTATATGTAGATGTGTGAATGCATACCCACTCACACAAACACACACTTCTAATCAGGGACATATCAAAAATTTGCAGAATCATAGAGATCTCACATGAGCCGGAACTGATCTGTTTAACCTGGAGCTGTGATGCCCTTAAAGTCATGTCCTGATTTAGGCAGCTGTGATTCAGGTGATAAGAAATTTCTACAGATTTACAAGACTACAGAACAAATTTGGTATTCTGGGCCTTTCAAGAACTTAGGGCCCTGGGAAATATCCCAGATCTTAGAAAGCCAATTCTGACAGGCAAAATTCAATTTCTAACGGGAAGATCTTTATAAGGACACAAGGACAGAAACCAAAGTATAAATTGCATCAGTTCTTGATTAGATTTAAATGATCTAGGCTGTGGGAGTCTTTATTCTAGCAGCCTGGCAGAATGAAAAGTAACAATCTCTAGAGGAGGACAAAAATCTCTTTCCACCTGAAATGTCTGTTATTTCTCAGAGCATGGAAGAAATGTGAGAAGCCTGAAACACAAGAGAGTGGTGGAAGTTAGACTGAATCCTAGGATTCACGGAAGGCCGAAGGAAACATTCAAAAGCAGTCATGTGTCACACAGCACTGATTCTCAGCAGTATGTTGCATCGATGATGGAGACCCTTAGGATTATGTTGCCTAGTGATCAAGCAGCCATATTTGTTTAAATACACCCTGACATTGGAAGTTATGAAACTTGCGAACAGCACATTTTCCCAAACTCACACCCATTATTCAGTGACACTGGACTACACCTATGCGAGGAATCTGACAATATGAAACAGGAACATTTTGTGTTCAAGAAATAATTATACCTGAGAACAAAAGATATGATTGAGAAATTTGATGGGAAAATAAAAATAATGCAACTGAATTTAACTCAACAGTTAAAAATGAAGTAACGAGTACTGGGATTAAAGGCCGGTGGATCTCTGTGAGTTCGAGGCCAGCCTGGGCTACCAAGTGAGTTCCAGGAAAGGTGCAAAGCTACACAGAGAAACCCTGTCTCGAAAAACCAAAAAAAAAAAAAAAATGAAGTAACAAATTTGAAAAAAGTATATGGATGGGGTACATCAGGATCCTAATGACAGCTACAGACACAGTGAACTAAATTCTGAGAAAAGGGAATTTCCAAACTAAAGGTCATGATAAAATGATTGAAAATAGAGAAAGGATGGTAAGAGGCTCATGGAGCTCAGTTAGAATGCATGCCTTAGTTATAACTGGATCTAGGAAACAAGGGCTGAATGAGGTAGGGGTAATATTTGAGGAGACAGTCAGTTAAGAATGTGCAAATATTAATCCAAGGTATCAGTGATGAAATAGTAAAAAAGAAGTGATTGTAATGTGTCTAGTCAACAATGAGGGCTAAAGATGGACTTGGCAGACGTAATTTGGATATAGACTACACACAGGCTCAAAAACAAGACTTCTGGTTTCTTTTTAATAAATCATCACAGAATTTAAGTCATTTTCTGTGTCAGCCCCATTTGACATTCCCAAGAGAATACATATGCCTGAATTTTGTGCTGTCCACTAACAATAGGCTTTCTTTATAATCCATTATAAACAAAATTTGATGTATTCAGAGACTTTATTTTTCTGCACCACTTTCTCCCTTAAACTGAGGGCTCAAGAGAAAAAGAAATGGTCCCCTTGACCTGTGCAAGATACAAGATCTTTGCTTAAGGGGGTAGGAAAAAACCAATGCCAAGGTTGGCCATCAGAGCCTACTAGGAATCCCTTTGCCTTCTCTGGCCTTAGCCATTATTTGGGAACAGACCATGACAAACAAGGTCATGCATAAATGTGGCTGGATTTCAGACCACAGCAGGAAGAACCATCGGGAATAAATGCCCTTGTGGCTAACGGTGGGAGAATCAAACCCTCCAGTCAGCCACACATAGTTGAGAATCCAGTATGACCTCAGTCCTCATATCACACACTGGATGTAAAATTTGTTCCCTCCTCTTCTCTAAAGTGTTTTATCTCCTTAGATTCAATTCCACAAAGGTTGAGACTTGTGACTCTCTTACATTTTGTCCCCTTGGGATCATGACACTGAGCATTGCCTTGCTCTCCCTTTTCCCAGTTTCAATCTTACTCAGATTTTCTTGGCCTCTACTGTTAACATGCTTTTGTGTGAAACACACAGGTAAAACTTTGTAATCTATATGGAATGATTTTGGAAAATGAGCATCAATGGCAATAGGAAGGGTTAATCTTTGATAGGTTCCATAGAATACTCAAAATAACACTCAGTTCATTAAAAAAAAATAGGAGATGCATGTTACTAGCATTCAATACCATAGAAATAAAAGTGTTTTCTTTCACCTTCTGACAAAACACATAAAAATTATGTCAAGAGGAAAAACAGGGATTTTCCTAGACATGATAGAATAAGCATCAGTGTAACACAGTCACTCATGGCATCTCTGACATAGCAATAGCTCATTGTCTTAACTATAAGAAAATTACAACGCCCGTAAATATACTGTGCAGAAAACTATTCAAATGCAACTACAATTACAGAGATTACTGAGTTCCACATTTGTAAACCAGGAAGCACACAGATGCATCAGGGATGAGACTGTTGGGTACCACACCTGTTGCTGAGAGTATATAAACCCAGCTCTCCACAGCATGACATTCAAACTCAGAATCCTCCCAGGTACATCCAGCTGAACTCACATCTCCTCTCAACATGGCCTACAGCTGCTGCTCTGGAAACTTCTCCAACCGCTCCCTCAGGCACTGTCTGCCCTCCTCACGTTCCTCCTGTGGTTCTTCCTACCCCAGCAACCTGGTCTACACCACTACCAGCTGCTCTCCCAGCACCTGCCAGCTGGGATCCTCTTTGAACACCAGCTGTCAGGAGACCTGCATTGAGCCCATCAGCTGCCAGAGGTCCTGTGTGGTGTCCAGCCCCAGCCAGACAGCCTGCTACTACCCCAGGAGCTTCACACCTTGCAGTCCCTGCCAGGGAACATATGCTGGGTCTCTAGGCTTTGGGTCCAGGAGCTGCTGTTCCCTGGGCTATGGATCTAGAAGGTGCTATTCAGTGGGTTGTGGAACCAATGGCTTCAGATCTCTGAATTGTGGAGTGTCTGGCTTCCCTTCCCTGGGTTATGGGTACAGATATTGCTACCCAAGTTACTTGGTGTCTCGTTCCTGTCAACCTTGTTTCAGACCAATCTGTGGATCAGGCCTCTATGGAATCAGCTGTTAATTCTTCATCTTCTCATATGTCAAAGTCCATGCTCTAAAGCTGCTGTTTTCCTGCTTAAGCCCTACTGATATCATATCATCTTTCCATTAACAGCTTCTTTCTTCTCCAGATTCCAGCAGATTATGAGATCAGTGGGTCACCTGAAATTATGCTTTACTTTCTGTACTATTGATATACACAGATTCTATTTGCTTTCTACCCAAGAACATTTGGAAAATGAAAATTTTCATCTAATAAATTTGTGCAATCTGATATCTTCATGTATTGTTCACGTTATTATTACTCCACTCATAGTTTTTGTTCCTATGGTTTGGAAGACTTAGAAAGATCGGTATGACTGTCCTGCTGAATTTGGGGACACGCAATTTTGCAGCACTTTGCTCTTCTTTATTTGGCAGTTGTCCATTCTAGGAAGACCGTCAAACAACAGGGCTCAACTAGAGTGTGAATTGCCTGAGATTAAAGTACATGAATTTCTGATGAGCCAGGAAATCAAAGCAATTAGAATGTGAACCAGAAATGCAAACACCAAGAATAAGATGTTACATAATTTACAAGGTGAAGTCTGTACATAAGCAAAATATTAAGTCTAGTATTTGAATGTAGATTTTCAGTCAGGAGAAAGTTGCTTTGAACAACTCTCAGGACAGACTGACATTTATGTATTGGTGTATATGCTCGTCTTCCTGCCTCCCATAGTTGGCTAACGACCCCTGCACCTCATCCGCGTAAGGACAATGGCAATAATCTTGGTTCAGGAAATGCTACGAGCCTCCTACCACCTCCCAGACTCAACTCCAGTCAACTAAAGGGAAAGGCAATGTTTCTATGAAGAGGTTTAATTTACTAGGCTTGCTCTATGTCTCAAAAAGAGTTGGGTGCAATTCACATGACATAATATCTTAAAGATTTAAGATTACATATATTATGGGCATTCAAGGAGGCAAAAAGGCAAAAAAATCACTCAAAATATTCATTTTTTAATGACCTACCAGAATGCAATATTCTAGAAACATTTGGGCCATTTGTAAAGATGCTTGGAATTGTCTACTTCTATGTCTGATACATGATATAGGGAAGGAAATTTTTTCCCTTACCTTATCTTTTATTGGTTAATGTTCATAATTTCCTGGATTCTCATAACTGTTATAGGGAGAAATGACAGCAGATCCTTTCTTGTAAAATTTGATATAAACAGGTATTGTTTATATTGTATTATGTATCCATAATAAATGCAAATAAAAACAAACAAAACCAAGGAAGCTAATGAGATAGGTGTAATAGAGTAAATCAATCCATGTGAAGTGATTTCCAGAATAACAGAAGCTCCAGAGACTTTTGGCTCTAGGGTTGCATATATATTTTTGCAAGCTCAAGAAATTATACCAGGATTTGATCTAAAAACTTTGACAAACTTCAGACTCATTTTGTACTTCATTTCCCTCCTGTCTGAAATACAAAATCTTTTTTTCTCACACATCTAATGGTTCAATGAGAATTCTTTCTCCAGTATTACCTTGATCTATGGAGCATGCTATCACAAATGATTGCACATAGGCCATGTTATTATATACACCGCCTCTATAAAAAAATGACCATAAATACAAGGATGCAACAGAAAGTGGCAAAGGCAATTATTCAATAACTAGGGAAAACTTTGATTGTCAACATTATTTGGAACACACACACACACACATATATGGAACATACACACACACACATATATATGTATATATATATGTGTATATATATATATATATATATATATATATATATGGAACATGTACATATAATTAAATTTCTATTTTCCCATATTGCTGGAATGTTGCCACTTGGTTGGAAATAATGCTACCCACCTACTATGTCTATCATGACTGTAAATGTATTTCATCACAGGATTCTCACTTTATTTTATTTACCATGACATCATCAGTACTTGTGGCTTTTATCACCACTGAAACAACAGCAGCAAAACTTTGGAAAGCTTTATTAGGGTTCCTTGGTTGGATTGTGAAATCAAATTGCCGGAATTAAATATGTATTTGAAACACTTGCCAACCCTGAAGTGAAACTGGCTGCTTTTATCTTCAGTGATATTTTCCCTTTGCTAATGACATGGGAACATATAGTTAGTGAGTTTCATTTGTTGTGCCCAGGTCGCAAGACCCCCCAAGCAAGACCACCACAGAGCCAATATTCGATGCAAGCACACAGAGGTGTTTTTAATAACAAAGCAAGCCTGTCCAAGCACTGGACATAGCGGGTCGAGGATTAAAGCCCTGAGCATTCACTTTAAGGGGATTATATAGGAAAGGTTTACATGCAGAGAGCTACATATCTTGGGATTGGACGGGTGCGGGGTGGGGGGTAGGGGTGAGGTAGTTCTTTGAAGTTACTGGCTGAACTATAAGCATGAGGTTACTGACGGCTAACTGGATTCAGGGTATCTACAGAGACATAAATTTTTTGCTCCCTATATCCTGCTTTTGCTGAACCCAGGATATACATATTTAGATTTATTGTTCCAGTCCTATTTTCCCATAAGTTCAGTTTCTGGTCAGTTCAGTCCATTACTCCCCATATCCTGTTTTACCAAGTCCAGGATATATAGATTTATTGTTTCAGCCTTATCTTCCCATGAGTTCAACTTCTGGTCAGTTCTAAAACTGCTGGTCAGCAAATACCTTTAGAGGTGTGTAGGGCATGGGGGAGCGTCTCTCAAGATGGCTACCAATTTTTCTCTTTCACATTGTTTGGTATTTGGTATTTTGTGGTTGTTGTTTGTCTTTCTTATTTCTCTAAATAAGTAAAAAATATTCTATTGACATGAGTGAAAATGATTGAAAACAAGTGAAATATATATCAAAGTACTTTGTCAACACATCTTTGTACCTACTACTATAGATGACCATCTTTTATAGCAATTCTTCTATTTTTATTCTTTTGAAGAATACACAGGAACTGTGTTCTAGTATTTCCTCAAATTGAGTTGTTTCATTGGGTTGGAAGATCCTAGGTTTTCCTATAGATTTCTCATACACCTTTCATTTTTGTTAAGCATTTTGAAGTCATGGTTACTCATCCCCCCCACTCCCTCCATACCTGAACTCTGCCACCTTTGCTATTCCCCTGCTCCGCTTGTATTATCCATGCCAACTTAAGCTACTCACCCCAGTGGCCCCTTTCTAGTATCATGGCTTCCATGTATTCTCTAGGCTAAAATATAGAAAACAGCATTTTCAAAGCTAGAATCCATCAGCGAGACAGCATAGGGGAATTATAATTTTGTGGCAGAGAGATCTCACCCAATATGATCTGTTCCCATTTCCTTCCACTTACCCACATGTTTCATTGTCGTAGAATATTATTTTAATGTATGTTACTTTTGTTTATGCCCTGAAACTTTGTTTAGTGATGCAAAAAAAGACATGTTACCTTTGTTTGACAAATAAAATTCACCTGAGATCAGGAGGCTGAGTCAGCAACTAGCTGACAGGAAGTGGTAGGGAGGAGCCAGATGGAGAAGAGTTTTTAAGGAGGGGAAAGGGGAAGCAAGAGGGCTTTCGGGGAGATGCAAGCCAGGAGAGGAGGTGAGCAACTTGCTATTCAGCATCTCCTTGGAGCAGAATTCCACCTCAACCTTTGACTCTTGAGTTGTTTAGAGGGACAGAGATTTAGATAAGTTCCCTTCCTAACTTTGAAAGAGTCAGTGCCTGAGGGAACAGAATCCCCTGAGGTTGCAGCCTTTGCAGCCGAACCACTGCTGGTAGTAAGTACCATATTTTTACCCATCATTTGATATACATCTTGTTTGATTGGATTTCCTACAAGTTGTGAATGGAACCAGGAGGAATATGGATGTACAAGTATCTCTGTTGTAGGATATTGTCTCTTGACTATATGCCCAGAAATGATTGTAGCTAGGTATTGTTTTACTTCTGTTTCCAGTTTTTGAGAAATCTGTGGTGATATTGTGTTCCCCAAAATATTGTATACCCTAATAAGCTTATCTGGGGTCAGAGAACAGAACAGCCACTAAACAGACATAGAGGCCAGAAAATGGTGGCACTCACACCTTTAGTCCTAGCCTTCTGGAGACAGAGATCCATCCGGATCTCTGTGAGTTCAAGGTCACACTGGAAACAGCCAGGCATGGTGACTCACCCCTTTAATCCCAGGAAGTGAGCCTTTAATCCCAGGGAGTAATGGCAGAAAGCAGAAAGGTATATAAGGCGTGAGGACCAGGAACAGAGCTGGTTAAGCGTTTGGCTTTCAGCAACAGTTCAGCTGAGATTCATTCTGGATGAGGACTCAGAGGCTTCCTATCTGAGGAAACAGGATCAGCTGAGGAACTGGCAAAGTGAGGTTAGCCGTGGCTTGTTCTGCTTCTCTGATCTTCCAGCATTGACCCCACCATCTGGCCCTGGGTTTGTTTTTATTAATAAGACCTGTTAAGATTCCTGCTACAGAAATCTCCAGACCAATTCCCACAATGATTGTATGAGTTGACACTACCACCATCAGTGTATAATAGTTTCCTTTCAATACATCTACAAGGGTACATTCATGGTCATTTGTATTCTTGATCCTACCAGTTCTGAATGGGGTAAGATAGAATCTTAAAGTGATTTAAAGCTGTATTTCCCTGATCGTTATCTATATTGAACAGTTGTTGTTGTTGTTGATGTTTAAGTCTTAGCTAGCCATGTGTTTTTCTTGTTTTGAGAATTCTGAAAGTCCATACCTGTACATGTAAGTTAAAACCCACTCCCTACTTTATCCAACAGTTTCAGAGTATCAGACCATATGTTGGAGTTTTTCATCCATTGGTAGTTGAATTTTGTGCAGGGTGAGGTATAGGGTTCTGTTTACATTTTTCTGCAAGTCAAAATGCAGGATTTCAAGCACCACTTGTTGAAGATGCTGACTTTGCTCCAATGTATTATTTTGTTGCTTCCGTAAAACTCAGGTGGCTGTATTTTTACGTTACAAATTGTATCTTCTACTCTTTTTCATTTTTTATTAATCTTTATACTTTTTTATGCCAATGTCAGGCTGCTTTTAATGTTATGCCTTGATGGTATAATTTGAAATTGAGTATGTTGATACATCTTTTTTGCTCAAAGTTACTTTGGCTTTTCTTAGTTATATCGCTGCATAAATTTTCATATTGATTTATCTATGTCTGTAAGGAGTGGGCCTAGAATTTTGGTTATGATTTCATTGAATTTGTAGATTACTTTTGGAAGGATGGCCATTTTCACAAGATGGTTGGTTTCTTCTAATCCATGTGCATGGAAATTCTTTTCATCTTCTAGAGTCTTCTTTAATTTATATTCTTATTGTGTTAAAGTTTTCATTGTAGAGTCCTTCATTTCCTTATTTATGTTGATTATGAAGTATATTTCTGTTACTGTGAACAAGATTGGTTACTTGATACATTTTTAGTGTGTTCTGTGCTGGGTATATAGGAAGGCTATTGATAGGCACATGTTTATTTAGCCACTTTTCTGAAATTACTTCTTAGTTCTAAGGGTTCTTTTTATAGAATCTTGGGTGTCTCTTATGTGTAGAATCATATTATCTGAGTATCGGGATAGACTGACTTTTTGTTTTCTTATTTGAATCATTTTATTTATTTTTATTTCCTTTTCACTGTAAGACTGTAAACACTATGTTGAATGGGAGTGAAGGGATGGACACCTTTCTTTTTTGCCAATCTTAGTGAATGCTTTCTGTCTCTTTCCATTAAATATGTTGGCTATAGGCTTGTCATATGTGAGCTTCGATTATGTTGACATGATCTCCCCCATCTTTAACTTCTTCATGATATTTATCGTAAAGGAAAGTTGTATTATTCCAAAGGCAATTTCTGAATCTATTGATGTTCACATATTATTTCTGCATTTGGGTGCAATTGTGTGACAGATAATGTTTATTGATGTAGATTTGTTCAACCAGACCCGCATTTTTGGAATGAAGCCAACTTGGTCATGATATTTTTGATATAATATTGAATTTGATTTTCCAGTATTTTGTTAAGAGTATTTTCATCTACGTTCATTAGACACATTGGTCTGTAATCTTGTTTATTGTTGTGACTTTTTCTGATTAGGATGTCAGTGTGAAACTGGTTTCATAAAAAGAATTTTGTAACCTTCAGCCCTTTTCCATTTCATAAAACAGTTTAAGTAATATTAGTGTTAATACTTATTTGCTGTTCTGGTAAAATTCTGCGATAAATTTATTTAGTCTTGTGCCTTTTTTGTTTGAGGAAGTTTTTATGACAGCCTGAATCTCATTGATGGTTACAGAACTTTTAAAATCATTTATTTCTCCTTGGTTTAATTTTGATATGTCATGTGTACCTATAAATTCTTTAGCTTTTAGATTTTCCAGTGCAGTAATATAGAGCATTGTGTCCTATATTTTTGTGCTCAGTTTGTTTTAGAGTCTCACTGGTATTTTTTGAAGTCTCCTTTTCCAATTCTAATTGTATTCACTTGTGTATTCTCTCTTTTTATTTTGCTTATATTAGCTAAGTCTGTTAATTTTCTTTGTTTTATTAAAGAACTAACTTATGTTTTTATTGATTTTTTTGGTTCTGTTTCTTTTTTTCTACATAATTTTTTCTGATTTTAATTATCTTTCAATGTACTACATTTAGGTTTAGTTTTTTTTCTTGGCATTTCTAAAGATGTAAGGTATATTCATAAGCAATTGGTTTTAAATTGTTCAAAATTATGATGTAGACACTTGGTGATATAAAATTTATTTTTAGCATGTCCTTCTTTGTGTTCCAAAGATGTTGGCATGTTGTGTTTTCATTTTAATGTGATACTAGGAATTCTTTTTCGTATTGATTTCTTCAGTATCACAAGTATCATATAATAGTGTATTGTATACTCTCCTTCAGTTTGTATACTTTCTGTAGTTTCTATGATTGTTGGCAACTAGCTTATTTACTCTATTGTGATTAAATGAAATAACTGAGTTATTTCAACTTCCTTTGTATTTATTGAGTTAGTACAGGCACTAGTAGACTCTCATATGAATAATAAATTATTTTAAAAAGGAAATAAAAAATGTATCCAACAAAATGTTCTAGATGCTTAAGTTCCCATGCAGAAGCAAAACCCACATAATATTATTACCAATTTCCTAATGAGAAAAGCCTGGAAAAAATTCCAGACAGAATTCAGAGTAGTGATTTTAGCTATGTTGAAACAACTGAACAAAGACATAGATATAATCCAAGAATAAAAAAAGCAAATAGCTGGGTGAAATGAGAAATCCAATTCTAAATATGAAAGCAGGATTTAATAAAGAAATGGAATTACTAAAGAAACCTAAGCTGAAATGATGCTGGAAAAAAACTCAGTAAGTTACATAAAAACCTCAGTGGAAAGTCTCATTAAAAGAATAGAGCATGTGGAAAATATAATGTCAGGACTGGGTGGCAAACAGTAGGAAATGGCTCATCCAGCAAACTTCAATTATAAATTTTAAAAAGGGTGTAAATGGAGCATAGAAGAGATTTGGAACAAGACAGGAGGGAAGAACATTCAAATTATGTTCATAGAAGAAGGAGACTATATTATTTATATTTAAATTCTTTTAAATATAAATAAGGAGATATCTATACAGGTACAAGAGGGTTATTGAATATCATATTTTCAGGATAAGCATAGAAGCACCACAAGACATCAGTAAGACACTGAAAACACAGAATAATGAAAGTATATTAAAATCTGTAGAAGACGAAGGAAGGCTCATTAAAATAATACATGATTGTTAGATAGAAACCTTTAAGGTCATAAGTTCTTAGAAATATGTAATCCAATTTATAGTTCTAAAAGAAAAAAAAACCCTGCCAACTTATACTGTTACACCCGGAAAAACTATCTATTAAATTAAAAGAAAAGTAAAAATTATCTGCAAGAGCAGAATGAAGTAATTTATGACCACAAGCCTGCTCTACAAAGCATACTGGAAGAAAATATTTGGACTGGGGAGAAGGATAAACAGATTCAAAGGGACATGGACATTTAATAAGCAAGAGCAAATGAGTAAATCATAAGTATAGGGACACCTGCCCCCCCAAAAAAATCCCAAATGATAAAAAATACAAAACTTTCAGGGATAACTCAATGATCTCAATTTTTCAAAGAAAATGTTACTAACTAGTCAATTGAATTAAAAAGCAAAATCCATCATTGTTATTGCTCTAGTAAATGCATCTTGCCATTAGCAGTAGATACCATATTAAGGTAAAAAGGATAGAAACCAGTATATCAAGATATAGACCTGTGAAATAAGCAGTTGTAGATAACTTCCCAGCTGATAAAATCAACTTTAGTAACTAAAACTTTTTAGAAGATGAAGTTCTCCATACTCATTAAAGGAACTTCATCAAGAGGATATTGCAATTCTAGCGTACACACACAAAAACAAACAAACAAACAAACAAACAAACAAAAACCTGTTGCAGAATATTTGATCACATTGTGAACTCTAAGATTGCATTATTTACTGGGAAAAAAAAACCCTGTTTCTAGTTGTGGTGTGTCTCAGCTTTAACACATACCTATAATCCAAGAGCTCTCTGCCTATTGTAAACAGGATTAAATAAAAATAATATTCCATAGGCCAGAAAGTAAAGCAAGCAACCACTTGACAGGAAGTAACCATAGAGAGTAAGAAGGAGTCAGGAGGATGGGTAGAAAGACAAACAGGACATAGAAGGATTGGACATTGCATTGGAGGAGTTTTGTTTGAGACAATGTAAGAGGTCAGAGAAAGCTCCTTTTCTGGGTTGTTGGAGGAAGAAGAAGGTCAGCCAGGTGCTTTCTCTGCCTCTCTGAGCTAACAGGTTTTCACCACAGCATCTGGCTCCCAAGTCTTTATTGGTAAAGCCAACTGACTGACATTTTGTTAAAGACAACATGACACTCCAATGAATGGCATGACCAAATAAACAGATAAACCACACCAGCTGTGGACAAACTGAGAAGCCATCAGATTTGGTAAGACACCTGGGAAGTCCTCAAGGAGAGAGTTAAGTAAAGTTAAAAGGAAAATGCTTTCCCGTGTTAGGGACGGGAAATATTATAATACAGGGTGTTAGGGCCCCATAAAATGCTGCTTTAGATGGTGTGAAAAATAGAAGCAGAGAATGAAAAGATAAATGACATAACTGAGATAAGTGACATAATGTCGAACATAATTATTATCAGTCTGGTAGTTTATAATTTATCCTTAGTAGCCATAATGTCTTTTTTTTTGCTAAGTATGCAAGATGGATTGATAAGATACAAGCCTTAGAAAAACTTATAAATGAAAATAAGAAAAGTACTTAGACACAGACAGAGGAATTTTTATAATAACCTACTACCACATGAGGAAACTGAAGAGGGGCAGCCCAAGGTTGTTAGAAAACCAACCTTATATTATCCACTTACTGTACAGGAAGTGCCAGCAGATTATAGGCACCCCTGAGGTGATATAGAAGTTAAATGGGCCGGGCGGTGGTGGCGCACGCCTTTAATCCCAGCACTCGGGAGGCAGAGCCAGGTGGATCTCTGTGAGTTCGAGGCCAGCTTGGGCTACCAAGTGAGTTCCAGGAAAGGCGCAAAGCTACACAGAGAAACCCTGTCTCGAAAAACCAAAAAAAAAAAAAAAAAAAAAAAAAAAAAAAAAAAAAAAAAGAAGAAGTTAAAAGGAATCCTTTAGAAATATTAGATTTGAGGAGATTTAAGGAAGTAGTCATTTTACATGGTATGCATTCACCCTATGTGAAGCAGATGTCAAATTCGTGGGCAACTCAGAAAAGAATTTTTCCCCAACACTGGAAAGATTTTGGCAATAGCAATATTGGAAGCTGGTCCTCAGTTAAAATGGTGAAAATTTTAGAGGTATTACTATTTCCTAAGATCAGTTTCTAGATGAAGGTCAATATGGTGAGTTACAAAGGCAGCTTGAATTTGGTGATCACACCTTGACCATACGTTGTTTAGCACCTTTAAATTCTTAAGACAAGGTTGAAGAATTAAGAGGTCTGGGTTATTTACTAGAATTATACAAGGGCCAAAAGAAGCCTTCCCTGATAGTTGGAAAAGATTGATTCATCTGTAAATAGAATATTATCAGATCCAGAAGTCAGACAAATATTAATTGGTTCTTTGGCTTTTGAAAATGCTAATTCAGAATGCAAAGGGGTGATTGAGCCTTTAAAGGCAAGATCAGCACCAATAGATGAATGTATTAGAAATACTTCTGATATTGGATCTCATGTTGATGATGCTATTCTGATAGAAGAAGTAATTTCTAAAAGTTTTAAGAAAAAAAAAAGTCAGATATTTTAACTGTGGTAAGCAAGGTCATTTGAAAAGGGATTGTAGGCAAGGCATTTCCAGAGACAATTTTTTTTCTAGTAATAATCCAACCAGAATGCCCCAGGCTTCTGGAGTATACAAAAGGTGTGGCAAAGGGTAGCATTGGACCAATGAATGCAGATCAACAAGGGACAGTCAAGGTAACCCTTTCCATTGGAAACTGTGTGAGGGCCTGCCACAGGCCCCAATATCAAATGTTGTTCAATCATTCCCTATTAGTATCAGAGAAACTCATCCACAGAGCAATTAAAAGATATAATGCCTGCTGTCAAAAACAACACTGCTCTGGATGTAATCAAGGATAGAAAAGCTTCAGTAGATGAAAAAAAATTCAAGAGAAACCATAAAACAAGTATTATGACTATAATTGATATAAATGATCAGAGACCAAACCTAAAAATACAAAAAAAATGGCATTAAAATTGAAATTTTATTAGACACAGGAGCATTTTTGTAACAATAATTTCACCAAAATCTTAGCATCCAGATTGGCCTCTTTTTAGGGTAAACATTAATCTTCTAGGGATTGGAACTTTACCTCAGGTAAAACCAAGTGCAAGATGGCTTGAATGTATAGAGCAGAAGGACAGATAGGAAATTTAAAGCCATACATGGCTAATATAGCCATGAATTGAGATGTGATTTATTGCAACAATGGAAAACACAGATTAACATTCCTAAACCTCAGACACAAACCGTAAAATAAAGAATGCTTCTGATCAAATATTAAAAAGTATTATCAAGAGCAATCACAGACTGTTCAGGTTGTACATAAGCAGGGCACCACAGCTGTTGGTCTTTCAAAGGTACCAGCTACCTCACCTTGAAAGTGGTTAAATGACAAACCTGTGTGGGTGGAACAATGGCCTTGGACACCAGAGAATTAAAGGCAGTAGAACAGCTGGTACAGGACCAGCTAAATGTTTAACATGTTGAAGAATCAACTAGTCCTTGGTATTCTCATATATGTGTTACTAAAAAGAAATCTGGAAAGTGGAGAAGGTTAACAGATTTGAGAGCCATAAATAAGGTGATTCAGCAAATGAGTTCTTTACAGCCTGGAATTCTCTTGCCTTCTTTGTTACCTAAATGATGGTCTATTACAGTGATTGATTTAAAAGACTGCTTTTTACTATACCTTTATAAGAACAGGATGAAGGAAAAATTTCTTCCACTAGAAATGTTAAATAACTCCACCTTGTGTCAGTACTTTGTAAAATAACCTTAAGAAATATTTCATAAATAGTTTCCTCAATCTGAAATTTATCATTATATGGATAATATATTACTGGCTGATTCAGATACAGATACTTTCGGGGAAAATGTTCAATGAAGTAAAGAGAATTTTGCCTTGCTGGGCATTGCAAATTGCTCCTGAAAAAAATAGAAAGATGAGACTCTATCAATTATCTAGGATATGATAGGCTTACATAAAATTTCGCTACAGAAAGCACAAATCAGAAGAGATCAATTATGAACTCTTATTTTCAAAAATTGCTAGGAGATATTAAATGGCTAAGGCCCACAATTAGATTAACTACTCAAGAGCAAAGTAATTTCTTTCAAACTTTATAAGATGATAAGGACATAAGTAGTACAAGAAATTAGTCAGCTGAGGCTGAGCAAGAATTGGTCCTGATAGAATAGAAATCATAGGATGAACCTGTGAACCACCTGGATCCAAAGCTTGATTATATTTTAGTTATTTTGCCTTCTACTCATTCTTTTGTAGGAATTTTTATGCAGAGAGAAGATAATATCTTAGAATGGATATTTTTAGCACACAAACAGAATAAAAAATAAAGACCTGTATAGAAAAAGTTTCTGAATTGATTATGAAAAGAAAAATGAGACTTCTTCATTTAGCAGAAATAGACCAAACAGAAACTGTGGTTCCCTTTACCAATACTGAAATGGCCTGTTATGGGCAGAAAATGAACACTGGTAAAAAGAACTTGGAATAATTTTTTGAGAGAAATTAACAATAAATATCCCAAAAATTTATAAAAAGAGATAATTGTATTCTACCCGATATAGTAAAAGGGACACCAATTTCTGGAGCTCCTACATTCTATACTGATGCAAATAAATCAGGAAAGGCAGGCTATAAGCCAGGAAAAATAAGTAAAATTGCAAAAATCCCTTATAATTCAGTCTAAAAATCAGAGCTGAATGCCATTCTTATGGTATTATTAGAATTTCCTGAATCTCTTAATATAGTTACTGACTCTCAATATCCAGAAAGAGCTCTTTTACATATTGAAACACTGAACTTATTCCAAATGATTCAGAAGTAACTTATCTACTCATTCAACTATAAGTAATCAGAAATAGAAATCACCCATTTTATATAACACATTTCAGAACCCATATATGTCTACCAGGCACTTTAATATAAGGTAATGATGAAATTGATAAGCTATTAACAGGAAATGTGCTAGAAGCCTCAGAATTTCATAAAAACCCCATGTTAGCATCAAATGTATGAAGAAGATTTTTGTATTACTTGGCAACAAACAAAGGAAATTTCCTATTTGTTTTTTGTATAACCAAACTCAATTACCTGCAGGAAGTAACCCAATAGGTACTGAAAGATATGAAATTTGGCAAGTGGTTGAGTTTCATTTTGCAGAGTTTGGAAAATTAAAGTATGTGCACCATACCATGGATGCATATTCAAGATTTCAATGGGCAACTGCTTCAAGTTCTGAAAAGGCTGATTCTGTAATTACACATTTATTAGAAGTTTTGGCTATTATGGAGATAACTGTACAAATTATGCTTGCTGACAGTGCTCCAGCAAATGTCTCCAGTGAATGAAACAGTTTTTTGATTTTACAATTTAAAGCATATTACAGGTATACCACCCAACTCTATAGAACAAACAATTACAGAAAGATTTAATTGAACTCTAAAAGATATGCTTAATAAACAGTAAGGGATAATTAAGATACCCAGAAATAGATTGCACAATGCTTTATTAACTTAAAATGTTACAAGAAAGTAACAACAGCTGTGGAGGGAGACTGGATAATAGAAAAAAAAACAAACTGCTGAACTGAATCACCCTGTATATTTTAAACATGTATTGACCTCAAAATGGAAACCAAGATATGTGTTATGTGGAAAAGATGTTTTTCCTTTGTTTGCTAAGTGGAAGAAAAGCTGTGAAAACAATCAAGAGTGATAAAGATTAAATTTGAACAGGAGAGACCTCATGATATCCATTATTAGGGTATCCTCTGTTTCAATATTGGTCAGGGTTGCATATGCAAAGAAAAACACAGAGACGGTGATAGTTTATCAGACAGCTTGGTCATTCAATTGAAACTAGCTTAAAAAGACTAACAAATGCCTTTCATTTGAACAGGCATGAAAAAATAAACATAAAAAACAATAATGTTTTCAAATGATAATTTACCAAAGGCACACTAGCCTTACTGCCGTGAAATAACAAATGGGTTTTCTCAAACCATGGGTCTTAATTCCATGTTAGAATGTTAGACTGTAGGTTGCCACATGGCCCATGCCATCTTGGATGACATCTCTTGAGTTTTCTTCTTTAACAAAAAGCACATTTTTGTTGTTTGCTATTAAAAACACAGTTAAAAGGTGGGCGGTGGTGGCGCACGCCTTTAATCCCAGCACTCGGGAGGCAGAGCCAGGCGGATCTCTGTGAGTTCAAGGCCAGCCTGGGCTACCAAGTGAGTTCCAGGAAAAGCACAAAGCTACACAGAGAAACCCTGTCTCGAAAAACCAAAAAAAAAAAAAAAAAAAAAAAAAAAAAAAAAAAAAAAAAAAAACACACAGTTAAGAGATTTAAAATATTTTAAGGAAATTCAAAGGGTTACTACAGTTCAAACTTGTTTTCTAAATCTCTAAGAGTTGGAGTGATTTAGAGCTAAGATAAAATATTTGAGCAGGGCAGTGGTAGCCCATGCTGTTACCCTAACAGAGATAGGTAGACTTCTATAAATTAGTTGTTTTCTAAATTCTAGAGTTACAGTGAACAAGATGGTGGTAAGGCATGCCTTTAATCCCACCATCCAGGGACAAAATTCAGATACAGCTCCTAATTGGTATGTTTGTACACTAGAGAAATCACACACCATATTTACAGATTATTATAAAAACCTTCTACAGGATTACTAGAAAGGCAACTAACTTCCACTGGGGACAGGAACAAAGAACAACTTTTGTGACTGCTGGAAAGCTCTTCTTGGTGCCTGCAACCCTGACCAATATTGAACCAGATGATACCCTAATTATGGATATCATAATTATTTCTAAATGGCCAACTATGGACATTTCATAAAGCCAAAAGGAATCCACCAACATTTGCCTGTGGGCTTCTATTGCAAAGACTTTCCATATATGGACAAAAAAATATACTCTCTTTGAGATGAGGCATTGAGGACCTTATACTCAGCCATTGCCAACCACCCTATGGTTATTGAGTGCCCTTACAATGATGGATTGGATCTGTTCTTAGAATCTTTCACAGGCTTAGCCACAGAAGGAAAGGTATTACAGTGGAACAGGTACCTCTCTGAATTCCTTTGTCACCAAGATGTGATAGCAAATGGGTCTGTGCCTCCCAGCACTAAACATTGAGGAAATAGCTCAGTTGCCTATAATCCCCATCCCTAAACCACTCATCCCTCCCCCAAAAGAGGCACCTATTGGACTATGGAGACCATTGAAATGGTCAAATTTGTCTAGTAGTGCATGTTTTACAGATGATTCACCAACCACTGATGGAACCAAAGCTTAATGAAAGCAGCAGCCTATAGACCAGAGGATGGAATGGCCAGTACTGAGAAAGGAAGCACAAAATCAGCACAACACACTCAACTAATAGCAGCACTTTTGGCTATAAGACAAACAAGTAGGAAAGCAAAAGGAAAAATCTCTATTTTCTCCAATTTATTGCATGTGCAATGGTATAGGTATATGGTCATCAAAATGGAAAACTTCTAACTGGCAGATTATGGCAAGATATCTGGCCATGGGAGGCATGAATGGAAAAGTCACATTCTAGCAAAATTTAGTAAAGACATCAAATTTTATGTAGCTCATACAAGCAACACACACAAAATGTTTGAAAATAATAAAATAGTGGATAAAGTAGCATCATGTTTAATTAAGACTTGAATATTAAAATTTTCCAGGGAAAAAAATCAAAATAAATCAGGAAGAGTGATCGACTAAACGCTGGAAAAAGTCGAAATTTTACCCCTAATACTGAAAAATAAGGGAAAATGGAGAACCAAATTAAACCAGGACAATCCTATGAGAATAACTATTATAAGGAATCAATAGTCATGCAGTTGCTCACACCTTTAACCCCAACAACTTGAGAGGCAGAGGCAGGCTCAAAAGAATTACACTGATTTAAATTTTAAATCTACTTGTAAAAGGCAAGCTGCAATTCAAAGTGAATTCCTTTCTGATCTAAAAATAAATACGTTTAAACCTTGAAATCATATATATAAAGAGAATGGGGAATATAGGTACATTTGTCCATACATATTTAAGGTATCTTTAGTTTTAAAATTTCAGAAGAATTTTTTTAATTGAAAGATAATACTTTTTTTTGTTGCCAAAATCACTTTGCCCTAGGGAAAATATAACCTGTCTGCTGTGGGATAATGCTTTTGTACATTGATTTAATAAAACACTGATTGGCCAGTAGCCAGACAGGAAGTATAGGTGGGATAGGCAGAAAAGGAGAATTCTGGGAAGAGGAAGGCTGAGTCAGGAGATGCCTGCCAGCTGCCCAAGGAGCAACATGTAATGGAACATGGGTAAAGCCATGGAAAATGTGATGATACATAAATTAATAATTATGGGCTAATTTAAGATATAGGAGCTAGCTAGCAAAAGGCTCGATCCATGGCCATGCAGTTATAATTAATATAAGCCTCTGTGTGTTTACTTGGGGGTCTCAAGTGGGAGAGATTTGTCCTGACTGCTGGCAGGCCAGGACATAGGAAAACTTCTGACTACACCTGTCAAAGAAAGGAATTCCCCAGATTTACAGATGGGGCAGAGTTTTGCTTTTATCCTTTCAGGTAACTAAAAGCATCCAACAAAAGAATCAGAGACCACTTGACAAGTGAAACATCTAAAGAAAGAAAACAGATCACCAAGGGAACATATTCCAAGAAAAAGAATATATTGCTTAAGTAGTATCACCCACCTCCAGCTGATCAACCTGGAATCCCAACTTGGAGACCCAGATTAGCACTGGCACCCACACTACCATCTTGCCCTAGTGGTTGCCCCTTCCTGCTGGACAACCACCTGATGTTGACTACTGTGTTCTATATAATCAAGATTGCCACTAAGCTGACAAACACTACCCCAAAATCAGCTTTGGACTACACACTACTGAGGACATTAAAATTTCTGAATTCATATGAGACTGTCATGAACATTTTACAGTGCTTTGAACTCAGAAATACTCAATCCTAAAACTACTAAATACAACCAAGTTGGATATTGTGGAAAGCTAGACAGGAATAGCTTCACTATTGTAAATAGCTTTACTTTGTTTGAGTTAAAACTTTTCCTTTTTTATTTAGACAAAAAGGGGGAAATGTTGTGGCATATTTGATCACACTGTGTACTCTGAGGTTGTGTTATTAACTGGGAAAACATGTTTCTAGTTGTGGTGTGGCTCAGCCATGACATACACCTTTAATCCAAGAGCTTTTTGCTTATTGCAAACAGGATTAAATAAAAATGACACTACATAGGACAAGAGGTAGAAAAAGCAACCAGTTGACAGGAAATAACCATAGAGAGTATGAGGGAGTCAGAAGGACAGATAAAGAGACACACAGAAAGTAGAAGGGAGGGACATTAAATTGGAGAAGTGTTGTTTGAGACAGCATAGGAGCTAGGAGAAAGCACTTTTTTTGGGACATCAGCAGAGGAGGAAGGTCAGCTGGGTGCTTTCTTTGCTTCTCTGAACAAGCAGGTTTTTACCACAGCATCTGGCTCCCAAGTCTTACTGGTAAAGTGGAACAATTGAAATTTTATTGAAAATAACAGCACATAGATCTAGCTAATTTTATGAAGTGAATATTACCAAATTTACAACCAAACATTGTCCCAACACAGCAATATGTTGGGTGGGTGAGGTCCATATGCAGATGCTCTCCTTTGCTTTCCAGATCTGAATGTTCTATGCTGAGGCATCTATGATCTGATCCTTACTTCTCCTTGCTCCAACTCCTGCTGTGGAACTCCTCAAGTCTGAGTACCTTAATCCTGTCCCTCAGCCCATGACTTCTACTGTATTGCTATAGAATCACTGCCCTGGCTCAGCCCTGGCCCATTCTTTTGGGTCATGACTTCTGCAGCCCTAAATTTGTAGCCTGTGTGCTCCTGCCCCGGGTCAGTTCTGATCTGTTCCATGGGACCATGACTATTTGCTAGACCAAGTTGATGTGCCAATGGAGTATACACTATTGCTTTGGGTCAGCTTTCTTTTCCAAACAAACTTTACCTGACTCTTTGACTTTGACAATCAGACTAAAACAAATGAATAAACACTGTTCATCAGTGTTTCAAGGTTGGGTGAAGTTGAGTTGGAGAAGCATCAGGAAGTTGCCCTGATTCCTGGACCCAGTTATTACCACCTAAGATCATTGTAATTCTCCTTTCAAATGTTTGAGAAGATAGGCAGAAATAATGTCTAAAATCTGGGTGGCAGAAATACCAGCATTTTAGATAAAAAGTGTCTGTCTTGAGAGTCTTTGAAAGTTGACTTTTTCTCATGGTTGAAAAGTCAGATTCCCCTAAATAGTTTTTCTCTAAAAACATACATAACCCCATAAATTATATAGCAATATAGTTTTGATGAATAACTTTTTCATCTTATACTTCAGTCGTAAGCAATGCTCACTTTTACGAGCCTTATTTGCTTTCAAATTACAATCTTCCAATTATTGACTACTACAAAAAAAGGAACATGCCCAAAACCAAATTATTTTCTCTCAAACTCAAGTTGGGTAAAGATTTTGATCTTTAATTAAGTCCCAGATATTAATAGATGCAAACATATAAGCAATGTAATAAAAGTATGAATAATGTGTTGAGGTTTCAGATTGCACAAATTTATTGGGTTAAATTTTCAGTTTTCCAATAGGTTTGAATGAACACCAAATAGCAGAGTATTAATAGCACAAAATTTGAGGTACAATATGGGATGGCACATTCAGATTCTGGCAGAGGTTGAGGATGAAGGAAATTGTCAGTGCAAAGACAAAAAGGTAATAGTAGAAGATGAGAATAATAGATTGCATACAGGACGTAGAGAATTTGATTTGGATATTGTAAGGATACAGAGACTTAACAATTGAGTTTCTAGAAGGCAGTGCCATAGAATGATCTATAACAAGAAGGTTGGAATGTAGTAGAAGCCAAGTATGCTGGGTAGCAGAATCTGGACCCATAACCCAGGGAAGGGAAGCCAGAGACTCCACAATTCAGAGATCTAAAGCCCCTGGATCCACAACCTACTGAATAGCAGCTTCTAGATCCATAGCCCAGGGAATGGCAGCTCCTGGACCCAAAGCACAGAGACCCAGCATATGTGCCCTGGCAGGGACTGCAAGGTATGGAGCTCCTGGGGTAGTAGCAGGGCTTCTGGCAGGGGCTGGACACCACACAGGACCTCTGGCAGCTGATGGGCTCAATGCAGGTCTCCTGACAGCTGGTGTTCAGAGAGGATCCCAGCTGGCAGGTGCTGGGAGAGCAGCTGGTAGTGGTGTAGACCAGGTTGCTGGGGTAGGAAGAACCACAGGAGGAACGTGAGGAGGGCAGGCAGTGCCTGAGAGAGCAGGAGGAGAAGTTTCCAGAGCAGCAGCTGTAGGCCATGTTGAGAGGAGACGTGAGCTCAGCTGGATGTATCTGAGAGGATTCTGAGTTTGAATGTCATGCTGTGGAGAGCTGGGTTTATATACTCTCAGCAACAGGTGTGGTACCCAACAGTCTCACCCTTGGTGCATTTGTGTGCTTCCTGGTTTACAAATGTGCAGTTGCATGTGAATAGTTTTCTAAACAGTATATTTATGGGTGTTGCAATTTTCTTATAGTTAACACAATGAGCTATTGCTATGTCATAGATGCTATGACTGTTTTACACTGATGCTTATTCATTGCGTCCAGGAAAATCCTTCCTTTTCCTCCTGGCCTGATTTTTATGTGTTTGTCAGAATGTTCCGAAGAACACACTTTTCTTCCATAGTTAGTGATGAGAGGAATTTGCTCTTCTTTTTGCTAATGAATTGGAAGCATCACTTTGGTTCCTTTTGAAACCTACTGAAGATAACCTCATCTTTTGCCATCATTTCTCATTCTCCAATACTCTTCTTTGTGTATGTGTAGCATTTTCCATGTACTTCACCTCCACTGGCTAGGGCAGAGCATGAGCTTAGTAAATTGAATGAGATTGAACCGAGAGAGAGAGAGAGAGAGAGAGAGAGAGAGAGAGAGAGAGAGAGAGAGAGAGAGAGAGAGAGAGAGAGAACTGATTGAAGCTGTGGTTAGAGCAAAGACAACACGGAGGTAGAGTCACAAGTACAGGGCATTTTGATCCTCGTGAATAGAGTCAAAGAAATGAGAGAAGTAAACCATTTCATATCCTGTGTATCTGACATGTGGCCTGAGGTGATACAGGGTTCTCATCTGAGTTTGTGCAAGCATGGACTAGTCCGTGTTAACAATTTAAAGCACAGGAAGTTCCATTGACTACTGTCCTCCACGTTGTGGGTTCTGTAGAAACCTTGGTTTGCATGACGTGAACCCAGGCTGTGAGTCTGGGGAAAATAAAGGATTCCCAGGAGATTATTATGGCAACTATAACACAGGGTGCAGATCACAGGCCCTAAGCAAACACCAAGAGACTGTGTGGCTCTTGGGGAGTTTTCTTTTTGTTGAGCTCTCTCTTAGGGGAGATTCTGGAGAAGAAAAAAAAAACAAATTCAGGAAGTCTCAACACATCTAATCTTATACAGCTTTGAAAATAAAAATGATTTTTGGTAAATATCAAAGAATTCTGATACATATTTAGTCTTCAAAATTTCAAACAGGATTGAGAAAGAAAAGTATTTCAACTGTTTGCTTATTTGTAAAACCTCAGAGTTTTATTTTGGAAGCTGTGTGCAGACCACATCTAAATATTATCTATAAGCCCATTTCTATTGTTCTCACACATACCAAAGTATACTTCTAAGATTAAAAATAATGTAGAAAGACTGGTTTGAAAAATGATCAATTAATATTAGTAGATGAAAGGAAATGTTGATGCTCAATTTGATGCATATGTTTTTTGTTTTAAATCATATCCATTCACAGGAATGCAATGTTTTCTATACCTAAACCTAAAAATTGACCTAAAGTACTACCACATATTCAAACTATAAATTAAAAGCCAATGAAACCAAGACTTATTAATGATGATAGAACAAACAGGGGTGAAAGTGGTGATTTACAAGCTATGAAAAACCTTGGTTCCCAAAATTACTTGGGATACACATTTTTTCACACTTACTAATTTCCATGTTAATTGTTGAAATGGTGCTATTTGACTGGAAAAAATACCAAGTAATATATTTATCACAAACACAAATGAACTTCTTCATAGGATTTTCAATCTGTTATCAAGACACATGACCTTTATTATCATTTTGACAATAGTCATAAACCTTTGGAAAGCTTTATTAGGATTCTAGACCAGACTGTGAAATCTATTGTTGGAATTATGCTTTTGAAAAACTTGCTATGTCTAATATGAAGTTGATTTTAGCTTACCCTAAGTGATATTTTTTTCCACTCTGGTGTGTTATTTGCTATGGCTTAAAACTGTTTCATTTCTTCTTTAGGCATAGGTGTAAAAAAAACAAACCACTATTGGTATGGGTGAGAATGATTTAAAACAATTACATTGCTATGCATAAAACTGATGCATCAACACATTCTCTCATCCACTAAAATTAAGTGATAATTTTAAAAGCATCCTTATTTCATTTTTACTCTTAAGAAGTGTACACTGTTATATGAGGCGAGGGCCAAAATGGCTTAAGCAGACATTATTGAGATATAGGCTAGATACAAGCTCCAAAATGAAACTCTCGTTCTCTTCTTTTGCTTTATTAATTTATTTTTTATTTAAATGTTTCATATATTTTCATCATTTTATTTCTTGTCCTCCAAATACTAGCAAGTCCTCCCTATTCATCCAACTTCATGTTTTTTTTTCTCTCTCTCAAAATGAAAATATAAACAAAAAATATAAAGTACATATGCAAGTGAAAAAATTCTTTATCAGTTCCAGTAAACATGGCCAGGAAAAGGCATCAACCTGAATTCTCTGCTATTTAACAGCAGATTTTGTTTTTAAGTAATATGAGCGTAATTTGATGTATTCAGGTTTTGCACATTGTATTTCTTCTCCAGAATCCTCCATTTTGAGGGGATTCAGGACCAAGTGAAAAAGTTAGAGACCTATGTAGTAAAGTGGTGGCAACTGGGCCTCAATTCTCTCACTTGTGATCATAAAAACTCTAATCATTTTTCTCCCCCTCTGTATTCCTGGGTTCAATCTCATTTGATTTTTCCTGGCTTATAATGTTTCCTTGATATTAGAGCTTAATCATATAGAAAATGTTAGGGATTTCTATAGAATATTGGAAAATGAGAAGAATGGGGCAAGTAAGGTCCATCTTCAGTATGTTCCATAGGAAATGCAAAGTAATGATTCCAATTCATTAACAAGTAAAACAGCAAATTACCGTCATGTCACATACCGTGAAGAAAAGTATTTTCCTCATAACATCCTATGACAAAACATATAAAACTTACATTAAGAGGAAAAGGAGCAATTTCTTTGCAGGACATGATAAAATACTCATTACTATAAAACAGTCATGGCATGTCTGGCACAGCAATAGCTCATCATCTTTTCCTTTAATAAAACGACAACACCCATAAACACGATGTGCAGAAAACTATGCAAATGCAACTGCAATTACAGAGATTACTGAGTTCCACGTTTGTAAACGAGGAAGCACACAGATGCATCAAGGATGAGACTGTTGGGTACCACACCTGTTGCTGAGAGTATATAAACCCAGCTCTCCACAGCATGACATTCAAACTCAGAATCCTCCCAGGTACATCCAGCTGAACTCACATCTCCTCTCAACATGGCCTACAGCTGCTGCTCTGGAAACTTCTCCAACCGCTCCCTCGGGCACTGTCTGCCCTCCTCACGTTCCTCCTGTGGTTCTTCCTACCCCAGCAACCTGGTCTACACCACTACCAGCTGCTCTCCCAGCACCTGCCAGCTGGGATCCTCTCTGAACACCAGCTGTCAGGAGACCTGCATTGAGCCCATCAGCTGCCAGAGGTCCTGTGTGGTGTCCAGCCCCTGCCAGAAGCCCTGCTACTATCCCAGGAGCTCCACACCTTGCAGTCCCTGCCAGGGGACATATGCTGGGTCTCTGTGCTTTGGGTCCAGGAGCTGCTGTTCCCTGGGCTATGGATCTAGAAGCTGCTACTCAGGGGGCTGTGGATCCAGGGGCTTCAGATCTCTGAATTGTGGAGTCTCTGGCTTCCCTTCCCTGGGTTATGGGTCCAGACTCTGCTACCCAGCATACTTGGCTTCTACTACATTTCATCCTTACTGTTACACATCAACCTGTGGGTCTGGCCTTGTTGGATTCAACTGTTAAATCTTTGTAGTCTTACAATATCAAAATCAATAACTCTGTGTCCTATAGCCTTGTTTTCATTCTTCCTTCTTACCACTGTCTTTTCAATGATCCCTCAGCTACTTCTTTCATCCTCAACTTCTGACCGATTCTCAGAATAAGGATAACTCAAAATTATGCTTTACTGTCTGTCCTCTCAAATATATATTTGGTTTTCCTCCAAGAGTATCTAAAATTGAAAATTTTAATTAAATAAATTTGATTTGTGCAATCTTACATCTCAATTTATTATCACATTATTATTATTTGATTTATAGTGTTCAATTAAGTATTTGGAAGCCTTAAATAATAACCAGCAGTGTTATTTGTCTGGATTTGTTGTACTCATTTTGTATACGGGGATGTGTTAGTGGGAGTAATCAGTTCTGGGAAGACATTCATTGACATCTGCAAACAGGGTTCAAACTGCAATGGCTTGAGATTGAAGGACATGAATTCCTACTGAGCCAGTAAATTAAGATCATTAACATAAGAAATAAAAATGCAAATGCCAAGAATATTATATTGTATAAATCAGATAGTGAAATTTGTACAAAAGGAAAAACTTATTTTGCTCTAGAATTTGAATGTAGATTTTTTTAGACAAAAGATAACCCAAGTTTTAAGCAGCTATCAGGACAGTTACTTGTACTGTGTTAATGCTGGTACCCCTGCTTCTCAAGTTTGGGGTGCCCCTGCTTCTCAAGTTCAGGGTATTATTCCTGTAACTTGTCTTTAAATTGGTGTATGAAACACCCACTGAGCTGTGTTCAGGAGGAGCTGGGGCCATCTGATGCTTCTTCCAGCCTCAACTTCAATCAACAGAAGAGCAGTTTCTCTATGAAATTTTAAGTTTATAGTCAGTGACACCCTGAGCCTCAAAGCAGACTTGAAGCTGCACACCTTGGTGCAATTTATTTAAAATAATGTCTGAGAAAAAAGGTGATACAGGTATCATGGGAATTAAAGGTTAAAAAGATTTGAAAAAGAAACAAATCTGGTTTTTTAAAAGTGTGTATTTAGTGTTTTTCTAAGGGAAAATTAAAATGCAATATCCCAGGGACTCCCAGAGGACATTTTGAAAAATACATATGTCCACAGAAAGGAAGCAATTAGGTTTGAATTAAAAATTGCACCATCAAGAATAAGGTATATAATTTACTGGGTTATGTCTGTATATGAGTGTTTGCCTGTGTGAACGTATGTGCTCTACCTGAGTGTCTGGTGCCTGCAGAAACATAAGAGTCTATTAGATAGCCTGGAACTTGAAGTATGGATAGCTGTGAGCTGCCATGTGGGATCTGGAAATGGAACCTGGATCCTCTACAAAAGCAGCATGTACTCTTAGCCACTGATCCATCACCCCAGGTCACAGTGAACAATTTTTTTTTAAGTGTTTGCTAGCCATTTGTGTTTCTTGTTATAAGATTTTAAAAATATACCTATTTTATTTTATTTATTTTCTTTTTATTTATTCTCTCCACAGTGCATCTCAACCTCAGCTTCTCCTAAACTCCACTTCTCCCAGTTCCCTCTCCCACCTCCCCTCTCTCCCAGATCTACTGCTCCTGTTTCCCTTCAGAAAAGAGCAGGCCTCCCAGATATCAACCGAACATGCCACAACAAGACAAGATAAGACTAGGCACAAACACCCATATCAAGGCTGGATGAGGCCACCCAGGATGAAGGAAAGGATCCCAAGAGCAGGCATATGAATCGAGACACCCCCACTCCCACTCTTAGGAGTCCCACAAGAACCACAAGCTAAACAACCAAACCATGCATGCAGATGGCTTAGCACAGACCCATGCAGGCTCCATGATTGCTACTTCAGTCTCTGTGAGCCCTATGGTCTCTGCTTAGTTGAGCCTGTGGGCTATGTTCTCCTGGTGTCTTCCACTCCTCTGGCTTCTACAATTCTTCCTCCCCCTCTTCCAAAGGAATACTGCCTAATATTTGGGCGGGAGTCTCCGCATCTGCTTCTGTCTGCTACCAGAGAAAGTCTCACTGATGACAATTGGGCTAAGTACAGATCAATAAGTATAGCAGAATATCGTTAGGAATTATTTCCTTGATTTTTTTTGTCAGTTGTGTTTGGTTCTACACTAGATCTCTGAGCTATCCAGCTTCCAGTTCCTGGCCAGCCAGGCAGTGTGGGACATGAGTTGCCCCTCCTGGCATGGGCCTCAAGTTAGACCAGTCATTGGTTGGCCACTCGCATAAGCTCTGAGCCATCACTGACCCAGCACATCTTGCAGTCAGGACAGGTGAATGAAAGGTTTTGTGGCTGGCTTGGTGTCCCAGTTCCACCATTGTGAGCCTTGCCTGGTTAAAGAAGATGACCTGTTCAGGATCCACAGCCTCCTTTACTAAAAGTCCTCCCTAGTGTCATCATCATAGGTTCATAGGTTCCAGGACATTTCCACTGTACTAGGTTTCCACATTGTCCCTAAAGGCCCCCTATTCCAGTCATCTCGCCCTGTACTCTCTCCCTCTGCCCATTTTATTTTTAATTAAAATATAATTACATCATTTTTTCCTTTTCTGCCTTTAACCACTTCCATGTTCCAATTCCCTAGCTACTACTCAAAGCCATGGCCTTTTTAAAAATTTATTATTGTTACATATGTGTATAAATGTGTAAATATATAAATACAACCTGTTTAGTCTTTTAGTGTTGCTTGTAGGTATACAATTTCAGGACTCACCACTTGATATTAGATTGCCAGTTAGGGGTAAGACTGAAGAAGACCTATTCTCCCTGTCTCAGTCTTCCTTGTTTGCCTATATTTCTTTGTCTGGGACAGGGTCTTGTAAGTCTTCCGCCTTTCAAAATAGCATGTCTGCTGGGCGGTGGTGGCGCATGCCTTTAATCCCAGCACTCGGGAGGCAGAGCCAGGTGGAACTCTGTGAGTTCGAGGCCAGCCTGGACTACCAAGTGAGTTCCAGGAAAGGCGCAAAGCTACACAGAGAAACCCTGTCTCAAAAAACCAAAAAAAAATAGCATGTCTATTAATATTACTTTTTCATATTCTATTTATGCAACATTATTGTTGAGGTATCATAGGTATAGCTTCCCTGCAATTTCAGGCATCTCAGACAGGGTCTGAGAGAAGATTCCTATTCCTCTGTCTATTGCAATCTTTTTAGTCCCTCTTCTATATTCCCTAAGCCTTAGTAGCAAGAGTTGTGTTGGAGATGTATCCTTGGAGTCTGGGAACCCGAAAATCAGTTATCCTTTATGTTTTTGACTTATTGTGGTTTTCTGTGATGGTTTCTGTCTACTACAGTGAGAAGCTTCTTTCAGGAGGCTTGAGAGCTTATAGTAACTTGCCATGCTGGTCATTGTTGTAGTTTATAGGTGTCACAACTGAGTATGCCTATTGAATTTCTCCCTCCCTTAGCAACTTACATAGTGTCTCCTGGTACTCTGAAGGCCAATAATCACAGAACAGGCTTTCAGGCAAGATCCAGCTTAACTTATCTAAGTCCTGGGCCCAAAGTCTATCACATCTTCAGAAATAGGAAATTTAACTCCTGGGAAGAAACCAAGGACAAAGACAATAGCCACATTGTTCTGAGAGTTCCTTGAACTCCCCTGAACAATAACTGACAAAAAGGTTTCTCATTTCTTATGCCTAGTACTGAGGTTATGTGATATACAAATATATATATATATATATATATATATATATCTCATAACTTAGGTATATTATTTTTAATTTATACATACAGATAGTTATATGTAATACATTGATATGTATTAAATGTAATTTCAGGTAAATTAAAAAATGATTCCTTGTGGCTTTTTCAAAAATCCCTAGCATTTCTTTTCCCTTGCTCTCCCTTGCCTACTATATTGACCACTCATTTCTACATCTCAGTTTTAATTGGTTGTTTTATTGATGTTTAGTTTTTGTAAGTTATTTGTGTTGTCTAGAACCTAGTCAAATATCAGATGAATAACTCACATTGATTTTATCCCAATTAGTGGACTGTTCCTTCACTAAACTGAAATTGTCCTTTTGAATGTTATGATCTTATTATTTGTCCACTGTTAAACTGACAACTTATACTATGGAAGTCTTATCCAAAAAGTATGGGCCTGTGCCTATGAATCGAAATGTATGCCCACTTTATCCTCTAGAAGTTTCAGCGTATGTCGTTGGTTGTTTTTTACTCTTTGCTCTTTCACTCTTTCGGCTCTTTACTCTTTGGGGGGCCCGCCACACACCCCCCAAACAAATCACACACAGGGTGGCTTGTTATTTCTTATGAATGCCTGGCCTTAGTTTGACTTGATGCTAGCCAGCTTTTCTCAATTTAAATTATCCAGTCTACCTTTTTCCTCTGGGCTTTGATCTTTCTCTATTTTTGTATATCTTTTCTTTCTTTCTTATTCCATGTTTGGCTGTGTAACTGGGTGGCTGGCCCCTAGCAGCCTCCTCTCCTTGTTCTCTTGCTCTTTCTTCTTTTCCTCCCAGATTTCTCCTTCTATTTATTCCCTCTGCCCACCAGCCCCACCTATCCTTTCTCTGCCTCTTCATTAGACCATCAGCTCTTTATTAGACCATCAGGTGTTTTAGACAGGCACAGTCACACAGCTTCATAGAGTTAAATAAATGCAACAGAAAAGAATGCAACACATCTTTGCATCATTAAACAAATGTTCCACAGCATAAACAAATGTAACACATCTTAAAATAATATTCTACAACAAGAGTAGGTCTTATGATGATGTCCTGGATCCACTGGCAGTTAAGTGCAAGATGGGATATGAGTCTTTTTGTCTGAATGATTAGAATCAGGATTTCCAGAACCATTTGTAGAAGATGTTGCTTTTGCTTCAATGTTATGTTTTTGCTACCTTGGTAAAATCTTAGGTAGCTGTTCTTGTAGTGATGAGCCTGCATCCTCTATTCTGTCTCATTGATCTTATATCTATTTTGTGTAAGAAACATATTGTCTTAATATTAAGGCTCCATACAATGCAAAATCTCCTGTATTATAGTTTTCACTCAAGAGTTTTTTGACTGGCCTCAGTAGTACCACCACCTATGTGGATTTTGAGTCTGCTATTATATGCTCTCTAAGATTCAGCACCTAGCTGGTATGCCCTCTGCTCCATTGACTTCTGGGTTAAGCTCCAGACCGAGATGCCATTCTTCGATTCATTTCTGTTCTGATCTCAATTCTTCTGACTCCAGTAGCTGTTGTGAGACTCCTGAAGTCTGAGTCTCTTCCCCTTGAGTCCACACTTCTGTTCTGTGATTTAGAACTCATAGTCTGCATTCTAGTACTCTGTGTCATCTCTGGCCACTACTCAGGATCTATGATTTTACTGTACAAGATATATAGCCTGTGTGCTCATTCCTGTGATCAGTTCTGACCCCATGCCTGGAACCATGAGTTTCTCCTGCCCAAGCTGATAAAATTATAGATAGTGCACCACTGCATGGATTGGTCTCTCCCTCTCTTAGCTCTTATTTCAAATGAACCACACCTTCATCTTTGACTTCAGCTTGGCTTTTCCACTCCATTTAAGACAGAAGAATACAAGCCACTGGGAAAAACTACGTAAATTCTAACCTGATTGAAGCTGAGCCTCAAAGGAGCTTTAGGAGATCATCACACCTCTTGAACCAAGTTTTTCCACCTGAGATTGGTGTGCTTCTCCTTATACATCTGGACATGAGGCTCAGGGATGGTGCTCACACCATGACAGGTGAGGACATTAGCACTTGTGCAAAGTTGTGTCTTTATTGAGAATGTTTCCAATCTTAGTTTTTTGTTGGCCTAGAAATTCCATTCAAATGCTAAATTTAAATAATTTTGCCTATATTTATACATAACCTAATAAACTATATACCTTATTCTTGATGGTGGAATTTTTAATTCAAGTCTTAATTATTCCATTTCCCTGGATCAGCAAAAATTCGTATTTTTCATCCTCAGGCATTGTCACTGTTTTTGAGCCTAATTTGCAATAGAAATGACAATATTCCTATTATTAACTACTCCTTCAAAAAGGGAGCATGCCCAATAACAAATAATTTGTTACTTTGGTCCCAAAATCCAATTAAAGAAATATATTCATCTTTATTAAGTCTCATAAACATGTAAATTCAGAAACTAAAAGCCACGTAATCATGATAGGAACAACATGGTGAGTTGTCAGATCACACCAATTTATTGGATTAAATATTTCATTTTCAAATGCTCATGCTCTTGGATGAAAACCAAATAACACATGTATATTTAAAGAGTACAGTCGGTAAGGCATAATATGGGGTTGCACGTTAATCAAACTTGAGGATGAAAGAAGTCATTAAAGACGGGATGGAAAGGTAAAGGTAGAACAAGAAAACAAAAGCTACAGGAGCAAAATGACTTTGATAGGCTAAGAGTATAGAAACCCTACAGTTGATTCTGCAGACGCCAATACCAAAGAGTGGTCTCTATCAAGAAGATCGACAGATACGATGAGCCACATAGGCTGGCTAGCAGAATTCAGATCCATAATTAAGGGAAAGGAAGGTAGAGACTCCATACTTCAGAGACCCGAAGCCACATGATATGCTGAATAGCAGCTTCTAGATCCATAGGCCTGCAAGTAGCAGCTGCTGATTCACAAATCCAGAGATCAGCATAGGTTGAATAGCAGGGACTGCTAAGAAAGCAGCTCCTGGGGTAGTAGCAGGGTATCTGGCCATAGCTGGATCCCACATAGGACCTCTGGCATCTGGTGGGCTCAGTACAGGTCTCCTGACAGCCCCTGTGCAGAAATGATTCCAGCAGTAGGTGCTGGGAGAGCAGCCAGGAGCACTGTAGGCCAAGTGGCTGGGGCAATCAGCAGAAACCTGAGGAGGGCAGGAAGTGCTTATGGGAGGAGGAGGAGAAGTTCCCAAAGCAACAGTTACAGGCCGTGTTAAGATTTGAACTCAATTGGGTTTAAATGAAAATGTTTTGATTTTTTAATGCCACCCTGTGAATAGGGGCATTTATATACTCTCAGAAATGGGTGTGGTGCATAACCTTTTCATTCTTTCCATATTTGTCTGTTTCCTGGTTTACACATGTGGAACTCACCAATCTCTGTAATTGTAGTTGCATTTGAATAGTTTTCTGCACAGTATATTTATGTGTGTTGTAACTTTCTTGATATAGAAAAAGCCATGAGCTACTCTTATGTCAGAGATGGCATGACAATTTTTACACTAACACTTATTTCATCATGTCAAGGAAAATACTTCTTTTCCCCTTGACATTGTTACTGGTGTTTTGCTATAATGTTATGAGGATTACACCTGTCTTACATGATATAGAATGAGAACTATGTCCTTACTTCTTTACTGAAGTTGAGAAGTTTTTCTCCGTGTTTCCTAAGAAATCTATTAAAGACTATACTATACGTCTCAGTGTGATTTCTCACTTTCCACTAATGTTTCTGGGTGGATTAAGGAACATTATCATGCTGTTTTGCCTGCAGTAGCAAAGGCACAAACTAAGCCAAGGAAAACTGAACACTTTGAACCTAGGTAGAGAGAGGAGGAGAGGCAACTGATAGAGTTATCTGTGTCTCCGCGCAATCCTCTTCAGGGAAAATCTAGAAGAGAAAAAAAAATGTAGGATAAATGAATATCAAATCTTGTTTATACTGTTTTGAGAATAAGACCAATTGTTGGCAGAAATCAGAGAGTTGAGATGGATATTTTCTCCTGATCATGTCAAGTGGATTTGACAATAAAATTAATTCAGTTGTGTAATATTTTGTAAAACCTAGGTGTTTAATTTTAGAGTGTTCACAGCCTGTATCTCAGTGTCCACTAAGCCCATCCTTAGTCCTCCCTGCACATAGCTAGAAGAGTAATAACTAATAAGAAAAGGCTGATTTAAAGATGACCACTCACTGTTATCAATGAAAAGATGTGTTGCTGTACAAACTTCGTGGGTGACTTTTCATTTGTTTTAATCATTTATTCTAATGTCAAAACAATATTTTACATCTATTTCTATAGGGAAAAACACAAAATGCACTAGCCTGTAATTATTCTAATTATAAATTTAAAGTCAATGAAACAAGTCTTCAAAAATAATGATGCCACAAAAAGGGATGAAGGCAGTGATTGCCAAGCTATACTTCCATCGTGGTTTATATATGTATATTTTTTATATTTATTGATTTCTACTCTGAATGGTAGAATAATTCAAATTGTTTGATACTTATTCCTGCATTTTTAATTTATATTTGTCGGGTTCAAATACTGGCAGTTAGGCAAAAGCCAGCATTCCTCAGAAAGCTGGTTCCCCTCTACCAAAGGAGTCATTTTCTGCTTGCTGGCAGAAGGGGCAAATGTCTATCTGTGATGGTTATTAGCATACCAAAGTACATGTGGGCATCCAGCCTCATTCACTATCACAGGAACCTGTTATACATTTCAGAGTCCTTGCTGGTATCTTGGCTCTTCTCACCTGCCCCTCCTGTGAAGTGTTCTAATTCAGGGACTTCCTCTGCCCAGCTTCACATTCCCTTGTAACCCTGTGATATCAGCTCTGTGCTCTCTGGGCCCCCCTCTCTTTTGGCCCTCTCCCGTGGTCATCTCTTTCTCCTCCTCTCTCACTCTTTCTGCCTCTCTTTCCTCTCATGGCCAAATCCAATGTTCAGGCTACTATTTTCTGTCTGCGCTCTGGACTCTTCCAGATGCTCTGGCTGTTCTTTCTCACATATGTTTACAATAGAAACTTTCACCTCAACCATATCTTGGAGTTGTCATGACCTCACTTTATACAGTATTATTTACTACACCATCCTTTGTCAAGATTGTGAGTTTTATTATCAGTTTGACAAGAACATTAAAGCTTTATAAAGCTTTATTTGGATTGCCTCGCTCAGATGAAGAAATCAAATTACCAGAATTAATTATGTATTTGAAACATTTTACAAGTCTTGCAAAGAAATAGTAATATTCCACCTTCAGTGATAGTTTCTTCTGTGGTTGGCAAGGAATGACACATGCTAGTTTTCAAATCTTATTTTTTTTTGGTGTAAGTATAAGCTCTGAGTCGACATATCTTTTTGTCTACTGAGACTAAGTGTGCATCTTCTAAAGATGGCTTATTTTATTTATTTTACCTCTGATAAACTGTACGTTATTATACACAGAATGGACTATAGGTGTGTTTAGCAGGTATTAAGTAGAAACAGGTGCCACAGAAGCTGTGTAAGTACAGAAGAAATAAGTATAAATAAGTACATACACAAGTGAAATGATTCCTTCATCAACTCTACTTAACATTCCCAATGGTCAAAAAAATCTGAATTCTCTGTTATCACCAAAACAGATTCTATTTTAAACATTATAAGCATAATTTGATATATTCAGACTTTTTTCATGTTTATTTTTCATCTCCAAAAGCTTCTATAGGAGATGGATCAGGAGGAAGAGCAAAGCTCCCCAATATGGTATGTATATGTGGAAGGTTTGCTTCAAGTTACTCACCAAAACTCTGTGTTAAGGCAGGTGGTCATCAGAATCTCATAGGAATCCCCATATATTCTTTGGGCTCAGTTACTGCCTGCAGAAGCCCATGCAAAATTATGTCTCTGACCACTGTATCAGGGAGGTCCACAGTCAGTGAAACTCTTGTGTCTTACAGTGGTAGAAATCATCCCTCTCTGCTTTCCTAGATGAGAACCCATGTAACCTCTGGCCACAAATGTCAGACACACAGGAACTAGGATCTAAAGTGTCTTTTAGTTTTTTCATACTCTGGTACAATACATCCTGACCACAGCTTCCTCTCCCTCCACTTTTCCCAGCCCCCTGTCTCCCATCCCCCCCGATCCACTGCTCCCCTATTTCCCTTCAGAAAAGAGCAGGCCTCCCAGTTATATGAACCAAACATGGCATAACAAGATGTAGTAAGACTAGGCACAAACCATCATATCAAGGCTGGACAAAGGCAACCCAGTAGGAGGAAAAAGGTCCCAAGAGCGGGCAAAAGAATCAGAGACACTCCCACTGCCGCTGTTAGGAGTTTCACTAAAACCCCAAGCTAAACAACAACAACATATATGTAGAGGTCCTATTGCAGACTCACGTATGCTCCGTGATTGAAGCTTCAGTATCTGTGAGCCTCTGTGAGCCCTGGTTAGTTGATTCTGTGGGCTGCGTTCTTCTGGTTTCCTTGATCCCTCTGGATCTCCTCTTCTCTGAGGTTCCCCGAGCTCTGCTGAATTTTGGCTCAGGGTCTCTGCATCTGTTTCTATCAGCTACTCGAGGAAGCCTGATGACAACTGGGCTAGGCACTGATCTATGAGTATAGCAGAATATCATTAGGAATCATTTCATTGACTTTTTATTTTTTTTTAGTCATGTTTGGTTCTAACCTAGATGTCTGAACCATCTAAACTTTCAGTTCCTGGCCATCCAGGCAGTGTCAGGAATGGGCTGTGTCTCATGGATTGGGCCTGAAGTTAGACCAGTTATTGGTTGACCACACCTAGAATCTCTGAACCAAATACTACCCTGAATGAACCCTATCTCATTCTAGCTCAAACTTATTCAGTTTTCTTGGCTTATATTGTCTGTTTGCTATTGGAGGTGAACCATGTGCCAATACTATGTGTCCCCCATACATAATTACAGAAAAATGAGAAAGATAGAGACCAGTACGGTCAATCTTCAGTACATTTCATACAAAACCCAAAGAAATGCTTTAGATCTCTTAAGAAGAAAGGAAGATTATTTTCATTTTCTATCATTATTCTCATTTTCTACCATAAAAAGCAGGAATATCCCTTATAAATGCTTATATATATATATAATGGGATAAGCTTTGCTGTAAAAACAGTCGTGACATTTCTGACATAGGAGTAGCTCATTGTCTTTTTGGTATTAAGGAAATTACAACATCTCTAAATATACAGTGCAGGAAACTATTCAGGTGCAATTGCAATTATAGAAAGATTCCAGCATTCTTCATTAATAAAAGAGAGGCAAAAGAATGAGCAAGGCTGAGCCTATTTGGTACCACACCTCTTGTCGATAGTACTTAAGCCTATCTCTCCACATTATGACAAAATCTTCAGAATCTTCTCAGTTACATCCAGCTGAGCTCACATCTCCTCTCAATATGGCCTACAGCTGCTGCTCTGGAAATTTCTCCTCCTGCTCCCTCAGGCACTGCCTGCCCTCCTCAGGGTTCTCCTGTGGCTCTTCCTACCCCAGCAACATGGTCTACACCACTACCAGCTGCTCTCCCAGCACCTGCCAGCTGGGATCCTCTCTGAACACCAGCTGTCAGGAGACCTGCACTGAGCCCATCAGCTGCCAGAGGTCCTGTGTGGTGTCCAGCCCCTGCCAGACACCTGGCTACTACCCCAGGAGCTCCACACCTTGCAGTCCCTGCCAGGGAACATATACTGGGTCTCTGGACTTTTGGTCCAGCAGCTGCCGTTCCCTGGACTGTGGATCTAGAAGCTGCTACTCAGTGGGCTGTGGATGCAGTGGCTTCAGATCTCTGACTTATAGACTCTATGACTTCCCTTTCCTGAGTGATGGGTCCAGAATCTGCTACCCAACCTACTTGGCTGCTGATTCCTGTCAACCTTGTTGTTGACAGATATTTGGGCTTGGCCTTTATGGAATCAACTGTTAATTTTCTATATCCTTACAATATCAGTGTCAATGTCTCTCTGCTTACAACTATTGTTTTCCTGCTTACCCCACTGGAACTCTTCATCCGTCCATTGACAGATCTTTATATCTTCAGCTTCTTCTGGATTCTTATATTTTTGTTAACTGCAAGTTATGTCTTGCTCTCTGTTCTAAGCATGTATACATGTACTGTTTCCTTTTCTTCTAAGAGCATTTAAAAATAAAAAAATAGTCTAATAAATGTGTGCATTCTGACACCTCCATATATTGTCTACTTTATTATTTTTACATTTCTTGTTTTTAAGAGACTTAAAGATCAAAATGGTTATCCAGATGTATTTGAGAACATATAATTTTGCTTTTGTCACATTAGTTATTGGTGGTAATCGATTCTAGGAAGATTGCCATATGCATCTGAAGAGTGGGTTAATCATCACTTAGAGCTGCTTGATATTGAAGCATAAGAATTTTTGCTGAACCAAATAATCAAAGCAATTGGGATGTGACTAAAATATAAACATCAGGAGCGAGATGTTATATAATTTATAAGGTAAGGTGTGGGAGCCCGTTCTCGGGTTCCTTGTGGCTTTACCCAGCAGGTCCGCATAGAGGATGATTAGGACCACAGGCCTGAGTGCAGGTGTCTGAGATGGTCTGCACTTGGCTGTGCTGGGGGGAAGGTCTTTTGCTCCACCCCTTGGCATCTCTATAAAAACCCTGGGACAGAGACAGTCGGGGCCCGTTGGAAAAGGTTCTAGGCCCTCTCGAGGCTATCCTTTATTTTCTATCTGTGTATCTCCACAAGATTCTCCACAATAAATCCTTCTATCTAATATTTCCTGCTGCTCACACTCAAGAAAACTCTGGGGAACTGTGGGGGTGGTGAGTAAACGCCCCACAGTAAGGCCTCTACATATATACAAAATTATGTTCCGCCAAGAGAGAACTGAGTCTTGAACAACTTTAAAGCCCAACACTTCCTGGCTCATATGCATGTTGACTTCCCTGCCTCCCTAGTCTGAGTGTTATCCATGTCTTACCTCCAATGTACTTAAGAAGTAGGAAACAACTTTGTGTTATTATTCTTAGTCTGAGTCTCAAAGCACAGTAGAACTCAAGGGCTCAGCCATACTTTATTTGACAAGTGTTTTAGAAATCTATCATTGTAGAAGATCAAAGAGGAGAATTATGGTTAAAAAAAAGATGGGGAGCACATTTTGAAGTAGCATTTATAAGGTGCAATTGATATTCTAAATTCAAGGGACTTTCAGGAACATTAAGGTCACTCATGGAATTGTGGACCTCTGGGTCTTACCCCCAAGAGAAAGCTTCATCTTTTAGTGATTGATAGTATGTGTTGTCCTACATTCCCATAATCTTATGAGGGAAGAATAATGGAAGGGATTATTGTCTGTTGGTCTAATGTAACTTTGAGATATCTAGCTACTTAGCAAAAGAAATTATATATATAATATATAATTATACATCTCTCTATAAAATGTATATTATATAATTATATATCGTATATTTATATAAAAATATACGATATATAATGTATAATTATATATCATATATAAATATGGCATATGATTGTATACATTATATATGTATAAACACACACACACACACACATATATATATATATATATATATATAGAGAGAGAGAGAGAGAGAGAGAGAGAGAGAGCGCAAAGGTAGTTTATTCAAGGTGCTGAACCCTTCAAAATCAAAACATCATGTGTTGTGTTGTAGTCCTGACATGGATCATCTCTGTTAGCATGCTGCATGGAATATAGTAATATCTGACATAGACTATTCATTTAACACTAGGAAATATGAGAGAGACAAGGTATTTTGACCATCATAGGCATAAAGAACCCTCACAAAGTATTTGAAACTTTGCAATGTTTATAGATCAAATAATCACAGAACCTCAGTCTTAAAGGAATTTCTATACTTTATTCTTTCCTGAACCATTTAATTTAAAACACACAGCTCCCATTGTAATGAAGGAATCTTCACCTTCCCGCTATTCTGGAAGCTGCTTCATATGAGTAGGTTTAGCCTTTTGCCTCTACCTTATTAGCCTCACGTGAAAGACTCATAAGAATAAAAATAAGCAGATTTAGGCAAAGAACTAAAAGGGAATAATCTAATTCATTTCAAATATATTTTATTAACTATTATGCTAAATGATAGATTAATAGAAAAATATTTGATGACATCTTAGAAAGAAATCTTTTTTTATTAATTCTTTGAAAATTTCATGCAACGTGCTTTGATTATATTCAACCCTCAACCTTCTCCAGGTCCTCCTTCCTTCACCACTTTACTTTGTTTTACCACTCTGTATTTTATTAATCTATCAAGTTTAGTTTGTGCTACCCATACTTCCTTAGTTGTGAGGCCTTTCCCTGGAGAGTGGCTGATCTTTTAGGGGCTAACCACTTAAAGAAACCGTCTCTTTCCCAGCAGCTATCATTTGTTAATAGCTCCTCAGATAGGGGTAATATTTCATGCCCACCTCTCTACTACATGCTGTGATTTGATCTGGCTTGAGCTTTCCCAGGCACTGTGTGTGCTATCATAACCATTCTGAGTTCATATTGTAAAAGCCCTCTTTTGCCTGTAAATCCCCATTTTTGTGTAGTTCCATTGCTTCTGGCTCTTACTGTCCTGCACTCTCCTCCACAATGACCCCTGAGCCTTGGCAAAAGGGGGCATGACAAAGGCGTCTCATTTAAAGATGGACATCCTGAAGTCTTTATTTTCTGTACCTTGACTGGTTGTTAATCTTTGCGTTAATCAAGCTTTTCTGATGAGGGTTGAGAGATACACAGGTATATAGCAATTCATTAGTAGTTTTTTTAATATAGTTCCCATGTAGCAGAATACAGGTAGTAGGTTCTCCAGTAAGGTCTTACTCAAGGGGTTAGATGTGTTAGATGCTAAACACAGACAAGACTCCATTACTTCCTCAGGCCACATGACAGGTACTCTGATACTAATACATGTTTCATGCTCTCATATTTTGTGTGTTTTACACTTTAAATATATTTTATTTATTTATTTTTGCTCTTTTTTATTTAACATTTTTATGCAATATATTCAATCGTGTTTCCTCCTCTACTAACTCCTCCTGGATCCTCCTCCCTATCTACCTATCCACACAACTTCATATTCTCTCTCTCTCTCTCTCTCTCTCTCTCTCTCTCTCTCTCTCTCTCTCTCTCGTGTGTGTGTGTGTGTGTGTGTGTGTGTGTGTGTTTGTGAATGTGTGTGGATGTTGTCTGTCCTCTCTCTCAAATGTATGAACAAAAGACACCAAAAACAAAAATAAAAACAAAAACAAAAAGCTAATTAGACAAAAGAATGCCAAAATGAAACAACCCACAGAAAAGCATGGAATTGTGGAATTGGTTTAGTGTTAACCTACTTGTCCTGTACATGGGTCCTGTCCTGGTGTGTGGTTGATATAACCAATAATGCTCCATTGAAGAAAGCTGATTTTCCTTTGCCAGTGGGTATCAACTGCAAACAGCTTCTTGGTTAGTGGTGGGAGCCTATCTCCATTTCTTCCTCTCAGTGATGGGACCCTGTCTAGCTTGGACCTTTGTAGGTCTTATGGGTTCCATGTTCTCTGTGAAATCCTGTGCATCCACCCTGTTGTTTCTAAAGATTCTGTTTCCTTAGACTTATCCATCACTTTTGGCTCTCAGAATTTTCCACCTCCTTTTCTTAATGGATCCCTAAGCCTTGGTTTTTTTTCTTTATTTTATTTTCCATACCAACCACAGTTTCCCCTCCCTCCTCTCTTCCTGTTCCCTCCCTCAACTTCCTTGCTACCTCCCCCATCCACTTCTCTGTCTCCATTTGGATGAGGTAAGGTCTCCCTTGAGAATCAACAAAGCATATAAGCTTTGAGTTTTTACAGTGGTCCAAAATACCAGCATGTATTACGCTGTCTCATTGCTGTCCTTTGCCATCACCAGATATTTAATCATTGTCTTGCTTTCTCTGTTATTATGCTCATTATTATTTATTTTTTCTTAGCTTATAGTGTACTCTTTCTACTAGAAAGTGAAACATAGCTAATTCTGTGTGGTCCACATGGAATAATAATGAAAAATTGCAATAGAGACAAGTACAGATAATCTTTGATGGGTTTCAATGAAACCCTAAATAATACTCCCAGTTCACTAATAAATAGAAAAAGCACACTACTCTCATTCTACACAATGAAAGACAAGCATGTATTCCTCATTACATTCTGTGACAAAACATATAAATATTACATCAAGAGGAAAAGGAGGGATGTTCCCAGACACCACAGAGTAAGCCTTAGTGTAAAACATTCATGGCAATTCTGACATCTGTTTTCCTGACATTCCTTTTGCTATAACAAGGAAATTGCGCCGGGCGGTGGTGGCGCACGCCTTTAATCCCAGCACTCGGGAGGCAGAGCCAGGTGGATCTCTGTGAGTTCGAGGCCAGCCTGGACTACCAAGTGAGTTCCAGGAAAGGCGCAAAGCTACACAGAGAAACCCTGTCTCGAAAAACCAAAAAAAAAAAAAAAAAAAAAAAAAAAAAAAAACAAGGAAATTGCAACACTTGTAAATATACTGTACAGAAAACTATGCAAATGCAACTGTAATTACAAAGAACTAATTGAGTTGTACCTTCATAAAGGAGGAAACACACAAATACGTGAAAGGTGACCCTGTTGGGTACCACACCTGTTTCTGAGAGTACATCAACCATCTTTCCACAAAGTGACATTTAAACTCAAAATCCTCTCAGTTACATCCAGCTGAGCTCACATCTCCTCTCAACATGGCCTACAGCTGCTGTTCTGGAAACTTCTGCTCCCTTAGAAGCTGCTTGCCCACTTCAGGTTCCTCTTGTGGCTCTTTCTACCCCAGCAACCTGGTCTACACCACCACCAGCTGCTCTCCCAGTACCTTCCAGCTAGGCTCCTCTCTGCATGGTGGCTGCCAGGCAACCTGAATTGAGCGTACCAGCTTCCAGAGACTGTGTGGTGTCCAGCCCCTGCCGGATGCCCTGCTACTTCCCCAGGAGCTCCACTCCTTACAGATCCTGCCAGGGGACATATGCTGGGTCTCTGAGTTGTGGGTCCAGCCCAGCCTGCTTGGCTCCTAGAACCTGTCAACATTCTTGTTAAAGGCAATCCTGTATATCAGGCCTCTATGATTCAACTGTTAAGTTGCATACATATAGTCTTACAATATGCAAGCCAGTCTCTATGCCCTACAGCCATTGTTTTCATGCTTATTCCCGAGTACTATTTTTTCATTCTTCCATTAACAGTTTCTTCATTTTCAGTTTTGGACAGATTATTGGAATTGGCCAGCGTAAATTTCTCTTACTTTCTATACTGGTAATATGTACATGTGATTTTTTATTTTCTTGCAAGAGTTGTTGAAAACAAAATTTTCATCCAGTAAATTTCTGTAATCTGACATCTCAACACATTTCTCATTTTACTATTTTTATGGGTTTTTCAGTTATAAATTTGAAAGATTTAGTTAAAGTACCATATGATTGTGCAACCAGATTTGGGAACACATAATTCTGTATTTGTTTATGTTTCTTAGTAGGAATATTCAATTCTAGGATTATTTCCCTGTGAGTCTGCAGGTTGAACTCAATGGAATCAGAATTGCCTGAGATTCATGACCTTGTATTTATTTCTTAATGACACAGGACAACAAAGTCATTAGTATCTGAATTAAAAATGGAAACAATTAGAATAAGATACTTCATAATTTACATGATGAAGTCTTTACATAGACAAAAAATTCATAAATCTAGTATTTGCATGTAACTTCTAGCCATGATACATAATAAATGTGATCCTTAAACATCTCTGAAGATACACATGTTCTGATTTGTTTAATGATGATATTCCCACTTCCCACTATTGTGGGATTATATCTGCATCTCATCTCCCAGTACAAGCAAAGAGAAATACAGAGATTGTTGGTGGGGAAAACTGGATTCTGGAGGTAGTAACAATGCTTCTCTGTGACTCATCATCCATTATCATAAGAGTAGTGTATCTATGAAATGTTAAATGTTTTTATTCACCGATATCCACATGATATTCACTGATATCCACATGAGGCCTGCCCTTTGCAGAGGGAATGTGGCCAGGATGGGGGCCGGGGAGCAACTGTGATCAAGATGTAAAATAATGATAATAATAATAATAATAATAATAATAATAATAATAATAAGTCCATTGTATATAGGTGCCACATTTTTATTATCCATTCATCAGTTGATGGACAATTAGTCTGTTTCCATGTCATGTCTCTTTTGAATTCAAACCTGTGGAAGTGCAGAGAATAAGTTACTGTAGGAAGCCCAACCACAAACAGGGCATCTATATAGCATACACTCCTCCAATATCCATAGCCATCAGTAGTTGAGGAGATATACACAACTGATGGAAGAGGAAGAGCCAATTTTCTTTAAGAATGTGAATCCAGGTAAGCCAAGCATGCACCAGGAGATGCCCTACACACAGTAGGATATGGACAGCATAACTTAAGTCAATGGGTTAGTAAATTAAAAAAATAGAAGTGGGTACCAAAGATGGGTGAATAAAGGCATGGGAGCAGGTCTGAGAAGAGTTTATGGCAGGGAATTGAGATAATTATGATGAAATAAGTTGTATAAAATTTTTCATATATTAATAAAATTGTTTATTTTTCTAAAAAGGTTTAAGAGAAAAGATCTATTTTAACAGAAAGTACATTTGTGTGCTACTTTTTAAAAAGAACAGGGATTTGGGGACCTTTAGGGACATTTGGAAAGAAGCTCAGAATTGTTCACATCAGAATCTGATCCCCAGGGAAAAACTTTTCTTCACCAACTTCCATCTTTCATTGGTTGAAGATGTATAATTTCCTGAATTCTCATAGCTTCATCTTCAGTTACCACAGTATGACCTTTAAGGTATCAAGGACACAGTCAAGTGAATATTGTGTACACTGTAGAGAGTATGCTATTTATGGAAGGTATATGAATCCATTACTGTATTGTGTCCCATAACCTGGCCTCTGGTCATCTTTAATAACATGCTACAAAGAATAAAGGAGTAGGAATCATAGATTTCTCATTTAGATGTGTGAGAAAGAGAAAGAAAGGGTGGTCACGATCTCAGAAATTCTTATCTGTCATCACCAGGAAGTGGACTGATAGAGTGATGGGGGAAGCTTAACTTAAGTACTCAAGGTTTGATCCCTTACCTTTAGGTCCTGGGATCTGGGCAATGGGGGGAAGTGTTGCCCTTGTGGTTGGGTCTGGTTATGCATTAGCTCTCTGTTCCTAGAGCAGGGAGGGCAGGGAATATGTGGACAGAGAGCGAGGAGTCTGGGAGAATCTTTCCTGTCAGCTCTAGGACTTCAAGCCCTTACCTGTTGGTGCCTAGGGCTAAGCTGGCAGAGAAAAGTTGGGTTGTATGGTCAGGGAATAAGGACTCCTTATCTATTGGCTCCAGGAGCTGGCCAGACTAGGGAAATATCTGAATTCTTAATGAATCTCAGTGTCATGCTCTTGCCTGAACCAGGTTTTAAACGTATGACAGCTAGTGCAATCAGGGAGTATTTAATATTTCCACAAATCTGTTGACTCTGTCATGTTAATCACATCTAAAGGATCCAGAATAAATAGTAAAAATAAAAAGACATTATAGGTTTAGAGAAAGATCTACTTGGATCTTAAACTTCTTTGTTTCAAAAACATTATTATCAACTATTATCTGTTTATACCAAATGATAGACTGACAGGAAAAGATTTGATGATATCTTAGCATTCAAATTCACTAACAATTTTATGCTATGACAACTCCTTAATTTAAATAATAATATTATTTATTATTATATTAAATAATATTTATTTAATATTTATTTATAAATAAATTTATTTATTAATATATTAAATAATAATATTAACCATATTGTTGCTAGAGCACTCAGATTTAGACATCAGTATGATCAATATCAAATGTTCTTTCCACTAATCTTTAATAAAATGGTCAAAAATAGTGAATTGGCTAAATTTCTGTGATATCTCACCAATACAAATCAGACTGCTCTGGGTTAGACAGAAGTAGACTAGAGCAAGGATAAACAGTAGAACAGTCCTTGAAAGAGCAATGTAATAATAGCATTCAGAATCAGTATAGGGTGTGGGGAAAAGATTCAGAATTTGGCATAGAATGTACTGCTCAGCGAGGCACAGAAGCAAGTGTGTATGTGCTTTGTGCTAGAAAACTATTCAAAATTTAACTTTAAAATAAGTGAAAACAAATAACCATGCAACATACAGAAGTGAAGGGAGTGACTGACAAGCTAAGGAAAAAAAATTTGTGAATGTAATTTAGAATATGTGCTTTTTTACATTGTGCAAAAATTGACCTTTGCTAGAATAGTGTAATTGGGTTGGAAATGAAATTGACTTGTACATCTATTATAATAATATATCAATATATCAAAACAATATAATACAGTAATATAATCAAAATAATAATCAAATATATATACAGACTTTATACATTTATTTTTTCTTCATGTTCAATTTTGTTGAAAAGAACACATGATATTGATCATACTGATGAATAAATATGAGTGATAAAGACAATAATAATAATTTAAATGAATTGTAGCCTGGTTATCCTTTGCTTTACATCTAATATCCACTTATAAGTGAGTACATACTACTTATGGTGTTTGTCTTTTTGTGTCTGGGTGACTTCACTCAGGATAGTTTTTTCTAGCTTTATCCATTTGCCTGCAAATGTCATGATGTCATTCGTGGATATTTTTTTGGAATTCATTTTATTTTTTTTATTATTAAGCAATTTTCTATGCATTTTACATACCAACCACAGATCCCCTCCCCTTCTTCCTCCCGCCCCCAGCCTTTCCCTCCACCCCATCCCCCATTCCCACCTCCTTCAAGGCAAGGCCTCCTGTGGGGAGTCAGCAGAGCCTCATATACTCAGTTGAAGAATACTCCCCTTCACCAAGGCTATGTAAGGTGTCCCACCATTGGCAGTGGACTCCAAAAAGCCAGTTCACGCACCAGGGATAGATCCTATTCCCACTTTCAGAGACCCCTCAAACAGACCAAGCTACACAAGTGTCTCACCTAGGCAGGAGGCCTAGGCCAGTCCCATGGAGGCTCCACAGCTATTGGTCCACAGTTCATGAGTTTCTACTAGTTTGGTTTGGTTGTCTCTGTACGTTTCCCCATTACGATCTTGATGCTCCTTGCTCATAGAATCCCTTTTCTCTCTCTTTGACTGGACTTCCTGAGCTAGGCCTGGTACTTGCTGTGGATCTCTGCATTGCTTCCATCAATTACTGGCTGAAGGCTCTATGATGACAGTTAAAGTATTCACTAATCTGATTACTGGTAGTCTAGTTCAGGCACCCTCTCCGTTATTGCTAGTAGTCTAAGGTGGGGTCATCCTTGTGGATTCCTGGGAACTTCCCTAGCACTCTATTTCTCCTTATCTCCATGATGTCTCCCTCTATCATGGTGTCTCTTTCATTGCTCTTCCACTCCATCCCTGTTCCACTGGTTTTTTTTTTTTATTGTTGTTGTTGTTTTTTTGTTTTTTTGTTTTTTTTTTTAACAGCTGAGTAATACTCCATTGTGTAAATGTACCACATTTTCTTTATCTGTTCTTTGGTTGAGGGGCATCAACCCCAGAGAAGCTAGGTAATAAGGAGGACCCTAAGAGAGACATGCATGGATCCCCCTAGGAAGGGGAAATAGATAAGATCTCCTGAGTAAATTGGAAGCTGGGGAGGCAGGAAGCTGGCAGAGAGGGGAGGTGACAGGAGAACATGAGGGAACTGGATGGTAGAGTTGGGGGAGGGACAGAGAGGAAAAGCGAGGAAAGAGATATCTTGAGAGAGGGAGCCATTATGGGGTTAGGGACAAATCTGGTGCTAGGGAAATTCCTAGGAAACCACAAGGATGACCCCATCTGAGACTCTAAGCAATAGTGGAGAGGGTCCCTGAACTGGCCTTCCCCTGTAAATCAGATTGATGACTACCTTAATTGTCATCATAGAACCTTCATCCAGTAACTGATGGAAGCAAATGCAGAGATCCACAGCTAAGGACTGGGTGGAGCTCCCAGAGTCCAGTCAAAGAGAGGGAAGAGGGATTCTATGAGCAAAGGAGTCAAGATCACAATGGGGAAACCCACAGAGACAGCTGACCCAAGCAAGTTGGAGCTCACTGACTCTGGACTGACAGCTGGGGAACTTGCGTGGGACCGAACTAGACCTTCTGAATGTGGGTGACAGTTGTGTGGCTTGGGCAGTATGTGAGGCCACTGGCAGTGGGACCAAATTTTATCCATCCCTGGTGCATGAACTGGCTTTTTGGAGCCCATTCCCTATGGAAGGACACCTTGCTCAGCCTCGATACGGGGGGAGGGACTTGGTCCTGCCTCAACTTGATATGCCAGACTTAGTTGACTCCCCATGGGAGGCCTTACCCTCTCTGAAGAGTGGATGGGCCTGGGGTGAAAGAAGACATGTCATAACACTGCTGGAATTTACTAGGAATTTCTTGCTAAGATGTCTTCAACTGTCTTCTTGTCATTCAGTCATTTCATATAATAATAGATAATAGCTAAGAAAATGTTTTTTGAAACAAATTAGTTTAAGTCACATATAGATCTTTCTCCAAATCTTTAATTTTATTTTTATTCTTATGGGTTCTTTATGTGAGAGTAATGAGATAAATACAACAGATTAAATCTGTGTGAAGTGATTATATAATAGAAATATAAAAGACTCCTTGATAACATTTAGAGTTGTAATTTTTTTTAAATAAAGATGTTCAGGAAAGAACTAACAGCTGACATTGCTTTATAAATTCATGTTCTACTGGGCACTGATATGCAAACTTTAGCAAGATTCAAATCCTTTTTGAATCCTCCCTCCTGTCTTAAAAAAAAGTTAATAATCTTAGTCTCTGTCTGTCTTGTGTCTAAAGGTTAAATGAACATTCTTAGTCTCTTATTACCTCGTTCCTTAGAGCATTCTGCCATGCGTGATCCCAGGCAGGGCTATAGCACACAGTACTTATAATGGATTCAAGCTCCTTCTTTAAACGACGTATTTCCTGCAATCTAAGAAATATATTTCTGGCTTTGTACATTGGTATCTTAAACGTCACCCTAGGCTGATAGAAGGACCTCTTGTCATTCTTTCCTCTCATAGCTTTGAGAAGCCAGAAAATTATATGATTTTTACCAATGAAAGAGAGATGAAGAAATGTTTTTACCTGGGAATCAGATACTGCGGTGGACATTTCTGGAAATCATTCTAAATGTCCCTGAAAGTCCCTGGAATTTTGCAACCCATTTATTTTCTTATAGAACATTCCCTTTCCTACTACACATTTTTCCCATTTAATGTTTTCTTTTCCTTAAAATATCATAGAACCTATGATACTAAACACACTGTACCCAAGATGTTGATGTACATTCTTTTAAAGTTTAACTAAGACCAATGAATAAAAGCTGTTAGATATTTCTCAGCTGTATCACTCCGGTTGATTGACATTGTACCTGGGAGTAGCACCGAGGGACTGCCAGCACAGCCTGAATCTGGATCACTGTGATTGTCCTTATACACATGTGGAGTTAAGATACAGAGGTATTCCCCAACAGTGGGGGCACGGAAAGCAGCATTCATATGAAACTGTGAGTGTCTGTCCTGAGAGTTGTTTAAGGCTCACTTTTACCTTGGCTGAAAATTTACATTTAAATACTAGCTCTAGGCAATTCTTTTCTCTGTATAGACCTCACCTTAATTATTTTGTTTCGTTAGTCAGCAGAAATGTATTTCCTAAATCTCACACAATTCTCACTGCCATTGTGCCTAGTGTGCAGACATAAATGGCAGCCTTTCTAGAAATAATTACTCCAAACAAGGATCCCAAAAATGCCAAGTTATTTATTTGTTCCTAAGATCTAATCACAGAATCATAATATGTAATGTAGTATCACACACCTGTAAAAGCAAACATAATTAATAGTAAAAACAATAATAATGTAGCAATATACTGAGGTGTCAGGTTATACAAGTTTATTTAATAAATTTTCATTGTCATGTACTGTTGGATAACAACCAAATAGAGCACATATATGTCATTAGTGTTAGCACATTACCCATTAGTGTGGGTAAGGCATAACCATGATTACTCATCCCAGGTTCTACCAGAAGTTGAGAAGTTCCTGTTAGAAGAAAGAGAGGATAGCTATAAGTGATGAACATGAAAACAATGGGTACAGGCTGCAGAGACATTGACTTCCATATTGTAGAATGTACACAGTTAACAGCTGATTCCAGAGAGACGTGGTCCACATGTTGGAACGCAAAATGAAGGTTGGTAGGTATTAAAAAGCAAGTAAGTTGGGTAGCAGAAAGTGAACATATTACTTAAGGAAGGGAAAATAGGGACTTCATAATTCAGAGATTGTAGGCCTCTGGATCCACAGTCCCCTGAGAAGCAGCTTCTGGATCCATAGCCCAGAGAATGGAAGTTGCTGGACCCACAACTCAGAGACCCAGCATATGTCCCCTGGCAGGGACTGAAAGGTGTGGAGCTCCTGGGGTAGTAGCAGGGCTTCTGGCAGGGACTGGACACCACACAGGAACTCTGGAAGCTGGTGGGCTCAAGGCAGGTCTCCTGACAGCCACTGTGTAGCTGGCAGGTGCTGGGAGAGCAGCTGGTGGTACTGTAAGCCAGGTTGCTGGTGCAAGAAGAGCCAGAGGATGAACCTGAGGAGGGCAGGCAGCATCTACAGGAGGTAGAGAAGTTTCCAGAGCAGCAGTCACAGGCCATGTTGAGAGGTGATATGAGCTCAGCTGGATGTAACTGAGAGGATTGAGTTTGAATGTCACCCTGTGGAGAGCTGGGTTTATGTACTCTCAGCAACAGGTGTGGTACCCAACAGGGTCATCCTTGTCCTATTTCTGTTCTGTCCTTTACAAATGAACTACTCACACATTTCTCTGTAATTGCAGCTGCTTTGGAATAGTTTCCCTCAAGGTCTATTTATTGCTGTTGTAATTTCATTGTTACAGCAATAGGCAGTCAGCTACTACTGTGTCATAAATGCCATGATTGTTGAACACTAAAGATCATTTCATCATGTCCAGGAAAATCTCTCTTTTTCCTCTTGACATACTTATTGTATGTTTTGTCATAGGATTTTATGAGGAAATATTTTTCTTCATGTGGTGTGAAGTAAGAGTAACTTGTCATCTCTTTATTAAGGAATTGGTAGCATCATGTCGGACGTGATATGGAACCTAGTGAACATTAACCCCATTGTCACCATCCTTTTTAAATTTTTCAAACTTATCCTGCGTTTGTTACTCAGCATTGTTTGCTTTTATTTCTCCAGTTAAAAAAAAAAAAGACCACACACAGAAAAAAACAAGCAAAGGAAAGAAGAGAAAGGAAAAACTGAGTAACAGTGAACCTGAGTAGAGGGAGGAAGACTGTGTTAGCAAGGGGGGAAACGGAGGGAGCCTCACAAGTGCTAAGTTTGGGACCATTCTAATGGAGTTATGCTGGTAAATGGCCAGTAGTTGAGAGGTGGAAATGAGTGTTCGATCCAGTGCCTCTGACATGTTGTTTAAGGTAGCACTAGATTCTCCTGTGTTCAGCATGGGAATTCCACTTCTAGCACCTTAAGCCTCAGAGATTTAGCTGACCACAGGTCTTTCTGCTAAGGTTTATGCAGAAACCTTACTTTTCAGGGACTGTTGTGAGGCAACAATTCAGCCTGGGGAATATGAAAGGGTTTCTAGGAAGCTTTGACAGACAAATTTAAACCAGCTTTCCCCTTCTGCTACTATGCAGACACCTTGAGTCTGCATAGGTGCTCCGGCCTTTTATCTTTTTCCTGAGCCCTCTCTTGTGGAAGAATCTAGAAAAGAAAAAACACGTATGAAGACTAAATATACCAAATCTTGTTCGTGCCATTTTGAAAATAAAACATATAGTTGGTGAGGAGCATGTATACCAATTTTCAGAACTTTGAAAACAAGCCAGTAAAGATTAAGCTTCCATGTCAGTAACATGACTTTTCCATGTTCTTTGACTCACTCGGGGAGTCTTTAGCAATGTAGCCCCATCATCAAGTTCTTGAGGGTAAGTCAGAACAATGGCAATCAACCTTTAATGTTTGGGGCTCCAGGGAGCCCATTCTCCAACAGCTCTGAAAGAGGAAGCACATGCCTGGCAGTGAGCTTTATATTTGATAGACTATGTTGTCTAACAGGGGCATTGCACCCCTGCTATATGTAAGTGTGTGTGTGTGTGTGTGTGTGTGTGTGTGTGTGTGTGTGTGTGTGTGAGCTTCTACAGTAGTTAGTTTCTATTTGGCTTTTCAAAAATCTTCGGCTTTAGTTAACTATTCCCATATACCCCTCTTCTTTGTCCTCCTACCCCTCACCCCTCTTAATACTTCTTGCTCCAATATTCCCCATTCGACTTGGTTAACACCTGCATTCCACTGCCTCTCTCTTAGAAGCCTCCCTGATGGGCCTTTACTGTTTCCCTAACTTATTTAAATATTCCAAATTACACATCTAAAGATTCATAGCCAACATCCATGCACGAAAGAGAACATGTAGTGTTTGTCTTCCAGGCTTTGGATTACCTCGCTCAGAATTATCATTTCTAGCTCCATCCACTCATCTACAAATTTTGTAATTTCGTTTTTCTTAACAATATTCCACTGTATAAGTGTACCACATTTTCATTACCCATTCATCAGTATTTGAAGATACCAAAAAAAGAAAAAGAAAAAAAGAAAAAAGAAGTCCTGGCAATGAATGATCCTATTTGCAATTTTTTATTAAAAAAATTCCTAAGAATAAAACTAAGATAAAATATGAAAGTTTTGTGTAATAAAGACTTTACAACACTGAGTAAAGTAACTCAAGAAGATGCTTAAATATGGAATGATCTCCAGTGCTCAGGGATCAGTCCGATCCCTGTTGTAAAAATGGTAATCCTATCAAAAGCAACCTTTAAATTTAATATAAAACAATACCCATCGAAATTCAAGGGTTATTCTTCACAGAAAACAAAATCCTTGGGATAGATCAAATAACCTTGAATAAAATATTGATAGACATATCAGACCCTGCATTCCAAGTTATACTACAGTGCTACAGGAATAGCAGCAGTATGGTCCTGGCCTTAAAAACTGACATACAACTGAAGACCTAGATATAAGCCCACTATCCCATAGCCATCTTATTTTTGACATAGAGGTCAAAAATATACATTGGAGAAAAGATAGCATCTTCAAAATAATGATACTGATCAAACTAGAAAGCTACAGGTAGCAGAATAAAACCTTTCATCCTGCTCAAAAACTCAACTCTAAATGAATCAAAGATTTTAACATAAGACCTGATCCCTTGAATCTGTTAGAGGAGAAATTAGGAGCTAGGTTTCAGTTTAGAACTTAGGACTATCTTGATAGACCACCAGTAGTGCAGGCATTAGGACCGCCAATTTACTAATAGGACCTCCTAAAACTAAATAAAATGCTTCTGTCCTTCAAAGGAACCATCGCTGAAGTAAAGAAACACTCAGAATGAAAGTCTTCGCTAGCTGTACATCAGACAGGGTCGGGGGGTTGTTGAAAATATGCAAAGAACAATAACAGCAAAAAGTACCCAGGAAACAAATAAACAAAATAAAAGGTGGAGAATGGAGCTAAATGGAATGTCACAATAGAAGAATGTTTATGGTTAAGCAAAGTATTTAAAACTTTTCAACGTCCTTGGCCATGAAAATCATGACTATTTTGAAATTTCTACTTATATTAGTCAGAATTGCTAAGATTTTAAAAAAATGGCAATAATGCTGACATGATTCTGGTACAAAGGTAACTCTTAGTAACTGATGGTAGGATTGCAACCTGGTGCAACCACTGTGGAAATCACTACAGAAGTCCCTCAAAAAGCTAGAAATAAATCTACCATATAACCCAGTTATACTACTCTTGGGCATGTACCCTATGTACTTTATATTCTACTACTGAGATAATTGTTTATCTATGTTTAATGCTGCACTATTCATAATAGCCTGGAGATGAAAGCAGTCTACATGTCCATCATGGTGAATTTAAATTCTGAGTGATTTGACATTAATAATCATAGCTAAAATATATAAGTTGAAGAATAAAAGTCAAGGTTTCTTGAAATTTTATCCTAAGATTCCATGAAATGTTTTCCTATCAATCTACCATCTAATATGATACTTAACAAAACTCTTTAGAAACAAATTACTTTAACTCCCCTAAAGCTCTTTACCTACACATAAACTTCTTTTTCCTTTTATGTTTTATTGTGGCTCCTCTCTCCTCTCCATGAGGATAATGAGATGCAATTGATCCCATCTATTCATATTAATCCATTTCCATTACGGCAAGAATACAAAAGGCTCCTTGATTACACTAATAACTGTATATTTTTAGGAAGAAAATAATTCAGAAAAGGACAAAGAATGGAGACACCTTCAAGAATTCAGATTTTACTAGGCTTCGGTGCACAAACTCAGGCAAACGTCAAACCCGTTTTGAGTCCTCTTTTTCTTCAGTCTGAAACTGTCAATAATCTTGTTCTTTCATATGTCTGGAAGCTAAATGAAAGTTCTCTGTCTTATAATACTTTATGCCACGTAGCAGGCTCCCACAGATGACACAGCACATAGCATTGTAGGTTTCCAAACATTTTATGAACAATATCTTCTCTAGAGTTTTCGCAATACTTCTTTGGCTATGTACTTAGGTATCACAAAGGTCATACTAGGAAAACAAATGGTCTTACCTGTTCTTCCTCCATTACACAGTTAGAAGAATGCAGGAAATTGCACAGTTTTAACCATTGAGAAACAGAGCTGATGAAGACATGTTTTTCTCTTGGTATCATCAGATCCCAGAATGGACAGTTTCAAGAGTCTCTCTAAAACATGTCTGAAAATCTCTAGAATATTGCATCCCATTTGTGCCTTGTAAAAGTGACTCTAAGATGTTTCTTTATACTTTGTTTTTATTCATTTGCACAGTAACACCTGCTTTCCAAGATCATAGGCCAAATAATTTATTCCCAAGTCTCTGACTTAAATTCTTTTTTCCCTCTTTTTTTTCTTTATTAAGAAATTTTTTAATTCATTTTGCATACCAACCACAGATTCCCCTCTCATCCCTTCTCCTGCTCTCCCCAGCCAACTCCCATCTTTTCCTCCAAAAAGGTAAGGCCTCCATGAGGAGTAAGCAGAGCCTGGTACATTCAGTTGAAATAGGTCCAAGTCACTCCCCCTGCATTTGAGACTAAGATTAATAAATAAAATATTGTCAAAGTTTCTAAGAAACACTGCTTTCAGGCTCATGGATGTTGAGCCTGGGAGAAGTATTAGGATGTTCCTATAGCCTCCTAACTTTAGTGTTCAACCATAAAATCATGGCCTATCTAGAGAATTTATGGTGAACTTTCCCTTGGCTACATTTAGATAATCTAGAATATCTACATTTAGATAATTTAGAATACCTACATTTACATAATTTATTAACTTTTCCTGTGTATAAGCAATGTCTTGAAAATTCTATAGTATTTTATTCTTGTTTTTTTCATTGCTTATTTATGTGCTAATTACTTATTTTCTCAGGATGAACAGAAATGAATGTCCTCCAAACTGAACAATACTCACTGCCTTTGAGCAATGTCTACAGATACAAATGACAGTCTTTTAGGAATTGGCTACTCTGAATAAGGAATATACCCCAATGCAATGTATATATTTATTTCTCAATCCACTTGGAAAATCATACCTCTATGTAATTAATCTTTCAAATCCACAAATGCAAAAACTATGAGCAAAATATTAATAATGGGAGCAGCATATTGCGGTGTCAAATTGAACCAAATTATTCAATAATATTTCTTAAGTTGGTCTTGAATTAAAAACCAATAGCATAGATATCTATCCATAGTACAGAAACTAAGGCATAGTTTGGTTACTCACTCATCTCAGAATCTGCCAGAAACTGAGGATGAAAAAGAAGCAGATAACAGGAGGGGTAATCATGGAAACACTATTTGAGGGCATGGAGATTTTGACTTCAATACTGTAAGAATATAAATGCCTAGTAATTAATGCCATAGAGGCCATTCATAAGGGTGGACTGTAACCAGAAGGATGTTAGTACAAAAAGCCAAATAGGATAGGTACCATTGGACATATAGCTAATGGAAAGGGAGCCAGGAACTCCATCATTCAGAGATCTGAAATCAACCAGATTCACAGCCCACTGAGTGGCAGCTTCTAGATCCATAGGATCTGAAACGGCAGCTTCTTGAACCAAAGCTCAAAAATCAACAGTAAGTTATCTCACAGGGGCTGTAAGTTATAAAGTTCCATAGTAATAGCAGGACATATGACAGGGATAGACAGCACACAAGACCTTGGGAAGCTTCTTGGCTCGCTACAGGTCATCTAATAGTCATTAGAGAGGAGCTGAGTTGACAGGTACTGAGAGAATAGTTGGTAATGCTACAGACAAGCTACTGGGCTAGCAAGAGACACCTAAGGACTCTGAGGAGAGCAGGTAGCACCTAATGGAGTGAGTAGTGGATACTCCAAAACAGCTTTTGTTAGACATGTCGTTCGGGATATGAACTCTGCTGGATATAACTGAAAAGGTTCTGAATTTAATGTTACCTCATGGGGACATGCATCTATATAATCTCAGCAATAGGTGTGGTATCCAACAGTGTTACCCTTGGCATGTGTTTCTGCTTTCAACTTTTTAACCATGCAACTGAGTAGTAATCTATCTGATAATTTAATTGAACTTGAGCAGGTTCCTGCACAGTGTATTTGTGGCTGTTGTAATTTTTGTTATAGCAAATATTATAAGTTACTCCTATGACAGGAATGTCACAACTGATTTACACTAATGTTTATTCTGTAATTTCCAGAAGTATCTTCCCCCTTTACTCTTGACATAATTTATATGTGTTTTGCTTAGAATACTGTAGATACACTCTCTCTAGAGCAGTAATTCTCAACCTGTGGGTTGTGACCTTTTGAAGCCACATATTAGTTATCCTGCATATCAAATATTTATGTTATGATTCATTACAGTAGCAAAATTACAGTTATGAAGTAGCAACAAAATAATTTTATGGCTGGAAGTCACCACAACAGGAGGAACTGTATTAAAAGGTCCCAGCATTAGGATGGTTGAGAACCACAGCTCTACAGAGTGACTGAGCCCAGAGAGGATAAAAGGAGGGGAAAGTCAATGGCCAATCTTAACTCAGAACTTTCCCCACTGGCCCTAAGCAGCCAGTTTTACTCCCCATAGGTCTCAAGGATCTTTGCTGTTTATCTGAGTCCACTGCTTACATGCATAGGTTTTGATTATAAAACAATTATAATTGTAAATTAAAATCAATGAAACAAAGACTCAAAAATAATCATGCTATGTGTGTGGTTAAGAACACTGGCTGCTCTTCAAAAGTATGTGGGTTTAATTCCAACACTCACATGGTGGCTCATAAGTATCTGTAACTCTAGTTCCAGGGAATTCAACACTTCCTTCTGGCCTCCAAGTGCACCAGGTATGCAAATGTCCCAACGATACACACAGACAAAATACACACACACATAACATTTTTAAAAAGTGATATAAGAGACAGAGATAAATGCAATGATTGACAAAGTAAGGAAATTTTTCTATTGGAAGTTAGGTTACACATGCTTTTTTAAACATTTTACAACTCCACTTTGGTACAACGTGGTAATTTGTTTAAAAACCTCTGACTGGCATATTCAAAACAATCACCAAAATTTTCTTCATAAGTTTTTGACTTTATTATATTTGACATAATATTATCCCTAATCATGATTTATATCTTTTATTATTATTCAAATAATAAAAATAAAGCTTTGTAACACTTTGTTTTGGTCCTAAGAACCAGAATAAGAACTCAAATTGACTGTAATCATGGCACAAATGTCATAGGATTGGCCACTCACTTTTTGATTGAATTTATGGTCCACTCCATGAGGTGGTATTCATCCTGGACAGCACTGAAGTGGCCGTAACCTGAGAACAGATAGGTCATAGCCTAGGATAAAACCTATTGCTGTTACTCTTCTAAGGGAACGTAGCAATAACATCACTCCTAAAGCCATATTGCCATAGCTATAAAGGAGAACATCACTCAGCCCTCATTAGAGAAACTTCTACTTGTAGTAGATAGAAACTAACATGGAGATACACAACTGAACGATGTGCAGAAAGTGAGAGAGTTTGGAGCACTCATCCTAAGTGGGTGTTTTCACCAGTCTCCTCCCCTCAGGGCTCAGGGATCTATGTGGAAGAGGAGACAGAAAGATTCTAAGAGGCAGAGGAGGTGAATGACCCCAGGGAAACAGTGTCTTCCAGAAACTGCAGGACTGATATGCAAATGAACTCACAGAGGCTGTAATAGCAAACACAGACAGACACAGTTTCAAGCCAGACAAAACCCCAGCACTGAGTGTGAGTGCACTCACTCTCTTTCCTTCTTTCTTCCTTCCTTTCTGTTTTTTCTCTTTTTGTTAGTCTCTCTGTTTTGAATTTTAGAGTGTTGCTATTCAGGAAGCCACATGTGGTCCATGGCTGGGGAGGTCTTTGAATGAGACCTTTTGAGATTCCAGAGGATGCGCATGGCATAAGGTCTATTGAGATGCCTTAGTCTTTCTTCATCTGGCAATATGCAGCAGAAACCCTACTGAATGAAGAGGGCCTTATGACTTAATATAAAACAAGGTAGCTCAGGAATTTCATTTTATCAAATATGTGCATGTGTCTATGCATATTTTATGCATATTGAAATACATGTGTGCATGTGTATTTGTAAAAATATAACAAATTGATCAGATTAATTACATAAAAAACTTGGAAAATTTGTTATAAAACAAATTATTATTATTATTATTGTTATTATTTCACCATTATAGATACTTTCTTTTCTTAAAGGAATGTCATATTGTCTGCTAGCATATAATGTTGCTATATATCTTGCATATATATCTAAAACATAGTATTAACATGAGTTAAAATGATTTAAAACAAACAAAATTGTATTCATCAAATTGGCATATGAATATCTTTTTTCTACTGATATCAAGTGAACATCTCTCATGCTATGTGTATTCTTATTCCATTCTTCCTTTTAGAAAAATCTTTAGGGGCTAAATATTTGCTTAGCAGACATTACTTTGATACAGGATGCACAGTCTCCAAAATAAAATTCACAAATTTTTTATTAAGTAACCAACTGAAATAGTTTTGTCAGTCATATTAAATATGCCCAAGATTAGCATCCATCTGAAATCTCTAACATCCATAAACAAAATTTTTTACAGTCCAAACAGTTTGAGCAATATTTAATACATTCATATTTACAAATTTCCCCTTCCCTTTATTCTTCCTTAAGAGGGCTTAGTAGTAGGAGATAGTTTCCCTAAAACCTATATAAGCTCAGGTTGTTGCTTAAGGTCACTGGAGTACCATATGTTAAAGCTGGCAGTTGGAGTCTCCTGAGAATCCAATCCCTTTGTCTTTCCTGGGCTGAGTCACTGCTTGGCAGCAGTCCGTGAAAAGCAAGGTCTCTGTAGAAACCACAGCAGAAAGGTCCACAGTCTACAGTCTGTCTGAGGGTGGTAGAAGTGAAATCTCCACTGTCACAGTGGTCACACCAGAATGAAGTGAAATCTCCACAGTCACACCAGTGGTACATCAAGCAACAAGTCAGATGTGCTAGATCTAAAATTTATTTCCTCATCGAATGTTTTGGGCATCTACAAGATTAATTCCATTCAAAGAGTCTAAAACTGGCACTTGCTAGGCGATCTCAGCTTTGCCTGCGGCTGCCACAGCACCAGTCATTTGATCATCTTCCTCTCTCTCTTCCTAGGTTCAATGTCATCCAGTTTTTCCCTTTATTACTTTTGTTGGGTAATGTTGAATGAATCACAGAGAATAATAGGAAAAAAATGAGAAGGGGTGATGATGATAGGGTTAATCTTCAGTGGGTTCCACATTAAGCCAGAAGTGATGTTTCCAAGTCATTAACAAAATAAAAGTTACTTTCATTCCATACCTTGTAAAGAAAAACGTTTTCCTCATAACATCCAATGACAAAACACACAAGTAGTACGTCAAGAGGAAAAAGGATTTTCCTGGACATGAAGAAATAATTTTTAGTGTAAAATAATCATGGCATTTCTGACATAGAAGTAGCTCTATGTCCTTTGTTACAATGAAATTACAACAGCCATAAATATACTGTGCAGGAGAAGTATTCAAATGTAACTGCAATTATAGAGAAATTTGTCAGTGCACATTTGTAAGGGACAGAACACTCACAGGACAAGCATGATCCTGTTGGGTGCCACACCTGTTGCTGAGAATATATAAACTCAGCTCTGCACAGGTGAGAATCAAACTCAGAATCCTCTCAGTTACATCCAGCTGAGCTCACATCTCTATTCAACATGACCTGTAAATGCTGCTCTGGAAACTTTTCTACCTCCTCTAGGCACTGTCTGCACTCTTCAGGTTCCTCCTGTGGCTCTTCCTACCCTAGCAACCTGATCTACAGCACTACCAACTGCTCTCCCAGCACCTGCCAGATGGAATCATCTCTGAACGGTGGATGTCAGGAGACCTGCATTGAGCCCACCAGCTGCCAGAGTTCCTGTGTGGTGTCCGGCCCCTGCCAGACAGCCTGCTACTACTCCAGAAGCTCCACACCTTGCAGTCCCTGCCAGGAGGCATATGCTGGGTCTCTGGGCTTTGAGCCAAGCAGCTTCCATTCCCTAGATTGTGGATCTAGCAGGTACTACATAGTGGGTTGTACACCCAGTAGCTTCGAATATCTGTATTATGTAGTCTCTGGCTTCCCTTCCCAGAGCTATGGGTCCAGATTCTGCTATTCAACACACCTGCCTGCTAGTACCTATCAACCTTGTTAAAAACCAACCTGTGATAACATCCTCCATGGATTTTACTTTTGAGTCTCTATACAATATGCCTATGCTCTGAAGCCATTGTTTTCTTGCTTCGCCACTCTTGCTGTCTGTTAATGCTCCCATTAACAGCTTCTTTCTTTCTCAATTTCTGGGAGATTCTGTAATTTGTGGGCAAATTCAAATTATTCCTTTCTCTCCTTGCTTTGGAAAAATGATGTATGTACTGTTTGGTTTTCATTCAAGAGCTATTGAAAATTAAAATTTTCATCTAATACATTTGTGCAATCTGACACCTCAATGTATTGTATCCTTCAATATTAATTTGCTCATAGGTTTGCATTCAAGCATTTGGGGAGTTCATTGCATGTCAATGTAGTTGTTTAATTTTGTTTGCAAACATACATTTAGTTGTGTTCCTTACCTTCAAGAATATTTGGATAGACTTTCAGAGTTGTCCACCCCAGGATCAGTCCCAAAGGGAAGGGCATTTCTTCATTGGCTTGCATCTTTCATTAGTTGGCATTCTGGAGTTTCTGGGATTCTCATCACAGCATTGGAGTCCTTCTGTTACCTTAATGGGACCTTTGAGATACCCACATATATGTGTGTGTTGTATATCCTAAAGGAAACATTAGAGAAAGGTGTTTATAGAATGGGTGTGAACCTCACACAATCTGTGTGCCAGCAGCCTGTCTAGCATCATTTGTGACAGCATGCTATATGGAAGACGGTAATATGAGACATAGGATTGTATCATAACATTTACACATCAGAGCAAGATTGTTAACCTCTTTAGACAAGATGGGGAGATTCTTAAAGAGTTTGAAGTTTGCTAGAGTTTTAGAGCAAGCCCCAGGATAATTTGAATTTATAAAGGAATGCCAGTTCCTTGTTCTTTCTGGAACTTGTTCATTTGTTTTCAAGAATACAACTCATAGGATAATCAGGCATTATTTGGTATTACTGCTGCTGTGTGAATTGTATCATATATTTAATCTGTTGAACCTAATTCATTAGTCCCATATAGACAATGCACAAAAAGAGTTAAAATAAATATGAGTTTAATTAGGAACAGAGTTTCAAGAGAACTTTTTATTCTCTCTCTCTCTCTCTCTCTCTCTCTCTCTCTCTCTCTCTCTGTCTGTCTCTCTCTCTCCCTCTCTCCCTCCTTCACTCCCCTGTCCCTCTCTCTCACCCTTAGTGATAGTGTCCTCTACTGGTGGATTGTCCTGCTTTCTGCTTTGCTTTAAGGTTTTTGTTTATTTAAGTATAAAATAATACTTTAAGGTTAGGGGAAATGATTTAAAACAAATAAAAAGTCATGTACAAAGTTCATACATAAACACAGATTTTTGCCTCCTAATACTTAGCGATCATCATCTTTTAATTAGTTCCTTCAGAGTAAGTTTCCTCTAATGTTTTCTTTTATCATATTCGTCCCCCAACTTTTCCAAAATTCAACCTCCTTCCCTATCCACCCAACTGTATCCTTAAAAAAATACTCAAGAGCAAATTGTGCTTCCCAAATCTTTGTTCTTAGCACTGAGGTATGATCACCTTACCAGGGGCTACATTCTTAAAAATATAAATAAATAAATAAACTGACCCTTCTTTGTCCAGAAGCCAACAATTGCAGTCATTCCGTGCCTAGAGTGAGACTACGTGTCTATCCCTCTTCTCCATGCCTTGATTTCTTCTGGCTTGGTCTTGTACAGGTTTTGTGCATTCTATTTAAATCTGCCTTCTTATTTAATTTTTATTCTATCTTTTAAAATATCTATTTTATTTTAGATTTTATATGATTGAATATATAAATATATTTACATAATTATAAATAAGTATTTATAACCCACCTAAAAAGGCTCTGGTTATAGGTATGTGCAGGTGAGTGTAGGTGCTCACATAGTCAGAGGGGTCCACTGACCCTGGAGCTGGATCTATAGGTGGCTATGAGCCTTCAGATGTGGGTGGTGGAAACTGAACTAGAATGTGCAGGAGTAGTACCTTCTGTTAGCCACTACGACATCTCTCCGGGACCATTATTCTAACTCTGTTGACACATACAGTATGTGCCTTCAATAAAATTACGTTTAACTTTCCATGCAATCAGTCATGGCACCTACCCTCATGAGGTTGTCATCCGCTTATTATACAAGTTTTATGCTCTCAATAAACTCTTCCTGGTCATATAAATACAACTCTTTTTATATTAAAAATTACATGATTTTTAACTAATAGCTTTTGAAAAGAATTACTTTGCAAAGTTTAAAGTTCTAGATGCTGTTCCAAATAATAAAATAAATAGTTGTGTATTTAAGGATATGAGGCATGCTCACAGTAGCTAGAGGATTTAGATTATTTTTTGCGTTCAGATGAATATAAATTCATGCCCATACTTCATGTACACCTAACTTTCCCACTACCTCCACCTACTGGTGGATAGTGGGTATTACTGCATCATGCTGGCCGCGGACCTGCCCATGACACTCAAACCGAGGAAAGGAAAAGGAGAGACCCATCTCCACGTAGGTCATCTTTTTAGCTACGTACCTTGTCCTGTATATTATAATAACAATAATTTCTCTCATTGCGATCCTTCTGCATTCCGTCTTTGAATGGAAAATATTCTCTTTTGTTAGGAGAATGTTTTAAAAATGGGAGACTTCTCTTGTCCTAAATTTAACAAAATTAGTTAGCTTGAACCCCACCAGATGAACCCATGGCAAAAGTAGACTAATAGTTCCCTAGACCAGGCCTTATGCATGATGAAGAAGTTACTATTGGTTATCGGTAAAAGGAAAATCATGAGACAATTAACAATTGAAACTGGATGCTGAGACAAAGCTGGAATAAAAGCAGCATATGTTGAGCCTAGGGGCTAAATCATCTCCACCTTTGGTAATGATACCTGGAATTAACTGATGAAGCCTGAGTGACATAGTCCACTATTCAAATACGACATCCCACTTCTACACCGGAGAAAATCCTGAAATAAAAGAATATTTGCACAGGTTTTTAATATTTTTTAAAGGTTTCTCATCAAACCCCAGAAACATAAAGCCAAACTGAGACATCACCAAAATATATAATTAATATCTGAGCAATGTTAGCCATATTTATTAGCAACTCTTGTGTGTGTTATAGATTTCATTTAGAGATTTCAATCTGGCAGTCAAGGTGGAGGGACTGGATCCCATTTCCACCTAACTCATGATCATGTAACTTCTTACCTGCCTGCAATTTTGCATATATTTTAAAATGTAGCTTATAAGAATAATCTCTCTTCCAAATTTATATGGCACAGTCTACCTAATATTCCCTCCATTTTATAATTTTATACAAAATATTGGTTTCTAATTCCCTATGTAGCAGAAAAATCAGTCTTCCATCCTAATAATGTGTTTTCTTCCTTTCACTGTGTGAAACTATTAACAGATGGAGAAACAGAAAAGTTGAAAAAATTCTATGAATACAAAAGGATGAATTTACTTTTTAAAATTAAAATGGCAAATGCAAGATACAGCAAAGCTTAAGGAGATATTTTGAAATAGTTTTGAAGACAAGAAGATGAAAGTAATAATGGTCCTCACAAGATACATAGATGTCCAGTTGCATATTTTTATTTAAACTTACATCCTTCCCCTTCATAAAAGTAAAGGCATTGGCAGTTTGAGAAATTACTAAGAGATACATGAAGAAAGAATTACGTTTGACTTTTGCGAGTCTATGCATCGATAAGAAAACCATTTAGCATCTCCAATGAAATACATGTTCCAATTACAGGGACTCATAAGTGTGAGTAGAAGTCAAATTCCTAGACTAACATAAGAGATCAAAAGACAGTGTGGCTCTTAACCCAGTAGGTAGGAGGCACCTTTTACATTTCTAGTTTCCCCAGTAGAAGATCAGAAGAAGCCATTCCCACAGGTTGGCTGGTAAGAAACAGACTGGCAGCTTTTAGAAGAGAAGCAGGTTGGGCGATAAAAGCTGGACCCACAATTTAGGGATGAAAAAGTGCGAGTACCACATCCCACTGACTGGAAACCACGGGATCCGAAGCCCAGGGTTGGGTAGCCACAACCAAAAGACTGGAAGCCCCTGGAACCGAAGCCCAGAGATCCTGAGAAAGGTGACTGGCAGGGTCTGTAGGACACTGGAATCCTCTGGTGGTAGCAAGGCCTCTGGCAGGGTCTGGAGACCACATAGGATGTGTGGCAGCTGGTGGGCTCACAGAAGGTTTCCTGACACCCACTGTGGAGAGAGGAGCCCAACTGGTGGGTGATGGGAGTTTGGAGGTCAGTACTGTAGAAGACATTGTTGGGGTAGGAGGAACCACAAGAAGAGATCCGGTGTTGCAGGTGGCCCCCAAAGGACTGGGAGGAGAAGTTTCCAGAGCAGCTGTTGTAGGACATGTTGAGAGGAGAGAAGTCTTTGCGGAGGAGGGTGTTCAGAGTTTGAATGACCCTGCTTGGACATACGGCATTTATATACCCCTGTCCTTGGGTGCGTCATCCCCATAGCGCATGAACACAAGTTACCTCCGGCTTTAATTGAATGGAAAATACCATCACAGTCATGCATATTTACTTTTCGTGTGGTTTCAAACTGGATAGAGCAGTGATGTCTGCGGCCCTGGAATTCAGGTAATAGTGTTCAGTCTTCAAAGCTATTATTCATCTTCCATCAGCAAAAGGTCACCCTGCACATCACTCAGAAAACTGCTTTAGAGGTAGACTGTCTGGGCTGAGGGAAGCTAGCTTAATTAAAAATAATTGATACCCGTTGCACAATCTGTCCAAAAATTGTTGCCATCTGGCTAGCAAAGTGATTCGCTGATCCACTCATAGTCACTTCTTTTAAACAAAAACACACACTGATTGCTGCCTCAAAATGGCAAGCTTCTGTGATGAATAGTATCATCCAAACACTGATATGCAAGATGTATGAGGACTTAAAAAAAAAAAAAAAAAAACAACTGGACCTCAGTTTAAATGGCTTTACTGTAATAGGGAGAAATCCTTATTTCTCATGCATCTGTCTAAGAATGGAATCCAGAAATTAAATGCCAGTATAAGTTGTGTGTGTGTGTGTGTGTGTGTGTGTGTGTGTGTGTGTGTGTGTGTGTCAGTGGGTGGGTATGGGGGTGGGGTGGGAGTGGTTAACTGTGCTGTGAGCTAAACACTTCATGCTTTGTGCTGGTTTGAATGCTAAAGATTATTCACTTAAGATGATAAAATGCATTAAAAGGAAAAAAATCTTGAGGTAATGATGTTCAATGTGTCTCCGTCTCTAATGAGGGTCATTATTTCCCACTGAAAACAGTTTCCATAACCTGGTAAATGTCCTCATTCTAAAGAAAGCTTATAAAGCACTTGCCTTGAGGTGTCAGGCCAAAGCAGCCATCGCCAGGAGATGCTTCCTCTGCCCCGAAGGCAGCATATATCACTTTGACTTAAATTGTTTTCAGGTGCTTCTGACAAGTATCGCAACATGTCCAAAGTGAGGGTCATATTTCCTCGATTTCCATGGCTTGTGTTCCACCTCAGTGCAAGAGTCTAATGAAGACTGATGCCTGGAGCTGGAGGAGGAGAAAGTGTAGAGGGCTATTGGTGAGCCTTAGGTGATGTTTGATTTGTTTCATATATAGAACAACATTTCCTTCTAGTTCTGAACAATAGCGATTTTTTTTTGGATGAGAGAGCATTATTTGCTTTCTTTATTTCTTCTTCTTTTCTTCTTTGTTTTATTAACTTAAAATGTTCAGACTCATAGAAGTCTAGAATTTGTGGGAGATTTTAGCAAATGTTTCCAGCTTTTTTTTTTTTTTTTAATCAGATCAGAATTCTAGTTACAGGAACCTGATTCAGTATTCCCAGAACTCCAGGACAGAAGTTTCTTTACCTACAAGAACAGCTCATTTTGAATTCATCCTTCAAGATTAGACCAAGTAATCATAATTCCTCATAAAATTAGTCTCAGCTCATTTTCAATGTAGAATATAATTTATGCCAAGAACGGATGATATACAAAGTTTTTCCATTTCCATGAGGTTATTTAGGCAATTTCCTGTACAGTTATCTATGTTGTGCCAAACGGAAAAATACACAAAAATCCCAAGACTTAGTTTTCTAGGAAGAATATATAAGCTAATTGATAGATACACAATTAACCCCCAAATCATCTCTTCTCCAATTCACATTCTCTTCTCTTTTGATAACCTTCCCTACCCACATTTCAATATATGTGGGTCATTTATACAGCCGTGAATTCTTCAAATCCTTGATCATTTTGTGACATTTGCATGCAACAGATACTTTCCACATTTCTTAATTTTTTTTAAACTTTATGCAGGAAAAAAAACCCACCGTCTGAAATAAAAACTAGTATGGCCATGAAATGTTTATGCCTTGCTGCTTTGTTGTCAGTGACACCAAGAGGGGAGAGACGTAGTTTAGGAAGATAAGGGTATTTTGATAATCAAGCTTGTTAAGTTTATGAATGACTTCTACCACAAAGCGGTGAAGTTGTGGGGACATTGATTTCTAATTCAAAAAAATAAAAATGAGAGGGCTGACAGCATACCCCAGTGTGGTAGAGCTTACATGAGGCTCTGAATATGTTACTCAGAGGGAACGAACAGAAAAGAGGGAAGAAGAAAACAAAAGAAGAGAATGGAAAGGAAGGCAAGACAACAAAGGCATTCTGTTTCTGTGAGAAACCTTTTATAATATAATTAATGTTCTAAGCACTCATGCAAACATTGGTCCTCTCAACCTTATATAATCACGTACACAAACACAGGTTGACAAAGTGTATCATGAACAATGATGATCTTCAATTTTTTTCCTTCTGTGGATTAGTATTGTTCTCTTCATAATGTCCACAACATTTGGAGGAAGAAATATAAAATGTTGATTTCTTTTGTTTTGTCTTCAGTCAAGTTTCTAAACTTGGAGCATCATAATTCTATTTCTAGAATACAAGCTTTGGTAGAGGGTTGAACCCTGCAGGATTATTGCTGCATCATCCATTGGATCATATCTTGAAGGCAGGAATTAAATAAAGCATCTATCTACCTTAAAGACTCAATTATGTTGGCTTTCATTTGACTTACTGTAGATATTGAGAAACTGCATTTTTGCTTCATTAATAATTGCTTTGAAAACTAATGAAATTCCTTCATTTAGAAGTACACATTCATAAAAAAGTCCTTTGAAGGTTAAAGTATTTCATTTTTACTGGAGCCTAATTAGGCATTCTCATTAAAATCGACACAGACCACTACACCCATCTCTCTGGTATATAAGGACCCGTGTTAGATGGTGGCATTCACACTCACTCGCAGATTCGTCACTGCAGCTCCACTGAAACCAGAACTCCTGACAACATGTCTTACGTTTGCAACTCTGGGAACTTCTCCTCCCAGTCCTTCGGAGGTTTCCTGAGGCAGCCAGTCTCCAGCTACAACTCCTTCTACCCCAGCAGCAATGCTGTCTATTCTCCAAAGAACTTCCAGCTAGGCTCCTCTTTCTACAATGGACAGCAGGAGACCTTCGATGAGCCCCTGGAGTGTCACTCACCATGCTTCGGGACCAGATCCTTCCAGGCATCCTGCTTCCGGCCCAAGCAGTACTTTTCCAGGCCCTGCCATGGAGGCTTTACTGGATCTTTTGGATATGGCAACTCGGGTTTTGGATCTTTCGGGTATGGGAGCTCTGGCATTCACTCTCAGGGCTGTGGGTCCAGCTTCTACCGCCCAGGTTACTTTTCTTCCAAGAGTATCCAGTCATCCTATTACCAGCCAGGCTTTAGCTCTCGCTTTTGTGGGTCTGGTTTCTGAACATCCCAGTTGTCTCATGATGGTTTCTGCACCTTATGGAATTCAAACGGCTCCTCCAACACCTAGGATTTATCAATGAGCATTTGTCTCTCTAGGACTCAGCATCATAATCTACCTGGAAGCAAATGATTTTCTGAGGACAGAGTAACTTTAACCTTTGACCTTTCAACTCTACCACAAGAGAGAGCTGGTATTTTAATTAATATGTAAACGCTTGGATCTTTTCTTTTACCATCCACCCCTCTAAATTTCTTCTCCCATTATTTCCTTAAGATTCCTCCACTCAAGTTCATTTTAAATAAACTTACATCTCTAGCATGAATTTTGGCATTCCAGTTTGTTTTTGTTCTTGTTTTATAAATGACATATTTATTCAATGCATCTGATACTTTAACTGTTTTCAGATTTTTTTCCTCTGTCTTACATTTTGTCTGATAGAAAAGCAGAAGTATTAGAAGGAAATTCATATGTGTGTCCTATCTCATGCCATCTTTCATATCTCGAAAGATTTATATTCCCCCATGGGTCCATTGTTCATGTAATTACTTCAGACATCTTGTTTTCAGTGGGGCATTAAATGGAAAACAATTGTTGAGTTCGTATTATAGAACAAACACTGTGATGAAGAAGGTGTGGATTCTCTCCTTTCAAGAAGTGCAATTCTAGCTTAACATCGTGTGACAAGTCAATAGTGTTCTAAAGAAACACTAAGAAGGGCTTCACAAAGAGGCACAGGATGTCCTGTAACTCCTCATTAAAAGCAGAAAGCGTTAGTTATTTAGTTAGTTAGTTAGTTAATTACTTCATTTAAATCAAAAGAATCTTACTGATGTGTCACACCACTTGGAGTCCATTGAAGAGCAGCTGGCACAGGGGATTAGGCAGGAAAGGGATTCATCATTGGAAAGTCCCAGTGAGGGAAATGGCAAGATATCTGGAAGGTATGTCTGAGCCTCAGAAGGACAGAGGGAGAGAAAGATGGTTAGCTCAAAGATCCCTTTTGTGGGGGAGAAAGGGTACTAGAGATGAACCCAGTTTGTTGCACATGCCAAGCCGTTGGCATATAAGTAAAATACTCCTGAGTTTTAAAGTAATTTTACTTTGAATAAGGTCTTGAAAAATTGCCCACACTAGCATCAAACTTGAAATTCTCTTGCCTTTGCCTCCTGGGTAGCTGAGATTATGAACATGTAGCACCACACCTAGATTTTTAGAGAAGAAAAATAAACCCTCCAAAATTTTCTTGGCAAGTTAGCTGTCTAAGGAGATCTACAGCTAACAAACAACAGGTTTGTCCTGTTGCTACTGAGAATTGATTCACTGGGAAGAGAAAAAGAGTGGTAGATACATACACTAACTGATGGACCTGTCGATCAATAATACTACCTAACATAGGAAATATGAAGATTACTATTTCATAGTATTCATGGTAGGTGTTTGTTCTGTTTTTAAATAAAGTAAAGAAAAAATCACTAATAGATGAAATGATATATGATTTTCCATGAGTTACTTTAAGCAGAATTTGTTTGATAAAAATTAATCAATTTGTCAAACCATATATAGGACTCAGTAGATGAAATTCCAACTATGTAACTGGATATGAGGGAGGACTGAGAATTATTGGATAGTTATCTTTTGCTTTAATTAGTCTTAGGCAGAATACTTTTAATAGGTTAAAGCCAGGAGACTGTTTCATTTTGTTTTTCTCACACCTCTAAACTATGCTTTTGGTGTGAGGTTCTGAGTTCTATGAAACCCTCAGTAATACAATGGAAAGGTATATTCTCAAACTAAGATTCTAAAAAAATATTTTTATTTCATCTTAATAGCTAAACCCTACCTAATATTAATTAGCACTTGTACCGCCACATTTGAAAATATGCCCTTTCCTTCTCTTCTGGCCTGTGGTGAGGTGCTACCATCCCCGCTTCTTAGAGGTGCTTTATTGTGTCTGACTTTAAATCTTTTTCTGGTACCTTGTTGTCCACAAATGTAGGCCTCCTCATTTATAAAATAGTTTAACCTAAGAGGAGAATGAGTGGAGATATAATGACAAATCAACACAATGTTTTAGAGGACCAGTGGCCACACTACTTGGTTGTTCCTTTCAGAAAGCTTTGGATGGAAGACGCCAAGGTTAAACACAACAAAAATTTCACTAGTGCTTCAGAAAATTCATATTGACTAATATATGGATGACCATAGCATAAAGGCCCATGTAAGCAATTCTTTAATGAGGCAACAGTTTATATATGGAGGTATTTATTTCTATATGGAGTTATATATTTCTGCCTGTTCTCCTTGCAGAATTATTGTGGATTCTATTGTGGACCACATGGCTTAAAATTAGAATTCAAACTCATGGAAACGGAACAATCATCTGAATAATCCCAATTTCATTACAAAGAATTTTTGTTTAAGGAGTCTCTCTCTCTCTCTCTCTCTCTCTCTCTCTCTCTCTCTCTCTCTCTCTCTCTCTCACTCTCTCTCTCTCACTCTCTCTCTCTCACTCTCTCTCTCTCACTCTCTCTCTCTCCCCCCCCACTTCCTTCCTCCCTCCTCCCTCTCTTACTCTCCTCTGTTTTCCTTCATGCCTAGTCCCCTTTCTTTCATCTGTCTATCAATCTATTGTGTTCCAGAGAGATTCTCAAAGTCACTCACATGACTGTAGCGTATCAAAGGCTGGAAATTCATGAAACATTTCTATTATAGTATTTTCTTTTATATTTTCTGTGATTTTCATCTTCTTCATTGACCTTTAACTGAAGTCTTCATCATGACACTTACCTTTAGGTTGGATCAACCAACCATAAATGGGAATTGCATCCACAAAATACCTTTATAATGACTTCAAGTTTAGGTTTTATCAAACAGCCATATACCACAACTGAGCCAAATTGGCATGTAAAATTTACCACGAGTGTCTATTTCCTAGAAAACCTGGCTGTTGACAGATTATTTCATAAGTATAAAATCTATATGGCTAGAAAGGAGTCAAAACAAGAGCAAATGAAACTCTTAACTCATAATCTTCCTATTACTTTTTAAAATTTATTTTCACAGATTTTTTTAAATCTTAGATCCTAATATGAAATTTATATGAGATTTTCAGCATCATCTAACTAGTACTCCGTGGAATTTGTAAGTTGCTCAATGAAATATTTGTGCATATTCAAACAGTTGATATTTTGTGCAACTGATCCCTCGGCACTCTACAGTGACGTGTTGGTGAGAACACAACAGTGTACAAAGCCCAGCTGCATATATGAGGCATGCTAGGACAGAGGATGGTATTAAAAGAGTCTGGACCTATTTGTCCAATTTATGATGTTTCTGGCCAACATATTTTTCATGCTTATTTTGTTCTTTTGTGACCTTTCTGTCCCGTCCTCTCTTTTTCATACTCTGCCTTTTATAAATGTGTTTCTTGAACTTTAACCAAACATTTGCTGTTTTTGCCTACTCAGTGTTTGGTCTCTATTCACATTTGTATTGGATACTCTTTATTAGAATTTGAGTTCTGTGTCTGATGTGAAGATATGAGATAACCTCTTCCTCTAAATCACAGTAGCAATGTCCAGTTGAGACAACCAAAAATGTCCTGGATTTTGCTAAATATTATCTCTAGTTCACTGCTTCTCAAACTGTGGGTCGTGACTCCCTTGAGGGTTGAACAATTCCTTCACAGTGCTCACACAAGACCATCAGAAAACACAGATATTTACATTACAATTAATAACAGTAGCAAATTAAAGTTATGAAATAGCAATGAAAATAATTTTATGGTTGGGGGTTATCACAACATGAGGAGCTGTATTAAAGGGTCACAGCATTAGAAATGTTGAGAACCACTGCTCTAGGCAATGTTTCCATACTTGAAGAGCCACAGCTTTAGATCTGTGTCCTAGGAAGGAACTATGTGGGTTTGTGTTTAGCTATGCACACTGAACTCTCATTCAGTGAGGATGAGAATAGGATACTGTGGATTCAACATAATATTACTTCACTTATGGATGAGGAATTCAAATTATAATTAAATAAGTAACTTCGTACACATAAACCTAAAATAATGACAAGATGGTTACTTGACAAAGAATAACTATGTTTATTTTCTGATGGGACTGCAATTTGAGAAAAGTAATGATGACATTTTGGTATTCTCCTCTCTGTTCTAAAATGCTTGTCTATTGCAGTCATGCCCGTCAGGGTTATTACAGACCTAGAAGTGATAGTAAGGCTGTTCTTTTAAGAATCAAAACTACTTGAGACCAGGTACTAGTTCATGAACAATTTCACTGTCTTCTGTAAGTTACAATAACTTCCCTCATTTTGTCCTACTCATTCTATGTAACGTACACAACTAGGACTTAAGATATTTTGAGAACATGGCTAAAAGTTATGGAATTGACCATAAACTACATTTTTCCTTCTAACCATTGTAGCCATTACCATGGGTTTACAAGATTCTTAATATCTCATTAAAAAATCAATTAAATTTAAATAGGTTTAAATTTTATTAAAATATTTAAATCTCATTAAAGACTGTTAAAGCTGATTTCTATGAACATCTTCAGTTCTTACCAAAGTACAGTTTAAAATAAGAAATGGTAATGTAGTTGACACGTAGCTAACATTCGTATCACAGATTAACTACAGTTTTAATTAGAATGATAGTCGTAGTATTACGTCTGCTTGTCCTGTTGGGGGATGCCCATAAATGTGCTTAAATATCTTTCCTAGATGTACCTATTGGAGTTCCTCTACATGAGATCACTGTGTGAATCTGTAGACTCAAGTAAAGACAATGAGCGGAGGCATCCTCCAATCTTTTGGGGTCTGAAAAAAAAGATGGAGGAATGATGAATTCATTTCTTTTTGTGCCCACCTACCTGCCTGATCAATTGAGTGTCTTCTCTCTTGTACTGTGGGTTATACTTCAGGATCCCCTAGTTTTTAGGTCTTTAGACTCAGCTTAGACTTCAAGTATATCACATGCTCTTCTATGATCTTAAATGGAAGACCAAGGGACTTCTCAACTTTCATAGTTATGTGAGCTCATTCCTGATATCAAATATCTAGATCTATAGATATACATACATACAGATAGACAGACAGATAGATAGATAGATAGATAGATAGATAGATAGATAGATAGGTAGATGATTGATAGACAGTGAGATAGAAGATAGGTAGATAGGCAGAATATAGATAGATAGATAGATAGATAGATAGATAGATAGATAGATAGATAGATAACAGTGAATTAAATATGCTATATACAAATGGAGAACCTTGGCTAATCAGTATTGTACTAATATATTATGTGAAAGGTGATTAGCTCAGGTTCAGACCCAGGGGTATGACTTGGCCTGCCCCAGCATCCACTCCATCTATGATCTGAGGAAGCATGTGAAGGGACCTGACCTGCAGATCCAAAGCTTCAGGATCTCCACAACATAGGGCAGGAGCAGGATGTCCAGGAAGAGTCCTAGTGAGGACCCAACATCAAATGTGAAGTGGAGACCAGGGGCCTCCAACCAGACCAATGACTCTTTGCAGTGAACACTTGCAAGTAGAGATGTATGGACAAAGGCATATACGGCATGACTTGACAGGTCATATTGCAGCTTCCATGATGAGATTTTTAATTATTTTCCTTTTTTATTTTTCTCATTTTATTTTCTTCTTGTCTTTAATTTTGTTCTATTGGAAGGAGTAAAGGGGCAGAGGGAGGGTGTGAAGGGATGGGGAATGAATGGGATCAAGATACATGACGTGAAAAACATATAGAATTAATAAATAGTAAATCAATCAATTAATTAATTAATTTCTAAAAATTGGAAGTGATTTCCTGGAGAATATTGGAGAACCATCACAGGGAAGACCAGGTGACTGTTCACTGTGAAAAGCGACGTTTGGGGATGTCTGTGATATTATCTCACAGTACACATGAGGAAAGAAGCCTGATCCTGAACTACAAATTCAGTTTCTATGAGTACGATATGCATTATTTAATATGACAATGTGCCATAAAGAGACTAGTGTAAACTTCCAAGTAGCAATTTCATACCCAAATGTGACATAGACCAAGGTGAGGGTGTAGTGAGTTATTTTAATAAAATTCTTAATTTATTTTCTAGTCAAGATTTGCTTAAGATAAAGTCCTCAGAATTCCCTGTTCTACCATTTGTAGTAGTTCTGACAAGAATTCTATTAGAAGTATTTTGTTTTGTCTGCAACATCTTACAGGCAGGATAGACTGTAAAGTCGAGGATTTGTGGTTGGGTTGGTGTCCAGGTTTCTCTTTCTGGAGCATACAGAGTACCTTCTGAGCCAAAGAAACTAGAACATAGAAGTGAGGGCTTCATGCAGACACCCCCTTGACCTTTCAATAACAATACTTATAATAACTTATTACTATTATTTAGAATGTCTTTTGTATTTTTTAAAAATTTGTTTTACTTTTTATTTATGTGTGTGTACAGACATGTATATGCAGGTGCAGGGAGATGTCAGAGGGAAGCGTTGGAGCCCCTGGAGCTAAAGTTACAGGCAGATTTGAGCCACAGTGTGGGTACTTGAAACTGAACCCAAGTCTTCTGCCACAGAGGAAATCAGAACTGCTGAGGCATCTCTCCTGCTCCTGCTGCTATGTCTGGCCATTGAACCCAGTCATACTTTTCATGTGCTGCTTCTGATTGGAGAGATGAAACTATGGATGCCTGCAGAGCAGTCCTGTCAGAGGAGATAACTATTTCAACCCAGAATCAAAAATAGTTCTTATTCACAGTTTCCATTACCTTTATGCATAAATGAAAAAAAAATTGTCCCAAGAATGTCCCACCATTCATACCAAATTACATTTCTTGGCTGTGTTCACTAGGTAAAAACAATATGCAAATCTTTAAAGTTCTTCTTATGGGTTAAAATAAAATTTATGAAATTTGGAATCATTAATGTATTATGTTTAGATTACTTTCAAATAACTTATTTAACATTTTAACAAAAGCCACATGATAACATCTCCAGTTTCCTGACTCATCTCTCCAGTTCCTTTCTTATAGTTTTAAGCATCTGAATTCAAGAAAATACTAAGAATTCTTCAAAATTGTTTGACTAAAGTAATTTGCAGTTATTAGTTTCTGTGCCGTTGAGGGTTATTTTAGAGCAGTTAAAGGAAGTGTAGATGCTGAAAATTACTCTTAACACATCCAGGAGCACACATGATAAAGCTTTATGAATATTGACTTAATCCAATGAGGCACAAATGGAAGAACAGTAACACTCAAAAAAATAGTACAGAGAGGTGAACAAAGGCCTGGAGCTGTGGCTCAAAAGTAAGAGTGCTTGTTGAGCAAGCATGAGGACCTGGGTATGGATTCCAACACACACATAAGTAGCCACGTGCATATCTATAACCATAGCACTGCTGAGTGGGGAAGAGGAGGCTCATGGGAGATTGCTGGCAGCCATCCTAGCTCAAGGTTGAGGTAGAGATGCTGTCTTAAAGGAGTGACACTCAGTGCTCTCTTCTGCCCTCTGATGAAGCACAGGACAGCACTCATCAGCATGGACACAATCTATGCACCCTACACTCATAACCCCACAGACATGAGGACACAATTAAAAAATACATGTTAATAGAATGAGTGAGGTTGACATTGTTCATGTCAATACCACAGGAATACATGTGAAATGTGATGCATTCTTACTACGTTTGAGCACGGATTTTTCCTATCTAATATGTAAGAAATGACTATTCCAATATTGAACTATATAATTGGATTTTACAGAACTATAGAAAAAACACAAAAAGAAAACCCATTTAAATATTAAAATACTTAATATTTAATTTTTATAATGTTATATGTCCCTAGAATATTATGAACATGAAAATAGCAAAATAAATTTCCAACAATAAATTCTGTACTGAAAATACAGTAGCAGGCTGCAATAAAGCTTTCATTAATTGACTATTATCTCATTTGATAATAGCATTTTGGAAGCATTCTCTAAATCACAATTTTCAATATATTGTGTAAGGAGGAATTTGAATTTATTTGAATTTATTAAGTTTTTCCACTGTCCTACAAGTTAGAAATATACTATTTGGTGGGCAAATATAATTTAGTGAATAAATATTCAGTTTATATTTGTGGATATTTAGCTACAAGTACAACTATTTTATATCTTATGCATCATAAATGTGAGTTCTTTTAAATTTGAATTGCATTCACCTTCAGAACATATTTTCTAGACCAGTAACACTAGGTAAGAAGAACAATGTGTACTTACTGAAAGTCTAGGCATCTCCCAGCCTCTGAAGGGGTTACAGAATGTTGACCCAACATCACTTCTCCAAGTTTCCATACATTTTTCTTTGGAAATCTGTTTAATCTTTTCCCCATTTCAGTGACTTGCCTCCTACCTTCAATTTCTCTGTAGTTCAATAAAATGATCTATCTGGCAAGACAGAGCAATAAACAATGACGTTTGCAGACTTCATTGTTTATATAAACATCAAACCCTCTTTAGCTCTTGAAGAAATTCATTTCTGAGTGTTATAACCTCGAAATGTTACAAGCTCAAAACATGGACTCTTCCCATAGGAACTTTCTTACTGCCCAGGGAACTGTCCCCTGCAATGGTGACAGGGGCGTCTAGCTTGAGGTACTATAGATGATTCTCTACACAGTGATTTCAAATTTGTGTGACCATGACTCATACTGATAAATATATTTCACTTCAGAATCTCTCCCCCTCTTTCTCTCTTCCTCCCTTTTATCCTTCTCCCTCTCTTTAGGTTTCCAAAAGCTAGTATTTTATATTATTTCTCCTACTGTCCTACTACCCCATCCTATTTTACTCCGTCATTCCCTCTAAAAGTTCTGGTCAGGGCCAGTAAACACATTCTATGGCACGCTAACAGTGTGAGTCTCACATTTTGAAAATTTTTTGAACAGGATTTATTAAGGATATTATTATAACTAATCCCATGTCTTATTTTACTTGTCAGTTTCCATTTCTTTATAAAGAATCTAGTATTTCCTCTCCATGAGTGCATCACAGTTCTTAATGAAACCCGAGTCAATCACGTGGTCCCTAGATAGGCATACAAGAAATATTAGATTTCTGGATACTTTACCAAATGAAATTGCAAACTTTCGACTGAAAGATAATTAATAACAAAATCAGAACTTCTACTTGACAAAAGTAAATGGAAATCAGGAAAAGGTATTAACGCAAATTTAATTCATTATTCCATAAAATAAGCCACTTATTGGCTTACATTGTGAACTAAGAAGAATATTACTCAAATAGCTATTCATTAATTTTAGCAATAATCTCAGCATAGTTTTATTTTCTAAGAATGCTTTGTAGTTTACATGATACTTAATTCTCATGATCTTGTGAAAGTTATTAGACAATGAACATACAATTTTCCCCAAAATATTGGAGGATATCTTTGTAATGGAAAATTGGCAGTAAGTTTAGTAACAAATTTCCTATAAAAGTACCAGGACATTGACTGGAATCTCCTCAAATGTATCAGTTGACCTGGGATGATCCTGAATCAACAGTAATGTGGCCAGTACCTCTGCAGGGTATGATGCAACAGTCCTCACTGGAACTTAAAGGTGGGACTACAGGAGTTCTCTATCCCCAGCATAGGAGTCACTGCTGTTAGTGCCTTGAGATCTGATGTCTCTGTCGGGGATGAGGGAGGGAGATAGGAATCATAATTCCAGTCAGCTACCTTGATGAAAGGACGTTGGCAGCCACTGAGGAATTCGTAACAACTGCAAAAGTTACTGACAAAAGAAGAGTGAGCTGCTTGGAGAGGAAGGTGAGAGAGAGAGAGAGGAATTTGTACGTAGGCTTGAAGGAAGTTTGTAGAGGAGTGGCTTTCAGATCAAATATCAGAATACTTTGTTTTGATGAATTTTCCTTTGTCTGAGGTAGAATACATTGTCCTCTACTTTGACCCCATATGTCCTCTCAGTGAGTGTGGTAACTACAAATAATGCTGAAATTACTTTACCTTGTTTACATTACTAACAGAAAGAAGTCAGGTATGTTTGTATTTATCTGAGTTTTATGTGAGTTGGTAGTGAGGAAATCCTGAGCACATGCCAGAAAACAAAATATCTTTAATGTATCAAACTGTATTTCATATGTTTGAAGAAATTATATAATATAGTGTTAGGCTGAAAACATGGGTAGAATATGCACTATGACATGAGACAGAGGAGTATATACCATAAAAGTAGGCCTTCAAATATTCTAATAATATAATTAGATATCACTGTAATTTAAGCTAATTGCCACTCGACTTCCTTAAGTATCTTTAAAGTGTTGCATACATTCAAAGGGACAGAGAGAAGACAAAATAATTAAAAGCACTCAGTCCTGGCCATTAAGATCCTAGGAGTCTAATTAGGAAAATGGTGGATATGTACATAGAACCAGAATGAGTGAGTCAGAAAGAACTTGTACATCAATCGGTCTATCAGTCCACATCTTTTGAACAACCATTATGTGTCAGGAACACAGAGCACAGGGTCACGAAATGGGCAGGAGAACTTACTTCCCAGTGGCTTCCTCCATCTAGACAGCAGATCAATAGAAGCCAAAGGTGTTCACCAGCGCTGATTTTAGGACATAGAGTTGCTGACTCGGGTAACAGGTTTGACCCTGGGAAAGCCATGCCATATCCCTGGCCCCTTCTTATCTGTGGCATTTCAACCTGACCTTTCACCCTATACGCTACTAAATTTTAATTGGAAACAAAACGAACTCTTGCAAAAATCAATAGCATCATAATTCAAAGTGAAGAGCTTGGGCAGATTTTTTTTTTCAGTGACTCGCTAAAACAAATAAGCAGCCTGACCCCACAACAGCAGAGAATATCCAGGGCAATGTGAACAAAAAGAAATCCCTCTCAGGATTTCCTTATTTCATTGCTGTAACTCAGTGTCTGCCTACAAATGGTTCAAATCTGTCCTCTGAAACTATTTTCTAAATTCATAAATGAATGAATGAATAGACACTTATACAATGTAGGAAACTTCTGGATGTACCAGTGATGTAGAACAGAGATATTGTAGCAAGGCCCAAGCTAAGTACACATAGTATCTATACTCAACAATCTACATATGGAAATAATAACACAGTATTCATTTTAAAATTAAAGGGATAGGTTATAGGATCTGGCAGAGTTTGCGGTGCAGTCCAGCAGGGTTCTTTGGAGAACTCTGCTCGGTCTGCCATCCAGCATCCAGGATCATAAGAGGATCCATAGGAACCAAGAGAGCGAGCACGTAATGATCTTGGTTCTTAAGGACACCCATCTTCACCCCGCCCCAGGGGCAGGTCATAGGTAGACATGGCAGTTACCAGAAGCCTCACTAGGGGTAGTACTTCCAGGTCAAAGCTGGAACAGCTACCCACTACATAAAATGACTAGGATTGACTAGTTGAGATTATTAGTCCAGGTAGGAGAACAAACTTGGCTTTGAATTGAGTGTCTTTGGTTCTCAGGTGGTTGATACTCTTAAATTATGTTACAGACATATAACAGGCAAAGGTACACATACATGCCTACATGTATATACATTCACACATAATGTATATGCACACATATGTGTCTATATATACTGTTTTAATTCCATATTACCTTGACAGGGGGTGGTGACCCCAGCAGCAGCAGTGGTGGCAATAGTAGTGCAGTGTTTTATTTTGCTTTAGTGGAATTAAAAATATCACTTGCTTCTTTTTTATTGTTTATTTTTGTTTTGTGCTTTTTTTGTTTTTATTTATTTATTTATTGTAACTTGAATTATAATAGGCCTTTTAATAAAAAACTCCAGAACCAGATATTGGTATGAATGCTGAAAGGTCAGAGGCACAAAGGAACCAGCCACAGCCCACACCTCTTACCTCACCAACTCTTCAGCCTGAAAAAGCCTCCAGCTGAAAGGGACACTTCAGCCGAAAAGCATTAAGTTCCTGTCTCTTCACGCCTTATATACCTTTCTCTGCCCTGCCATATCACTTCCTGTCTCAACCTCTCTAGGGCTGGGATTAAAGGTATGTGTGCTTCCCAAGCAAAGGTATGAGATCTCAAGTGTTGGGATTAAAGGCATGTAACTCCCAAGCGCTGGGATTAAAGGTGTGTGCCACCACTGCCTGCCTGTTTCTCTCCTAGACTGAGTCAATCTCTTGTAGTCCAGGGTAGCTTTGAACTCACAGAGATCCAGATAGATCTCTGCTTCCCAAGTGCTAGGATTAAAGGTGTGTGCCACCACTGCCTGGCTCTATGTTTAATCTAGTGGCTTGTTCTGTTCTCTGATCTTCAGGCAAATTTTAATAGGGTACACAATATATCACTACAATATTTATTTATTTATTTAATTTATTTGTTTGTTTGTTTGTTTGTTTTACATCCCAATCAAAGTTTCTCCTCCCTCCTCTCCTCCCAGTCCCTCCATCCCCTCATCTCTTTCTCTTCTGTTTCTCTTCAGAAAAGGTCAGGCCTCCCATGCATATCAGCCAGCACTGGTATATCAACTTACAGAAAGACTAGGAACCTCCTCTTCTATTAAGGCTGGATGAAGCAATCTGGTGGGAAGAATGAGTCCCAAAAGCAGGCAAGGGAGTCAGAAATAACCCCTGCTCCCACTGTTAGGAGTCCCACAAGAAGACCAAGCTGCACAACTGTAACCTATGTGCTAAGGGTCTAGGTCAGTCCCATTCAGGCTCCCTGGTTGTTGGTTCAGATTCTGTGAGCTATGAGCCCAGGTCATTTGGTTCTGTGGGTTTTTGTGTGGTGAACATGAAGCCACTGTCTCCTACAGCACTTACGCCCCTCTTCTGCAGGACTCCCTGAGCTCTGCCTAATATTTGGCTTTGGGTTTCTGCATCTGTTTCCATCAGTTGCTGGATGAAGCCTCTCTGATGACAGTTGGGCTAGGCATCAATATATGAGTACAGCAGATGATCATTAGGAATCATTTTATTAACCGTTTTAGAAGTTGGTTTTGCAGATTTTTAAAAATCATTTATTGTTTTTTTGGTTTCTCCTTTAAACAGAGACCATATTCTATATAATGTCATTTTCCTCATCGCACCAAGCATACTGTCTATGGTTAAGAAAACCTCTAAAGATTCATTAGTGGGTTCTAATCAAAGACAAAATTGTATGTTAAAAAAAAGCCTTCATGGTTGAGTCATTCAGCATACTTACAAAGGGAAGGAGAAAATTATCAATACAGTGGTTTCTTATAAATCTTCAATCTCATTTGTAGTTGGTTTCATAAAAGCAATTAAGCTCAGCACTGCCCTAGGTCAGGATTATCAGTAGAAATATACTTGACTGGAAATACTTAAAAACCGTTATCAATAAACAACAGAGCTTATCCTGCAAGTCAGGGCTGTTTAATGATACTTATACAATATTTCTCTCCATTTTTTATGTATACTATTTCTAGAACTTAGTCTCCAGAGGAAAAAAAATCTCTAATTTTAACTTAGTAAGTTGAGAAATCACCTTCTGTGCCTCCAAACCTTCTCCTCATTATTTAAGAAAAAAAATCTTCCCAGATCTCCTTAATTGGATGTAGCATAGATGAACCCAGAATACCTTACACCTTATTCTACAAAACAGTGAGTCATGAAAAGCCATAAAGTTGAAAATTTAAAGAAAACCTCACAGTAGCACCCATAAGTTTATAACAAAAAAAGATCCAAGGTCAAATTCACATGTGCTATATGAACAAATAATAAATGGTTCTCATCAAACCAGAAAGTGCTTGTGTAAATCTGCATGTTCCCCCATCCCTTCAGTTATCTCCATCCCATCTTTACCCTGTGATTCTTGTATATATAGACTGGTAAACTCTACTCACTCTCCACTCACCTACATGGGCCATCATCACCTCCACTACACTGAAAGTCTTGACTCGATGTCACCGTTGCCATCCTAAAAATCAAACCCCACTATTTCTTCTCATATTTACAGCTACTTGCTTACTTTAAACTGGACCATTTCTCTACCCTGCATCTTCCCGTGAACGTCTTGTGAAACTATTGATGCGTGCTGGCCTCATATTAGATGCGTTCTGTCTTTCTGCTCCTTTTCTATGCAATCCTCAAGTACAGGAATACTTGACAAAGAAGAACCCTGCTTCCTCCCATATAATCTCTATATTCTTTCCCACAGTGTGGATATGTACATTTCCATTTGTTGGTATTGATCTATCAGACAATTTAAAAGTTTGCACATGAAATCTTGACTCTTCTTCTAAGAATATCCCATATTTAATGTTGACTAATCTTTACTCCATACATTTCTTTGCCTTCTTTTATATCTTAATTCTCTCTCTCCATATATCTCATATATATATATATATATATATATATATATATATATATATATATCTCACCCTCTTTCATGTTGCAATAACTTTTCTCTAATTTATTTTCATAACAGTGTAGAATCTGCAACAAATTAAAAACAGAATGAAATCATAAAGCAAGATTGCATTCCTTAAGAGTTCTAAGAAATCCATTCTCCCTGCTGAATGCTCTCAGTGCCCTGGTGGTAACAACGGTGACTGTGGACAACCTGAGATCTGTTGAGACATCACAGGTGCTGTGCTTCAGGCTGTAAGGGACCTGCATACCTGCATTTACCCGTTCGTGATTGACTCCAGGAATGTTTCTGAGTGCCTGAGTGTAATAATAACTCTTGTGTTATCTTATCTGGCATTTGATGACTAACATGGTATTCTTTTATTTTTATTTGAATATGTTTTCAAGATTTTCAGGTAGAGAATTTATAAAATAAGTTGTTCCCTTCATTTTCCCCTAAACCAGTGATGTTTACCCTAATTTTTCTCTTTCAATGCAGAAGTTTCTCTTTTTTTTTTTTTGTAAATTTGTCCTTAGTCCACACAAAGCACTGACAACTCTCACTCTCTGACTCTCCCATATCTATACCACCGCTGTTCACCCTGTCTCCTCCCCATAAATCTCTCTCATACTTTCAAGTCTATTAGTTTTGTTTTGTGACCATCTGAGTTTAACCAGCACGGTCTGTGGGTTTGAAGCTACACCACGGAGCCTGATGGGCTCAACAATGGGTAGACACCTAAAGATAATGAATCCTCCTCTCTCAGGATCTAATAGCAGCCAATAGCTCAGTAGTAAAGGGTGGGGCCACTTGGATCTCCTCCCTTCTACAACTGATTATTAGTAGGGCCACTCTTATGTTGACCCAATGCTGGTACTCACAAATATGAGTTCATGATTGCAAAAGCTATATGAATTCCAGAGGAAGGAATTCTGCAGCTCTCCACTCTGTCTTCTTACATACATCCCTTCCTGTCTTGCCCCTTGCTCCTTGAGTCTTAAAGGAAGTGACTCTACCATTTGCAAATGATTCCTTCTATTCTTGACCACTGGCTCCCATTTGTTACAGTCTACCACTATCATTCAAACTGCAGAGAGTGATGCTTTGAGAATTTATAAATGAATGCACACTGATTTTTATCTTAAAATTTAAATAGCATCTACATATTTCTTAAGTCATATTCTTTATGGAAAGTGAAAATAATTCCTGAGTGAGCTATGTATGAACAAAAGTTCCTAAGCCCTATGTTAAAGATTTTTCAAAGGCTGATTGGATGATTAGAATTTCAATGACTGTGGAGAGGTTGGATGTTACAGATCCAGAGCCTAATAGCAAATTATCTATGGCTATCTTTAGCTGCCTTGATTCATCGCCTATTTATATGTATGACCTTATATCCTTATGACCATTAGGTAAGTCTTTTTGAAATACATTAACAGATCCCTTAATTTCCAACAACTATAACATGAAGGATGTCCTCTAACAGAATCTGAGGCCTTTCACAGAGATAGGTAAGAGAGATTTTGGATGTACTTACTCATCTGTATTTTTGAAAAATGTCTTGATTTATCACTCACTGTCTTTTGTCTGTTGCAATAAGACTTCATGAAATTGATGTCAGTCTTGAACACGGTATTTGGGATAAAAAGAATCCGTGTTTCTGCTTTGTAGTAACACACAGTTAGTTCTATAATACACTATCTCATACTGGGGTAAGAGTCACATTTTATATCAATATGTGTTGTTGAAACAGGACTGGAAGAGTAATGGTGAAAGGAAATGGTTTCTACTGACTAGATGCTTGGTTCTTTGAATCTCTGTGGGCAAAAGTACAACTTAAAAGCCCCTGGAAACACTTTGTACCAAGTTCCTGGTCTGGCTCTTGTTGACTTACTGGTATAACTCCCTGGCTCTTGTTACAGCTTGACTTTGTGATCTGGCTAGAAACAAATAAACAAAAAACAACAAAAAAAAAGTGACACACTTCATGATAGAAAACTGATAAAGTTGACAGTAAAATTGATAAGCCTTGGGTTTATGTTTAAACTACATTGAAATTTTCTTACTGAGTCCAAATCACCAGTTTTGAGTATACTTTTAAACACCTTTGCTTCTATTTCTGCTATTGATCCTTTTTTGTTACAAATTTGATTTTTGGACAATTCCATATTTGCATATCATGCCTTTTGGTTCTTTTCTCTCACCCCTGTCAGCTCCCTGTCTTCTTCCCTGCAGATCTTTCCCCCACATTGCTGCCTTTTTCTTTTGCCTTATGTCCCACAGAATTTACCCAGGAGCATCCTGGGCACTGTGGGGAGGAAGTCACTGTTGGTCAGTAAAATTGACACTACATCTAACCACCTTCAAAGTATCTTTGTTTATACCCACAGGAAAAGGCTACACTTGGCTTTAACTACAGAAGTCGCCTTGTATTGAAATGAGGTGAATTCAGAGACCCATGGCTATACATGATGCAAGATGAGATATTTATACTAATTACCCTGGGGCCATTGAGGCAGAGGAGAAGGAAAGATTGTAAGAGTCAGAAAATAGGGAGAAGGGCTGCAAAATACCTTCTAATAATGACACAGCCATGGCAGCCACAAACTCACAGCAGTTAAGCCCGCTGTCACTGGGCCTGACCAGCAGTCTCCTGTGGATGAGGAAGGGTCTCAGGGGCCCGACCACAAACTGCTGAACTGATTATGGGAAAGAGGGAGAGACATTATCCAATTGGGTACCCACTGGTGAGTCATCTTCAAGTACACATCTCTATCAAGTTTGTCGCCAACCTACCTGAGACCGGAAACAAAACAGACACACTCCAGGAGTGGCAAATACTCACTTCATAAAAATCTGTTATTGCAATCTGTGAGCCAAACCAGTGAGAAGGCAACCGAGGAATGTCCACAGAGAATATTCTAGAACTAAATCCACTCGAGCCTCACCGACCCTCCACTTCACTGGGGTCACCTATGAGAGATACACTGGAAAGAAGCCAAGCGTTGTTTTCCACAGGGGAGGGGAACCTCCCTGAAAGGCAGTTAGACAGAGAGACCACCACCGAAGTGTGGCTAATAGGCAGTGATACTTTCTGGTCAAGATGTTGAAATGTGGTCCAGAGTTGCTCTTCACCAAATGTCCAGGAAGCAGTTCTCTGTTTCAGAAGAGTGTCACAGAGATAACCAGATTCCTCTTGGAATCACAGGTGCTCTTGTATGGCTGTTTACTAAAGTTGGAGAATGAACTTCAATAAATCGGGAACTCTGCTTCTAACAGATTATATTTTTAAAAATTAATACGGTATGTAATCCGTAATTATTTTTGTTATCTGCCAAGTATTCCATTAAACTTTATCACACAGCACTTACTACAATTGGAAAAAGACCCCTGGTTAGCATTTAGACAGTGAGCCCTGTCATCTCAAACTTCTCTCTACCTTTACAGGCATTAACAGACAAGAAAATGGATGAGGTAAATATTTTACTTACTGGACTTAGTGAATGACTTTGAAAAGGGTATAAAATTGGTATTGGGATGCTTTGAGAGGAATATATTGGAGTTAGAGGGAAAACTGGGGCTACAACTATATTTCATCGTATATGTGTATGAAATTCTCAAGAACAAAGAAAAAGTTTAAGAACTGAAAGAAAAGCTAGGAACAAAGAAATTAAGATAAAAAATATCTAGAGAAGGAATGATATTCCATTAGGTATACATGTTTAGTTTGTAACAGGTATTCAATAAAGTATGAATTATTGCAAAAATTAGATCAATATTACATGGTAATACATTTTTTGTTAAAATCTCTTTTGACTTCAAAGAGCCTGAACTTTTGCTGAACCTTGAGAACAAGTTATTAATATGCCTTGAGATCATTTAAGACTGTATTTAGCCTGCTCTCCTGCTGTATAATCAGCCTGGTTATGTTTAACCTGCCTTTAAGAAAACAATGTAACCAACACCACTACAACTTGTATTTCCCATGTAATCAGCTTCACAACCTAAGTCAAGTTTAACCATGTACTCTTCCATGTCCATGACCCAGACCCAGAATGAGCTCATGAGCGCCCCACTTCTCTGTCTGTCTCTCTCTGTCTCTCTCTGTCTCTGTCTCTCTCTGTCTCTGTCTCTCTCTCTCTGTCTCTCTCTCTCTCTCTCTCTGTCTCTCTCTCTCTCTCCACAAGTGCCTGTGTGTGTTGTGGTAACCATTTACTAAAAACATCCAATAGGTTGAAAGCAACCTTAAACAAAACAAATATCCCATAAATGTTGAAAGTAACATGTGGACGTAACTTGATAACATCCACCATCTACATTTTGAGTGCTTTTTCTGGTCCAGCAAAGTAAGTTCATGTCTTTTAGAACTCCATTAAAGATTTCTGTGAAGAATTTTTATACCTTCGTTCAATATATGCAGAGCAAGTCCTTTGTTAGGGAGAGACACAGGCATGGGCCCAAAAGACACACAACACAACACATAAACAGGTCAGATGGGCAACAGGGATGATAGACAGAAAGACTACAGACAGACTACAGACAGGCTAGTAACCACAGACTTCAGACAGGTGGAAGACACAGGGATTGAAGTGGGGAATTCAAATTTAGGCTCAGTCTTTTGACAAACAATGCCAAGAGGAAGTGTCTGTCTTCATTGCTTAATGTAACATTTACATAATATTGGAACTTAATCATTGATATTAACTAGTTTAGCATTTGTACTGGTGCTAAAAGCATCTGTACCCTCTGTCGGTTCTTTATCCTGTAAGGAAGGATGTAGATGTGGCACATATAATAAGGCGACTTTTAAGAGTCTGCAATATTTCCCCTATGAAAATTACATTGCTAAGCAACTCTGTGAATTGATATATTTCTTTCAAAAACCTTCTAACGTGAGAACAGTCTTGGATTTTTTTCTTTCGCTTGTAATTACTGGAGCCTCTTGAGAAATAAACCACAACAGAGCCACTGAGCATTGCTTTGTAGTTTGCATTGAATTTAATAGGAGGTGAGTGTTCTTCTTGACCCCCGTGTACAGAGGTGATTGCCAGCAATGGCAGTTCCAGAATGTAAACAGGGGATGATTTATGACACACCTGAGAGGCTCCATCCACTGCTGTTCTTGATGTTGTTGGACCTGTGTGAAGTATTCATTTTACAGTGGCTGGGCTCTTTAAAGCTCATCACAGGACATGATTTCTACTATTGAGACCACAACCTCTGTTTCCTTCAAGTTCAAGTGTCAAAAGACAACTTGTTTACAAGTTCCTTCCCCTGGGATATTGCTGCCGTGCACTAAAACTGGCACGATTCCTCAAGAATGAACAGGACTAGGTTTTCTTGCGCTCAGTCTGTGTGTGTCATGTTGTCTAACATTGCTAGAAGTTCATTTCTTTGCCTTTTTGTTAAGGCAGAAATGCTACAATGTGTCCTCTGGACACCAAGGCATATGCTACAGTAGTTGCAAAATTGCCACATGCTTTAGTAACTAAAGGAAAACGTTTTAAAAAACTGAATGGTTTGGATGGACCAAATGAACAGGATGCTAAGACTCTTTCTCCCATGTTCCTGTAGTTGCTTCTGATCCATCTGATTTTAATGGGAATTGTTCTTAGAGATAAAACTAGAGCACACTCACAGGGAGACGTAAGTCTGGGAAAACTAGGTCCTGCCCTGCCTAATCTATAGCCAGCTGTCTCTGTCTTAGCAGAACTGTTAGGCTTCAAAGAACAGAGTTTAGGCTTAGATGTGGCAAATACAAAGTTGGACGAATTTTATTTCAGTCTTAAAATGGCTCTCAATGTCCCTATAAATGAACCTTAAAGTGCAAATTCCCAAATGATTTCAAATCTTGAGCTCCAGAATAATATAAAGAGAGACGTAAACAGTTTTGAAAAACAGCCACAAAGTAAATGGTGGGACATTGATTTTTAAGACTGGGAACAATTGTAACCTGCCCCCTCGTGTTCAGAAGTTGTAACTGCAACTCATGACCTTTCAACAGAAACTTCGAAACACAGCTCTGCCTAGAATTTATACAGACCTTTGAATTGAAAAGAAATTATCCATCTTTTACCATAGCCATGAATGTTTGAAAATTCAAGTATTACTTTTTTTTAGCAGTTTGTAAGTTGCCTTCCTTCCTAAACATTCTACCTTCCCCTAGTGTGTCCATGGCTAGTATATGTTAGATAGTACTGGACATTAGGGGAGAGATTATGTGAAGGTAAGGCCATTTCCCCCTTACTTCCAGATACACCTTTCTCCTAGATAACCTTTAAAAATGTTCTCTTTCTAAACACACAGTCTACCTGCAATGAAATGCTTTATTCCCTCTGAGACATTACTACAAAATTCACCATATTTAAAAGGTGTCCCTTGGGATTTGAGGCATGATAATATTCCATGAGTGATACAGGCACACAAAAGGATGAGTGAGGATCAGCACAATGGTTCAGCAGATAGAACACTTGCTGCCCAGGCTAATGACCCAATTTCAGTCCTGGAGATCCATATGGAAAAAGGAACCACCCCCAAACACACACACACACACACACACACACACACACACACACACACACACACACACACACACACATTCACAGATAAGTGTAAAAATACATAAAAGGTGAATGACAGAAAATGACAGCCATTGCTTACTCAGTTGCTATTACCACATTTGTTCTCTGCTGTAGTCACGAACACAACAAATTTTCCTATAAAGTGTGATCTTTATGTTCATTTCCTACTGAGAATTCTGAGTCTTGTTAAATAGCCTCAACCAGAAACTTCTAATGCTAGATATATTGAAAGAAATACTAAAGGGACTTTCTTACAGCTTGCTGATATGAGAACCATGCTTTCCATATGTATGTGCTATCCACATTCTGTAGTTATTCTGGATTCTGCAACTCTAAGTGGAGTCCTATCAACTTATACTCAATCTTCATACTCCATTTGCTATCCCCGTCAGCACACAGTGTAAACCCAGTCTCACAGATGATGCTTGCTTCCTGTCTACAACAGGAAGAACCTAGAGAGACTGGAAATCGAGACTGAAATCTCAGCTTTACCGCTAACTCACTTTGGGACCTTGTTTAAACTCTCTGACTCAGTGTCAGTATCCTTGCACAGCAGATAATTCGGCTTTTGAGATTTCTGTAAGGTTCTCAAGTCTGCCTTAAACTAGGAAGTGAATAAATAATGGGTGTAAATATTTGAATATACATAACACTTGCTTTCCTAAGGGTACCGATTGGAGAGGACATAATATACTTACTAATATTTAGTCATGTTTCTGATACTCTGTGAAACTGTATCTTCCTCCATAGTACTCTTAGGTTGTAAGACCAAGATTTAGTGAAGTCATTGACAAAATTTGGAACCTTTCACTCAGAATAGAAGTAGAAAAGAAAAGAAGTTCTCATATCAAATAAGAACTGACCCAATTATACACAATTTACCTGTGTCTAGGAATGACTACACATTCCACAGCCCTGGCCTTGGTACTTTGAAGTTGATAAGAGTATTGCTAGAATGAGCAGGGGTTTGTTTGCTTTATCAGGTGCTGTTTTCTTAACTCCAGATAAATATAAACTTGGTTATTAACCCCCCATGAACAATCAGATGTGCATGGCAAATGTTACAGCTTCCTACACTAGGACAGTGTGCCACAAAAGAGAGAGCAATTACCAAATATTTCTTCTATTTTCTCTGCATTTCTTATTTGGATTCAATTGTCTTCCTTTGGAAACACAGTGATCCACAAAACGAGGGGATGTGTCTAAAACTGTTTTCAGTGGCAGAGGCCAATTAACATTTAAGCTGGAACCGTCAAATTTAATGCTTGGTCATCTCTTATAAGGAGCAATTTTCTTTTAGGTCAAGTTCTCTAAAATCTCACAAGCTGCAATATAGTCTTCTTATTCAGTGCTAGTGCAAACAAAGACTAATACTCACTCATTAAGTGTCTTGTAACTTGTCTTAGTTAGCATTTCTATTGCTGTGAAGAGACACCATCCACAACAACTTTTGTAAAGGAAAACCTTTAATTGGGGCTGCCTTACAGTTTCAGAGGTTTAGTCCATTCTTGTGGTGAGAAGCATGACAGCATGCAGGCAGACACAGTGATGGAGAAGGAGTTGAGAGTTGTATATCTTGATCCTCAGGCACCCAGAAGTAAACTGTCACTTGGGCATGACTTGAGCATACATGAAACCTCAAAGCCCACCTCCACATGGACACACTTCCAACAAGGCCACGCCTACTCCAACAAGGCTGCATCTCCTAATAGTGCCACTCCCTGTGGGCCACACCTACTCCAACAAGACCACATACCTATTCAAACCACCACACAAGGGAAAACTTTACATTTAGAAAAAGTTCAAATTTGTGCATAAGTACCCATATCATTTGTTCATGCACAGACCCCAATAAAATTTACAGTAGAGGATATTCATAGCACTCAAATTCTGTGTAATTTGTTGAAAAATGCTTCATAGATTTGGTACCTTCTTCTATCATCCTTTACTAATTAGAAGTTACAATATAAGAAATATTTAGAAAGACAGGCATACAAGCTAGAACGGGATTTTTGCTTGAGTAGGAATAGTGTTTAATAACACATTTAGAATTAATGTGAATTTGGACAAAAACCTGTGGTAGGGACCTAAATTATACATAATGAAAATGAAATGGGATTCAAAAACTAGAGTTGATGATTTGAAGGTTTATTCAGATTCTAGGTGCTTGAGTCTGGATAGACTAAATTATAGTTCCAAAATCCATCAAAATGAATATATTCACTTGTTTTTAATTTTAGTAATAAAGATGAATTCACTAAAGAAGATAAGTCTATTTTTTAAATTGAGAATAGATTATTCTCTCTCATACAGTACACTGCTACTACCTCTCCTGTTTCCCAGATCCACTGCCCTGCCTTTTCTCTTCAGAAAAGAGCAAGCCTTCAAGAGACAACAGTCAAATATGACAAAACACGATACAGTAAAACAAAATATAAACGCTCATATCTAGTCTGGAAAAGGGCAACCCAAAGGGAAGAAAAGAGTACTAAGAGTAGGCAGAGTCAAAGACACATCTGCTCCCAGAAGAATGCAAATAGACCCATATTTATCACCATGCCCAAAACTCACGTCCAAATGGATCAAAGACCTCAATATAAAAACAGACACACTGAACTTGATAGACGAGAAAGTATGGAATAGCCCTGAACACATCAGCACAGGAGACAACTTTCTGAACAAAACACCAATCACCAGGCACTAAGATTATCAATTAATAAATGAGATCTCATGAAAGTTTCTGTAAGGCAAAAGGCACAAGGCAGCAGCCTACAGAATGGGAAGATATCATTACCAGCTCCACATCTAATAGAGGTCTAAGATCCAAAATACATTAAAGAACTCAAGAAACTAGGTTTCAAAAAAACCAAGTAATCCTATTTTTTAAATGGGGTAGAGATATAAACAGAGACTTCTCGATAGAGGAATTACAAATGGCTGAGAATTAAAGAAATGTTCAAAATCCTTAGCCATCAGGGAAATGTAAATCCAAACTACTTTGAGATTCCATCTTACACCCATCAGAATAGCAAGATCAATAAAACAAATGACAACTCATGCTGTCAAGGATGTGGAGTAAGGGGAACACTCCTCCACTGCTGGTGGGAGTGCAAACTTGTACAGCCACTTTGGAAATCAGAATAGCAGTTCCTCAGAAAACTGGAAATTGATCTTCCTTAAGACACAGCTATATCACTCTTGGGCATATAACCAAAGGATGCTCCACCCTACCACAAGGACACTGGCTCAACTATTTTCATAGAGCTTTTATTCATAATAGCCAGAAACTGTTGGAAACAACCTATATTTCTCTCCACCAAAGAATGGATAAAGTAAATATGGTACATTTACACAATGGAGTATTACTCAGCTGTTAAAAATAACAATAAAAAATGCAGACAAATGTATGGAACTAGAAAAAATTATCCTGAGTGAGGTAACCTAGACCCAGAAAAACGAATATTGGTATGTAAGAAAGTGTCTTAAAAGTGAAGTTCCAAGGGGTTTTCAAGCCTTGAATGAAAACACCCACTGGAATCTCTAGGGACTATTGAGTAATTGTGATTTTTAAGACTCTGGGTTTTAAGTGAGCATGGAGACATCATATTTGTTATAAAGTTGTAGCATTTTCCCTATTTATTTATAATTCACCTATCAGATAGCTATATAAATACTACTGACAGGCCATCCTCATCACAGAATATTCTGCAAGATAAACTGGCCATAGAGAGCAACAATAGGTTAAGAAATAAAAGGTATGGAGGCACTAAGAGTTCTCAGCCACTTGTCTTATCTAATTGGAGTTATACTCTTTAAATATAATGCAAATATTTAGAAAGAGTTTTCATCAGTGACAGTAAAAGCAGGGCTACTGCATGAAAGGTATTTTGGACATGGAGCTTGTTGAGTTCACATATTTTACAAAGACAGGGTATAAGCTTGATCAACCACAGAAACTAAGTGTAAAATGTGGTATGTGATTGACCTATGATGTCTACACTGTGTTTTTCTTGGAATAAGTGGTAGCAAGTCACAAGTCCAAAAATAAAGTTACCACTAATGACATTGGACTATTTGTTGATGTTTCTAAAATGAAGAAAGAGATATATTTTTGTCAAGAGTTACAAAGATTGCTTAACTGTTCTTTGAGGGAAAATAAATCTACTCAGCCATTACAATCAGGTTTCTATGGAAACACCATCTCTTAGTAAAAACAATACAAAAATAACTGATGATTCAGAAGACCCAATCAATACTGAGAAACAGCATTCTCAGAAGTCATCCTTTATTAAAACTACAGTAACTAGATTCAAAGCAAAAGTACACAGAGATAAACAATACTGTCATGAAACTTATGAATGGAAAAATGGGACAAGACTTAGCAAAGCTTAGGAAGTGACTTCAGAAGCATGATCACCATGGGAAATAATTGCAGAATGAGACTGATTCTTCAAGTTGGAGAACTAGAACAACACAAGGGCCAAACAGGCTGTGAGACAACACAAGCTAGATCATCGTACTATGAACCTTTTTCTGAGATTAAGTTTTATCTTCATCTAAGTCTTTTGAAATAAAAATAGGAGTATCATTGTTTTGCTACATATTGAATTTTTCATACATCAAAATACAGCAGAAAATTTAAACATAAATAACAATATTGATGTTCATGGTACAACATCAATGCATTGGATCATTTACTTGGATTGATAAAGCAGTTTCTTTCATAGATTCAAAATTAGTTCTGAAATGCTGTTATTGGTAATTAATTACAACTTTGAGTTTGGGGCTTTAATATTGTTATTTGGTGTCTTATAGGTATTACCACCTGGAACAACAATGATAACAAAAGCAAAAGCAAAAAAACAGTAAGGAACTACTTACTCTTATCACAGAACAAAAACAACCATGATACCAAACACCCACTGTAGGTTGCAGGGTGGCAAAATGCTAACTTATAGACTCAATAAAACCATTGCAACCATTGCTCACAATTCTTGTCTTTACTGGACCCATGCAAGACTGGCCCTGTTAATAATCACTAGTAGCAAGAAGAGACACTCACTGGAGCCTACATTTTACCACTGAACTTTTAGCTGCTAACAGATTTCGGGTTACTTGTATGCTCATCACTGACTGACCCGCCATGGTGGAGAAGCTCAAAGACTAGCTCCAAACCAGCAGTCACAACAGGCATCCCTGGTTAAACTCAGTGAATCACAAAACAAAACCTGACATGAATGTGTGAGAGAGATTTGGGGGAACAAGGGATATACATAAGGGTAATAGGGAGATAAGAGTGGATGGAGAGTAAGAATGGTCAGTATGAACTATGAATACATATAAAATTATCAAAGAGTAAATTCAAATTTTAAAATAGCCAAGCAATACAGTTTGAGAAAATGTCAAGCTTCAAAGATGCAGGCTGTAAATATTCTAAACAGTGACAGGACCAGGAGGATATTCATTCAATAAATGCAGTCTAAAAATATTTTGTTTGTTTATTGAAATGATTTCTGAGACTATATACCTCCTGGGACAAGACTGAGAGCAAATATGGGACTTCCACCACTAAGGTCACTGTACTTCCACAGCTTCCAAGGAAGCTGACTGTCCATAGAGACACGAATTCTGCTGGGTAGTAAAAGCTGTGTTACCTGTTACACACTCTGCACAGTGAATTTACAAACCCTCAGAAATGGGGCTGGTAAAGCCTGAAGTCTTCACATCTCAGAAGCACTGGAGCCCCCTGAGCCCTTTAATATTCTCTGTTCCCAATAAGGGAGGTCTCTTGTATATTAACACATTTTAATTTAGTATACCTTTAATCACCTTTGTGCCCATTAGAGGTAATTTTTCCATCCTCAAAGCCTTGACTTTTATCTGATCCTGGTTGAAATTCTCATAAATGTACTCCAGGACATTAGGTAATACTCCAACTGCATTTCAAAAGGTTGTTTTGGTTCAGTAATTACACGTGGCGGCTGCTGACATTCCCCATAAGAAGGTATTTTATGTAAACATTGTGGTCTGTTCATCATTATTCAAAACCAACATCCATTAAATGGTTAACCACTTGAACTAAGTGGCTAGGATAGACATATCTCCCAACTTGGCAAAAATAATTGTAAGTATAGTCTGTGTTTATTAAAAGTTATTACATACCAGGGGCTTTAGATGTATTCATTCACTGAACTCAACTACTCTGTGACACTTGCTCCATTACTACATTATTTTCTAGATGTTGCAGACTGCTGTAGGAAAAAGCTTCTTCAAGGTCATCCATCTATGACGTGTACAAGTTGCACTTGAACAGAGGTAAGCTAATCCCAGATCTTGTGTTTTCTCAATTTACTGCGCTGTTGATTTAGAAAACTCCCCCACAAGAAGGAGAGGTAGACAGACACTCTGCAACTCTCTTTGCTTTCACACATTTAGATTACCTAAAAGCTGGAGGCACAAGTGTTGTACACATGGTTTATTGTTTGGAGACTTCTTGGTTCCTTTGGGTTTCTGCCTCACACTGCTGTCACATCTATTTTCAATAGGTCACTACTACATGACACCTCCTGGGGGCTAATGTTTTTACTGTGTTGCTGAGTGAGCTGACTCTGTCAACACTGCCTCTCTGAGTCCAAATAATCCCTTCACTTTATTCTCCTCTTTAATTTCCTTACTACCATTTTTTGTGTCTGATTATTATATAGTAGAGAACAATAATTTATAGAAATCTAATCCTCATTTCTTGAGGAATGGATTTAGTTTCTAAACATAGATATAGGTCTTAACCCTAAGCACTGGAGGAATATTTCATTCAAGGGATTTTTGTCACTTTAGTAAACTGGTGGAATTATTTGGGAGGTCAAAATGGACAAATGACCTTAAATAGTTAACAAGTCACTTTGCTAAGAGGGTCATGTATATATTTATATTATTTCTATTCTGTTCTGAATTTGGTAATCAAGAAAAGACGGGTTCAGTCTTACTCAGCATTGGGTAACTGACATAATTTCTCCCTGTGTCTTTGGGTACCTCTGTACCTCTGCCCTGTTCATACTTAGGAAGAAGGAATATCACACTTCCCATGGCACAATGAAATAATTTCTTACATTTCTCTCAGTAGTAGTATCTTCATTGTGTGAATTAGACTGTCCTGATAAAGTATGTCACCTGACCTTGGGTATTGGACAAAGTGACCCAAGAATGATAGGATGACTCATAGCGAGGTCTCCACAAGTAAAGGATGTGGATCCTCAGGTCTGTTGCTACCATTAACACAACCTACTCCAGTGGGAGCTAGATGATGCAACAATGGCAGCAATGACAAAAGTCACATCCTCCTCATTGTCCTGCTGTTTCATTGACTTGCATGCTGTTACAGGTGTCTTGACAACTCTGACTCCTATGCACTTTGTCAGCCTGACTTCCTAGAGGGTCCTCATTCTCAGTAAGTTCCTTCTGTGTCAACGATTTGCACCCTTCAATCGGAAACCTTAACTGATACATCCTAGTTCTCCTTACGTTCTTTACTTCTAAAATAAATGTAAACTAAGGAGGCAGTTCGGGTGACTTGGTGATCTTGCCATTAACCACTTCCTCAATGTTTGAATAGTTCTATCCTGAGATCATTGAAGCGGCTCAGTGGGTAAAAGTACTGCCTGCAAAAAATTGACGACAGGAATTTGATCCAGAAACCCACATGGTGGAAGGAGAGTTGTCGCCCATGTTGTTCTCTGACCTCCGAGGGCACACTGTGGCATCTGCGTGTGTGTGCAAACAAACACAATTAATCCAGTTTTAAAAGATCAGTGAGCAAAGCCTTGAAGGAAAGGAAAAGGAAAGAGGCCTGTTGTAGAGTGTGTGGGAGTGGACTTCTTCATATGCTATATATGACTTTTGGAATAAGGTTCTAACAGTTTATTATGCTTGTATTACACTTTTACAATATGCCTAGCAAGCAATTTTCTATTTAATATGAGCTGCTTAAACCTTTTTTGATAAAATATTTCAGTGAATACTTCAACACGAAAATACAGCATAAAGGAAATTCTTCCTAAGATGGGAACATCAAGTTTAACAGCCAACCAGTATCACAGCCACAGGGGGAGTAAGGAAGTGAGACATTTAACTGTGTGAGTCTGAAATGAATTTCAATTTGAAATCATTAAAGCTGAGTAAATTTAGGCTTCAGTGAAGGAGCTCATAATTGAATGGGAAGGAAAGATTCAAAAATATTACATTATGTAGTAAGATGGATTGTGGAAAAAAGAAAGTGTGTGTAAAGGGAGCTGATGATATACCATGTATTTATGCTTATCCTTTATGGCTCATGGTATCAGGGGAGGTTTTAGGTTCCTTTAATCCTAATTACATTATGATGTACTATTTTCAATGTGCAGAAAAAAATGAGATGAATATAAATTGTCTGGAGTCAAAGGGTGTTAACGCTCTGGACAGCAGTCAAGTTCATACTAGAATCTAAGCAGTCTGGCTTAAGCGTTTGACCTTGAGTCAACAGGAGCAACATCTTACGATGGGAGATGAGTGAAGGTTGAGTTAGTAAAACTCAGCTGAGAAGAACATAACAAAATGAGAAGCTAGAAACAGGGAGAATGGGTGAGGATGAAAATGGCCTCTTTAAAAAAACATTAAACACAAGATTAAAGATAATTTAGTAGCCAGTGAATGAGGTGAGACAGATAAATGGCTAATTATTGTTATGACTTGACTTTTCAGTTTCGGAGCACTGGGTGGGTAGCAGGCTGAGAAGGGAGGGAGCTGGAGAAGAAGGAAGGCTACAGGTACGGCAGGAATTATCTGTTGATGAAACATGCTGATACACATTGGCCCGTCACACAGATACACACTGGCATTCACTTGTCAGACAACTGGATATAGGAAGACGAGTCACACTGTGAGAAGCTCCACCATTAGCACCAAGAACTACTGGATGCCTGGTTACACTTGAATTTTACTGATGAGACTTCCTGTGCTGATTTGGATGATGTTCTACTACAGTAATTTTTGTTATTTATCTGAAACCTAAAATTGGCAGGGCACCCTTGATTGTTTTATGGCATCCCTACAGACTGGCAAAACAGATGTGAATGTCATCAACTTGAAGAGGGGACACAATCAATTGCTCTGTGTCTGGTCTCCTAAAATAAAAGCATTTTCAATGAAAGACACTACATAGTGGATGATGCGGCAGACTTCAAAACCTTAACCCTGTGGTGTGCTTTCTCTTGTCTTACAACTCTACTTTATTTTTGGCTCCATTCTGTTATACAGTGTGACCTGGAGAGAGGATGAGCTGAGGATGTGTGAGTTCTGGGGATGAATGCCCTTGTGTAAATATCATTGCCATTCATACTTCTGCCATTCCATAAGAACATAGTATGTCTAGACTAACTAAATATTGAGAGATATCGAGTAAACCCCAACCTCCAGTTCACCCCAACAGATGGTCAACAATCCTCAGTGTGTCTAAACCCAGGGAAGTTCTCTTATTTTCTGCAAGTGTTAACCGTATAAGCATGGACTTTACCATCAGTCAATAGTACTGAGGTTCACTGAGCTGTGTTTCTTAGTAACAACACACAGTTAATAGAAAATGGACATGAAACCAAATGCAAACCTATAAAAACAAGAGGAGTAATAATTTACACATACTGGTTTTATATGATACGACAAGTAATGGTGTAAAGGCCGCATTATTCTGTTAAGCTTCATAAGGCTCCTGTGAATTTGTTACTATTATTTCCCCAGTCTTAATGCTGAGAGAACTGAAGCACAGTAATGTTGAATAACTTCGCCAGTGTCACAGTGGGAAGTGGCAGAGCTTGCAATCTAACTTAAGTAAATGTTCTTTCAGACAATTCCCGCCTACAACTGGTGTCACTGTGTGTCAACACAAGTACAAAGACGAGTCTGGAATTGACAGTTAAGGGGTGTTAGAACATTTACTATGTCATCTACAACTGAGAGGCAGTGTGCGGGAGGATGGAAGACTGATCTGAATGAAAGGCAAGTACAGAGGTTGTGAAGTAAGGTAGACAGTTGCCTTTATTCCATTAGGTTCTTGAGTGATAACAGAGGGAAGTAGGGCGGGAGAAAGGGATGGGGGGAGAAAGGAAGGGAGGGAGAATTCTTTAAGGTAGACTGATGTACATCTGAGTCTAAACTTGTTGCATCTGTGTTTGTTTTTGACAGAGATTCCTATGTCTAAAGACAATGCTTTTTTCTTAGGATTCCTAAGCTAAAGAACCAGCTTTTGCTGTAAAATGAGTTAATGTTGGTGATTTTAAAATTTTTATCAGCTTTATTTTTGCAGCATTAAAATACTGCAAAAAGCATGAAGCACAGCTTTCTGGAAGACAGATTGTTGTACCAAGCAGATAAGTTCCAGGTTCCTCCATACAATGAGGGAACACAAGTATGGTGAGAGGAATTGGTAGATGACACAGCACCCAAATATTCAAGAAGATTATGAAGGCAAAAATGGGTATCTACCTTTCTAAAAGAAAATTCTTAAAGGAAAATGTGTTATTTATACAAAGTGGCATTTAGAGTTCTCACTTGAATTCTCCACAAAGTCTCCTAGCTTGGAGTATTTGTCCCTGGTCTTCAGGGAGGCACCACTATGATTGTTACATCTTAGGTCATCCCTTTGAAGACACTGGTTACCCTAAGAAGCAAGATCCCACAGTTTGACAAAATCAGTCCATGTCTCACCCTTACCTCTCCACCATAACTACCCCTTGGAACCAACTTATCTTCAAATAAAGTAAGTAAAAATAATTCCATACCTATTACACCTGAAGTATAGATAATGATAACATATGCAATCAAGTGAGATCTCAGAAAACAGGGCTACTTTATTAATTATGGTAAAGGTGACTCACGGTTTCCAGCACATCTTAGATTCTAAATGAAGATCTGCAGATGTTTAATCATTTATTTATTTAGTGCAGTACTGTATATGGACTCTAGGTCCTTGCACATTTTATGTAAATGTTCTGCCAACTTGTCTCTAGCCCTAGCTTCAAGATAATGTGTATTTAAACATGATAGTAAAGATGTTGATTTCAATATTGATGTCATTCCATTACGCTAAAATAATTATCTACATGAGGAAATTGATAGGTAAATAAACAATCAGTTTGTGCTATGAAAGATCTATCCAGGGCAAGTTTCGTGAGATAATGTTAGCATGGCAGGCATTTTTATAAGCTTTTTGATAAGATGAACAGAAAAGTCTCTGTGCAAACACACTGAAGCTTTCTGGAGAGCACATAGATCTGAGTAAGTCAGTGTGTAACCTCCAGTGGTGATAAGGGTCCTGAAGAAATTGCTAGTTCAGGGGTGAGAGACCAGTGGGGTCCTAGAGTCTTCCATCTTTGTGAGGAAGTAACATTTGTACCTGATGCTGCCTTTTGGTTGGGGTCCAGGAAAGAATCACAGTGGTTAGTGTTTTACGTTTGCCTTCCAAAATGGGAAATGAAGAGTGGAGTATGGAAACCTATGAGGGGGCTAATGTAAAGACAGAATTCATGGCTCACTGAGGCGAGTGTATGTATTGCTGCAGCTGATTTTTCATTAAGTATCATATCTGATAGATGAACTCTATGATACTATGGAACTTGACCGAAATTTTTCTCAGATTTCTTTCTGTTTCAGTACATTGAAAGATGCATTAAAATAGCAGGAACATTGGTCACACCAACAAGATGAAGCCATCTTAAACAAGGGACTTTCAACAAAAGGACTAGCAAAAATGACAGGGTTAGCATTCACAGGGCCAAACAGCAATAAAACAGAAGGTCCAGACAGTTTGAGTGAAAACAATTTCTATGATATTTCTTAAAAATAACTTCCAATGAAGGTAAGAAAAAAGAAAAACTTTCTTATGTTTATACTTATATTCCTATAATATTTCTTCTCTTAATATTAGTGTTAGATCTTAAGTTATGCAATCACAATTCACTGGCAGGTTGGTTACAATTAGTACTATTAAACCCTTCAAAATTAAGGCCTATGAGATGGCTCAGTTGGTAAAGGAACTTAATATTAAGCCTGATGACTTAGTTCAAGTCTGGAGAACCAGACCCATCTGGTGGAAGGGGAAGGAGAGACTCAAATTAACTCTTGTACCTTGTCCTCTGACCTTCGCAGGCACACTGTGGCACCCTTCTATAATCATAAAAAAAATTATGACTTGCAGTTTTTTTTCTTCTCCCCCACCTCTGAGCAGAAAATGAGATGTATTCAGTGTAGCTACACTTGGAAGAAGGAAAATGAGATCCAGTAATGCCCCAAGTGCTTCTTTGGATGCTAACAAGTGGATAAGGTTGAGTAGAAGGCAAGACTAAGGCATTACTAAGCAGTAAGACATTGTCCTGCTCTACACCCAACGCCAGTATATCAGCTCCAGCCTCTCCTGAAAGAAGGACCCATGACTCCTCTGCAAATAAACTTCTTGCTTGTGTCTAGAAGAAATGTTTTAATATGTGAATGATACACTAGATCAGCTGTTCTAACCCAGTGGGTTGCAACCCCTTTGGGGATCAAATATCAGATATCCTCATATCAAGATATTTACAATTCATAACAGTAGCAAAATTATAGTTATGAAGTAGCAATGGAATAATTTTACGGTTGGGGGTCGCCACATGATGTGTAAGAAAGGGACACAGCATTAGGAAGGTTGAGAACCACTGCACTAGGTGGAAACAAAAATTTGCTTCTCCACAGCAGAAACATTTTAATGACTACAATTTGGAAATGTATTTGAGATTTCTTGCTTCCAAATTTTTGGCAATGAGATCAAGAATGTAAACACAGCTTTTGAAATCTGCTTCGAAAATCCATGACATTCAGAAGCACTAATTACATTGGGTATAAGTCAATTTTAATAGCATTTGGACAGTTTTGAACAGAAATAAATAAATAAATAAGCCTTCAAATGCGGCCATCAAATGTAGATTCAAGACAAGGTCATGTTTAGTCAATGCAATGCCTGTCTGCAGAAAATTATGGTGAGCAATCACATGTTATATGTTCTAAATGATAAAAACACCCACCATTTAAAAAATGTGTCAACAGGGCAATCTCTGTACATAATAGCATCCCTTAGAGAGCAAATGTAAATGTGTGTTTACATGTCATTAAATTTTAGAGTTAGCAATAAAAAAATGAAAATTCAAGGATATAAATCATGTAGAATAGTAACCACAGCCATTAATACACAGGGAGCATTCCAGAGCCCTTCTAGTTCAAGTGCAAGCTGTGGAATAACTCTGTCCAGGGTATTTAGAACTCCGGAAGCTTTAGATTTCAAAACTCCACTAATAAAATTAATTATAGTATTTGTAAGAAAGATTCACTGGAAAGTCTTTTTATCCATTTATTCCGGTTTTACAACGCTTGGACACAAATTATCTTTTTTCCCATTTAATTATAAAAATTCATAAGGCTTGTATATAAGTTATGCACCCTTCACTTGTGACTTAATTCCTTCCTTCCTCTAAATTCAAAAGAAGAAGCTTTTTTAATTCCATTTCTTCCTCTCCAATTAAATATTATTTTATTGATTCAATAATTGTTTTTGTTGTCAACACAAGTTTAATTATGAAGTGATCATAATTAATGGAAAAACTTTTCCTCCATCCTTCTATTCTTCTTTCCCTTTCTTCTTTCTTTCCTTTTGTTTACATTCCTTAATGCCTTGCTTTATTTCTTTACTTTTTCATTGTCTGATTTTAAATAAAAGCAATATATAAGTAAAAGAAAATAATTCATATAAAATGAAAATTTATTCAAAGAACTATTCTCTTTTAAGTGTATAAAAGTACACAAAGATCTCTGAGATCAATAGTTAGGGGTAAACTTGAGCTAATTAGATTCACACATTTCTGTCCATGACCAATTAACTAGTAGAATGGGCTTCCCTGGCCATTTTGTAAGTTGGCTAAAAAACTTGTTGCAGAAAGCTCGAGTCCAGATTCAGTGCTGAAATCCTAGGTGCTGAACCAGGAATGATAAATTGTAGAGCAAGCATGAAGGTAATTTGTTATGCATGGCCTGAGGAAATTTCTGAGTAGAAAATCTCTGAGAAGAAGGAAGAGTCAGGATCCCTACTCTTAGTTGAATAATAGGACCAGAGTTGTCAGCCATGAAAAGCTCTTATCAACGAAAAAAAAATAAACAAATCCTGCTTGCTACTAACGTTTCGCTTTGTGTTTTCCATAGTGGAGATTGTCGATAGAACATTAAAGGTCATTTATAAATGAAAAACAAATCAGAAATGCTTCCCCCAATACACACACACCACATACACACACGCACACACACAGACATACACACGCACACACATGCACACATACGCACACATATACACACACATACACACACCCATGCACACACACACCCACCCACATGCACGCACACACACACCCACATGCACACACACACACACCACACACATACACACACCACACACACACATCACACACACATACACACACACACATACACACACACACACACACACACACACACACACACACACCTGCTTCCTGCAGTTCTTTGTAGAATACTATGTCACTCGTGTTTCTCACATCATGATGGTGGCAAATAGACTGTCTTAATAAGGAACCACTAAAAGCCGGTCGTGACCAGCTCCAAGTTACTTCATATTGTATAAAATGGTGGTTTCTCAGATTGTACCTTGCTGAAAGACTATTTTGAAAGCTTCTTTTGACTCCATTTTAAGGATGGAGGACAACTATGCACCTGGGTGGACATTTGAAAAAAATTGGAACCACTCATACAGCACTGATAAATCACTTACTCCTAGGAGTACACAGAATGCCATTCTGTTAATTTATTGGTGAGAATATAGGGGCATGTGTGCTTGTTACTATCATATCAAAGAAAAGCAGGCATAAGAACTTAATGGACCTACCAAACCAAGGAAAAGGTATAACTACCTCACGTGAAAACCATAAAAATGTGTACATCTAGGATGATCCATGTTGACTTCAAGGGACCTGTCACCTGACCACCTGGTATGTGCATCAAAGACCAAGAGGCAGAGAACTTATCACTATCCCTGAGCTTCAACCTGGTTTGGACCCAGTAAGGCCTGTCTGTTTGTCAATATAGACATGCCATCTATCCTTTCATACACATATAGACATGGTTCTGTCCTCTCACCTCTGCAGCTGGGAGCAATCCTGCACTCCACTCCTACACAAGTAACACTCATGTCAGCATGGCTACTGCTTCAGCTCCGATCCTGATGCTGATTTGGCCCCTTTTATTTCCATTTCTATCAACCTACTTCTTAAACTTTTGTCTTTTACTCTCAACAGTCACTTTATAACATATAATTTTGTGTGCATGTGTGCATATGTGTGTGTTTACATGCTCGTGTACATGTGTTTGTGTGTGCTTGTGTGTGTGTGTGTGTGTGTGTGTGTGTGTGTGTATGATGTGTGATTTGCAAGGAGTTAATATTAGTAATGACCATTGAAGTAAAATAACTTGTGTTCATGAGTCTGGAAAGACGGTTCAGTAGTTAAGAGTTCACACTGGTCTTGCAGAAGACCCAAGTTCAGTTTCTAACACCCAGGTCCAACAGTACACAACCACCTGTAGTTCCAACTCTAGAGGAATCAAAAGCCTCTGGCCTCTGTGCTAAATTGACTCACCTGCATGTACCCACTGGAAGACATACAAACACACTTTCACATATACACACGATTAAAATGATAATCTTAAAAATGGAGAATCTGTGCCACAACACCAGGGAAAAGCTGTTCATCTTACAAATTTGTGCCACTGAACCCCCATCACCACGTGAATTTACTGTGATGTAAGAGGTTCTGCCACTGTTTGTGTTTCCAACAAAGTATGTTCACCACACACATTGTAGCTCTCTGTAGATGCCAAGGAAAGTAAACAAGACTCACTTATGTCTACCGTTCCCTGAGACAAAGGACAGGCAATGTCATGACTGGTTACAGCAGTGTTACCAAAAGAAGATGCAGCCAATAGCCGTACTCCACAGCAGAATGCAAGAAAGTACTCTCTGTGGTGGCTGCACACTAAAGGCATTTGAGTGGGTTTATAACTTGAGTGAGCAAATGGAAGCTAGTTATTTCTGTGAACTCTTAGTAGACATCCTATATGTTCTAAGCTTGTGTAGCAAAACGACTTAGAATCATCTTCATCAAAACATAGTGTGAAGCCAGATATCAACACTTCCTAATAAAATTCTTTATATTAGTTGCAAAATAAGATGCTATAATAATGGTAAACACTTCAAATATTTATTAGATAACAATAAAGCACAAAGTTCCTCTAAGTCATTGCTAGAAAGATAACATGGCAATAGCACTTTAAAAAAACAGACCAAAACAAGAAGAATAAATTAAATTAAATGATTATTCATATTAAATATGCATTTTGGTAATGGGTTACAGGAGTGAAAGATACAAAATGATCATAGAAGCTGCTTAAACATTCCTGTTGGTGTCAGAGGAAATGAGATGAATTTCTCTGGAATAACAGCAAAGAATATGAACACATATACTTGGAACTGTCCTGTTTGCTTCTAATTTCAGCAATTCACTCAGTAGAAGCTGGAAAACCCATACCCTCCACAGCATGAAGGGTGGCAGCATCCATATCCATAGCCTCCGTAGCCAGAGCCATATCCATAGCTTCCATAGCCAGAGCCATATCCATAGCCTCCATAGCCAGAACCATAGCCATAGCCTCCATAGCCAGAGCCATATCCATAGCCCAGTTTGCGGATGCTGTTACATCCACAGCCATAGCCTCCATAGCCATAGCCCAGGCCTCTGAAGCCTCCATAGCCATAGCCCAGGCCTCCGTAGTAGCCACTGAAGTAACTCATAGTGTCGGGAGTGGTAGGTTTGTTCTGCTGTTTAAGATGAGATCAATCGTGAGTGTGAGCATCAGCACCTACAGCAAAGCTTATATACCCTGGGCAGAGGATGTGCTAAAGCCTGTGCCCCTCCTTTGTGTCATTCCATGAATTGTAATTGCCTGAGACAGCACATTCATCCACTGTCATTTGACCAACATTTGTTAAGAATGTTTAAGCTTTATTTGACTACTTTGTGAGTTTGTCTCAGAATTTATTGCTTCAACCTTATTAGACCGAGTCATTGTGTCTTCCAAATGCAAAGATACAGAATTTAAGAGAATTTGCTATTATTAGACAATACCAAATGCATTAAGTATTCTTGGATGGAAATTAAAATTTTTCTAGAGCATTTTGTTGGGGGACATTGTTATATTTTGAGCCCATGAAATTTGGAAAATAGCCTAGATCAAGATGGAAATGTATCAATGTTTTCAAAAGGGTCCCATATTTTGTGTCATGTGAGGCAAATACTTTACTCACTGTCAAGAGCCATAAACTGTCACCTGATTTCTAGAAGTATAAGATTTTGAGTATGCATGATTGTCATATTTATTTGGGGATTTTACGTTCAATTATGCAATATTTATTTTTGTTTAACAACATACCGCAATCAAGTTACAAGTGGAGAGAGAGAGACAATGACAGTGATTAAAATTCCATTTAGCTTCTTGGCAGAACTCTCGCTCTCGCTCCTGCACCTTGTCTCCACAGGAAATCCAGCTTCAGGGCTCCTGCAGATGACATCTGTGCCTGCTCTATTCATCCTGTTTTGTTCATCCTGTTTCTTTCCTTCTCTAGCTATTATTGGTAATTTGTGTCTTTCAAGTCTCATTTCAAGAATCACCCAACTTCAATTTCCCACTGTATATCTCTACCCAAATGAAGGGATGAGGAGATAAAATGGATTTGGCTATAGCCTACTCACTCAAGTCAATACTACTTAGTTCTCCACACTCAGGATAAGGCATGTGCCCTTTCCATCACTTTGCCTTTCTGTGCTCTTCTGTTGTTATAGCCGCTTTTAGGTAAAAATTTGAGGTAATGTTTTCTACAATGCCTGCTGAACCTTTCTAAAATATTAATAATGTTATTTATTACTTAAAGCATATTTTAAGACATAAAATCCTCTTCACATTTAATAAGGCTTGTAAGACTCAAAAAGATCTTAAATTCAGTAATTGTAAGGCCCAATCAGAGAAGGGGAGTGGATAATAGAATACTTTTTCAGAATATTGAAGGCTTGGTGTTCAATCTCCCCTTGGCTCATCCCGGTGAGGTGGCAATGCCCAAGGCTGAATTTGAAGTTGACCAAACCTCACCCACATGTAGCCACATCTTGAAAGCTGAGTCTCATATAATTTATTTTATGACTATAATTACACTGTTAAATTTTTCTTTATATTTATTATAGTTTTGAATGACATAGGTTTTAAGACTGTAACATTCCAGTTATGATTATAAAGGGACACATCCTTTGTTCTAATAGGTTTGTTTATTTGACCTTACCTTAGCAGTCAGTTGGCACTCGAAAAATTATAGGAATGGCATATATGACTACCCATGATATTAAAGCACAGACTAGTCAGAGAATAACTTAAGCAGCTTATCAGATACTCTAAGAAATATTTTCAGTCTGACATGAACTCCAGCCATGTTTCTGGTTGAGATAGCAATAAACCTACACTAGCCTTTCTCCTGAGGGTGTGTGCTACTCTAGCTAAACTTCATTAAAAAGCAGGCACAGCCTTTTGAAACTGCAGCAAGACACTGACATCTCTCACGCTCACGCTCATGAACTACATACTGGAGTTATAAACCCTACCCCTAACTTTCATAATGTTCTAAGCAAGTCTATGATTTTGTGCCAGGCCATCTGGAAGGATGATTTAGAACTCTTAACCACAGCTAAGAATTTCACACTACTGCTCTGGTACTCCGAGTGTGTAATTTGTTAACTGCATTTTCCCCAATATTTTGAAACATGAGTTTATCTTATATGTAGAAATAGTATGGGAAACAAATGACAAGCCCTTCAGTAATTTGTTTAATGCTAAATGTATCTTCATGAAAGAAGATACAAAACTGTGCTGGGCAAAGTTTACTTCTCCATTAAAACAAGAAAAAGTATTTTGAAGAAAATATAACAAAACACTATTTTCTATGAGCACAAGACAAAAAATATTTTTTGCAATATCTGTAGAGAATTCTATTTTTTTCTATCCATTCATTGAATCATAAGAAAAATTATGCTGTTATTACTTGTTTAGATATGTCAACTCATGACTTACATAAGTTTTTACTCATTTTTATGGATAGAAGGGTAAAAATATTCTCACTGTATGGAAGTGTTAAACTTTTACAAATGCAAAACATTTCCTCTCAACATAGAGATTGATCAATAAATCTTAAAGAAAACAAAATTGTTATAGTATTGACTAAACTTAGAATGTGAACATTAGTGATAATTTATTTTTCTCCTTTACAGCCTTATGCTAACTATTCATGGAGGGTATTATCCTATTTAGAAAGAAAATGCCTCCCGGAAAATCCTATGATACTTGGTCAGGTTACAGAACTAAACCTTCAACAGCATTGCTGAGTTCCATTTCACTCATTTAGCCCATAGTGGTGGTCCATCCCAATTTATAGCAGCATGGTCATATAGCAGAAAGTTCAGGTCATAGGAAATGTTCACCTAGAGTTGGATTTTAACATTGCTGATTGGTTAGTTATGTTCCCAAGTAGGTAACCTGTTGATTGGTTGATTCAATTCTCCATTTCAACAAAATAAGCTTTTTAAAGAGGCAAGTGTTAACACAGGTCATGGTCTGACAAAACTTCCAAACTTATGAGGTAAGGTATAATACTTCAGTACTTGTATTCAGCATGTGTTGGTCAAGTCAGGGTGATCATATTTCTATCTCCTTACTGTTTCATTGCTATTAAAGTATACCCCCTCTGTTTCTCTCTTGCTCTGTTTATATCTATCTATCTATCTATCTATCTATCTATCTATCTATCTACCTATCTCTGCATATATGCATATTTGTGTGTATTTGTGTATTTATTTACATATATATTCTTATATGCATTTTGTTGTACTTAACATACATCAACAATTTTTACATACAAATGAAATGAAACAAACAAAAATCATATTTCAATTTCTTATTGAATCATTTATTGGCAACTGAACATAAACTCACTCTTAGTCTCCAAGCTTAAAATGTAGACACATTTTATAAATGGAGTCTTTACCATTCTATGATTTCACCTGCCCAGGTGGCTTAGGACCATCACAGCCACTTGACTAGGATTTCTCAGAACACCTAGTCAAGGATTCAAATGCTGAATTACTAGAGCAGGATTTCAGTAGAAGCTGGAGAAACCATATCTTCCACAGCATGAAGGGCGGCAGCATCCGTATCCGTAGCCTCCATAGCCAGAGCCATATCCATAGCCTCCATAGCCAGAGCCATAGCCATAGCCTCCATAGCCAGAGCCAGAGCCATAGCCTCCATAACCACAGCCACAGCCCAGTCTCCGGATGCTGTTACATCCACAGCCATAGCCTCCATAGCCATAGCCCAGGCCTCCGAAGCCACCATAGCCATAGCCCAGGCCTCCATAATATCCACTGTAGTAGCTCATGGTGTAGGGAGAGGTAGGTTTGATCTGTTGTTCAAGGTAAAATCCTGAGTGTGAATGTCAATGAGTGTTAGGGGAAGCTTATATACTCTGCTGAACATGTGACAAAACCTGTGGGCACTGTTTTCAATCATTCCAAGTTATTAATGTACTAGGGACACCTCATTAATCTGTTTGCTAACACAAAGGGAGGAATACAACTCATTAAAATGTTTTAGCTTGCTTCTCTGCCTAGTTAGAATGCCCTTGAACTCACTGTGTCCCTTTTTTATGAGAAAACGTCAATGCCTTCAAAGTTAGAGACTTTAAATTCCTGTAATAGAATTCATTATTATGCTTGTTATATCATTCATATTGGTAGCCTTTTTTCTAAATATTTTCTCATTCCTAATTTTGTTTCATTCATTTAGATTGCAATATCTAATATCCACCTAGTTGTAATAAATGATCTTGTTTAAAACATTTAAACTTTCCATAATCTTCCAATGTGTTTTTCAGATTGACAAATGAAGCATCTGAACTCTTTCAAAAGGAGAGGATATGTTTCAGATGAATGAGCCTAATCACGATAGATACACAAAAAGAAACAGAAAACTGTAGGCAGAATTAAAAACTATTTTTACTTTATTCATCATCATAAAAAATTTCTTGGCTTATCAGAATACTAAAAATTTAACCCCCAAACCAAAGGATTATCAAGACATTAAATTCATTCTATAACCAGCCTAAATAGATTTTTCAAATATGTTCCCCTTATACCATTATCCATTTTATCATTTCTAGAGACTGGATTCTACCTACAGTGTTATCTGAGCTCCTCAAGATCCTTGCTTACGACTTCCCCTCCTCTTCCCCATATTCTATGCTGCCATCCTCTGTATCAAGCCACTCTTTACTTCATAATTTGTCTTTATTTTCTATTTATTATAGTACCAGCTGGGTATTTAGTTAATGACCGTTTACTTTTTAAATAGGCTTTCATCTTTTTATCCACATACCTAAAATTATCACAATACCTTTTCCCTTACATTGTATTTCCTACAGTATATGCATTGTTTGCATTATTTTGTCTTAGAAAATGAGCTCACAAGAGTTCAAGACATTACTTACTTGTAAATGTTTGAATATTTTAGGAAGTGTTGCTATACTTTTGGGGTCATGCACTATTTTAACAGGATGCTTTAAATTTCTCAGGACTCATAACTCTCCAAATATGAGTGACAATGTTTAACCTACTGTGTTGCAAAGAAGAATGTGAGCAGAGACTGTCACTTCTCTCAGATTTCCCAATCTTAACCTTAAAAACAGGAAATCAATCCAAACTTATTTATCATTGGAATACAATCATATCCTAGGCTTTGGGCTTTAATTAGTATTTCACTTTATGTGACATTAAATATATACCAGAGAGTACTTTGTTTTATTTTTTGTTTTAATTTGGAAATAGGATTCTTGATAATATCTTTTCTCAACTGGATTAATCAACTCTTCTTCCAAAGAAAACAGTCATCCTGTTGGGCAAAGAAAACAAAAAACAATGAATTCTGTCTCTTGTAATTCTGTACAGCTTGTAGTGAGTAAGCTGTAAGTAAGCTTTCTCCCAAGTAAAGTGGGATTCAAAATGGCCTACAACTTTCAAATGAATATTTAAACTAATGTTTTTCCTTCAGGGAAATTCTTTTGCTGCTTTACTCAAGTTTATTGTACTGTTTGTTGGGGGGAAAATATGTAGGAAAAAAAATCCCTTTCTCAATGAGTCATTTTTTAATTTATTTTTATTTTATGTGCACTGGTGTTTAGTCTGCACATATGTGAGAGTGTCAGATCTTGGAGTTACAGAAAGTTGTGAGCTGCAATGTAAGTGCTGGAAATTGAACCTAGGATCTTCTGGAAGAGTAGTCAGTGCTCGTAACTGCTGAGCCATCTCTCCAGCTCTTTCAATGAGTTATTTTTAACTCCAGCATCAATAAGTACATTGAAAAGTTTAAAGAATCTTATGAATGCTGAGGCAAATATGACAGGTGTGTGCACATGACTAAAGACTCATTCATGTTATCGTTATTATGTGCATAATGCTGTGCACGTATTAGAAGAGATATTACAAATGAAAGCAAGCTCAACTGTGGTACAGCTCTGGATTTATTTTTACAATTTCAAAGAAGCAGCAAGTAATATATAAATGTGTCCTGCCCCTTTGTGTACATACCCACGTAAGTACAAACCTACATGCTTATGGATAAAGAGTAAACGAAAGTCATTAAATACATGCATCAAAATACCAAAGCTAGATATAGTGATGTATGAACATTCACCTGTACTCAGGGGACAGAGACAGTACCTTGGAAAGTGAGGACTTCATTGTGAACTAATGCATGTTTTTAGTTTAATCTAGGAAGATTTCACAGAATGGTGAATTTTGGTCGAGATGTGCACAATGGTAAACAAACAAGCAGGATAGATCATTCTAGTGATGTGATGGGAGAAAAGTCAATGGGCTATCCATAATGAAATTGTAGAGATCAGTTTTATTCTCATATAACTCATAAACATACAAAAAATAATAGATAGTGTAGCATGAATCTTAGAGAGTCTTATTAATAAAATCAAACCCGGGGCCAGTTATTGGGGTGAAATGCTGGATGGTCAGAGAACCAGAACAAGCCACAGCTAATCTCACCTGGCCAACTTCTCAGCTGATCTTGTTTCTTCAGCCTGGAAGCCTCTGTGTCCTCACATCCGAATGGTTCTGGCTGAACTGTGCTGCTCAAAACCTAAAAGCTTAACCAGCCAAATGCTTCTAGTTTCTGATCCTCACGCCTTATATACCTTTCTGCTTTCTACCACCACTCCCTGGGATTAAAGGCTTGCTTTCTGGGATTAAAGGCATGTGTCACCATGCCTGGCTGTTTCCAATGTGGCCTTGAACTCACAGAGATCCAGAGGGATTTCTACCTCTGGAGTGCTAGGATTAAAGGTGTGAGTGCCACCATTTTCTAGCCTTTGTATCTAGTGGCTGTTCTGTCTCTGACCCCCAATAAGTTTATTAGGGTGCACAATATTTTAGCACCACAAGATAGCTCCAAATGTAGTTCTGGGATGAACTCAAAGACAGGTGTTTGGATTTCAATTGCTTCTCTATGATGTGGATTAAAAATAAGGGTGTCCTGTCATGGAGCTGAAGTGAAATAAGATAAGCAGTCAACTGAACAAGTGTAGCTAAAAAATTGCAAATTAAATGTGAACTAGCCTCTTATGAAAAACTACCCTGTTTAATTAATAACATAGATCAATGGCACATTTAATTATCAAATAAGAATGTACAAAAGAGTGGGGTGAGACCACAGAATTCAAAATTTTTCTTGCATGGGTAGTTTATTTTCCCAGTATGCTTAATGATATGGCTTAATCTAAAATACTTTACTGATTTATATTTAAAGGGCCAATGTTACTGAATGTATGAGTTGAGAAACACTTCTCAATGTAATAAAACATGTGTAACATATGAATATATAGTTATGTTGACAGCTGCTTCTTGTTGACTTGAATATGAGTATTACCTAGTGAAAGAAACAGGAAAATATTGCTTATTGATCTTACTGAAGCTGTCTGTTAGTTCACTTCCAAACTATCTATTATTTGTATGTCTATGGCTCTCTCCTTGATAATGGAATTGTCAAGATTCATCAGCATGCATACATAATTAAATTTATGAACAGAAATCATATTTTGTTTCCAAATTAGAATGATTTATTAGAAGATGAAGAGAGATCAAATCAGTTACAAACAAAATTAAATAATTCTGGCATCATGATGTCATTGGTGTTATAAACTGAAAATTGTGTGACATACTCGATTTTTGTGCACAAGTAACACCATCATGAACTCAGTTGTAGAACTGAGGGACTCCATCTTTGGAGAGTTCTCTTATTGTTCAGATGTTGAATATAAAAATAATTTAAAAGAGTCTGGAGATTTCATATCCTAGGCATGAAGGGTGGCAACATGTATCTGCAGCCTCCATAGCCAGACTCATAACCAAAGTTTTTACAATGACAGCCCCTCCCTAGACTGCAAGTGTCTCTGTATCCATAACCACAGCCACAGCTCTAGACTCTGAGGCCTCCCTGGCTGCAATCTAGGCTGAATAGTAGTTACCATACTTGTTCATGGTGTTCAGAGAGGCAAGTTGGTCTGTTCAAGACAAAATATTTAGTGTGACAATTGAAATATGGTCACATATGTTTTTATACCCTACCAAGCAATGAGATCAAATATTTCTCATTTGCTGTCAAATTTTCATGTAATTCTATGTTTCATGCTTGGCAGAGTCCTAACACATGAAGGAACCATCCAACTCACCACATTGTGTGAGTTTTCACTGCTTTCTGTTCATGGTGCTTCTGAAACCCACTTTCATGGAAAGAAATTTCTTATTTCAAAATCTAAACAGAGCTGTTTATAGACAAACCAAATAACAGAGTTGTAGTACTATATTGAAATTACATATCCCTTGATACCCAGGTTTCTTTGAATTACTCTGCTTTGCTTATTATTAAATGAAATAATATAATTAAATTAAATTTATCATTCCACTCCAAAACCATCTTATACCTCACATTGGGTTTCTTGTCAAATGGTAGGAAACATTTAAAAGCTCTGAAGCTATCAGCCAACCTGCTGTGTGCAGCAGTAGTTAACTTCAAGGGAAAAAGCTGAAATGTATTCATCAGATTTTCATCTTCTTTTATTATTATTTTAGAGCGTTGTTCCTCATAACCAGTAACCTCTATTTTAATAATTGTTGAAAAATAAAACTTTTTTATCTATAAACATGGCATAATTTTTTAAACATGAAAGACAGTTCAAAATAATTAGAGATCTGTTTTTAAGCAGTATTACAAACCATTAAAAATTTACCTTTTTTATAATGATTTCTTTTCCTGTCTATTAGATATCCAAAGTATTATCATGAAGTACAGATTACAGTCCCCTCACCTACACTGTGGCCACTACTATCTCACATCCTCTGATCCATTTTTGCCCTTTTTATCAGTTGCTCTGAGTGCTCAGTACTACAGATTTCTCTCTGGGACCATCAATTTTCATTCAAGACTTTTTATTTCCATGTAAAATTCATGATATCATACAGTAATACATAGCTGCTTTCACCATAATCATTTTTATTTTCCTTCCATTTGCCTATTATATGCTTATTTACAAGATAATAGCTAACTGGTGCCTCATGAAATAATAAATATTTATTGGGATCTCAGATGTTGAGAGTATTCTGTTACAAATGACTGTAAAAGTCAGCAACCATTTACACTGAAGATGTCTTGAAAATCTCCAAAAAATAAGCAAGGTGTAAAAAGGTAGAATCAAAAAGATAATTGAGATGAAAATGATTTTCAACCATCCCTAAGATACCAATCATCTGTATAAATGCTCAAGGTTGCTGTAAAGTTTGCCTAATCTTGACTCACAGATGGCCTCAAGGTTGAGTATAAACATAAGTGACCTCTGTTCTATGTCTTTACCCATAGAGATAATTTTCATAACCTTTAATTTTACCACTGCTATCTGTGAAGATATCTGTTATCTGTGAAATACCAGACTATTTTTTACATTTGTGTTAGAGGACACGTGATGGTTTTGATCATTGTTATCTGTCACTGTCGGCTACATATTTGTGATATCTGGCTTCCATACTGCCTCTCACCTGTAAATACATGCCCATGCATGCACGCTTGTGTGTGTTTGTGTGTGTGTGTGTGTGTGTGTGTGTGTGTGTGTGTGTATGCTCAAGCACACACTTGCATACATCCAACATACAGGAATTTTTAATATGACACATTAGTATTTTTCTATGTTCTTCATTTTTATTGTTTATCCTAAATGATAAACAACATGATAATTTGAATATTTTATCCTCATTAATTCAAGCTGAAGCCACAAACCTACAAATAAATCAAGTAGGTTTTAGGATGTCACATTTTACTTACTTATTACTATTAATAACTAGGAAAATAATATCTGTTGTTATTACCTGTCAAAGAGTGTAATTTTCCAGTAGAGTCACTGGAATGCATTACTCTGATGAAGTCCAGTAAAACAATACACTCTGAAAACGTGGACTCAAAGAAGTTCACTATAGCTGGGTGAAGAACACTTGGACTAAAGATATATATATATATCTTTCATATATATATATGAAAGATATATTATGAAAGAGGCTAGAATACATATATATATATTTTTTTAGAAAGAGGCTAGAATTATGAATATGAAAAGTCAGCTAATCCTTGTGAATTCAAATGTCTTGATTGGGTACATTGATGAGTGGATCTATTTTGAAATGAAATAATTTATTTGAAAACATTCAGTAAACAAAAACATAAAACAAGAGCCAGAGATATCATTTCCATGAACAAATGATTAAATACTACATGTGTGTGCTGATTTCTAGTAGAATAATTTATTGCAAACTAAACCAGATTATTCTATACATATTGAAGTAGGGAGTGTCTATAAACATGTTCAGATGATTAGCGCTCTTAAAACCTTGAACTATTCAGATTCTCTTGGCTTAGTCCACAGTGATATTCATTCAATATTTGATTGATTGGGTTAATCTTCTCATGGTCTCAAGTGTTTGTTTCCCAAGCAAGCCTTTCAGTAGAAGGTGAAGAACCCATATCCTCCACAGGTAAGTGGACAGCTGTAGCAATACCCATAGCCTCCATAGCCAGAGCCATATCCACAGCCACCAAAGTCACAGCCATAGCCCAGTCTGTGGAAACTGCCATACCCACAGCCATAGCCACAGCTCAGGCCCCCAAAGCCTCCATAGCCATTGTCCAGGCCTCCATAGTAGCTGTTGTAGTGTTTCATGGTGTCAGAGATGGAAAGTTTGGCATGCTGTTCAAGATAAGATCTTGAGGACAAATGTCCTTATGTGTGGGGCAAGCTTGTGTACACTAAGAAGAACATGTGATATGTAATATGCATTCCGTCCTTTTGCATCATTTTTCTTCAATTACAGCTACTTAAAAACTACTCATTATTACACTGTCCACTGGCAAGGGGAGTCTCTTTTAGTTCAACAAACTGTTGAATGCACTTAGCTGCCAAATTAGTGTGGCCCTTAAAATTCCTCTCATCACATAATGAGATGGAGTTGCTGCATCTTCAAAGTCTGGATCTACCAAACCACTAATAGAACTCCTCATAGCTGGCATGTTTGAGTGATCACATCTAACAATGTCTTGTTCTCAATTAAATCTGTTCATATCCAGTTTTTCTTAGATGCTTAACTTACAAAGTAAATCAAAGGAATGTGTTCAATTTGAGGCTCTGTATTCTGTCTTAACCTATAAAATTATTTTATTCCTCAAACTCTAAAGTAAATTAACTGTCTGTTTTGGGGAACCAGGAATAATGCATGTGAAAGTCAAAGGGAAACATTTCTATTGTGTTGGAACAGTAATGAACTCTACATACTAAAGGAAGTCTGTTTTGCTTTTTCCAGTGTTAGCATATTGATCGCCATATTAATATTTGTTTTACACACTCTTCCACTTGGCTTTTACAGTTGGTGAACCAATGTTGATATTATACTGAAAGTCTACACTTGGTCTATTGGGATTCACTCTTATTATGGTATAGTTCTATGAGCGTTGACAGCAGTGTGAAAAAAATCCAAAACAGAAGTCAAACGACAGTAATAAAAAATTTGTTTCAAAAGTGGATCTAAAACTCATGAGACATTATCTCCAATTATGACACTCTTCTCTGTACATGTATGTAATGTGTCACCAAAAGGATCCAGCATCCTGTTGTCTACTTTTGACTATACTTCAGTTAGCAGCTCTTAAGCCATGTATCTGATTATACCATGTGACTCGCTGCTTAATTGACTTTATATTTGGGACGGTTTTACTTTTCAGAAAAAAAATGAGCATAAACATGATGTCTTCATTATCCCCCCAAACATACACACAAAATAGTGTCCCTCTATAAACAGATTTCAGTAATATTACACATTTATCACAAAGAGTGGAACAATTGTGATAGACTCACAGTTCAATAAGTGTTTGTGTTCATGTTTTGCATTTCTATGGTTTTGACAATTTTATGGAGTCATGCAAACATGAATGCAAATATCATGTAAAATAGTTTCATTGAGCTAAATGGAATCTATTTTTTCATACAGTCTTCTCTCAGTACACCTCCCAATCTCCTGGAAAATATTGAGTATTTATTGCTCATATTTGTTTATGGTTCTTTATTTTGCCAGAATATCATGTAGTCAGAGTCATATAGTATCATACCTTTTCACCATGACCTCTTCATTTAACCAAATGCTTTTTAGAGTCTTCCTTTCCCTCCTTGATAACTCGTTTCTATTTTATCTCTAGATATGATCCCCTCTCATGAATATAACACTTTGTCTACTTACTCTTTAAAAGAAGTGTTTATTCTTATACAATTTTGTTAACTGTGAAAACAACTTCAATAAATCCTTTGTTCATATTTTCATGTGCACATAAAGTTTGAGCTCATCTGGGTAAACATCAAGGAGGAAAACTGCTGAATTGTCTGAGAAGAAAATGTTTAGCTTTGCAGGAAAGTGCCAAATAGTTTTCCTACTATGCTGTCCTTATCTTCAGTCCCGGCAGCAAAAGACGTCCCCCTTGCTCTATACCCAGGTCAGCATTCATTGCTGTCAGTGGTTGGAACTTAATCCATTCTGGTATGTATGTGAATATCAATTTCAGACTATCACCCACTCTGTATCCTCTCACATGTCAGCATGCTATGGTGAAATAAATGAAATGAAATTTTGGAAACCATCTGACTTTATTCAATGTAATTAATTCTTTTCTCTTACTTGTTGTGTATACATTTCCACGGTAACATTTCCATGTTCCCTTTGCCTGTTTTATGCCTTTGTCTACTATGTTAGAGCAGTACTATAAATAAGTGTTGAGTATATTCCAGATTCTAGTCCTTACAAGTTGGCTATGTGCCTCTTTCTGGCTTGTACAATTTGCTGAATGCATACAAATATTCAGGATTTTTAAAAAGTTCCAATGGTTTCTGTCTTCAAAAGAGCATAAAACCATCAATGTATTTCATCTCCATTTGCTCTGTAGTATAATGTATGAGGTGTCAGATCGCATAATAAACATTTAAGTATGACATTTGATGAATTGTTTATACTTGTCTTTCTCATGACTTCCAACTGTCCATGAATTGCATTCAACTGTGATCCAAAAGTAGCAATTAAAAAAAAAATCCAAAAATGTCATAAATTTCAAATTGTTCACCATTATGGATAACATTAACTATGATTCCATTCATTGTCTTCATATCTGGCATATCTCCTTGTCGAGCTGTATAAGCCACACACCAATTAGCTGCTAACCTATCACAGTCATCAGAACAATTGCTATGAAATCTCACAGTGTGTATTTGCTTAATCTTTGTGTGGCTAATGCCATGTCATAATGCCAACAGCATATTTATGGTTTTATTGCATGGGCAGGCACAGTACCATCTGACATCATCAAGATAAGGATGATTACAGTAATTTTTTTAAGACAGAGAGACAGGCCTCATATGAAATTTAATAAAGATTTCATAATTATAATTATTAATCTCTCTTCTATATAGTATTAATTTAATTTTCCCATCTAAGTATATAAACAAGAAAATGTTATTTAGAGAGTTTCACATGTCATAGGGCTGAGACTGAATTAATGCCATATTGAACCTTGGGAAAATAACTCAATGTGTCTATACTAACAACACCAAGTTTACTCTAATCTTCAAATCTTCAAATATTGTCACTATTCTTTATGGTAAACATCACACTCCCAAGAGACTGTCATTTTTCTAGGATTTAACTCCAGCTTCAGTTGATCTTGTCAATAGTTTCAGAGAACAAAGCAAAAAAATATCACACTTTCATTGGAATATTAGATTTACTTGCCAATCTGACACAATCTAAAATCCCCTGAGAAGAAAGTCTCAGTGAGAAAATGTTTATACCAAGTTGGCTTCTGTTCGTGTGTGTGTATGTGTGATTTATTCTTTGAGCATTTCATACAGTATATTTTTATCATATTGTTTCCAGTCCCCCAAATCTTCCTACACCCTACTCTTCTCCCTCTCTATGCAACTTCATGTTCTTTCTCTCTCTTAAAAGAAAAATAAAAAGCCATTTAAAACCATGGCATCTGGTTTATGATAGTCAAATATTCATGAGCATGAGGACTACCTTGAAGTGTGGTTGGTATGCCCAGTGTTATTCCATTAAAGTAAACTTATTTCCCTCTCCCAGCAGCAATAATTTGTTAATAGCTTCTTGACCAGAGGTTGGGCATCATGTCAACTTTGTCACCACCATGCTGGGATTTTGTCTGAGTTGAGCTTGTACAGGTCTTAGGCATGCTGTCACAGTCTCTATGAGTTCATATGTGCATCTATCCTGATATGTCTATAAAATCGTTTTCTTAAAATCACCCAACACTTCTGCCTCTTACAGTCTTTCTGTCCCCTAGTCAGCGTAGATCAATAAACCTTCAGGGGATGGGCTTGATAAAGACATCTCATTCAGGGATGAGCATTCTAATATCTTCATTCTCTACACATTTTCCAGTTGTGTGGCTGTCCATTAATTATCATCTACTATAAGGAGAAGCTTCTTTACTGAGTGTTGAGTGATGCACTGAAAATGGTTACAGCAGTATGCCATAAGGAGTCATTTTATTGTAATGTTAATTTAGAAAAAATAATAGCTATGCTTTTTTCTCCTGGGCCCATGCCTATCTAGTCCAGATTCTTGGCTTCATTAACAATATCAGATATGGGTTCCATCTCATAGAGTGTGCCTTATATCTAATCAAAAGGTGATTGATTACTCATTTAAAATGTCAATATTTGCACCAGTGGGCATGTCTTTCAGGAAGGTCATTATAGTTCCTTTCAAGGTTTTTGTGATGACTGAATCTATGGCTTCATTTGGTTCTATGTCTGGCTTTCCTGTTCTCTCATTTTTCCATTGTACATGTCAGGTTGGTACTGAAGGCTTCTTTTTGTGGATGTCTTGATTATATCAATTGATGTTGGAAGACACAGCCTAATATTATGTGTGCCAAAATTCCCTTTGGTTGGATCCTGGACTATGTTAGAGTAGAGAATGTGAGCTGAGAGTTAAGCCTATGTGTATTCATACTCTCCTTCTGGCTGTGGATGTAGCCAGCTGTCTCAAGTTCCTACCTTGACTTCCCTGCAGTGACGGAGAGCAATCTAAAACTGTGAGCTAAAATAAACTGTTTCTCCAAGTTGATTTTTGTCAGAATATTGGATCACATCAACAGAAGTGAAACTTGGACAGCAATCATCAAAATTGGACCGTGTGCTCACTCTGTATCTCTGACAAAGATTTCCATTGAACCTCATGGACACCTTCATTAGACATGATTTTATTTTCTTAATGACCATTTGACTATCCTATTTTTGGAATTCCCTGATCAAATATTTTATTCCTTTTTAGCTGGCTTTGGAATATCTTATCTTGATTTATAGAAGTTTTTTTAATGGAGAGATTGTGTAAAAATTTTTTCTGACAAAATTATTTTTTATCATGATATTGTTACTTTAAGATCATGTCTATGTAATAAATTTATTTCTTTTAATTTTGCTGCTATAATTATTTACCTATTTATTCATTCATTTTTTGACACTTTAATAAGTTATTTATTTGATTCTTCTGAGTTTATTTAAGAGATCTAAGTGTTGTAAATATTTAGAGTATGTCAATTGTGAACAGACAAATAGTTTTAAAAACATTAGCAACAACAACATAATACTAATTTTATTTCTTCAGGGTAAGGTGGAGGGAAGGTTCATGGTGAGCAGGAGGAGAGGAGGGAGGGGGAACTGTGGTTGGTATGTGAAATGAAAAAAAAGTGAGAGAGAGAGAGAGAGAGAGAGACAGAGACAGAGACAGAGACAGAGACAGAGACAGAGAGAATGCACATACCATGACCAGTGAGTCAAGATCAGAATACAACTTGTGGATAAGTTTGCTCTTTCCACCGTGTGATTTCCAAGAATCAAAATCAGGCTGCCAGCCTTGGTGACAGACACTCTTACCCACTGAATGTTCTCACTGACCTCTAAAGTGATTGCTTAATATCATAATATCAATATATTATTATTATGTTTATTTTATGCAATTACTTTTGTCTAGATTTATAGACTTTTGCATCTCATGTGCTATTTTCACTTCTTTGTATAGTGTCTTCCAGACTTGTCTCATTTTATAATGCATTTTAAGATTAAAATATACAGGTATTTATTTGATTCTCAAGTATTTCATTCTCATCAAGTCAGTTAGAACCTATCTAAATCACAAATCAATCAAAAAGTTTTAATGATGTGACCTGCCAGATCTTTACTCCTTTGTGGGCTGACGATCCCATGATACCTTATGTCTAAGGCAGGTGAAATCTTTTCTCAAAGAAGAAATGTGTCCTACAGCTTAATTCAATCTTAAATCAATGCAATCTGACAATTGGTGGAATAAATATGATAAAATGCAATTATCCTAGGAGCAGCAAATGCTGTCTATCAATAACGATATTGATTCTGTTTAGATATGTAAAATGTTTCCTCAGACTGTAATGCCATTAACCACTTAGGAATCACATGGTTTTATGTGAAACTCTGACTTTGTCAAACACACTAGTGCAGTTCTCCATAGTGACCTTGAATAGGGAGGTCTTCCTTTACTGGAGGAAATGCGTTGTTCAGAAAATGATTCGAAGTCTTTCACATATATTTTTATTTTAACTTATTTATTTATTACACTTCATTTTATTTCAAATTTATTTTTCAGAGTAAACTTTGGAGTTGGCACTCATTATAGGTAGCTTTCTCCCGTAAAGAAGCCCATGATTTTATGATAGAATATTGTAATAAATAAATGTGACCAGCTAGCTCCAAGTAAATCCTATAGAGAAACATACAGTCGTAAACATCTCATACTTCATTTGGCTGCACAAGAGTGTACTACACTATCATCAGACTAATGAGCAAGAGGATCAGAGTGATTGGTCTCACTGAAATGGGGTTCTAATCTGGATTTATCTTCATCAAAGTATTTGCCCCTTTGAAGAGTCTTTCCTATCCAAAGCAGTACAAAACAAATATTTAGCAAACAGCTTCATAGTAGAACTCATATTCCTATCTTACTCTTATTAAATATCAGATAAAAGAAATTTAAATTTATTTTTGTAACAAAATGCATATATTTTTTCTCTGGGAAATGGGTATATTTTATGCCCCATTTATATTAGCAAATGCATAACTGGAGGTGAAAGAAATCCCAGAAATACCCATTTTTTATGGTTGATGGGTAACTAAAGTTCCTCATTACAAGAAATTTGGCCAAATGTCATAAGGCTGCAGGCCAGCAATAGCAGCAATGTGGACAAGTTGATAACACTGACACTAACTTTTCCATGATAGCATGCTTAGTATTTCTGGATGCTGATCATTTGTAAGAATACCACCAATTTGCACATCTTCAGATTAGGAAGAAAACATGATATGAATTTGCCAAATAGTATTTATTTTGAATAGATATTCAAAGTTATTTTTTAACATTATATTTCTTATCATTGAAACAATAAAAAGATATATCTAGCTAAACAAAATGTGTATACTGATCCTGTGTGTCTGAAGTTGTATATGAAAGTAGATAGAATTTTAATGTGTTGAAATTTTTAAAATAAGGTTTCTATTTATTCTTTGAAAATTTCATACATTACATTATAATCATAATTATATGCCTCCCCAACTTTTCCCACACCCTCTCCCCCAACCACCCAACTTTATGATCTCTTTCATTCTCTTAAAAAAAATCCTGAGCCGGGCGGTGGTGGCGCACGCCTTTAATCCCAGCACTCGGGAGGCAGAGCCAGGCGGATCTCTGTGAGTTCGAGGCCAGCCTGGGCTACCAAGTGAGTTCCAGGAAAGGCGCAAAGCTACACAGAGAAACCCTGTCTCGAAAAACCAAAAAAAAAAAAAAAAAAAAAAAAAAAAAAAAATCCTGTATGTGTGTGTGTGTATGTGTATGTGTGTATGTGTATGTGTGTATACATGTGTGTGTGCATGTTTGTGTGTGTGTTTGTGTGTGTGTGTGTGTGTGTGTTTGTATATGTATGTTGCTGGAGAGCTTCTCTCCAGCTCCCGCCAAGCTCCAGCAGTCCCGCAGCCCACTTATAAAATAAACACACAGACTCTTATATTATTTAAACTGTTTGGCCTAATGGCTCAGGCTTCTACCTAGCTGTTCTTATATCTTAAATTAACCCATTTCTGTTAATCTATAAGTTGCCACATGGTTTGTGGCTTACTGGTATTTTAACATCTTCTCATGGCAGCAGCTGGCAGCATCTCCTGACTCAGCCTTCCACTTCCCAGAATTCTCCTCTCTCCTTGTCCCGCCTATACTTCCTGCCTGGCTACTGGCCAATCAGTATTTTATTTATTAACCAATCAGATCAACACATTTAACATACAGAACATCCCACAGCATGTGTTTGTGTGTGTGTGTGTGTGTGTGTGTGTGTGTGTGTGTGTGTGTGTGTACTCACGCTACTGGCATTGCTATTGCCCACCATACCTTGATTACAAGACCCTATTGCTGAAGACACCACACACATGGGTTATAGAACATGTGGATGGTTCTATGTCTTTAATATTCATACCCAATGTGGGATGGAGAAAGAGTCTTTAATATTCTTACCCAATTATGAAAACTGTGAACTGTAATAATGGCTGGTGTGGCAAGTTATGCTCATGGGCTCAATAATGGCACAAATGTTACAGAGATAACCAACCACTTCATGATAGAATTCAAACCCATTCCACACCAGGAAACCGATACTTAATACTGTAAATTTGGAGTTAAGAACTCATGATTAGGAAGCTTACAGGTCCCAGGGATGAACCTACTACTACTTTCTGCTAAATGGACTCATCAAACATCTCTTTAAATTTGTATTTCTCTACCATAAATAGATTAGTATAGCTCTCATATCTCATCAGAGGATTTTCTTTATTCAATGGTCAATTTCTGCATTGTGCTCAACCAGTCAAGGTACAGAATAAGTATCAGTGGATTGGCTCAGCCAGAAATAGGACATTCATATTACAAAACTCACTCCAAGTTTCAGGGGACCTAGGCAAAGAGTGGGCGGAAAGATTGTAGGAGCCAGAGTTCAGAGAGATTTGTAGAGAAACTGTGTTTTGGGACATGACAAGACCCTCTAATTCATGAGCTGCCAATAGCTGTTGTTGCCTCCACAAGGTCAAGCTAGTCACCATCCCACCAAGATGAGACCATGAATAGGGAAGGAGATCATGAGTCCCAGGTCTAACTGAGAAGCTATGGAGAGATTATGGCTTCTAAGAAAGAGGGATTTATCGTTCTTTAAGGGTTTGGTTCTTGGTAAGTCAATCTTGCTATCTTGGCCCCATATCCAAAGTAGATAGACAACACAAATTTTAGTCTCTGGGATATTTTTTTAAATTGGGGATTATGGAGTTGGATGGTTCTGGGAGGATTCAGCACAACTAGTTGGAATGAGTATGATCAAAATACATTGTAAGAATCTATCAAAAAAGTAATACAAATATGTTGTTAAAAACATTCCTTTGAATTCAGTGCCATAGTTTACTAGTAAGTTTATGTGTGTACATAATTATCATAATATATAGAGTGTAGTGTATATAGTGTATAGTGCAGTATTTAATTCACAGGCAACTGAGTAAAACTATAAAATGCTACTATGATATTTGTACTTCATCATGTGATTCATTTCCTGTGTGTGTGTATTTGGAGAATTTGTTCATTTGCACATATGCAGAGGTCAGAAGAAGACATTAATAACCATACCTTATCAATCTGCCTTATTCTCTTGGAACAGGGTTTCTCACAGAACCAGAAGCTTACATTTCCTTGCTATGCTTGGTTTGGTTTGGTTTGGTTTGGTTTGGTTTGGTTTGGTTTAGCTAGGCAGGTTGACCAGCAAGCTCTAGACCAGTGGTTCTCAAGCTTTCTGATGCTTCAGTCCTTTAATACAGTTCCTTGTGTTCAGGTGACCCCCAACCATAAAATTACTTTCATTGCCACATAACTATAATTTTACTACTGTTATGAATCATGATGTAAATATCTGTGTTTTCTGATGGTCTTAGGTGACCCCTGTGAGTCATTCAACCCTCCAAAGGAGTCAGGACCCACAGGATGAGAACCAGAGCTCTAGAGCCTCTCTTCAGACCACCTCGTACCCCATCACTGTGACTACAGGTATGTGCCCCTGCACCTGGTTTTTATGTAGGTCCTAGTAATTTAAACTGAGGTCTCAATAGTTTGCAATGGACTCTTTCACCCACCTCAACTACTGAGATATCTGCTCAGCCCCTCATTTCATATTTTATAATTCTTTCCTATGTAAGCTGATGTTAGTATAAACACTGAACAGAGTTTGTCAAGTATATTACAACTATGTTACAAAATGCATTAATATAAGAGTCTCATACACAGTTATAAGTTAGGATAATTTATTACAAAGGATCAAAATATGTCTACATTTAAGAAATGACAGGAGAGAAATAAGGGAGCACAATATGGAGAATTATAAGATGGTGTGCATTCTTAAAGTCTTAGATCTTCAATTGTTTTCCTCTTGATTTTGTTCACAACATATTTGCTTAATTTAGTCCTTATATGAGGTTGGGGTAATTTCTTATATTTGAAATTTTGGTTCCTCAGGAAAGCATTTCAGTAGAAGCGGGAGAATCCAAATCCTCCATAGTAAAGTGGGCGGCGGTAGCCATAACCGTAGCCTCCATAACCAGAGCCATATCCATAGCCTCCAAAGCCACATCCACAGCCATAGCCATAACCTAGGTTCCCAAAACCTCGGTAGCCATAGCCCAGGCCTCCATAGTAACTGCCGTAGTAGCTCATGGTATCAAGAGTGGTAGTTTTGGTTTGTTGTTCAAGGATGGATCTTGAATGTGAGCATTATCCCGTGCAGAAGAGGTTTTTATACTCTAGCAGGAGCAGGTGACAAGTCATGCGCATACCCTTCCTTTGTGTCACTGTAGATGTTCCTTGTAATGTAGCAACTCATTGCTCTGCTATCATCTCTCATGCTCATTAAAATACTTGACATTGCTTAATGCTCTATTTAGAATGTCCTTGAACTTACTGTTTTGCTTTCATGAGAAGAAACGGTTGACTAGCCAAAATACACACACACCACCAAACACTGAATAAAATGACTTATTACCAAGAGTATTACATCATCTACATGCAGTGGGAATATTTGGATACATAATTAGGTATTTCTGCTCTGTTACCTCTCAAATTGATAACTTCATCTCCAACTATACTCATGGCTAGTTGTTCAGCACACAGTTGTCAAAACCCATACTTATCACAAAGCAAACCTATCTACCAAGAACACTTTCTCAAATGCCTGGATCTGTGCGATATGAAAACACTCTCATTCACAGAGACTCCATCCCCTGGTCTGTACTTTAGACCTAGATGCACAAAAGAAAAATGTTTCAAAATTGGCATTTTAAGTAAGTAATCTTTGTAATGGTTTTGTTTCACAACAGCTTCAGATCTTTTTACTGTAAAATATAAAACAAGCAATTGCAGAATTTGAGAGTTTGAGATTTTTTTCCTCTAAACGAGCTTATCACAGTCAGCCTGGATTTTATTCCAAATTGCAGAACTCCTATCTAAAACTGTTCAAAGTCCTACTCAAGTTGCAGAGTTGTACCTGCCTGCACGTTCCACCCACTCAGCTGATCTCTTCCTTGATATTTTCGTCTTTGCACAGGTGACTTCCCTTTTAATTACTCCTTTAGCTTTCTTTCTTCTTCCGTATCTCCCAATGCACAGCAGGAACACGCAGGTGGAAAGCTCATGGTTCCATGCTGTTTCCTCTTTGGCTTCCTTTCACTTACATCAGCCAGTGCTTTTGTTTTCCTATCCCCTCTTCAGTTTGCCCTGAATTGTCTCCCTAATCTCTGTAGTTCATGGTCTGCCCACGTATTTGCAGGCAGCTTTGACCTACTCCCTAACTTTAGTGTTAATAGTTTAGCAACACACCATTTACAAATTTATGTAAAAAATCCTAGGCTTTCCATAAACATATTAAATTTAGGTTGCTTCAAGACATAGTGGTGAAATGACCCAGAATTGATAAGTATATGTGAAAAACTGTGATGTGTCTCCATGAGAGGATCAGCTAACAACACAGTTAGGCAATCAGGCCTGAGAATGCCCATCTCTGTCGTTAATCTCAGGTGGATCCTCTATTTTCACTTGGTTTTGAAAAACATGATCTGTTTTTATGACTTTCTGCATGTTTCTTTGTTGCTGTTACTTTATTTTGCTTTGTTCTGCTTTTTTTCCCTTTTTCAGACTGTGTTTTAGCAAAAATAAATTTCCTGTAATGAGTAGCTCAGTTCTCATAAACTAAGGATAGAAACTGGAATTTGAGATTCCATTGAGCTTTATCAATTGACTAGTTATTTACATACTTTCAATCACTGAAAAGTATTATTAATGAGCCCACCATAGACCAAATGAATTCAATAGTAAAAACATTAGCCTTGGTTTTCAAAATTATCTTTGAAAGTTCATTATTTTATTTGTGTGTGTGTGTGTGTGTGTGTGTGTGTGTGTGTGTGTGTGTGTGTGTGTGTATGTGTGTGTGTGTCCACCCTTGGGCACTGAGGCCAGAAATTGCCATCAAGGATTCTTTTCAATCACTTTCCATCTTATTTTTGAGAGAGGGTCTCTCATAGAACTCAATGATTGGCTAGGGTGTCTGGCTGGTGAGTCCCAAGAATACTACTGTAGTTCCCTGCCACTAGCACTAAGATTGTAGATGTGGACCACCATGTTATGCTTCTAATGTTAGTGCAGAGGATCCAATTTCAGGTCTTCATGTTTGCATAGTAAGCATTCTCCAACTGGTCATCTCCCCAGGCCCACAAAGGTTCTCTTAACACTGAAAGAGACAAAAATCAAGTCGTCTTTAATGATTTGTTTGTTGAAATATACTTATTGCATGCAATAATTTGTAAATTTATCAAAAATGGTTGATTAAAACTGAAACAACACACAGAAATCTCAAAACAATAAATCACTTAAAATTAAATTTGGATCAAAAAAGAAAACTTTTATAAAGGAAAATCACAGGTTAGCATTGCTTTCGTGATAAACTTTATCAACTATGTAATTTGGAGAAAGAACATTAATTATTCACAAAATGTTTCAATTACAAATAGCAATTTATAAATTAACTATGCAAGATAAAATTGAAGTCTAAAATACAAATTAATCACTGAATATGGTATCAGATAATACAACTTCAGATAAATATAAAGGATTTGTGAGAGTTGTGGTTTAATAATTATGCATTTTTTCAAGAAGGCCATTAAAATGGGGACATATCATTCCATGAACTGTTGAAAAAAAGTCAAACTCTCTGAATAAATAAGTAGATGATATTATGTATATCCTACATTAAGACAACTAGTCAAAAGAGAATAAGTACTAAGGACTTTCTAATAAGATTACTAGACTTTGGTTCAGTGTTACAATATGATGCTTCATTGAGCTACTTGATATACATTTCCTTATAATAATTTAGAATGATATTGGTATTAACTAGAGGTCACATGGCCAAATAAATTAATTTCATGACTATTAATGACTAGAAATCAGGGGTTATCAAATTCAAAAATCATTGCTGTAAAGTAGAGCTCACATCAATATAATTTTTATTAAGACTTTAGCAAGGCTTATGTCGTATTAAATGCCTTGTACCACCTTCAGTGATGATTGATAGGTTTCTGGGGACTGGAAGTCAGTAAATGAGCCACTGGGAAAGACCAGCTGTAGTTCTCTGTCTCTTGAACTTTAGCTATAATATTTATTTTTCATTGACTTAATAAGAATAAATTGTATCCTCAGAAGAAAAACAATTGCCTTCATCACAAATGCTATAAGAAGGATGAACAATAAGATATATGACTAAAGTTAGGACCACATTGCAATGCCACATTAAACACACTTAATGGAAAATGATTATAGAGATATTTCCCAATGTGAAATATACTGCAGAAATTTCAGATGAAAAATTACTATCTTGAGAATGAAAGGAGAAATAACTGTTGTGGTAAAATATTCAATATTTATGAAATAACTTTAAATTACTATTGAACAGCTGTATGTACACTGACAGCTCCTAAATCTTATGCCAACAAGCTTGTAAAGTGTATAATTCATCTTCTCGGCTCACTATAAGTGGGAGATGGATTAGATACAACGAAACCTCAGAGACCCTGGATTTCTCTAATGGATCATTCTCTCAACTGTCTTAGATCCTAACTCTGTAGCAGAGACCAAAGGTCCAGTACCTTCCAGTTAAAAAAAAAAAGTGAAATAACAGTTTCTAAAGTACCAACCCAGTGTCCCATCTGGTCTGAAGATGCTGTCCCATTACAGACACAGTCATACCATGAACCATCTAGTTCCCAAAGTCACATCCCAGGTAACCAAGTTTGATACCAGAATAGCTGACTGTACAGAAATGAGGTTTGAAACTGAAAGATATTTTAGCATCTTCAGTGATAATGTGGCCAGTCTTTGACACCTCCATAGAATATTTATATATGATAATATTCTTGAAAATATCAGCAATTTATTTTAGGAATATGTGATGATTTGTCCTCAAGACTACTAAAAAGTCATAAACATTGATCACTTGTTTTTTGTGGTTGTGCTTCTATTTACAACATGCTGTTTTTGAGTACAACTTTGGTGTCTCTGTCCTTCAGAGTTTCCACGCACTACACTTTTTTAATATTCTGTAGCTAAAGTTTTCCTGACTGGCCCACAGTCAGGACAAATCTCTGACACCCGCCAGTCCCACAGCCACTCAAACCCGACCAAGTAAACACAGAGACTTATATTGGTTACAAACTGTATGGCCATGGCAGGCTTCTTGCTAACTGTTCTTACAGCTTAAATTAATCCATTTCCATTAATCTATACCTTGCCACATGGCTTGTGGCTTATCGGCATCTTCACATGCGGCTTGTCATCATGGCGGCTGGCAGTGTCTCCCTGACTCAGCCTTCCACTTCCCAGCTCTATTCTCCTCCTTGTCCCGCCTCCACTTCCTGCCTGGCCACGGGCCAATCAGTGATTTATTCATTGACCAATCAGCAACACATTTGACATACAGACCATCCCACAGCACTATTCCATGTTTTTTTTCCTTGTAGAATACCTCCTACATATTTCTAAATCAATGGTTCTTAACCATCCTAATGCTGCGACCCTTTAACAGAGTTCCTCATGTTGTGGTGACCCCCAACCATAAAATTACTTCATTGCTACTTCATCACTGTAATTTTGCTACTGGTATGAATTGTAATGTAAATATCCAATATGCAGGATATGCATATGTGACCCCCAAGGGGGTCTCACCCCACAGGTTGAGAATTGTTGTTCTGATTGCTGATGACAGGACTGTCAACACAGAAATTACCATGAGCTTATACACTGGATTTTAAAATGAGATTTTGTTCTCACTGAATGAGTGGTATTCAAGGGGGAAAAAAAACCAAACTTCATTTACCATATAAAACCCATTTCACACCTATTTATCTTTAGCTTTCTTCTATTATTTATTAAGTTATTATTTATATGTTATTATTTATTAAGATTTCTTTTGGTGGGACACTAAGGACAATTTAGCCTCCATTAAATTTTATATATATATATATATATATATATATATATATATATATATATATAATTATATATTAAAATACATAATGTATATATACAATTGTGTGTGATTATGTATACATAAGTACTACATAATCATATTTACTAGATTCTGCACTGAGATTATTTTTTATCTGTTAGGAACCTACCACAGAACAAGTGTTCAGGAAGATCCCTGTCAAATGAATGAACCCACCTTCATTAAATTCTATTACATGCACATATCTTCAGCACCATAGAAGTGTCTTTGCTACTTGAAGACAGTAAGAATCAACTTTCACTAAAAGTTCATAAGCTCCCTAGAAAATCAGTCTTCACCCAAACTCAAGAGATGCCCTTTCCTTTCCTATTCCTTACACATCATAGTGGGGAGTCAAATTTCCATTAAAAGTTTTCTTAATCCTTCTAATATACCCAAACAGAATTCTCTTAATAGAGCACTTTTCTCATTTGCTATATTTCACACCAAAGATAGGGAAAAAGTTATCTGAAGTCTAGAATACGTTTGGAAGAGGGGATAGATGTCACTGTCACTTCTATTCAAAGACATGAACAATTAGGCAATGTTTGTGGGGGATCTCAAGTACTGTAAAATCAGCTAACATAATGAAAACTCAGAGAGCAGTGAAGTCAAAGCAATATTAAATAAGCCAAATTATCTATTTCTCAGGATATTTTTCCCTAGTCACCTGAGACTGCCAATAGCAAGGGAGCTGTCCTGGGGAAATTTTCACCTCGAGACACGAGGTCTATCTATCTTATTAAACACATTGTTCATTTTAATCAGTGGATGGAGGTTGAATATATGTTGTCATTAAAAGCTTCATTTAAAATAATCATTGAGTAAACATAAGCAATGTTAAATATTAGTAATTTGATGGATAAATCTTAATTTCACCTTTAGAATCCAGAATTTCTGTGTGCTCTGATGCTTCTAAGGGCATTGAAAGCAGGATTATGAGAACTTTTTACAGAATGAAACACTGCATTGAAAACCCATGTGGAGTCAGATCTAAGGGTAGCATTTTTTTGTGTGTCCAGGAACCAGAAATACATGAATTATCCCATATAAATCATTTCCAAATTTGTCACACTCCACATGTTGAAAGCTTTAGCCAAAGCCATAATTTGTTTGGGCCAGTTCTGGAAACGACGTTGGAACCTGAAGGAGTCCACTGTGGGCTCAGCTCAGGATCCTGAAGCCTCTTACAATCAGGGTTTGCGAATTTGGGCAAAGATTGTCAAAGTTTCCCTCCACATTGACCAGTACCTAGTGAGAGGCTTTTAGCCTCCTTCAGGGTGCAAGAACCAAATCATGTTGACATCCTTCAGGTTCACTCCAATCTGAGGCTTTTTTAACACGGTAGAGCAAAAAAATCCACTTAAACTATTCTTCTCTTAATTAGATGAGATCCAATTAAGGAGGCTTACATTTTTAATTTGATTTGCCTGCTGAGCTTGCTTTCCGTGAAGCCTGCTCTGCCCATAATGAGAAGCGTTGATGCACTCTGTAAATTCAGATGTGAGCTTCCCAGTCAACTCTGCACCAGGCTTCACAGCATGAGCATTACTCTCATTGCATCATCCCAGGTGTGTCCTTCAGTCCGGTCCTTTCCTTCTTCTTTATCTTCCACAGAATCAAATGACTCTCTTCCCATTAATGTTCTATGTATTCATATTTGAGTCCTAGCAGGACAATGTGGGCAAGCAGGGGTACCTAGAGACTATAATAATGGTGGAAAATCCCTACAACCTAGGGATTTCAACCACCATAGCATTCTAACATGACATATCGTCCTTCTGTTTCTGTCACGTTGGGAGGCTGGTGAGCAACTTCCCTGTACTTCCAGTCCTGTAAAAATACAGCCACATGATCATGTGCAACATTAAAGAGCTGATAATGAGAAAATGACTACCTCCGAGATTTATTGATTTACGGTTCTGTAATTTTTGTCCTCATTTTTGAATGTGTTCCAACTCGCCCAAAACATCTATAGTAAAACCGCGTGGCATGTGATGGCAGCAGCAACATCACACAGCTTATGCTTCTGCCTCTTTGGTTGCATCATTCTTTCACACGAGTGCTTGTTTTAACCTTGGGCTATTTCATTGACTATGACCTCTAAGCATATGGAATCGCTGCCTGTATCATCAGTATGACCATACTATGGCCGTGAAACAAACAAACAAAAAATCACCAGGGACTACTGAGTTGGAAAATCTGTGATGGTTCTTGTCCGTCATTCATTTCCAATTTCACTATAATGACAATCTTGAATACCAATAACAAAGTGGAAGAAAGGATTAAAGAATTTGCTTCACTGAGAGACAATGAAATGAACAGTTTGATAAAGACTATACCAGGTATGGAGAAATTTCTAGTGACCTGGATTGAAGGCCATGTGCAGTAACATATCTCTCTCTGTCCCATAATAATCATGGCCAAGTAAAAATTGGTTGAAATACAA